>NC_090651.1:321986353-322612603 GCF_040937935.1 Hyperolius riggenbachi | reverse complement strand
TGTGTTTACTTCTCCAAGGGACCAATCCCTCTCTCAAGTCACGCCATAAATAAAGTCTTCTATAACCAATGCTCTGCTTATATTCATTGTTACAAATTGGAAGTAAGCTATCTTCCTTGTATTATATTTATAGCCATGCATATATAATTTGGATATACTGCAGCTCATCATCATGTCAATTCAATCTAGCTCACCTAGTCTCTAGGGTTTAACATCCTATCCCCTCAGTTTAACTAGGGTTAAACTACCATGATCCTCTACTCTGGAGCCAGAGAAGACATCTGGAGCAATCAAAAGAGCAAACAACACCTCAAGACCACTATCAGTAAGGGGAACGTCCAAAGATTTTTACCCTTTAAGATTTATAAGTGGTTGACTACCTCTATACCCATCTATACCTCTATACCCATTGATTGTTTGAGGTAATATACCAGGCCTGGTTCCCAGGGTGTTTTCATCTGTTTTGTCTACCTACTGCACACTGGGCATACTATGAGTCTCATGTCAGAGCATAGCGAGATGCATACTGGGCACTATACTTCAGATCAGGTGTTTTTGTGGCTACGCTTGTTATGGGTGCAAAGATCATGATGGCCCACTTGTTTTATGACCCTTGTGAGATGGGCCCCAAGGCTGAGAAGGTAACCATGGGGAGGCAAGGGAAGAGGGTGTAAACATTTGGCGGGGGCAACAAAGTTTCGCTTGGGGGGGGGGGGCTTAGGAATTTTAGTTAAGCCACTAGAATTTACAAGTGAATATCTTAGGTTTTTCTTACCAATAGACTTTTGTCGTAGAATCATTGCCTGGGAAGGTGTAGAGGACAAATAGGATGGACCCTCAAACACAGACTGTGCACTTGAAGCTCTATGCTGTCCAAAACTTGGCTGTGAAAAACAAATCGATTACTATTAATAGACAAATACAATGCAACACATGGACTGAATTCAGGAATATACTGTACATGAAATGTTGGGTGATCTATACAAATGTAGCACGATGGCTCAGCACAGTGATCGTGCCACAAACATGTTGGCCTCGTCTTGAAGAACTAATACTCAAAGGAAACACAAATACATTGTAAAAAATAAACAAAGCACAAATTCAAAAATGGAACCTGCATATTTGGGCGCCAGATAAAGCCTCTAGTAATATTGTTGGTTTTAGCAACAATATTACTTAAACAGCAGTATAGTAATGCAACCACAAGATGTCACTGTTTGTTAAGTGCTGCAATGATCACTATGGTATTGTGATTTCCTGTATTCATTCGGTGTTTCTCTCTGTTCTAAGTAAGCTGCATTACCTGATGGTTATGTATGATTTATCTCTACACGTTTTCTTCAGTAAAGAGTTCTAACATGTTATACTGGGTCCCTGTCTGCGTGTACATACCACTCTGCTCCATTACATATATTGGTAATGTAACCAATATTCTACTATGGGGAAGGGGGGGGCAGATAATGCAGATAGTAGAATGTCAGTAATTTTACCGATATTCTACTGTAACCCTACCAAACCTACTTCTCACACTAACCCTTTCCCTCTATGCATTACTCTAACAGCCCCTACCTATGCCTAACACTAAAGAGTAACTTACCCCGTTCAATGTCTGAAGTTTTCCACTATTTTTGTTGCTGCTATATGGAGTTCAGCTACATGTGCTGCTATGAACGCCAGAACACAAATTTTACACTGGGTGTTACTGTATCTGCAATTAACATTGCAATCTGTGCGATGCCCAAATGACCAGCCACACGCCAAGTGCCCAAATTTCCTGCTTCGAAAGCCTTATCTCATGTTTTATCCCTTCCTTATCTGCTTGTCTAATGAAGTAGCTCTCCTTACAGTTGAGGCGAAAATTAAGTAAGGTGAAATAATTCAAGAGAAAAGCTTTGTTAATGAATGATTTTATCACAGAACCCCTGAGAATCTTTCTCAATAGACATATCTACAACTCATACCATAGACCACAGATGTCAAACACAAGTTCAGCAGGCCATATTATGTGGCCCCCAAGAGCTCCAACTGTGCATCATTGTTGTCAGTAAAAGAATGACAGCGCACTACCTTACCATCCAGAGAAGCACAATGGCGATGGTGTTTCAGGTTCAACATTGCCAGTTTGTGCAGCAATAACCCACGGGACACCCCCAGCGAAATTACCATGTTCCCCCATCCTGGGATACAACCCCCCCCCAATGTGGCTGATGAAACACACATACCTGCACACCTTTCCCCCCACATAGCAGAGTAGCACAACAGAGCAGTGTAATATCTACCTGCTCCAGCACTTTGCTGTGTCTGCCTCTTCTGTTCTTCCCAGCAGCTGCACGCTCTATGCTTCCATACTTCCAGTTTCTGATCACATGACATGCATTCAGAGTCAGATGTCAGATCCTCATGTGGCTTCCAGGAGGATCAAAGGAGGCCCTAAGCAGCACAGGAGCAGGTAAATATTAAACTGCTCCACTGCACTACTCTGCAGAAGGGGGAGGAGCATTCCTCCTCCCCAGTCCCTATAGTTATGCCACTTAGTTTGAGACTGTTCAGTAAATGTTAAATCCTAATAATTTGGCTAGCAACTTAGACTAGTGCTGGGCGTAATGGAAAAAACTACGCTTACGGATCATTACGCGTACATTTCTGATTTAAAGGAACCCCATTGGTCTGCTAAGGACCAATGGGGCTCCTTGGAGCCCAAATTCAAAGATGCTTAGAGAGCTCTGAGCTATGTAGCTCAGAGAGCTCTGTCGGGTCCGTGCAGGACGCTAAGTCCCGCCTGCTCCCGCTGCCCTCCCCGCCTCTCCCACATGTCACCCACATGTCACCCACATGTGGGTGACATGTGGGTGACAGATGTGGGCGGGGTGGACAGCGGCAGCCGGCGGGGACTTAGCGTTCTGCAAGGACGCGTAAGTGTATGCGGCGGCTGAGCAGCGAGTGACGTCGGGTGCGGCGTAGTTACAATGTAACAAAGTTGTTACATTGTAATAACTTTGTTACATTGTAACTGATAGAACATTTCCGAGGCTAATGCGAGGGATCATTTATTTAAAGGGACAGGTAAGTATTAATGGTTAATTAAGAATATTAAAGGACTTTTTTCGTGGTTATGTTTTTTGTTCAATTAAAATATTTGTTTGTGTGATTATTTACTTTTAACTCTTCAAGGAAATGGGTAAGGGGTACAAGTACCCCTATACTCATTTCTCCTGGGAGGGGGGGTGGGCATCTGGGGGACCCCTTTTTAAAGGGGACTCCCAGATTCCACCATGAACCCCCCCCCCCAGGAAATCGCGGCCTCAACCACCACCGCCCATCGGAGGTGGAGAAGAGCCCCTTGTCCTTGGATTGGACAAGGGCTCGGAGGGGGAGGGGAAAGCTTGGCTGCCCCTCCCCTTCCGAGACCCACCAATAACCATGCAGGCTGGTATAGTCAGGGTGCTGAGCCCCATGCGGCCGGTGCTCCGCATTCTGGCTATACCAGCCAGCATGGGGGACAAGGGGTTAAAGAGGTCTGGGAGGGGGGACCCCACATCGTTTTTATTTTTATATTTCCCACAATCAGAACGAAGTAAGTAAAACTCTTCCCACTTGGGGTAATCTATGAAAATAATACACTATTGTTACCTGTGCAAAAAAAACTGACATTTTCCGCATTTAAAAGACATTTTTCCCCTTGAAACTTAAAAATCGATTTTCTCAAAAACTATAAGGTCTTTTTGAAAAAAATGTTTTCCTCTTATTCCCACTGATCCCCTTAATATACCGTGGGAATTTGGTGTTCCTACATTTTAAGCAGGCTTTGCTATTAACCGTTAAAGTCGGCGGGTTTTTAAATGTATACATTTTTCCTTTGAAACTTTAAAATCGATTTTCTGAAAAACTATAAGGTCTTTTTGAAAAAAAAAATTTCCTCTTATTCCTTCTGATCTCCTTAATATATTCTCCAAATTTGAGGCTCTTAGCATTTAAGGGGGCTTTGCTATTAACCCTTAAAGTCGGCGGCTTTTTTATATTATACGGGAGCGTAATATTACGCGATTACGGCAGACTGTGTAATTTCAATACGAGTTTACGGTCTTACGCGTAATTTTTTACGCGTAATAACGTAACTTATGGTCTACGCGTAATTAATTACGTGTAATACCGTAACCTTACACGTAACGCTTACGGTGCATTTGTAGTGAATTACGATGCGTATTTACGCTAATGCGTAATTTCGGCCAAGCACTAACTTAGACTATGTTGTAGATTTTGGTCCTTTACATGATTGCGTTAAACACCCCTGTCATAGACAATCCAGCATTTTTAGATGAATCCTACTCATGCAAGATACATTGTATAAAGATAACTAGAAGACTCCAACACAGATGTAGGAGGGCTGTCTACCTCTGAGGAGAAAAAGCTCTTCCCTCCACCTCGTGGTGTTCCAAGTGATGCCAGAGTGCCTGGACTGGAACTCTCATTCACGCTTATGGTTTGCTGAGCTGCAGCCAGGATCTCATCCAACTTATCTGTTGTGAAAGAAAAGACAAAGAGTGACCAACCGCAATGTAGAAAACTACACTGAAGGACTATGCAATACATGGTGCTGAGTTTTCCCATGGACGTAAGCAATTATGTGACAAAAGTATAGCTTACGACTAGGAATGGTCAACGGTATGCTAAAACTTCTTGGTTGAATCAAAAGTTATGCTAATTGTATACATTATATGCCGGTTAGAAATGGACCAATCAAATGCAGCAGCTTTCCTGGAAGCCTCATTCTGGTATTTGTCCCGCCCCAGTTGCTAAATTCCACTATCTAGGCTAGGGGCACATGGCTGTCTAATTACTGTAATTAGGACCTGAAAATGGAGGGTGATCAGAGGAACTCTTACTTAGTGCCATTTGATAGACAGTCCTTTTCTTCTCTGTGTTCTGAGGTGGTTCATAATCTAAGAGAAACACATATCATGCATTAATCACTCAGCTGCACCACAGAAATTGATTTTACATTTATACTGTCAATAGATTTTTTTTAAGCTTTGTGGAATTAAAGTTATTCAAAACTTGATATTACCTTAACGTTAAAAGTTGTTCTTTTTAACAATCAAAGTTTCAATTTCATGCATAATGAGCACACCAAATACTGTAAAATTAACAGGTTACTTGCATGTGGCCACCATTTTTGTGTATCAATGAACAGCAATCGCTAAATATTGTAACAGTAATGTACCAGGAAACAAACACTATAATTTCTCCATAATAACATCAAGCAGTTGTGCCTCCATTCAAGGCTGAGCAGGACAGGGCATTAGTGTTGTCCATGACCCATAATGGATGTGACAGGTATTTCAGGTAGGCTACTTGTGTTACTTTTTATGGGGAATGCATAACTGTTCCATTAGGGGTTACGACATACAGAAATGCAGTAGTATGCTGACCCTAGTGGATCCTCCGTTTGTTGAAGAAGAGGTCACCTCGGTTATTGTAAGAAGTCCCTTTTTAAAAAATAAAAAGTTCTGAGAGGTCATTGCACACAGAAATGTCATACTATGCTGCCCATATTGGATCTCCTTTACGGGAGATCTCTCGGCAAAGCCCTCAACATCACAATCATCATTGAAGTCAATGGCTCAATCAAGAATTTGAGATTTGTTGAATGTTCCATTTTTTTTCCCCTCAGCAGTAAAAAAAAACCAAAAAAAACAGACAAATTTCTGCTTTTTTCTGCAGATCACATGCATTTCTTATTACAATGTACTTCACCGTAAAATAAAACTTTGCAAATTCACCTTGGCTAGGCAGATCTACTGCTGCTGCTTTTGGAGAGACCGATCCACTAAACAGTAGTGAATACACGGATTGTGTTTTAATAAAGAAAATGGTAAATTTTTCAGGCTAGCTCAGCAACCATGGTCTGATTGGTGGCTGCTGAACTGGGGGCACACTGCAGGCAGAGGTTCCTAAAGAGCTCTGGCCTACTTTGGAAACAAGATCGGAAGTAGATTCCCGAGAAGACATTACGTGCTCTGTCATTTTACGGGAGAGACTCTTGCGCATGTACTTACCTAAACAACTAATCCTCGTAACACATAAGAAGGATGTTGCCTGAGACAGGCTTTGTTATATGCCTAAGGGCCCCTTTCACACTAGAGTGTTTTCATTACATTGTGTTACCTGTTTTTACCGCAGGGTAACGGTAAAGTAATGAAAGTCTATGGGATATTTCATACCTGACGTGGTACAATGCACTGGAAGCACATTATGGGTCAACATCCGTGGCGACGTGTATTGAAGTCATGTGAGTCAATGGCGCTGCAGATATTTTAAACTGTTTCGCATTGCGGTGCTCTAGCGCGGGAGCATATTTTTTCAATACACTTCCGTGCAATTTGTATTTCCCCCACAAGAAGTGAGCGCTAGAGAGCTTCACTTATAGTATGGCTTGCTGCCAAACATTACTACGCATTGCCACGGGTATCTCCAAAGCCTGTTTTTAGCGTTGTGATCATCCAATCACTCCACAACTAAAACGCATGCTGCTAATGTGAAACTGTCCTTAAGTTAAACTGAAAATGTAGATTTTCCGCAGCCAAATAAATTGTTTCTGGTCATTTCAGCAATAAATCTGAAGTGTGTACAGGTGTCCCCGACATCATTGGCCTTCCTACTAGTGATCCACTAGGTCCGATCACTTGAGCCTGATCTCTTTTGCTCCTGCAGGAGCTTAAAAAGAATTTTCTGCAGCAGAGTTTTGTTAACATGTCTTCAACCCCCCATTGCTATTCAAAATGCTCCATAAAGATTGTTTCTAGAGACAAAAGTGTAAAGTATGTGCCTAGCTTAGAAGTCTTCTAGTTTAAAAATTAACAAAAACAGAAGCACAAAAAAATAAAAAGCAGAAACAGATAAAAAGCTGCTCACATGACTGGAGAAAATCTGACAGAAGAACAAAAACATATATCGAAGTTTACAAAGAATGACACAAGTTTTAAGCAGGATAAACCATAGCAATAATTTAAATCTGAAACAAAATATTTGTTCAGCTGGTGGACCCACCATTAACTTGTACATCTGACCAAAATGTGATCAAGTCAACAAAAATAAGCAAAGAAAATCTAACCCCTAAAGTATTACTGGGAGGGAAGAGGCGCCCCAAAAAATAACCATGGATGTAATAAATATAAAATGGCTTACCAGGGGCAATGCCGATATAAGAAATACATTTTAATAATCAGACACAAAAATAATTGTTTTTGTGTCTGATTATTTAAATTTCCTTCTTATGTTGGGGTTGTCCCTTCTTCTTAGAGGTAAGCCATTTTATATTTATTACATCCATGGTTATTTTTTGGGCACCTTCTCCCTCCCAGTGATATTTTTTACAGACCCCTAGCTATTCGAGTTTGCTGTTAGTTGTTTGTTTTGTGTAGCCAAACAATTGTATTTTCTGGAGTGCGACCCACACATTTGAAGACAAAGAATCTGAATGGGGACGAGATGTCCTCACTTGTTTTTATACTGTGGTTGCTGGTCTTGCAACCCACCTTTGTGAGTACCTCATCACACTGATCCAGAACCTGACATTAACATACTACACCATAAGGGGCTCCTGGTCTCTGTCTGTGTTTTTCCTGTATCCGTAGAAAGTCTTGGCACTCCTCTGGACTACACACCTCCCCACAAACTTCTACAGTGGCCCTGCAGCAGTGGTTCCTGCCCTACATTACAGCCAAAAAAAACGTGACTAAGCGTTTGAGAAGGCCATTTAAAGAGACACTGAAGTGGAAAAAAAATATGATATTATGATTTGTATGTGTAGTACAGCTAAGAAATAAAACATTAAGATCAGATACATTAGTCTAATTGTTTCCAGTACAGGAAGAGTTAAAAAACTCCAGTTGTTATCTCTATGCAAACAAGCCATTAAGCTCTACGACTTTCAAAGTCGTGGAGAGGGCTGTTATCTGACTTTTATTATCTCAACTGTTTACTTTTTCTCTACCAGAGGAGAGGTCATTAGTTCACAGACTGCTCTGAAAGAATCATTTTGAATGCTAAATGTTGTGTAATCTGCACATATTATAGAATGATGCAATGTTAGAAAAAACACTATATACCTGAAAATAAAAATATGAGAATATTTTCTTTGCTGCTAATCTTCTAGTAATTATTCATAGTACACAACCAATTCACTATATCATATTTTTTTTTTCGCTTCAGTGTCTCTTTAAGGCCTGGAACCCACTGAAATCAGCAAACGCAAAACGCAACCGCTAGCGTTTTGTCTGAGCGGTTTGCAAGCAGATTCATGCGCGTTTTTGGTCGTGTTTTGCAACATTGTATTTTTTTGCCCAGCGGGCGCGTAGCGTTTTGCGTTTTGCGTTTTTATCCTGATTGGTCCTGTGAATTATTTTTAATTTTGTTACAGTGTGCTGAACCGCAAAACGCTAGCAAAACCGCTCAGTTTAGGTTTTGCTGAGCGTTTCTGCTAGCGTTTCAATATTTTACATTGAAGCGCTAACGCTCCCAAAATGCTGCAGGTCCTGCGTTTGCGTTTCTGGGAAACGCAAACGCTCCTGTGGAAGTTGCCCCATCCATTAACATTAGCCCAGCGTTTTGGCAAGCTGCTAGCGTATCGCAGTGCTGCC
The DNA here is from genome assembly GCF_040937935.1 of Hyperolius riggenbachi. NCBI lineage: Eukaryota > Metazoa > Chordata > Amphibia > Anura > Hyperoliidae > Hyperolius > Hyperolius riggenbachi. Next base: position 322,603,964 of record NC_090651.1, on the reverse strand, counting down.
AAAACGCTGCCAAAAGCGCTCCTGTGGGTTCCAGCCCTAAGAGTTGGTTCACATGGGCAACTGCTGGCAGCCGTCCTCCATGTCTACCACCAGCATCCACCACATTGGCATTGAGATCATTGGAAAAGTTCATCTCAGTGCATTTACTGTTTATTGTGCAGGCGCCACGGGTGATCAAAATTTCCCAGATACTGCATATACAGTAGCTTCTAGAGGCACTTGTGTTTGTGGTTCTGTATCCCCCTAGGCTAGGGGTTCAAAACGCAATGAGGAATAAATGGTAAATGATGTCAAAGATACCAGTGATGTTTAGTAGCAGAAAAGCGTATGACTTTAGCGATACGAGACATCCGCAGTCGCACGTGTGAACTGGGCCTTAGTTGTCCTAATAACAAAACATCTCTAGATCTTTTCCTCGTTGTCCATTCATCTCTTCGGGTGCAAATTGTGTTTTTGACTCATTTGTACCTAATTCGCATACAACGTACATCTAATGCAAGTCAATGGGATTGCATTTGGCATGTGTTCTTTCCCGAATTTGAAAAACGCAGATTTGCAAGTATGGAAAAAACATGGCTAAAGATTGCCATGGCTGCGTTTTTCCATGGATGAATCTGCAGTGTCAGCACCGTTTTGGCAATAGGCAGCTGATGGCAACTGAATGTCGGTAATAGGGAGCCACACGCACTGCTCAGAAAAAGTCAACAGAGACAGGATTGTTTTCCCTGCAGTTGGAAACGTACATCATCCCCACTTCCTGCGATTCTACATACATGCGTTTTCTCCATTATGTGCGTTTTCGCATTGCAAAAAAAACACAAGATTGCTTGCACATATGTCCCCCGCCTCACAATTATTCAAATTTGAGTGCGTTATGCAAATGTGCAAAAACGCACTTACCCCGCATCTAATGGAAGTCTATAGAGATTCACACTTTAGTAAAAATGCGCATTCTTTTCAGTGGAGAAACTACAAATCATGGGGCCCCCAGCAAAACTTTAAAGGGGGCTCCCCAATGGTCACACCCTTTCCCTTGCCTACCCCGGTCACCCTCACTGCCCAGGGGCCCATCTTGCAAGGATCATAAGACAAGTGTGGACATGATAATCTTCACATCCATAACAAGTGTAGCCACAAAAACACCTGATCTGAAGGATGGAGCCCTTTATCAGAAAAATGAGTAGTTGGGGCCCCCTTAGAGCTCTGCCCCCCCCCCCCTGCTGTCGCAGGGGCTGCTCCCCTGTAGTTACGAACCTGGTTCTTTTATGAGCATGCGCAAACGAAAACATACTTCTTGAAACATAAGATTGCAAACGCATGCAACTTCCCACTGACTTTTATTACCTGCAGTCTAAAAAGTGTTTGAAAATTTTAATACTAACAAGCATTTTAAAGCAAAAATGCGAATAAGCATTCAATATTTCACAATTAGTGAGAACACTGCCTGAAGGCACCTTTAAGAGGGAAATGGAGGCTACCATATGTATTTTCTTGTAAATAATGCCAGTTCCCTGGCAGCTCTGTTGATCTTCTGGCATAAGTAGTGTCTGAGTCAAAACCCTGGAACAAGCATATGGCTAATCCAGTAAAACCTGCATAAGCTGAGCCAGAGTACCTGATCTGCTATGTTTGTTCAGAGTCTATGGCTAAAAGTATCAGAGACACAGGATCAGCAGGGCTGCCAGGCAACTGGTATAGTTTAAAAGGAAATGAATATGGCAGCCTCCCTCTCAGTTTCCTTTAACCCTCTCCAGTTACTTACAGTTCTATTTTCCCTACCTATCGTATACAATTCTTCACCCACCTCTTGGATTGTAATAAGCTCTGTTGGGCAAGGTCCTCTCTTCCTCCCATGTCATAGTTTGTAAACTGTCATGCATACATGTATGTCACATACACGCTCTATTTACAGCACAGTGCTGTGTAATATGTTGGCCCTTATAAATAAAAGATTACAATAATAACACAAGCTTCTTAGTCAGGGTTGGCGCTATCGTTTTAACACATGCTGTTGCTTTTTTGACAACCTGCAGCACTGACAGCTGTTCAGTCACCCACACTGCTACCATCTCTACAGCATCTCAATGTTGTTCCATTCCAGGTTCTACCTCAGCAACACAAGAACCACCATGTCACACCAGCCCAGGCAAATGGCAGCTAATTGCTAAAACAGGTATCCTTTTAGCCCTACATCCTTCCCTACTACGTATCTTGTTTTTCCTATATCTCATGCAATCCTTCTTTAAACCGGACTGCTCTGTGGCTTACAGTTAATTACCGTGAGGTGTACTTCGTCTGCGGTTTTCAAGCACATTTGTCAAGAGAGGAATGTGCGAATGAAGGACAGGCACTGAGTGATAAATAATTAATTTGCTTTGCTCAGTCACTTCTCAGAGCTCAAGCCACGAGCTGCCGACAAGGGCATAGAGTGTGGCGTGTTGCCGTTATACCATTGTGACATAGCACACAACAGCGCTGGTCCCCTCGGTAAAGACGGAAACAACTTTCAATGGTCCATTGAAGAGACCATTCAGAAGTCTGAATGACCTGTGTTTGACAGTCTAGCTGTGAACGTGTCGGCCATTGTTCTGTACCTGCAGCCACCTCCGCGTTCTCTTAGAAAGGAAGAGGGGAAATAGCTGCAGGGAGATAAGATTCCGAACATTTAAATGGAAATTCTACTTCATACTCTGGCATGTTGTCAAAGTACACAAAAATATCCCAGGCTTCCTAGTCTTGTGGTAGATGCTGGAGGGCATTCAGGGGTGCAGGAATTCACTGACTGCAGATTAATCCTTGTGAGTGATCTTTCCACAGATGCCGGTAAGCACATTGGGAATACTAAACGTGCATGCTGATGTTGATTAATGGGGGAGAGGAGAGAACGTCTTTTGGAAGAAAAAATGAGGATGGGGAAATTCCACTTGGTCAACCATACCTCCCAACTTTTTGAGATAAGAAAGAGGGACACTTAAGCCACCCCCCCTGCCACACCCCTTACCACACCTCTGGCACACCCTTAGTCACGCATACCATAAAAATTTCAAAGAAAAAAATGTGTTGTTTTATAATTCTGATCACACTGGTCCTTTCTTTCCTGGTTCATTTTCCTTCATATTAACATTTTAAAAATAATAAGTATATAAATTTAAAGGATGGGAATAAAGTTTAGAGTCAATTAAACACATTTTTCAGTAGAAAAAATAAATATATTAACACAAATCTGTACATCAGTCCTGAAAGAGGGACAAATAAGGAGGAAAGAGGGACAGAGGGGGAGGGTCCCCAAAGAGACCACTAGGGTGCACACTGTAGGCAGTAGCAGTGTTAGGGAGTCTTGCCCAAGGTCTCCTCATTGAATAGGTGCAGGTTTGCTGAACAGGAAAAGACAAGGTTCGAACCCTAGTCTCCTGTATCAGAGGCAGGGCCCTTACCCAGTATACTATCCAGCCACTGTGTAGAAATACCTCTGTAGAAGAGAACTTGAACCAAAGCTCGGGCTCACACATACCACAAACAAACACAGAACATTTATATCACGCTTTTCTCCTGGCGGACTTAAAGCGCCAGAGCTGCAGCCACTAGGACGCGCTCAATAGGCAGTAGCAGTGTTAGGGAGTCTTGCCCAGGGTCTCCTACTGAATAGGTGCTGGCTTACTGAACAGGCAGAGCCGAGATTGGAACCCTGGTCTCCTGTGTCAGAGGCAGAGCCCTTAACCATTACACTACCCAGCCACCGGTGAGAAAAGCTTCTGGATCCTAATGAGGCTTCCCACACTGTTCTTTCCTCCTCACTGCTGCCTGGGACCCTCCTGTTGATCAGGGCCACCCTTTTATTCTGGCACCAGCATGACCATGCTGAAGCCACATGAGCATGACTGTGCCTGCCCAGTAGCACCGGCTTACTGCGCAGGCGTGGCCGTATTCATGCAGGCGCAGTATATCCGTGTTTGAGGCCCCTTTTAAACTATCGGGTAGTTTCTGAGTGTGTCATCCTTTTTTGCCACAAGGGCAAAAGCAATGTCTATGGAGACTTTCACACTTATTGCATTCCCTTGCGGTCCGCCAGAAGTATCCAAGCTGACACAAGGGCAGCAGCGCGTTACTGCAAGCACCGCGCTTAAAGGGATACTGTAGGGGGTCGGGGAAAAATGAGTTTAACTTACTGGGTGCTTCTAATGGTCCCCCGCAGACATCCTGTGCCCACGCAGCCACTCACCGATGCTCCGGCCCCGCCTCTGGTTCACCTCCAGAATTTCAGACTTTAAAGTCTGAAAACCACTGCGCCTGCGTTGCCGTGTCCTCGCTCCCGCTGTTGTCACCAAGTGCGTACGGCTCAAGCCCAGTATGGTCTGTGCCTGCGCAGTATGCTCCTGGTGACATGAGCGGGATCGAGGACACGGCAACGCAGGCGCAGTGGTTTTCAGACTTTAAAGTCTGAAATTCTGGAAGTGAACCAGAGGCGGGGCCAGAGCATCGGTGAGTGGCTGCGCGGGCACAGGATGTCTGTGGGGGACCATTAGAAGCCCCGGGTAAGTTCAACTCATTTTCCCCTGACCCCCCTACAGTATCCCTTTAACTCACGGAGCTTGGGGTAAAGAAAGTCTATGGGCAACGCATGTAGTGTAAACAACGGCGTGCGTTGTGTTGCAGTGCGCATACGTGAACTGACAGGAATTTCATGGAAACCTAGTGACGTACTTTCTTCCCAGCAGGGTGCATTTTATTTTTCCTTGGCAGTGCATTGTAAAAAAGTTTCAGTTTTTCAGCACATAGTGTGAAAGAGGCCATAAGGAAACATGGACATTATCTTGCATCAGTTATCAGCTGTCCTGCCAGTTACAACTGACAACCAGTGGTGGGCTAAAATTTCGCATCGAAATTCACAAATATGGATCGTAATCATAATGCAAAATTTCAGAGAAAAACGTAATTAATTTTGTATGTAATAGTAATAACTCATAATTTTGCGTAATTTTGTGCCGACTTTGGCAGTTAATAGCAAAGCCCCCATAAATGCTATTGCAACCAAAATTGCTAAATATGTTAACCACTTGAGGACCACAGTGGTAAACCCCCCCTAAAGACCAGGCACATTTTTACTAAAATGGCCACTGCAGCTTTAAGGCCAAGCTGCAGGGCCGCACAACACAGCACACAAGTTATTTCTCCCCCCCCTTTTCCCCCCACCAACAGAGCTCTCTGTTGGTGGGGTCTGATCGCCCCCCAAGTTGTTTATTTTTTTTTTCTTATAAATATTTATGTTTGTTTTTTTTGACTGTTTTTGACTATTTTTGTATTTATTCATTTTTCAATCTGCTCCCCCCCCCAGCCAGCCAATCCTGGCGATCAACTGTCATAGGCTTCTGCCTATGAGAGCCGATCGCTCTCTTGTCCCCCAGAGGCACAGCCGTGTCACACGGCTGTCCCCAGTACAGCGCTGCTGCTTACCGCAGCGCTGTACTAACTGTAAAGACGGCGGTTTGCAGTCTTACAGTCTCCCGACTGAAGGCGGGGCGGAGCTCCGCCTCCTGAGCAGGAGATGTGCGCGCAGCCTAGGCACAATCTCATGCAAAATACAGCCGCCAGGATCGGCGTTAGGCGGCCCTGGGGCTGCCGCCGCGGCCAGGCCCATGGGCGTGGAGCGGTCTTCGGGTAGTTAAGGAGAATAGTAGGAACAAGTCAAAAAAAGATGCTGTAGTTTTTGAGAAAATTGATTTTAAAAATGAATAGAAAAATCGTGTTTAAGGGCCCTTTTCCACTAGCAATCGCAATCACAAATCACAAACGCCAGTGATTGCGATTGCGATTTTTCATTAATTCTGTTATGCGATTGCGATTTGCGATTTTTATTTGCATTGCATTATCATTGTAAAAATCGCTCCAGCAAGCGATTGCGATTTGCGATTAGCGATTTCCAAATCGAATCACTGTAGTGGAAAATACTTCTCATGATTTCTATGATAAAGTAACAACCCTAGCGATTTAAAAATCACTAGCGATTTGCGATTTTGCGATTCAGCAATCACAATCGCTCTAGTGAAAAAGGGCCCTAAAGGATACCCGAACTGAAATATGACATAATGAGATAGACATGTGTATGTACAGTGCTTAGCACACAAATAACTAGGCTGTGTTCCTTTTTTTTTTATTTCTCTGTCTGAAAGAGTTAAATATCAGGTATGTAAGTGGCTGACTCAGTCCTAACTCAGACAGGAAGTGACTACAGTGTGACCCTCACTGATAAGAAATTCCCCTTTTATCTCTTTCTTGCTCTCAGAAGCCATTTTCTGCTAGGAAAGTGTTTTATAGTTGGAATTTCTTATCAGTGAGGGTAACACTGTAGTCACTTCCTGTCTGAGTCAGGACTGAGTCAGCCACTTACATAACTGATATTTAACTCTTTCAGACAGAGAAAGAAAAAAAGGAACACATCCTAGTTATTAGTGTGCTAGGCACGGTACATACCCATGTCTATCTCATCATGTCACACGTCAGTTCGGGTATCCTTTAAACTGTCATTTTTCATTTTTAAAAATGTTTTTTTTTCTTTGCATTTTTAAAATAGATTTACTCAAAAACTACGAGGTGTTTTTGGAAAATTCTTTTGACTTATATCCACTATTCTCTTTCAAATATATAGCAATTTTGGTGTCAATAGCATGTAAGGGGGCTTTGTTATTCACTGCTAAATTCGGCATGAAATTACGCAAAAAAAAATGCTAAATTTTATTACAAATTACGAATGACTTTGCGAAATCAATTGAATTTACAAATCGTAATTACATATAGGCGTAATTGTGAAAATGTAGGTAAACTTTTGCAGGGTTTTTTCAATAAAACTTGATCAAGAGATTGTTAATTTCTTGATTTACAGACACAAGTAAATTTCAAGAGTTTTCTCCTTTTTTTTTCAAAATTGGGGAGAAATTGAACACGTGTGTGATACATTGGCAAAATTTCTCAAATGTTACTATTAATTAGGAAAATTGATTGATTGCACTTTTTGAATTGAAAAGAAATATAAAAAATGGTATCATGTGTGGCCGCTTTAAGTCTCATTTCCAGTGGGTGGTAGCATGAGATCTGAATCCTGTAGGAAAATTATTATTCATTCCCACGAGGAAAAGAATGGAAAATAAAAGGGTAAATGCAACTAAATATAGTATTTTCACAAGTGCAAAACAGAGGAATAATGGCTCACCGTTTTTCTTTTTCCAAGGAGAAACTACAGGAAACAACAGACAAATGGTTAACATGAGTGTAGTTAAGTACGTTAAGCATCTATAAACTCAAACCCTTTACAGTATAAACCCTCATAATAAGTACAGTATAAACCCTCATAATAAGTACAGTATAAACCCTCATAATAAAATAACAAAGTATAGCTGCCAAACTATTTAACGTTACAGATTGCCCAGCAAGCTCTCGGCAAGTCAAAAATCCTAGGAGTGCGTAAGGGGGCTGAAAAAGACCAAAAGCCCTCTTACTAAAATAGTATAGAAAACAGAAGTTTGCCTTCTTTAAAGGATACCCGAACTGACATGTGACATAATGAGATAGACATGTGTATGTACAGTGCCTAGCACACAAATAGCTATGCTGTGTTCCTTTTTTTATTTCTCTGCCTGAAAGAGTTAAATATAAGGTATGCAAGTGGCTGACTCAGTCCTGACTCAGACAGGAAGTGACTACAGTGTGACCCTCACTGATAAGAAATTCCAACTATAAAACACTTTCCCAGCAGAAAATGGCTTATGAGAGCAAGAAAGAGGTAAAAATGGGGAATTTCTTATCAGCGAGGGTCACACTGCAGTCACTTACTGTCTGAGTCAGGACTGAGTCAGCCACTTACATACCTGATATTTAACTCTGTCAGGCAGAGAAAGAAAAAAGGAACTCAGCATAGTTATTTGTGTGCTAGGCACTGTACAAACACATGTCTATCTCATTATGTCAAATTTCAGTTTGGGTATCCTTTAAACAGGAGGTATTTGTGAGGTGCTCGCACCAGCACTGCAGAAACCAGCCTTCATATGACACTGCACCACCGACAGGGTCATATGCATAGCGCCGCCCCCACTCTGTGACGCACTCCCTGCTTGGCAGGAAGTATGTCCCTGGGATTCCTGTTGGTCCACGCATGCGCACCGAGTCGCACTCCCCTTGTTTACACTTACTGCATCACCCATTGGCTTGCATTGCTGCATAATCCGTGCAGTAGGCATGGATCCTGCGGCAACATACTGCAGACTTTGCGTATAAGGAATGCAGCAGTTTGGATACTTTTAACAGGGGACGGTGCTGGAATGAGAACACCAGGAGGGAACACGAAGGCTCTATAGTATCCAGAGCCTGTCCTCTACATAGATAAAGAGGAGCTTTACAAACATACTGTCATTAACCTATTTTGGTTCCTGGACGTAGTTTCTACTTCCAGGAACCATGCGCGCTACCGCGCGCTCCCACGGCCGATCGCGCGCGAGCACGCGCACTCCCGGCCGCGGATTCGGTAGCCACGGAATCAATTTATCGGGCTATGGTGCCCGATCACTAATTCCTCTCCCCCGCTGAAAAAGCGACAGCTTCTCTCGGAAGCTGTGCTTTTTCTGGCTGTTCCCTCCCCGATGCGTCACTCTAAGCATGTGCTACGCTTAGAGTGACGTCATGTAAACAAACTCATGGCCGCCATCTTGTGGCCAAAAAGTAATACTACACCTGTAAGAAAAAAAAAAAAAAATTAACACACATTTACATTATAAATCTATTGTTTACCTCCCACCCTCCCAAAACTACCCAAATAAAATGTTTACTATATGAAAAAAAAAAAGACATTACAATAAAAAAAAAACATGTAAATATTTACCTAAGGGTCTAAACTTTTTAAATATCAATGTAAAGATGAAATATTTCTATATTTTTTTTATTTTAAACTTGTAAATAGTGATAGATGCAAAATGGAAAAAATGCACCTTTATTTCCAAATAAAATATTGTCGCCATACATTGTGATAGGGACATAATTTTAACGGTGTAATAACCGGGACATATGGGCAAATACAATACGTGAGTTTTAATTATGGAGGCATGTATTATTTTAAAACTATAATGGCTGAAAACTGAGAAATAATGAATTTTTCCATTTTTTTCTTATTCTTCCTGTTAAAATGCATTTACAGTAAAGTGGCTCTTAGCAAAATGTACCCCCCCCCCCCCCAAAGAAAGCCTAATTGGTGGCAGAAAAAACAAGATATAGATCAGTGCATTGTGATACGTAGTGATAAAGTTATAGGCTAATGAATGGGAGGTGAACATTTCTCACGTGAAAACGACGGAACGCGAATGGGTTAAGTTACATTAGTTATGTTAATTAAAATAGATAGGTAATATAATCTCTTACCCACCCTGTTTTAAAAGAACAGGCAAATGTATGTGATATCATGGGGGCAGCCATCTTTTTGCTTGAAAGAAGGTGACAGGGAGCATGAGACACAGTTACAACTATCCTGTGTCCTGATCACCCCTCCCAGCTGCGTGTGCTAAGCAACGAGAACAACAACATCAGAAATTCCATCATGCTTTGCACAGCATCAGGGGAAAAATACCCGGGCATATTTCTTTGATGGGGTGGAGCTTAGCTTCTGTGCAGCTAAAAATGAGGCTTGGGTAAGAAAAACAAAGTTCTGATGCTGTGAAACTGTTAAAGAAACACCAAGCATTTTCAGTACTGCTGAGTAGATTTTTAGTCTGGAGGTTCACTTTAAGTGTCTGACTTTGTTTATTTTCTTTGCTACACATTTGCTTTAATACTATTAATAGAATTGCATTATAACATTATCAGCAATTCTTTTCTCTTCCCTCTGCAGACACCATGCCCTGTAAAGTTTTCTTGGATTGAGTCCGGGCACTAGGGGTTGTTGTGAATTAATTCCTTATCTCTTTCTAAGACGCCTTTCTATTTAGCAAGGTAGATCTGAAATGCTCATCTATGAGGACCCAGAAGACATGATAAGTTGTTCTTAAAACTCATCCTGAAAGTCTCTTTTACATATAGGTGGCATATTCAAATATGATCCTGAGAGCACAGAGCAATGGATTCCTAACAAAACCACTGGATAACCCCCCAGGTGAATGCTGGCTGAGTGAGGTATCAGGATAAGAACACATTAGGACACAGACAAGTTTCTCTAAAGCCTGCCATTAGACTGGTAGACTTTTTCCCAGCATGCCCAAAGGGTGGATCCCTCTCTGATCGACATCTGATTCAGGTTTCAGCATAAAATCTATTAAAAATCAATTACCCCTTCTCTCCCAGGTGTCCCTCCCTGCTAAGGCAGCTCTTCCTGGGGTCCCATCATGCATTACCACAGAGGATCACTCTGCTGCTCACCTCTCCAGCCGGTATGCTTCTTCCTCTGTGCTGTTGTCATCTCCCAGTGCCTGTAGTGACCCACACTCATGCACACTTTCGGGTCACTATGGGCACGCAGAGATGACCACAGGACAAAGGAAGGAAAACCCTGGAGAGGCTGTGCTGATAATCTGCATAGGGTCCTGAGAAGAGTAGCTTTGGCAGGGTAAAAAGTCCCCATCTCTAAGCCCCCTGAAGGGCTACCGCCAAACCTCCACCTTCTCCCGACTGACCAGCAAAAAACCATCCATAGCAACAGAACACAATGCTAAGGAATGTGTTTTACGGCATTTTCCATGGAGGATTGTTTCCTGATCCCTAACCGGCAACAATTATCATATGTGTGCAGGCCCGGATTTACATCATAGGAGCCTATAGGCACAGATATCCTGGCACCCTAGACTTTGCCCTCCATTAACCTACAAACCCCTTATGAACTGCACTGCAAGTGTACTGGCTATACCAGCTGTCACTTCTCCCTTATCCGTCATAAGTAGCAACAAGTGTCCCTTAGCATTAGGTAGCCAGATGTGCCCTCAGTATTAAGTAGCTAGTGGTGCCCCCAGATGAAAGGAGATCTCAGGAGAATGCCAAGAGCTGGGTGATTAAACTCTCATTTACACACTGCTCGGGACTCAGCATAGGGAAGGAGGGAGGCTCTGGAGGAGGAAGGTGAACCGCCCCTCCATCATCAGGCGCCTGCAGGCATGCGCCTACCGTGCCTTATGATAAATCCGGCCCTGTATGTGTGTACTTAGCTTAAGGGCTCTACAGGAGTTGTATTGATAAGGTATTAACATATCTCCTGGGAGTTCATTGAATAAGGAGCCTTATTAGTTCTCATCCTTATTATCTCAATAATTTCTACTTATAGCTGAGGTGCAAAAATGAGTAAGTTGTGATAATTCATAAGATAAGTTTTGTGAATCAACCTCAATATCCTGTACTTAAAGGACAACTGTAGTTAGAGACTATAAAGGCTGCCATATTTATTTCCTTTTAAACAATACCAGTTGCCCGGCATCCCCGCTGACCTATTTGGCTGCAGTAGTGTCTGAATAACACCAGAAACAAGCATGCAGCTAATCTTTTCATATTTGACAATATTGTCAGGAACACCTGATCTGCATTTGCTTGTTTAGGGTCCATGGCTAAAGCTGCCATATTCATTTCCTTTTACACAATACCAGTTGCCTGGCTGCCCTGCTGATCCTCTGCCACTAATACTTTTAGCCATACACCGTGAACAACCATGCAGCAGATCAGGTGTTTCTGACAATATTGTCAGATCTGACAAGATTAGCTGCATGCTTGTTTCTGGTGTTATTCAGACACTACTGCAGCCAAATAGATCAGCAGGGTTGCCAGGAAACTGGTATTGTTTAAAAGGAAATAAATTTGGCAGCCTTCACATTTCTCTCACTACGGGTTTACTTTAACCTACTAGTGTTGCCATGGTAACATATAAACAGCAGTGAATGCCAGACCAGAAGTGCTATTACTTATGACACTTCCCACTGACACTACAAACACAAAACTAAGATCAATGGCTACCTCTGCTACCTCCCTGCTGCACAACGTATGGCTGTTATTACATGTCAAATGCACATAAATGGTTGTAGGATCAGAGGTTTCTCAAAGCCTGCAATCATCAGTTTGAGCAAAGTACCTTTTTCCACTTCATGTTACAGAGGACAGACCGACAGACCGGACGACACAGCAGTAGATTGAGGTGGAAATAGACAATAAGCAATAGACCATATCGAAGACAGCAAATGGTGAAAAAGGTGTAGGTATAGGAATGATATGGGGGATACAAAAAAAGACAGGGGGAAAGAAGAGACAAAATGATCCATAGTTAACACAGATCTTCAGAACACATCATGAAGAGAAACTATCATTAACTTCTGATTGCTTTTCTGTCCATTGGAGAGCTGTGCCCTACACGTCTTGTAGCCAGATATTTCTGTATATAACCAGAGAATGCATTCACTAGGCCTCTGTGGCAAGATCAATGGCCAATCAAATTCTCTGTTATATTTTCTAATCTGGTTTTAGAGAACCCTGGTTAGGCTCCTCCTTTTTTTACACACATTTATAAGTGGAATGAACTTTATGGTTTTTTCAGGATCTCTCCTGTAACATGTTTTGTCGGTTGCAGTGGAGCTGCAGACTGGCAGTTCTGACTTGTCTTCTTGCATTCAGTTGCGCATTTGCAATCAGCCTCATTGTCATTTACAATCACTCTGCAGTTCAGAGCAGCTCAGGATGCTGTCATGATTTCTCCCATTGCTTGCTGCAGCTGAACTGCAGCCAGATAGCCCTGGATTTCCTACATGCATGTTGTTGCATAATACAGCATGTATTTGTTCACAGTCAGCTAGCAGATCAGACTAGCTCAGTATTGAGTAAGCTGTGTGGGAATTTGTATGCCTGCATCCATTGGCTGATGTCCACATAAAAGTCTGCCTCCCATTTCAGACTCTGCCCGACATAGCGTTCAGCCACCTTATTTGACGCCGGATCCATACTATGTAAAGTTATTATTGTAAATTGTATATTGCCTTGTTCTGTATTTCTATGCCTGATGGATGTTTGCTGCATCCGCAGTGGGTCAGTGAAGTCCACTATCCTGATAGCTTGGATTCTGCTATCACCACGTTAGTGACTGGTAGTATGCCTGCTACTCTAGTTTCTGGGAACGTAACTATAGGCTGCGGTTGCTATTAGTTATGCTTCAATCTGTAGTCCTGTCTTGTATCTGTATGAATGCTTGCTATCGCTAGGGCAGCATTTAGTCTTGCAAGCATTCAGTCTGTCTTTCTGTTATCTGTCTTGTTACATAGCAAGTGGTTCAGACGGCAGCCGTCCTGGGCAATTGTCAGTTAGTCAGTCTGTCTGTTCGTTCTTTGTCTTGTTACTCAGACCATAGGCAGTGCAGCATCGCACTGCGCTGCCATTGTGTCTTATTTGTAGCGATATCGGAAGCCCAGAGCTGCAAATGCTCTGGACAACCTGTGTAGCCTTTTCCATTATCCAGCTACTTAGCCTTGTTGCGCTGGGTGGTCAGAAAGTGTACCCCCCCAGGCATTACAGGTTTATATTGTTTTATTAACTTCCAAAGTTTATATTTAATTGTCATATAATATTTAATTTTATATTTGTCAATTACAATTTCAGTAGTGCCTTTTTGCCTGGCTCTGGTCTTTAACCCCCTCACAAACGTGTTAAAATTGACATACAGTTTGCCTGGTCTAAATTCCCAAATCATGTGACTGATGCTTGGACTCTTCACAGGTACAGTGGCCCGTATGTGATGCAACCAGGGGTGTGGCATGATAGGAAAGAAGGGACATAGCATGAGTTAGAGGGGGTGTGGCCAAGGTGAAGGGAAGTGGCAGGACTTCCTTTCCAAAAATTCTAGCTTAATTCGGGGACCTGTGTTAGTGACAGTCGCTGTACCACCAGTTAGGCGTATTGCAAATTCCTTACTTTAAGGTTTATGATTTGTAGCCATCAAGCAGAGCACCTGGATAGCAAAAACACTGGCTTATGTGTCTTGAAGGAATGAATAATGTCTTTCATTTTTGTTTAATTTAGTTATGTACTGAAAAAGGTTTTTTTATGTTCCAAATGAAAGTTTTATATGGTTTTTTTAATCCATTTGTTGGCTTGACTGCCATGTTTTGGTAAAGAAAATACTATTTTAATACTGCTACTTAATTATCAGTCACTGCCATGAGCCGTGGATTCATAATTTAAGAAGCAACTTTAGCAGTAAAGCAAGGTGCTTTCCTACTTATAAAATCTACACGGAGCTCCTGGTCCTATATGCAATTCACTGTTTCTCCTTAGTTTCCTCCAAGTTGATATTTTCACACCATGTGCTTGATTCACTAAGACAAATAGCATGCCTTATCAAAGATAAAACGCCTTTTCAAAGTTAACACGCCTTATCAGAGTAGCACACGAACCCGCAGGGGCTCAGGGCAGGACGAGTGGAGCTCTTGTCATTGCCAATTAGCAGGCATAGGTTTGTAGCGCTCGCTATGCTACTCTGATAAGGCATGTTAACTTTGATAAGGTGTGTTAACTTTGATAAGGCATGCTATGTGTCTTAGTGAATCAAGCCCCTTGTCATCTTTTCAACTCCCAGCAAGCAAGGAAATACTCCAAATGTTTCTGACAGTAATTTTTCAACTACTTTTGGTACTTTTACAATTGTGAAATGCTGAAAAATTATTTTAAAGAGAAGATGAAAAATTATCACCTAGGAGAAAACTTAAGAGAAAAAGTGCATTGCATGCACATGGGCATATATATATATATATATATATATATATATATATATATATATATATATATATATATATATATATATATATATATATATATATATATATATATATATATATATATATATATATATATTAGTATGGCATAGGTATGTGTCTGATAAGGAGCCACACCTGTTGGTTGCATTGGGGACAATTGTTCAAATGTAATATTTTGAATTTGCCAAATTAAAATATGTTTTGTCATTGAGCACTTAGCAGATATGTAGTTTCTGTTTAGAACAACTGCCAATATTGTTCAAGTGGATAGGGAGGCTGGCTGGTATCTATTTTGGCAGTTAGACTATTTTGGCAGTTAAACCCTGAGAATCCCCCATCATGAGGAGATGGACTAGTCCAAAACATGTCAGTTCTGCCAGATTTTAACTGCTTACTTTTTTGTGTAAGAAGGAAGTCCCCCAGTGTCAGGAGAAAGTCCCTCCCCTTTAACTTTTCAAGTATCCCCATTGGTTCTTTAACATGATGGATGGTATTACAGATCAACAACTCACATTACTCTAAGTTCCTTTACTGGAACTGTAAAAATTATCACCTGCAGTGTTCAGCGTAGGTACACATTCATTTATGTAGTTAACTATCATAAGATTAGTTCATATAGCTCAGGTTTACGTCAAGATAACTTTGAGTTTATCTCAAATCTCATTAATCATTTTTAATATGCTTTTTCTTACACTTTCAGCTGTGTTGTTTTGCTAGTTCCTTATGTATGTGTATAATTGAAAATAAATTCCTAGTGCACTGAACTCTCCAAGGATCTGTCTCGGCAGTTACAGAATGCATCAAGATGTCAATGATAGCTTCTCTTTAAATGAAACACCAGCTTGCAACATCCCAAACAGAGGAGAGAGACTGAGCATGGCTGAACCGCCTCCAAGCAAAACATGCGTACATCCTGTTTCATGAGCACAATGGCAAGACAGTACTAGCTGATGCCAGAAATCCTCTGGAGGACAGCCTGGAACATAGCATTCTGCAGAGTATATGGTTATTGGGGAGCAGGCATGGCACATCGAGGGCCTATGTGTCATCCATGCAACACAGACAATGCAAGATGTTTTTCTACTATTACAAAACCATCTGCGAGCCTTTATTTCTGCACAGTCAGTGCTACGTTTTTTTTATTTTGTTCTTTTAGTTGTGTTTGTTTTGTTTTAAATAACAAGTGACACTGGCTCTTTTTCAGAACAGAAGGAGTGTATTTAAGGATTACCGGATTTTTTTTTTTTTTAATCTTCTCTGCTTGTATAAACATAAAATTAGCGTGGTTATGATCTTGATTCCTTCTTCTTGAAATGCTGCATGTAAAAGCCTAGCTCGCAGCAAAACACAATTTAAAAGCTGCCTCCCACTGACTGTGAACAGTTTCACTAACCACCCCCCCCCCCCCAAAAAAAAAATCGATTTATTAAAATATCCAGTTTTAACGTAATGATTATTTTAACCCCTACAACATCGATCTGTCAATCCACCCAGACCCAGAAGATGCATATGCATTGTTTTGGTGGAAGGTATTTTTGGCACAGGTAGATGTTTTCAGCTATATGGCTGCATATATTGGGTACATACAAAAACCCCTTCCTAAAACCTAACCCTACATGAAGATGATACCTAATCCTAATGGGATACCACTTCATTGTGCCTGACTGTAATCCCCATTGCCTAAACGTGCATAAACACCTTTGACTAACGTCAACCATCAGGGACCAGGACCATAGGCACCATCCCCTTTGAGTCACATCGCTGGGTAGGACTGCACAGATCCGTGTCAGCTGTGTAGCAGACAACACGTTCTGTTGCAATGCCGGGAGGACGGAGGAGTGACAGAGCGGCGTGTGCGTGACGTCATGTAGCAGGTAGGGGAGCGGGGTGCACAAAGGGGTTGGCTGTTGTTCGGCCAAGTTGACCGACGGATGGAGTGCTTTTGGAGCGGTGGGCGGGGGCCAGTGTACACATGCTTGATTATCGGCGGAGTCAGTCGTTACCAGCCGCCTCGGCCAACTTTATTCAAGCGTGTGTACAGGCCCTTAAAGGACCACTGTAGCAAGAGTAATATGGAGGCTGCCATATTTATTTCATGTTAAGCAACAGTGGTGCTCAGCAGAGCTTGAATATTCGAGTAGCTCGAATATTCGAGCTCTTTTTCAGCTATTCGAGCTCGGTATTCGAGCTCCGAATAGCTGCAGCTATTCGAATGGGCTATTCGCGTACACTCGAATAGCCCATTCACTATTCGAGCTATTCGAGCAAACGGCGCTATTCGAGCTCGGTACCGAGCTCGAATAGCGTCATAGCCCAGATTGATGTCCTTAGAGCCAATCAGAGGGCTCCCAGGCCCTCTGACGGCAGCCAATCACAGAGGGGGACCCTGGCCAGCCCCTACCCTATAAATAGCGGCCGCCATGTTACGTTTCTCCGTCCTTGCCTGAGACTTGCATAGAGAGAGAGTTGCTCCTTTGTGCTTTGGCTTAGCAAGAGCTTTATTGTGGTCATTTACCTAGCGTTTTTGCTCACATACACCTCCTATACACACCTATATTGTTGTTAGTTAGTTAGACATTGTATTTTAGTTAGTAGCTTTTGTGTTACATAGAGACAGGCCAGCTGCTGCAGGCTTACAGCTTTAGGCCTCAGGGCCTGCCTGTGTGGGCAGCTGTCCTCCTGTCCTCTGTTTATTTCTCTCTATTCTATACCAGTATTTCTGCTGTCCTTTACTACTGATTGTATTAGTATTGTAGTTATATACTGTAACTGTACTAGGACACTCACTGTCACTGTTCATAGGCTACTAGCTGCTCCTGCGTGTGTGCACTCACTGTCTGTGTACACACTACACACACTCTATTTCCTTCTGATAACTGATTGATTATTGTAATTAGTTAGTTGTACTTACTGACTGTTACTACTTACTTACTTACTGTACTAGGGACACTCACTCAGTCACTGTTCATAGGCTAGCTCCTGCGCGTGTTTGCGCGTGCGTGCACTCACTGTCTGTAGTGTACACACACTAAATTTACTTGTGATTACTACTGATTATTGTAAGTTGTAACTGCTAGTTGTACTTCCTGACTGTTACTACTTACTTACTGTACTAGGGACACTCACTCAGTCACCTCACCCACCAACCCACTCCATTAAAGTACCCCACTTTTCACCCGCCCTTTTAAAAAACTTTTGTCTATACGCCCAAAACATCGAAGATGTCTGGAAGTGGCAGCCAGCGCGGTTTGGGCAAGGGGAAGGGCAGCAAGGGAATCAGGAGGAGAGGGAGCAGCATTGTGGCAAGCCGCGGGCGCGGGCGCGCCACCATGCACAGTTCCGCAGCAGCAGCAGCAGCGTCAGTGGCTAACATTCCTCCCATAGCCACTGGCCGTGGACGCCTTGGGCGCCGCCCAGCAGGAGCATCTGCAACTCACGCTGCAGAGACACAGCAGCAGCAGCGTGTAGCACCTGCTCCGATTTTTCTCCAGCCGGGTCGGAAACGTCCCATTGAGGAAAAGCATGCAGACACTGTGGTGCAACTCATGACGGAGGATGAGCAGCCCGCCATCAGCTCTGCATCTGAGGCCTCCACCCTCACCACCACCACCACCACCCCTGTTCGCAGCAGCCGCCCAGCAGGGTCTGGGGAGGAGGCCAGTTCACCGTCACTCGCCGACCTGTCATTCAGCAGTCTTTTGACCCCAGGCATCATGAGTAAATTATCTGCTGTTGTTGGCGATCTTGAGGAGGAGATGCTGATGGGCACTTTGGGGGATGAGGGATTGGACAGCAAGACTGTGGCGACAGTCAAGCAGCCCATCCATGCATCAGGAGAGGAGTTTGGGGGGTCCTCATCCCAGCAGGACATGTTTCAGGAGGGGGAGGATGTTGATGACCCGGTGACAGACAGAGACTGGGTGCCACCACCTCCAGGGGATGTCGTCCTCAGCAGCTCTGAGGAGGAGGAGGAGGATGCTCTTGTGGGCCTTGCAAGGAGGCGCATCATTGCAAGCATTGGCAGCAGCAGTAGGCAGGTCCCACAGCCTGCTGGTGTCTCAGGCTCAGCAGCAGCAGCAGCAGCATCTGCCAGTACCACCACCAGCCGCACCCAAGCCCCCCAAACCACCACAGGGAGACAGGCAGCAGCGCTTCCATGCCGTAGGGGGATGTTTCTGTCACCAATCTGGCGCTTTTTCACCATGCCCACAGTGTACAGCAAGTACGCCACTTGCAACCACTGTCAGCGGAAGTTGAGCAGAGGTGCAGACCCCTTAAAGTTCTGCACCAGCTCGCTCATCAACCACCTCGCTGCGAAACATTTCCACCAGCATCAGGAGTTCCAGAGGCTGAAGGCATCTGGTGCTGGCAGTGGCACCACACCCATCACTGCACAGCCTTCAGCAGCAGCAGCAACAGCAGCCACCCGCCCTCCTGCTCCTCCAGCAGCACCAGCAGGAGTGCGGAAACGCACTGCTCCTCCCCCCTCTGCAACTCCTGCCGCCGACACTGAGGCCTGTTCTGGCAGCCAGTCCTCAGTGGCCTCCTCCGCTGTGTCTGCTGATTCCCGTGCCAGCAAAAGGCCACGCCAGAGCCTTTTGAGCGAGTCCTTCCAGGGGGTGGTTAGGGCTCTGCCTCCCAGCAGCCGTCGCGTGCGGCAGCTGAACGGCTTGCTGGCACGGGCCATGTGCTCCCAAATCCTGCCGTACACGCTCGTGCAGGAGGGGAGCGACATTCGTGCGCTGCTTGCTTGCGCAGCCCCAGACTGGCAGCTCCCCAGCAGACACTTTTTCTCCCGCAAGGCCATTCCTGCACTGCACCGCTTTGTGATGGCCAATGTGGAGCGAGGGCTGGAGCACGCGGTTGGTGAAAGGGTCCACGTCACCATGGACTCCTGGAGCAGCCGCTTCGGGACAGGCCGCTACCTGTCCTTCACTGTCCACTGGGTCAGCTTGGTGGAAGGGGGTGAGGATGGGAGAGCAGCAGCGGGCACAGCAGCAGCAGCAACACAGTGGGTGGTGCCACCCCGCAGGGTCAGGGGAACTGCAGCAGGTTCCTCCGATCCTCTGCCATCCTCCGGCACACCTGGCCAAACCCCCCGCCTCAGCAGCAGCGTGAAGGCCCGCCACTGCCAAGCGCTGCTGCACTTGGTCAGCCTTGGGAAGACCAAGCTGACGGCAACCCATGTGTTGGCCAAACTCCAGGAGCAGGAGAGGATTTGGCTGACCCCCAGAGGCCTCAGAGTCGGAGAGGTGGTGGCCGACAATGGGGCCAATCTGGTTGCCGCAATAGACAGGGGAAACCTGACCCACATCCCCTGTCTTGCCCACGTGCTGAACCTGGTGGTGCAGAAGTTCTTGCGCACCTACCAGGGGATGGGCGAACTGCTGGAAACGGCAAGGAACGTTGTGCGTCACTTCCGGCGCTCGGCTGCAGCCTGTGCGAGCCTGGAAGACGTGCAAAAGGAGCTGGATCTGCCACGCCATCGGCTGATCCTTGACGTTCCGACTCGCTGGAACTCCACCCTGGCGATGTTGGAGCGTCTGGTTGAACAGAAGCGCGCTGTCAAACAGTACCTTGCCCTGGCCGCTGTTTCCGCCGCTCAGAGAAGGGACAAGACCAGCAACATCCCGTCCATCGTCCCCGATGATGACTGGAGGCACATGCAGCAGGTGTGCTTAGTGCTGGCTCCCTTTCTGCAGGCCACTAACATGGTGAGCAGGGACCATGCTATGGTCTGCGAGTGGGTGCCCCTGGTTTGTCTGCTGAACAGGGCCCTCGATGCTTTGCTGGAACAGGGAGCGGCAGCCTTGGACCAGCAGGAGCGGCAAGCAGCTGCACAGTCCACCTCTGAGGGGGAGGAGGAGGAGGACTTGGTGGAGGTCCCTGACCTTGCTGCTGATGAGGGGGATCAGCACAGTGCAGCTGAGTTGGTGCGGGGGTGGAGAGAGGATGAGGCTGACGAGGCAGAGGAGGAGGATGAGGACAGCAGCACTGCCGTCGATGTGCCAGCAGACGTGGCCCGCCTCTTCCCAATGGCAGCGCACATGCTGACGTGCCTGCGCAGAGACCCCAGGGTGATCCAGATGAAGCAGAGGGAGGACATCTGGATCAGCATGATGTTGGACCCACGCCTCAAGGGGAAGTTGAGCCAGTTCCTGCCGCCTGCAGGAGGAGACCCAGCGCAACAAATAAGGAGCTTGCAGCAGGCCCTTGTTGAGCGCTTGGAGGAAGCCTTCCCCCAGCCTTCCACCCCCACTGTCCAGCAGCCAGCACAGAGGCAGCAGCAGGTGCCTGCATCCAGCAGCAAGCGCCCCACAGACCTGCTGTCTCTCAGCCACGAGCTCTACAGGACTGTAGAGGCTCCGGCAGCAGTGACTAGAGAGGAGGTGCATGCAGCAGCATCCTCCACCGGTCACAGCCAGCGCCTGACCCGCATGGTGGCTGACTACATGGGGTCCTACAGCGGGCTTGACAGCGATGCCCCTGTTGATCCCATGGAGTATTGGGTCAAGCGCCTGGAGATCTGGAGCGAGCTGGCGCAGTACGCCCTGGAAGTGCTGTCCTGCCCCCCTTCCAGCGTGCTGTCCGAGCGCTGCTTCAGTGCAGCTGGTGGTGTGGTCACCGAGAAACGCTCACGTCTGTCTCACAAGTCTGTGGACAGACTGACGTTTCTCAAGATGAACCAGGCGTGGGTGGAAGGCGAGTTCCTGGCCCCTGTTGTCGGCGAGAGGGGGACATGAACTGGCTAAGAACCATCGTTAATGTGCCTTACCACCCTTTACCACCTCCTGGCTCCTGCTCACTAAGCCAGCCTGGTTCACTTTGACTATTACGTCGCCTGCAGCCACACATTTTACACCTACAGTGGGCTGCTGTGTACTGCCCTTCTGCCGTCTGTCTGTGTTTCCCACTGCCAGGGTACACAGATTTACCTTCTGCTGCCACTCTGCCACCAGCTATTACGTCAAACAATAGCTATATATCTGTGTAATTTGTTTTACAAACAAAACCAAAAAACCATTAAAAAAAAAAAAGGTTTAATTTTTCTGAGGTGCCCGGGTTGAAAACTGTGTTGTCCCAGTTGTGTATTGGACACGATGTGGGCTGCACGACCGCTGTCTGGGACCTCCTGTTGTGTTCATTTACGGCCTGGTATCACCGCTAGGTACCAGGGCTATTATGTCACGCTGCCTGCCTGCTGCCACACTCACACTACTCCTCCATTCCTCCTGCTGCTGCTGTCTGTCTGTGTTTCCCAACGCCAGGGTACACAGATTTACCTTCTGCTGCCACTCTGCCACCAGCTATTACGTCAAACAATAGCTGCTCACATTACTCCTCCATTCCTCCTGCTGCTGCTGCTGCTGTCTGTCTGTCTGTGTTTCCCAACGCCAGGGTACACAGATTTACCTTCTGCTGCCACTCTGCCACCAGCTATTACGTCAAAAAATAGCTATATCTGTGTAATTGGTTGTAAAACCAAAACTACAAGACCATAAAAAAAAAAAAAAGGTTTAATTTTTCTGAGGTGCCCGGGTTGAAAACTGTGTTGTCCCAGTTGTGTATTGGACACAATGTGGGCTGCACGACCGCTGTCTGGGACCTCCTGCCTGCTGTGTTTATTTACAGCCCTGGTATCACCGCTAGGTACCAGGGCTATTATGTCACGCTGCCTGCCTGCTGCCACACTCACACTACTCCTCCATTCCTCCTGCTGATGCTGCTGTCTGTCTGTGTTTCCCAACGCCAGGGCACACAGATTTACCTTCTGCTGCCACTCTGCCACCAGCTATTGCGTCAAACAATAGCTGCTCACCTTACTCCTCCATTCCTCCTGCTGCTGCTGTCTGTCTGTCTGTGTTTCCCAACGCCAGGGTACACAGATTTACCTTCTGCTGCCACTCTGCCACCAGCTATTACGTCAAAAAATAGCTATATCTGTGTAATTGGTTGTAAAACCAAAACTACAAAACCATAAAAAAAAAAAAAAAAAGGTTTAATTTTTCTGAGGTGCCCGGGTTGAAAACTGTGTTGTCCCAGTTGTGTATTGGACACAATGTGGGCTGCACGACCGCTGTCTGGGACCTCCTGCCTGCTGTGTTTATTTACAGCCCTGGTATCACCGCTAGGTACCAGGGCTATTATGTCACGCTGCCTGCCTCATTGACTGCCTACTGCCACACACTCATCCTCCTCCTCCTGCTGCTGAATTTACCTCCTGCTGTCTGTGTGTTTCCACTGCCAGGGAGCACATACAATGGCGCTTCCAACATGCGTGCGCCACCAGCTATTTGTTACGCTCAAAAATAGCTGCATTTCTTTAAAAAAAAAAATTTGAAAAGAGAAATAAGTGAAGAAGAAGACGATATAGAAGAAGATGAAGAAGATGAAGAAGAAGAAGAAGAAGAAGAAGAAGAAGGAGAAGAAGATGAAGAAGAAGAAGATGAAGAAGAAGAAGATGAAGAAGATGAAGAAGATGAAGATGAAGAAGATGAAGAAGAAGAAGATGAAGAAGAAGAAGATGAAGATGATGAAGAAGAAGAAGATGAAGAAGAAGATGAAGATGATGAAGAAGAAGAAGATGAAGAAGATGAAGAAGATGAAGATGAAGAAGATGAAGAAGAAGAAGATGATGAAGAAGAAGAAGAAGATGAAGAAGAAGATGAAGAAGATGAAGAAGAAGAAGAAGAAGAAGATGAAGAAGATGAAGATGAAGAAGATGAAGAAGATGAAGAAGAAGAAGATGAAGATGATGAAGAAGAAGAAGATGAAGAAGAAGATGAAGATGATGAAGAAGAAGAAGATGAAGAAGATGAAGAAGATGAAGATGATGAAGAAGATGAAGAAGAAGAAGAAGATGAAGAAGTTGAAGATGAAGTAGATGTAGAAAAAGAAGAAGAAGAAGATGAAGAAGATGAAGAAGAAGATGAAGAAGATGAAGAAGAAGATGAAGAAGATGAAGAAAAAGAAGATGAAGAAGAAGAAGATGATGATGAAGAAGATGAAGAAGAAGAAGAAGAAGAAGACAATATAAAAGAAGAAGAAGATATAGAAGAAGATATAGAAGAAGAAGATATAGAAGAAGAAGATATAGAAGAAGAAGAAGAAGAAGAAGATATAGAAGATGAAGAAGAAGAAGAAGAAGATATAGAAGATAAAGAAGAAGAAGAAGAAGTATATACAGTACTGAACAAATTTCTGGACACAACTTCTCTTTTCAACTTTTTTTTTTTAAAGGAACATCCCCACATAATCACTTGCTGTTGTTACTTGGAAAAAAAGAGGTTTCTTGCATCATTCACCCTCAAAACAAGTGTTGGAAGCTATTTAAGGCCATTTCGAATAGTCAGCTCGAATAATGAGCTCGAATACCGACTCGAATAGTGAGCTCGAATTCCGAGGTCGAATCGAATAGTAAAAATTATTCGACTCGAATATTCGACTGATCTCGAATAATTTACTATTCGAATTCGACCTAACTCGAATTTTGAAAAGGGGTATTTGAGCACCACTATTAAGCAATACCAGTTGCCTGGCTGCCCTGCTGGTCCTCTGCCTCTAATACTTTCAGCCATTGACCTTGAACAAGCATGCAGCAGATCAGGTGTTTCTGACATTACTGTTAGATCTGACAAGATTAGCTGCATGCTTGTTTCTTGTGTGATATAGACACTACTGCAGCCAAATAGATCAGCAGGGTGGTCAGGCAACGGGTATTGTTTAACAGGAAATAAATATGGCAGCCCCCACATTCCTCGCACTACAGTTGTCCTTTAACACTAACTTATTAATACCTTAACCTAATCCTTGTTATCAGCTCTTAACTCTCCCCTATCCTGTCCACAAACACTAACCTTTTTATTGGTGTCTAATTTGTTATTGGTGCCTAGCCCTTAGGGCCCGTTTCCACTAGAAGCTACATAGCTGCATCGCACCGCGTGTATGCTGAAAAACATGCACGGCAATGGAACAGTTTCCACTGCATGCATGTTGTGCGGAGCGGTGCGGAGCGATCCGAGAATCAGCAGCATGCTGCAGATTCTCACACGGTCACATCCGTCCGCAGCCACGTCCCATCTCTGCAATTGACTTCCTCATCGGGAGTTGCGGAAGTGACGCAGGCGCTGGCGAAAGTGATGCGTAGCTGCATCGCATCACTTTCGCCAATGGAAAAGGGCCCTAACTTGACTTATTGTTGCCAAACCCTAACTTCACTTATTGGTGCCTAACTTTAATTTTTCAATACTTGCCTTTTCCTACCCTATCAGCCAACACTAACACTAAGGGCCTGAGCCCACTAACGCAGTTGTGTACGCTTCTGTCCGCTTTTTCAGCATCTGTAACATTGATGTTTAACTGAAAAGCGGATACAACTGCGTTAGTGGGCTCTGGCCCTAACTCCTTTTTGGTGCATAACCCTCTTTATCAGCCCCTAAACCTAATTTTTCTAAACTAACCAATAAGGCCTATCCCCTAGATAAAACTAACTTTACCTTCTACCATTAGGGTGCATAGACAATAAATATATACTTGTCTAGGATTTTCTGAGACAATGTGACCCATGCTAAGGGGGATTTAAAAAATTCTGACTTACAGAAAGGTCTGTATAAGACAATGGTGTTGAGGAACCAGGGGTGTACCTAGAACCCAACGGGTCCCCAAGCAAAGCTTAGCCGGCCAGACCCTCTGCACAACCCTGCACCCAAAGAATCCAAATTTTGTCCCCCCAGCAAGTAGTGCGTGTGCACTGCATTCATTACCTGTTGTAACTGCAGAACTAGCCACACCCCTTTTCTCTTAACTCTTCGTCATACAGTCCTTGCGGCTTCCTAATGCATGTCACATGACATGCAGAGATGGCAGCCACAGGGAGATGCACTGTACAGAATGGCCAGAAGAGAAAAGTGAAAAGGCCATGTAGCTAGCACCAATGACAACAGGTAATGTATACCACTTCCACTGACAAGCTCTGCATCTCCCAAAAGCGGGACCCCTTAGCGTGCCCCCTACATCACAATAGTCAATCAAGCAAGTAGTTTGTAGTATAACGTGCGCTGTTTGATAGCAGCTGAAACAGGTCTTCATTTCTTAAATAAGACATTTATTAACAATAGAATTAACAATAGAAGGACGCCTTCTTCATGCTGCAATACATGCGGTTCTGGATGCCACTGTGCTACTCAGGCAATCATGCAGGTTGTCTGATGTGCTAGAATATAAGCCACAGGTATCATACTTACCCATTTCTTCCAGCTCTGATGTCATGGATTTGGAGCGTAGCGATATTGCGGGCGGTGTGACTCGTTTTGTTTGTTGGGGCACTAGAAGTGAAGAAGCAAACATAATTTACGATCAACCCTTTTAAAGCGGATCCGAGATGAAAAACTAACTATAACAAGTAACTTGTCTATATATCTTATGTACAGTTTAGATGGTTTAAACAGCAAATCTGTCTGCATACAGCTGTAATAGAATATGATTATTTCTTCCTGTGATACAATGACAGCAGCCATGTTGTTTGTAAACATTACACAGAGGGAGGCTTATCTGCACCATCAGCACTCAGCCTAATCCCCCCTCCTCCTCCCTCCTCCCCTCAGCCTCTGAAATCTCTGGCTAGTAACCTCCTCCTCCTCCTGCCCAGACTGAGCTCCCATTAGCCCTTGCTACTGCCAAGGCCCTCTGAAAACTGTAGGCGGGGCTTGTTTAGTTTATAGGGAATTAGAGTATTAAAACAAAAACTAAAAAATATTTGGCTTGAGGAATGCCCTATAAACAATAGGAAAGGAACACAATTATGCAATGAGTAAAAGTTCATCTCTGATCCACTTTAAGTCACATCCTCAATGTACATTATAAAACACATCTCTCTGTTATGGCAACAGCAAAACACAACAAGGCCAATTCAATCACAAATTCCTAAATCTGTCACCTTTTCACTTTTCAATCACTGTCTTTATCTCAACAGTAAAGAAAAGCACAGAAAAGAGAAAAGAAATTTGTATGCCGAAGAAGAATAACATGATTGTAAAACTAACAACACACTTTACATAGAAAGTAGTATTGAGCCCTGATTACTTTGTTAAGGTATAGCTAAACATGTACATAAAATAATCCATTGTGACAGTAACAATTGGACAATCTGCCAGTGATTGCGCATAATAAAGAATGCTCTTTGTGGTGCAGTGTGTGGATCAGTACATGGTTCATATAGACCCACTGATTGAGAGAATAGAGGAGGAGGTAAGAAACAAAAATGAAGAGAAAGGAAACTGGAGACATAAAAGAAACAAAAATATTTGTTCATGAAATGGGGCGCAAAGAAAAATGGGTGCCCATTTTCGTTAATAAAATTATTGTTAATATCTACCGATATTATTTGTTTTTTAAAGTGTAAATTATCGTAATAAAATATCGGTATATATTAACAATATTTTGCTACAACTTAAGGTGGCCACACACCATACAATAAAATGATCCGATTTTACGGCTATTCGATAAAAACGATCGGATCTCCCGAAAAAAAAGCTTTTTTTTTCATTAGACTGAAAAATCCGATCCGATTTCCCGTTTTCTTCGATTTTTATTGATCCGGATTGCCAGATATTTTTCTTCAGTCTTTCTAAAGATTGTATGGTGTGTGTTAGATTATCAATTTATTAATATAAACACCGTAGCAATTTTCTCAGAGTTTCCAATCATTTTTATCATAATTGGGGAAAAATTTAACACAGGTGTGTGGCACATTGGTCATATTTTTGAAATGTTAAAATCAGTCCGAAAAATTGATTGCAATTCTTAAATTTAACAGATTTTTAGAAAATTGTATGGTGTGTGGCCATCTTAACTCTAAACCTATTCTCACACAGAACCCTCCCCCTCAGATACCTAACCCTAAAACCCCTCTTTCTGACACTTATCCAATAAAACCCGCATTCCTGATATCTAACCCTAAAATACCCCTTCATGAGGCCTAACCCTAAAACCCCTTTCTTGACACCTAACCCTAAAACCACTCTCCCTGATGTCTAACCCTAACACCCCCCTTTCTGACACTTAACCCTAAAAACCCCTTTTTGATGCCTAACCCTTAAACCCTCCTTCTTGACCCCTAACCCTAAACCCCCCTCTTCTTGATGCCTAACCCTAAAACCCCCTTTTTGACGCCTAACCCTAAAACTCCCTTCTTGACGTCTAACCCTAAAACCCCTCTTCTTGATGCCTAACCCTAAACCCCTCTTCTTGATGCCCAACTCTAAAAACCCGTTCTTGATGCCTAACCCTGAAACCCCTCTTCTTGACGCCTAAGCCCCCCTTCTTAATGCCTAACCCTAAAACCTCTCTTCTGGATGCCTAACCCTAAAACTCCCTTCTTGACGCCTTACCCTAAAACCCCCTTCTTGATGCCAAACCCTAATACCCCTCTTCTTGATCCCTAACTCAAAAATACCCTTCTTGATGCCTTACCCTAAAACACCTCTTCTTGATTCCTAACCCTAAGAACCTGTTCTTGATGCCTAACCCTGAAACCCCTCTTCTTGACGTCTAACCCCATGCTTGTTGCCTAACCCTAAAACCCCTCTTCTTGATGCCTAATCCTAAAACACCCTTCTTGATGCCTGACCCTAAAACCCCTCTTGTTGATTCTTAACCCTAAAACCTCCCTTGTTGATCCCTTACCCTAAAATCCCCTTCTTGATGCTTAGCCCTAAACCCCTCTCTTCTTGAGTCCTCATTTTAAAACCCACTTCTTGATTCCTAACCCTAAAACCCCCTTCTTGATGCCTAACCCTAAAGCCCCCTTCCTCACGCCTAACCATAAAACCCTCCTTCCTAACCTTATAATGTTCAAAATTTCAAAATGAAAATTTTCAAAAATGAATACATTGTAAAATCAAAACACTAAAAATGTCAAAAACTATAATGTTCTACTTTTCAAAACGATAAAAAAAAATTCAAAAACCATAATGTAATTTTCAAAACGATAATTATCACACGTCCACATTTCTGCTTTGGGAACCTGATAGCCAATATTTGCATTAGCGCCTATGGAGCGCCCAAGTTGTTCATTGGCCGCAGGTGCCTAAATTTCCTGCTTCCAAAAATATACCCTGGTTTTGACAAGTGTTTCCCTAAATGTACTGTACATACACCTAAACTGTCACAGAGACATCAAGAAATAAACACTGCCACTCCATCTCAGACTCCAAATAAATAGCAATAAAGTAGAGCTTGAGGTACCTTTCTTCCTCATGGCATCCTCCATTTCAGGGTTCCGTGTCACCATGACAACTTTTACCATTAGGTTGTTTCCTCCCTGCCGAATCATGTTTACGACTTGCCGGTGTCCTACTTTCACCACATTCTGCCCGTTCACCTATAAGGAAGAATGAGGTTGTTCATTACACAATGCATACACTGGATAAAAGTCATCTCATGGAAGATCCGAAAGGAGAACTATGTCAAAATTTCCACCTCTGCTCCAATAAATTAGCCATTAATTATTAAAAAATAAAAGAAGGGGGACCAGGAAAGTTAATGTTTACTTTCATTTTCTTCTGGATACCACAGTGGGATATACTAAGTACTTCCGACTATACTTTATCTCTAACTGCAGGAGATAAGGCTTATTTATGGAAGAGAGATTCTGTGTGCACGCTAAATTGCTAAGGTGATGTAGAACTACAAAAATAACAGCATTGTGCTTACAGGCTGAACCGGATATTACATTATAAAACAAGACAACTGCTTCCAGTACTAACTGAGTAAAACTGTTGAAGAATTAAGAAAGAGAGGCTATGTCATATGACATAACTTCAGGTCAAAGTCAGGCAGGATAACGATATAGTCAATAAGGAGTTGGAGTTCAGGTTTTTCATTTTATATTATGCCAGTAATTCACCTTTAACTAAAGACTGACTGAGCTCAACCTCACAGAAACCTGTAAAGATGGAGTAATACTGGTAACTCTTAGGCTGGTTTCATACTGCAAACTTGCGGTAGTGTTGTGGTATGGCACACCCGCCACACCGCACTGTTAAAAACAGGCCTTCAGGGAACAAGCTTACCTCTCTGACGTCTTCTTCGGTATAACCCTTCAACCCGGAAGGAGGAAGTGTTTGTAATCACGTGACCGCAGCTTGAAGCGCATCGTGGGAGGCGCTGAGGGACGTACCGAGGAAGACGTCAGAGAGGTAAGCTTGACCCCCCCGCCCAGCCCGCACAGCATTACTGGGAGATATCCGGATAGCAACAATCCGGGTATCTCCCGAAGCCGAATTTGAGCATGCCTGTCCCCAGTACTGTGTTTGCAAGTACATTATTACTTTATCTATTAATCATTGGCTTTATTATTACATGAGCTTCTGGGGATCTGTGTTTATCTTTGATAAGAGAATTAAAGGGAATCTGAAGTGAAAATAAACTTATGATATAATTAATTGTATGTGTAGTACAGCTAAGAAATAGAACAAATGCAGCAAAGGAAAGAGCCTCAATTTCCAGTACATGAAGAGTCAAAAATAACTTCAGCTGTTATCTATGCAAAAGAGCTTCTCTGAGCTCTCCGACCAAGTTGAGTCAGAGACAGTCCTATTTTCTGAAGCACTTATGCATCCAAAAATGGTGGAAAAACAGCTTCAGATTTTGTTTTACTGCCAGGAAGTTAAAAGGGTCTTTAGCTCTGTTTCATAGTTTAAAATACAAAGTGTTGTTTGTAATTGCAAAAATGACAGAATAATACAATGTTATAAAAAAAAAAAAAAGAAAGCTATATAACTGAAAATAAAAATATGAGACTCCTTTCTTTGCTACTAATGTTCTATTAATTATCTGTAATACACATACAATTCATTATATCATAAGTTTTTTTTCACTTTAAATAAAAAAAAAAAATTAAAAGGAGAAAATAGTTTAATTTGCTTGACCTTTGCTTGTTTGGCTCTGCTGGTACAAACAATAGATTTGCCTCAATTCACCTCAATTAAAAAGTCTCCCATCCGCAGCCCAGCTCGCCAGGCCACTCCCCCTTCATCCACACTTTCCAGATACTGGAGCGCTGGGAAGGCTGGAGTTGGAGTGAATTCTTCAATTGGGGTTTGTGCTGTGAAAAGTAATAAGAACATTTTAGTATTAAAAAAAAAATGTGTGGTTGCAATGATGCAAAGTTTCACATATTTTTTTGTGATTATGATTTTTCCATTACAATCGTAATTACATTAATTATGCAACATTTCGTGAAACCATAATTAGCACATTAATATCATCACTTACGATCAATACTTCCAAAATCAATTAAAAGCAATGTGAGTCAGGGGCGTAACTAGAAGTTCCCGGGCCCCCCTGCAAGAATTTGAGCGCCCTCCCCCTGGGGCCCGCTTAGGGCCATTTTGGGGGGGCAGGAGGGGTCGCAGCATAAGGGGAGAGCTTTGCACTTCAGCGGGGACAGTCCTCCCCCTCACCTTGGGCTCTCCCCTCTGCGCTCCCCTCCTGCATCTATCTAAGTGGCAGCAGCGGCAGCTATAAATACCTCCATTCACCACCAGAAGTCTCCGATCTGCAAGGGCTTCACATTACTTCCTGTTTTAACAGGAAGTAATGTGAAGCCCTTGCAGATCAAAGACCCTCATGCTGCTGCCACTAATAGATGCAGGAGGGGAGCACAGAAGGGACTGTCCCCCTCCCTGCTGATGTGCAAAGCTCTCCCCTCATGCTGCGACCCCTCCTGTCCTCCCAAAATGGCCATGAGCGGGCCCAAAGCCCCCCCCCCCACGCGGGGGCAGGGGCTGCTTCCCCTATTGTTACGCCAGTGATGCGAGTTCAGGTCCTGAGCATTCCCAATTGGTGAATGGAGCTACCATATAAAATAAATAGAATATTGCTGGAAATATCACACTTGGAGAAGAACTTGGGAATACTGGTTAAGGCCAGAAACCCACTAGGAGCGATTTCTTATCGCTAGTGATCTGAAAAAGCTCTTGCTAATGTAATGCTATGGGGTTTTTTTATAAAATCACATCACTCAAGTGGGATCCCACTCATAGCATTACATTAGCAAGAGTTTTCAAATCGCAAAGCACTCAGAAAATCGCTCCTAGTAGATATCTGGCCTAATACGTGTTGATTACTTAACTAAACCTATACAATGCCAAGCAGTGGTAGCTAAAGCAAATAAAATTCTGGGATGCATAAAAATGGGAAATAAAATCTTGAGATGCTAGTATACTACCCCGTTTAAATCACTTGTGAGGCCACATCCGGGGTACAGAATACAGTTTTGGGAACCACACTATAGAAAGGGCCTTGACCTTCTAGAACGGGTACAAAGACGGGCAACTAAATTATTCCGAGGCATGGAAGGTTTCACCAAGAATTTAGGTTTTTTTTGTCCCTAAGCTTGTACAATGGACAAGGAGACATTATCTACATATGGAGGAGAACCATTGTTGCCATCTATGTAGAAAGGGGTCCTTCACAGTGAGAGTAGTTAAAATCTGGAATATCTTACCTCAGGAAGTAATTATGGCAAACTCTATATCTGAATTTAAAGAGGGATAGGATGCTTTCCTTGCACTGAAGGGCATCCACGGCTATACAAGGTAATTCCTGGCAGAGTTGATCCAGGGATTTATCTGACTACCATCTGGAGTCAAGAAGAAATTCTTTCCTTTTAAGGCTAATTGGCCCAAGCCTTGTAAGGTTTTAAGCCTTCCCCTGCATCAACTGGGATAATATGCTAGTTCAAGACCGTGTGTTTTTTTTCCTTTCTGGTTGAATTTAATGGACAATTTTTTTTTTTCAATCAAACTAACTATTCTACTAAGTTAAAATTAAAAGATGCTTGAGAAGTGTAAAAAAAAACCTAATTCTAGAGGTAGAATCTGCCTATCGGTTCAAAGTTGTACATCTCTGAAACTACCCCTGGTCTAATCTGCTCTGTTCTTTGAACATCACCTCTAATCATGCAGTTTTTCCTACATGTACTCAAGTTTGAATTGCCAAGACTAATGACAGGCTTGCTTTAAATATCTCAAACATATATTTATATAATTGCACTGTGAGCAGAAAGCTTCACTTGTAAAGACAGGAAAAGGTACCTTAGAATCAGAGAAACATCATACGGAACAGCACAGCTATTCACCATTAAAGTGATGTGGCGCTAAAAAGCGAGAAATAGCTGCAGTCATTAGAGGTGGTGGATTGAAGCGCCGCTTCTCATAAACAGCTCAGGACAGGGAAAAGAGAGAGAGAGGGAAGATCGCTCCCAATCACACAGCACCGGGGCTGCCTGGGATGATTGATTCAGGCAGGATAAGGCTCTCAGTCACCAGCCAGGCACACTACAGCGGTGCCCAGGGTTGGCACTCTCCGAGGTGAAACACAGATGAGATCTTTCACTTCTTGTATTCAATCGGCTTAATCTTGGTCATTTGTACTTGTTACGGGAAAACTCTCTTCTCTGGGGGGAGAGCACGGCACCGGTCTCAGTCTAGCAAAGCGGGGAGACACGGGACTCCCCTAGTAACATGCCTAGGCACTTCTCTGGGGGGAGAGAGCGGCACCCGGTCTCAGCCCAGCAGAGCGGGGAGACACAGGACTCCCCTAGTAACATGCCTAGGCACTTCTCCGGGGAGAGAGCGCTGCATGCGGTCTCAATCCTGCAGAGCAGGCATGGTCGGAATAGCCAATTTCCGATTCCGTATACCGCCACTACCGAAATTCCGCTACCGTTTCATTCCGAGGTAATTCCTAAGCCGTTCCGCGGAATTCCGAGATACACGGAATTCCATCAGAAAATTTTAAATCTCTCTCTGTCTCTCTCTCTCTCTCTTTCCTCCTCCTCCTTCTCCTTCAAATCCCAGCTATGGTATATAAGCATGCTTTTCAAAAAGTACCGATCCTTAATCATACTACTTTTTCTATTGCATTGATCATAATGGTAGTATGGTTTATGCTAGGATAGCTTTACCATGTAGTGTGGTTCATGGTCTAGAGGTTAAGACAGATACCTACTAGCTACTACACACTGCATCCTGGGTTCAAATCCCAGCTATGGTATATAAGCCTGCTTTTCAAAAAGTACTGATCCTTAATCATACTACTTTTTCTATTGCATTGATCATAATGGTAGTATGGTTTATGCTAGGATAGCTTTACCATGTAGTGTGGTTCATGGTCTAGAGGTTAAGACAGATACCTACTAGCTACTACACACTGCATCCTGGGTTCAAATCCCAGCTATGGTATATAAGCATGCTTTTCAAAAAGTACCGATCCTTAATCATACTACTTTTTCTATTGCATTGATCATAATGGTAGTATGGTTTATGCTAGGAAAGCTTTACCATGTAGTGTGGTTCATGGTCTAGAGGTTAAGACAGATACCTACTAGCTACTACACACTGCATCCTGGGTTCAAATCCCAGCTATGGTATATAAGCATGCTTTTCAAAAAGTACCGATCCTTAATCATACTACTTTTTCTATTGCATTGATCATAATGGTAGTATGGTTTATGCTAGGATAGCTTTACCATGTAGTGTGGTTCATGGTCTAGAGGTTAAGACAGACACCTACTAGCTACTACACACTGCATCCTGGGTTCAAATCCCAGCTATGGTATATAAGCCTGCTTTTCAAAAAGTACCGATCCTTAATCATACTACTTTTTCTATTGCATTGATCATAATGGTAGTATGGTTTATGCTAGGATAGCTTTACCATGTAGTGTGGTTCATGGTCTAGAGGTTAAGACAGATACCTACTAGCTACTACACACTGCATACTGGGTTCAAATCCCAGCTATGGTATATAAGCATGCTTTTCAAAAAGTACCGATCCATAATCATACTACTTTTTCTATTGCATTGATCATAATGGTAGTATGGTTTATGCTAGGATAGCTTTACCATGTAGTGTGGTTCATGGTCTAGAGGTTAAGACAGATACCTACTAGCTACTACACACTGCATCCTGGGTTCAAATCCCAGCTATGGTATATAAGCATGCTTTTCAAAAAGTAATGATCCTTAATCATACTACTTTTTCTATTGCATTGATCATAATGGTAGTATGGTTTATGCTAGGATAGCTTTACCATGTAGTGTGGTTCATGGTCTAGAGGTTAAGACAGATACCTACTAGCTACTACACACTGCATCCTGGGTTCAAATCCCAACTATGGTATATAAGCATGCTTTTCAAAAAGTACCGATCCTTAATCATACTACTTTTTCTATTGCATTGATCATAATGGTAGTATGGTTTATGCTAGGATAGCTTTACCATGTAGTGTGGTTCATGGTCTAGAGGTTAAGACAGATACCTACTAGCTACTACACACTGCATCCTGGGTTCAAATCCCAGCTATGGTATATAAGCTGTTTTGAAAATCTGCAATTCCCTACTGGATGATATAAGAGGATGGATGGAAAAAGAGAGAATGAATTTTGATGTGTTTCCGGAAAATTCCGTCGGAATTATAAATTTCCGCGGAATTCCGTTTGAGAAATTCCGTTCCGACTAACAAAATCGGAATTATTAATTCCGACCGGAATCACGGAATTAATAATTCCGCGGAATTTTCCGACCATGCCTGCTGCAGAGCGGGGAGACACAGGACTCCCCTAGTAACACGTCTTAGCACTTCTCCGGTGGAGAACGCGTTCCCCGGTCTCAGTCGAGCAGAGCGGAGAGACACAGGACTCCCCATATAACATGCCTTTGCTCTTCTCCGGGAGTAGAGCGCGGCACCCGGTCTCAGTCCAGCAGAGCGGGGAGACACAGGACTCCCTTAGTAACACGTCTTTGCTCTTCTCCAGGGGGAGAGTGCATCACCTGGGCGCAGTCCAGCAGAGCGGGGAGACACAGGACTCCCTTAGTAACACGTCTTTGCTCTTCTCCAGAGGGAGAGTGTGTCACCTGGCACCAGTCCAGCAGAGCGGGGAGACACAGGACTCCCTTAGTAACACGTCTTTGCTCTTCTCCAGAGGGAGAGTGTGTCACTTGGTCTCAGTCCAGCAGAGCGGGGAGACACAGGACTCCCCTAGTAACACGTCTTCGCTCTTCTCCGGGGAGAGAGCGTGGCTCCCGGTCTCAGTCCAGCAGAGCGGGGAGACACAGGACTCCCTTAGTAACACGTCTTTGCTCTTCTCCAGAGGGAGAGTGTGTCACCTGGCACCAGTCCAGCAGAGCGGGGAGACACAGGACTCCCTTAGTAACACGTCTTTGCTCTTCTCCAGAGGGAGAGTGTGTCACTTGGTCTCAGTCCAGCAGAGCGGGGAGACACAGGACTCCCCTAGTAACACGTCTTCGCTCTTCTCCGGGGAGAGAGCGTGGCTCCCGGTCTCAGTCCAGCAGAGCGGGGAGACACAGGACTCCCTTAGTAACACGTCTTTGCTCTTCTCCAGAGGGAGAGTGTGTCACTTGGTCTCAGTCCAGCAGAGCGGGGAGACACAGGACTCCCCTAGTAACACGTCTTCGCTCTTCTCCGGGGAGAGAGCGTGGCTCCCGGTCTCAGTCCGGCAGAGCAGGGAGACACAGGACTTCCCCAGTAATTAGAAAAAAAAGAGACTTACCCTTCGCTCCTCTCAGCACAAAGCCGAACCCTTCGCTGTCTTTCTTCTGCAGCAGCACAGTCTTTTCTTTAATGATGTAGTCGCTGGAAGAAGAAAAAGAAAAGAGTTATCGGATACAGCCAAGGGCCTAACTAAACCATAGTGGGCCCTAGTGCAATCATTATAGGGGCAATCCACTTTTACTAAAAAAATAGTTTTACATTGATATAATTGCTGTACACACCCTTTTAAAATGTAATGTTGTTAAAGGGAAGGTCCGAAACAAAAAAACAACAGATCTACTTACATGGGGCTTCCTTCAGCCCCTGGCAGCTGATCTGTCCCTTGCTGCAGCTCCGTTCCCAGCCAGTGGCCTGGGGTTCCCGGCGTTGCAGATGCCGATCGTGCTCACATGGCTTGGAGTGTTCTGTGCCTGTGCAGAATGCTCCAGACCACATGAGCGCGATCAGGAGTGGTGCGGCCGCGCTCTAGCGCAAACGCAGAGGTTGCCAGACTGGCATTTGCAAAAGAGGAAACCCCGGGACACCGGCTGTGAGCGGAGCTGCAGCGAGGGGCAGATCGGCTGTCATGGGCTGGAGGAAGACCCAGGTAAGTAAATCTGTTTGTTCTTTTTTTTTTTTTTTTTTTAGTTAGGATGTTTCCTTGAAAAATTATATTTCTATTAATATTCCCAGCTCAGCACAAACTGCACATCTTTGCAACTAATAGCAATCATAACCATGGCAACAGTACTGTGTTTGGACAAGGAGTGTTAGTGGGTATCATTTTTGGTAATTTTGGTGCAACCCCAACACACACACACACACACACACACACACACACACACACACACACACACACACACACACACACACACACACACACACACACACACACACACACACACACACACACACACACACACACACACACAGTATAGGGATGCTCATTTAAATTCCACATCAATTTCGGAAAACAGAAATCAGAATTCCATGGAAGTCGCAGAACTCGGAAGCATTGAATCAGAGAATGCAGAACTTTTCCGCAAAAACTGGATTACCGTGGTAATTTTAGACCAATTACAAGATTCCATTTTTCCAATTTTTGGGGGGTAATTTTTTGTATTTTCTGATGCAAGAAATGGCAAATAAAAGACTCCTTGGAAAATGGAAAAATCGGAAGTCAGAAATTGGCATTGGCGGAAATCGGAATTTCCGTGGAATCCATTTCCAACCACCCTTACAGATATACACACGTATAGGAAAATCATGATCAACATAAACTGGATTTTACAGCACTAAACATTAAAGCGGTATAACACCCTGACATAATATTCAATAAAAACATGTTTTCCTACATTTATATTCCATACGGTTATCATATTTGCATTTGTGCATAAGTATTATTATTCATTTAGAAATGATACGTTCCCAAAATTACAGTTTTTTGCTTTGTGAGCTCATTTTGCATTATATTAATAACTGGTTTTATTCATTATGTATTGAATTCAGAAATGCTTTGAGTCTCTGTCTGTGTCCA
Organism: Hyperolius riggenbachi; assembly: GCF_040937935.1. NCBI lineage: Eukaryota > Metazoa > Chordata > Amphibia > Anura > Hyperoliidae > Hyperolius > Hyperolius riggenbachi. Next base: position 322,566,124 of record NC_090651.1, on the reverse strand, counting down.
GGAGCTTCTCCACAGTCAGAGAATGTGTCACATTCCTCACTTGATATAATTAAGTAAACACAAGATAACATAATCTACACTTCGGATGCATCCACATTTCTCTGCACTGAACTTTCCAGCCCTGTGTGTAACCCTTTGAATGCAGGTCTAGTAAAAAAAAAAATGCTGGTTGTATATAATATGCTGTAAATAATTTTTTTAGAGCAAGAAAGAAATGCTGGGTTTTATCCCACTTTAAGTTCTACTCTATAAACAGAATTGCTGTTGCTTAGAAAAATTCACCCATAGAGAATACACACATTTTTTTACTTGGTTGAGGACAACTCACAGGTCTCAGTGAAACTCCATAAGGCTCCCTGCACACTGCATGCGATTCCGTTTTTTTTATCATTTTTTACATTCAATTCCGATTTTTAATCGTTACTGCATGCTGCCTTTTTCCTCCGTTTTCCTGTTGATTGCATTCAGGGAAAATCGGAATTAAAAATCGTAATCGCAAAATGGATTTGCAGTGTGCAGGGAGCCTAACAGATCCTTTTTAATTACTGTTGTGGGGGTGGATAGCCCCTTTATACTATTTATACTCAACCAATACAGATCATTACACTATATTTATATACAGTATAGCCTGGGTTGCTACTGTCCTAAATACTGTGCTAAAAAAAACCAGAGGTAGAAACAACCAACACAGAACAAATCTAAAACAATTACAGCTTCATTGGCACATTAAAAGCAGCACCTACCATATCATGGTTTTGGTAATCAGGCCACTGTTATGCTGATCAGCAGTGCTAAATTAGGTGTTAAAACTACCATCCTATTACTTTAATAGAACTAGGAGTAGTAAATAAGAACTCCACATACATGTAGAGCACTAGGCTTCAGTCTAGTTAGCCTATGCCTACAGGCCCCTTGACACTCACTAGGCCCGAGGCACCCGCCTAGGTTGCCTGGTAAATGATCCTGCTCTGGATTTAATGACAGGCAGAAAAAAAAAAAGCCTCATTGGTATTTTATGCACATGTGCAATGCTTTATCAACATGGATATCTTTTGAAAAAGTAGATATGTGTGGTGTCCACCAACTTTTGCATTGTGGAAGAACACACAGCTGGCTGGTCAGCAGAATAACACGAACAATGTAAAAGGATATTTCATATGCAATATATTTGTGTGCAACCACACAACTCAATCGATGCGCTGTGAACGTACCCTTAGGCTGCTTTCACAGTGGGATGTTACAGGCGCACGTTAGAGCAGCCTGTAACGCACCCCCACCGCACAGCAATGAAAAATCAATGGGCTGTTCACAGTGCCCACGTTGCGTTACAGTAACGCTTCACCTCAAGACAACGCACTGCATGCAGTACTTTATACACGGCTAAGCCGCGTTAGACTGTTTGCACATGCTCAGTACGGGTGGTTTTTTTATTTTAGGGGCGGAGAGGAGGCGGGGTGAGGCTGCTACATAGCCAGGCACATGGCTACTTGGCATTCACTGCACTTGCAGTGTTTACTCTTTGGAGCGGCCGCTGATTGGCTGGCAGGACCACATGATGCGGCGAGCTCCGCTCACGTGGTCTCCACAGCGCCTCCGACAGAGCAGGTCACCAAGAGCTGCTTGTAACGCGGCTCTTGGTAGCATCCTGCTCCAACACCACCAGGCGTTGCGTTAGGGGCACGTTATGTGCCCTATAACGTCCCCTAAACGCAACGTCCTGGTGTGTAAGTAGCCTTAAAGTGGAATAAATTCAGGACTTCCTCTCTGTTCTAAAAGATTAGTCGCAGTACAATAACATTTATGGAAAAAAAAATCTCCATTACAATCAATGAAATTCCTGAAAAAAAAAACGCCGAAAATTTAATTGGTTTCATTTTTACAGAGAGCATTGAAAGGGTTAAGCCTCGGTGTTTTCTGCATGGACAGTGCTGCCTTGGCAGAGCTCTCCCTCTGGCAGTGGATTCACAGCTGCTGATAAGAACTAATTAGGCACTATGATCTGACTAATCAAACACAGAACAGAAGGAGTGAATTTCTTCAGCAAATATATGTGACATAAAGACTTCTCATTGTGCGCTGTGCAAGAATTCAGGTCTACTTTAGGTTTGGGAGCGTAACCACAAATCATCGGGCCCCCCAGCAAAACTTTGATGGGGCCCTCCCATGTTCCCTCATTCACCCTCACTGCCTGGGGGTGTCCATCTTGCAATGGTCATAAAACAATTGTTGTCATCATGAACTTCTCACCAATAACAAGTTTAGCCCCCAAAACACCTGATCTGGAAGATGGACTACTGCATCAGAGTGAGTAAAGTAGTAGTTGGGGGCCCCTCACTGCTCTGGGCCCCCCTGCCATTGGCAAACGCAGGATGAGATTACAGCTGCCCAGAATCCCCCCTCAGACCAGGGCTGGTGCAGTGTCTGGGGACAGACACAAGTTGAGACACCAGAATATCTGCAGGTATCCTGCAGCTCACAGCACTGCCCACTTTCTTTCCATGATACAGCTGACTTTGGATGTAGCAGCAGCGTGTGTACAGAGCATAAAGTAGCAGCGTGTGTACAGAGCATAGAGCAGCAGCGTGTGTACAGAGCATAAAGTAGCAGTGTGTGTACAGAGCATAGAGTAGCTCTGGGGAACTTAATAGAGTCAGGTATGAGCACAGCCCTGTGCCCTGCTGTGTGAATGCTTCACTTTCCCCTTCATTACCAATGTCAGCTGTCCTCATTATTATCTGTATCCAAACTGCTCCTGATCGATCCCGTTGTCGATTGAGAGCAGATCGGACATTTAGGAGATAATCGTCAGATCCTGTCAGGCGGGTGGGAAATTGCATTGTGTGTACCCAGCATGATGCCATACCACATTATTAAACTGTATTGTGCATGGCTGAGGGAGACCTTTCAGGAATCCAATTCCCCCCCCCCCCCCCCCCCCCCCATGAAAATCCTGGGTTTGCCCCTGCCTGCGATCGCAGGTGTTGCTCCCTAATTGTTATCCCCCTGGCTAATGTCTATTAAAAGTAAAAAGTATTCTACCATTTATAGCACCAATCTCACAATCAATTTGTTTAGACAAAATACATCATGGCAAAAACAACAAAACTAAACACATACTAAATGGGGGGGAAAAATGTGACCATGATTTTCACACTCAGTTCTACTGATCTGCATAGGAATGGCTTTGCTTGTCCTTTTGGGAGTCTGCACACAGGATAGGGGGCGTGTCTGTCCTTGAAAGTGGCCACACAACAACAGAAAGATCCTCATGAGTCAATGCTTGCAGGCCAGACAGCCAGCATACGACGAAGCTTATGATGATAAAAAAAAAGCTGACAAAATGCTAAACAGCAGCTTCAGATCTCAATGGATAAGAAAAGTTGCTAGGCGAAGGCTTTTGTGGCATAAGACTGAGACTGGCAATATCTGATGAGGCCAGCATTTCTCCCCCCATCTCTCGTGGTGTAACCTGACCTCACAGAATGGGTAATGAACAGTTTAGGAGCGCAGAACAGGTTTCGCCAGGAGAGACGGATGTAATAAAATTGGCCCGTTATTGGCTTTAGGAAGGAATGTCAATTTTTAGCAATTTAATGCAAATAATTGCAGTGGCTACAGTAGCCATCTCCTAGGAATTCCCTCTTTATGAAATATAAAAAGGGCTAAACAACTTGGTAGAAACAGTTGCTCCATTTTGATACAGTCAATCCTGACAGCGGACTACTTTGAACAAAGGCAGGGCCGTTTTTAGGCAAAGGCAACCTTGGCAGATGTCTAAGGGGTCACCCCAAATAGGATACATCACCGAGCTATTCTAAGCATGCTATTCTTTATGGCATTTTTATACACAATTGCCTGTTCCATTAAAGAGGCACTGTAGTGACATATAGTAGAATGAAATAAATTATTCAGGATTGCCACTTTTGTGTTAATTAATTATCCTAGTTTAAAATAAACCCGAGGTGAAAATAAACCGATGAGATAAACGATTGTATTTATCCTCCCATTCCTAAAGATGACTTTTTTTTAAGTATCCCAGTGTTTTCTTTTATATTTAAGCAGCTACAAAGTAGGTTGAATTTTTTACGGTCTCTAATCAGTGGCAGCCTATTAAGTGTCCCATGGCCATAAGCAATTACGTTTTTCTCCTGGGATTTCTCCTAGGAGATCATACTTCATCTTTAATTTTAAATTAATTTTCAGCACTTTGCAATGGAAAAAGTACCAAAAAGTAGGTGAAAAAGTACTGTCAAATTTATTTCGATTAATTGTTGGCTTGCTGGTGGTTTTAAAAGGCATATTATAGACAATTTTGAAAATATCACCTGGGAGAAAACTTAGGAGAAAAAGTGAATTGCATATCGGCCCCCAGAGTTTAAAAAAAAAGATCAATAATTCATGTATTGTATCTCTCCCTTCCATCAGAAGTTGCATTCTGCCAGGAAAACTTTTATGGCTGTAATTTGCTTATCAGTGATGGTTACTATGTTCTCACCATGGTACCAACATGACAAAAGCAGCCACTTCCATGCCTAGAAAATAAATTAACTCTTTCAGGCAATAAAATAAATGACGTAAAACAGCCTGGTTATTAATACATTTTGCACTGTACATACACGTGTTTATCTCATCATGTCACATGGCGCCTCCAGTACACTTTAAAGGGAACCAGAGACAAAGCACCCTCATGTATTTTACCATATATATCAGTGGGAACATTAGAGAAAACACTTACCCTGCTCTCTGTTTCATTCTTCACTGTTCAGATTGCTTCTTATCACCCCTGATAAAATCCCCGACTGAGCATTCAGTCTGGCTTTGTTCAGGAATCTTTATAGCTGAGTTCGTCTTCTGTGCTGTCTGTCCAAGCCCAAGCCTGCCCCCTTGTGGCTCTGCTCAGGAATCATTAGAGCTGAGTCATTATAGCAAAGCCAGACTAAATGATCAGTCAGGGATTTTATCTGGGCTGATAAGAAGCAATCTGAACAGAAAATAATGAAACAGAAAGCAAGGTAGGGGTTTTCTCTAATGTTCCCACTGATCTATATGGTAAAATACACGAGGATGGTTTGTCTCTGGTTCACTTTAAGCATCAGGAACACTTACTAAGTCTCTACAGTATATTGCTGTATATTGGTATGTGGCCCCTCCCTCCCAGTAACGTCACAGCCTGGGCTGTTTAGCTATGCCAGATTCTCCTCCCCAGTGCATTCTGGGAAACCAGGTCTTTTTTCTAGTACCTTCAGAACACTGAGTAAACAAACAGAGATGCCCTAAAGATGCATCCCCATGTGCAGAGACAGCAGATGAGATGCAAATGATTGTGGCCTGCATGCAGATTCACTTGCTGCTTACAGGTTGCAAACAACTTGCATGCAAGCTGAAATTATTTGTATCTCATGGACCACAAGTGGTGTGTCCAAAACACCAACAATCGTGTCATGTTACAAACTTATAAACCTCAAAAGAGGAAACAGTGCAAAACGGTGCAAGGAAATTTGGGTGCACCCTAGTCTGTAATGAGAATCATGGCTAGAGAGGCGGTTAGACAGTAATTTGGACGCTGTAAAAAGACGGAGCCCAAATTAATTTAAAATTAGTATAATTCCTCTGCCATCAATAGTTAGCAGCTAAGAATTAAGTCTTTCCCCTAAGTCGATAGCGGCCTGGAGGGGGAATAGTAATTAACGCCACTGGGACTTTTGCAGGAACAGGGGGAGCCGTTTTTCGGCTTCACTCTGTGCTCAAATTTCCGCCCGCCATTTTGCATGCATGCCTCGAAAGAACCTAAAGGTGGCCGCACAATATACAACAAAAAAATTGATTTAAAAAAAACAAAACAAAAAAAAAATACGGTTGTATATAAAAAAAGTTGAACTTTTTTATTTTATTCGAGCAAAAAAATCTGATTGAATTTCCCGTTCTATCGATACAAAGGTGGCCAATCCACACAGGATACAAAAAAAGAGCCGAGTTCGTGGCAATACAATTAAAAGGATCGGTTGGACAAAAAAATCAAAACTTTTTTATTTTGACGAGAGATCTGTTCGAATTTCTCTCTTTTTTTTTTAAATATCTTTTTTAATAAAAGTTGTTGGGTAATGGCAAAAATTCGATCTTAGGGTGCTAGAGGAAGCCCCAGGTATGTATATTTTATGGCGGGGGCCCATCTCTGTTACATTTTAAGCGGTAACTCAGCTAAGGCCTGGAACCCACTACAAAACGCTATTGCTAATTGCAATTGCTAGCGTTTTTAATGAGCGGTTTGTAAGCGATTGCTGGCGATTTTGGTAGTGTTTTTAAAAAGTGTCAGCTGCCAATTCTGATTGGTCCTTTCAATTAATTTTATTTTTTTACAGTGTGCAGTAATGTAAAAATGCTAGCAAATCGCTCTGTGTAGGTTTTGACGAGCGATTATGGCAGCGTTTATATACTTTACATTGCAGAAACGCTAATGCTAATTGCTAAATGCTAAAAATGCTGCTTATCCTGCATTTGCGATTCTGGTAATTGCAATCGCTCCGGTGGAATTTGGCCCATCCATTAACATTAGCTGAGCGATTAGGGAAATCAATAGCGTTTTGAATCGATCCTTAAACGCTCACAAAATCGCTTTAGTGGGTTACAGCCCTAACAAAGATTCAAGTATAATTTAAAATTCTGGGTAGTTCAATGCGTTATTCGCTGTTTACATAAAGTCACCTACAAAAAGTTTTTGAGAAATACCAAGAGATTCTTTACTAAGCTACGCCGGTTTATATTTTACACCCCACCACTATTATGGAGTTTATTATTATTTTCCATCACAGGAAACTGTTACTTGAAGTGGAATTTTATAAGGCAAATGGAGAGCTGTGGGAAAATATAGTGTAAGTCGCATAATCAGCTGGCCCTTTTAGCGAACCTTCCAAAAGGCGCTTTCCCAGGGCGAAAGAAATGGAGGCAAAAAATATATTTTGCCTCTGCTACAAAATTATATGGCATTTCACCTGGCCAGATGGAGACTTTTGTTTGCTTTCAAACTCTGCACAAAGAGCGGCCCCCACACGCTGGCAGCTTGCCAAGCAGGAATTAGCACAAAACACAGGTTACTACAGCTCAGCTGCCTGGATGTCAAAGGTATACTCCGGTCAAACTGAACACTTAGCTAAGATTTGTCCAGTGTTTCCCTAGTGCCATGTATGTCACCAGTGGTGGGCTGATATTTCGCATGTGCAAAATTTCGCAGCGAAATTCCCAATTACGCATTGTAATCGTAATGCGAAATTTCAGAGAAAATCGTAATTAATTTCGTATGTAAAAGTAGTATTTCTAAATTTCATGTAATTTTTTGCGTATTTTTTGCAAAATGTTGCATATTTTTGTGCAGACTTTAGAGGTTAATAGCAAAGCCCCTATACATGCTATTGCTACCAAAATTGCTACATATGTTAAGCAGAATAGTGGGTATAAGTCACAAAAAGAATTTTTCAAAAAGATCTCGTAGTTTTTGAGAAACTCAAGTTTTTAAAAACCATTTTTACTTGCATTTTTAAAATCGAGTTTCTCAAAAACTATAAAGTCTTTTTGCAAAATTATTTCTTTGACTTTTACCCACTATTCTGCCTAACATATGTAGCAATTGTGGTGTCAATCGCATGTATAGGGGCTTTGCTATTCACTGTTAAAGTCTGCAGGAAATTACTCAAAATTACGCACATTTTTATGCGAAATTAGGAATGACTACACGAAAGCAATTGAATTTGCAAATCGTAATTACGTATAGGCGTAATCCTTTCTTATACCTCCCCCTTTCATATACAGCAGTCATGATCAGTAGCCCCCCTTTCCTATATGCAGCCCCATATGTTGCAGCTCTCCACCATGCAGGTATGACAGTGTTCCCTCCCCCCCTTCCTTCACACACACACACAACCCTTTCACGTACAGGAACAACCCACGTGCAACAACAGCAGCTCACATTCCATGTCCGCCTCTCTAAATGAGCACACATAGCTCAATAACAAAAACTTTCTAAATAAGGTAGCAGGATAAATCTACAGATTGACAAATTAAAATTAGACAAGGTCCTGTGCAACATAGAATATCAGTATTTGTATTTAGTGTTCACATGGCTCTAACATTTCCTGAGGCGGTTTACAGAATCTAATATGATGCCCACTAACAGTACAATTTTCAGCAAAGAATCGCCCCAGTAATCCAATTGAATAGGTAGAAAATGAACCTCAATGACGTACCAAATAGACTGTGAATGATTCTAATGGTGATTGTTTCACGAATATTAAGTCAAACCTTACAGACTGTTTTTTTAATTGGTTGTGACGAATAGGAAGTACAGGTTGGTTCATTGATGATGAAACAATCAATGTATTATGACATTTTATTTCTGGTCACATTTATCTGATTGCTCAGGGCGATTCTTCACTAAAAATTGTACCATTAGAGGGCAACTTAACCGTCTCTCAGGAGCTCACAATCAAATTTATCAACATCTCGGAGCTTGTTTACAAGTATACACCAGGCCGCCCCCTCCGGTCTTACAATGACCTTTGTACTTATTTGTGCTGCGAAAAATAGAATGTGGCTGCTTTTGTTGTAATATTCATTTTTTTTACAGACATCACTCAGCTCTCCCTTTTTTGATCAATTTTCTGATCTGTTGGAAAAATTGATTCAACCCATCTACTGTATCTGATGGAAAATTGCATGGTGTCTACCAGGCATTACAAGAATAATTTAAAGGAACCCTTAAAGGACATCCGAGGTAAAAAAAAAAAAATGATGAGAAAAACAATTGTATCCAGCCTCCTTCTCCTAAAAATGACTTTTTTTTAGATATCCCATAGATTTATTGTATATTTAAATCTCTAGTTTTTAAGTTTTTACTGTTTCATTGTCTCTGCTCAATGACACATTCATTGAACTATGTCCCAGCTAAAATCTATGAACTATTGACCCTTTATCTCTCTCCTACTCTTTTACTGACAAGAAAGTATTTTATGGCTCTAATTACTAATTAGTGAGGGTTATGCTATAATCTGACTCAGTCCGACCCGGACAGAAACTGTCACTTGCATATCTGATTTTTAACTCTTTCAGGTAGAAAAAGAAAAAAAAGAACACAGTTTAGTTATTTGTGTGCCTGGCACTGTACATACACATGTCTATCTCATCATGTCACATGTCACCTCGTGTTGTTCTTTAAGTAATCCTTAGGTGCCCAGTTTAACTTACCTGGGGCTTCTTCCAGCTCCTGTATTTGTTCTGGCTCCTGGCTGTCATTCTGGTCAGATCGATTCAGTAGGTGTCCCCTCTGAAACCACATTTGTGGCCTCAGGCTGCACACTGCCTTGATTGCGCTCATGTAGCCAGAAGCATTCTGCACTTCATAAAAAATTGCAACTGCGCCAAACACTCCTGGCTATGGGAGCGCGATCAAGGAGGCGCACGGCTGTGGCTACACATGCGCAGTAGAGAGTGACTGGAGCAGTCGGCCAGCTTGCCGAGGGGCACAGCTGCTTAATGGATCGGACCAGAAATACAGCAAGGAACCTGAAGGACCACAGTGGGCTAGAAGAAGTCCCAGGTAAGTTAAACAGGGCACCTTAGTTTCACTTAAAGGGGAAGTGAAGTGAGAGGTATACAGAGGCTGCCATATGTACTTAATTACTTTTAAACAATATCGGTTGCCTGGAAGTCCTCAAGGCCGGATTTGTACACTTTACCGCCCAAGGCCAATGTCAGCAGCCGCCCGCTTCAGTATAGGTAGCGAGATGGCCCCTCCCCTTCCCTCCAGGATAGGTAGCCTGATGAGTGACCTCTTACCCTCCTCCTCCAGTATAGGTAGCCAGATGACTCCCTTAAACCTTCCCTTTCCCACTCCCCCCCCCTTCAGTACAGCTCGCCTCCACACCTCAGCAGCCATCAGTATCACTCCTCTCCCCATCTCCAGCGCAGAAGCATCCTCTTCCCCTCCATCTCAAATGCTGCCCAAGTCTGTAGCTGCCCGCCACAATGCCAATGTGCACAGAGAGCAAGGTGGCCACTGCAACGATGGCTGGCAGCAGGGAGATCAGGCGCTCACCTGATCTCCCTGCATTGTAGCATTTTCAAGCTTGCAAATGCTGCATCAGTTTAGTCTGCTGCTTTGGTGCCCCTGCTCCTGTGATGCCCTAGGCCATGGCCTAGGCCTAAATCCGGCCCTGGCAGTCCTACTGATCTCTTTGGTTGCAGTGATGTCTAAATCAAAACAACTATGCATCTAAGCTTGTCAGATTGTTTTCAGAAACATCTAATCTGCATGCCTGTTCTGGGTCAATGGCTAAAAATATTAGAGGCAGAGGATCAGCAGGACTACCAGGCAACTGGTATTTTATGTTTAAAGAGAACCCGAGGTGGGATTTAATTATGTTAGTGGGGCACAGAGGCTGGTTGTGCACACTAACACCAGCCTTCGTTGCCCCATGGTGTGCCTCCAGGACCCCCCTGCGTGCCGCTATCCCCTCCGCAGTGCTAGCGACACACAGCGTCCAATCAGCAGGAGGGAAGGGACGCGGGCGGGTAGCGCCGATACAGAGGAGGCGGGGGAGCGGCGCTGACTGACACCGCATAGCTAAACACTGTGCTGGCAACACGCTGTGTGTTTCGCTTGCACTGCGGAGGGGATAGCGGCGCGCAGGGGGGTTCTGGAGGCACACCATGGGGCAACAGAGGCTGGTGTTAGTGTGCACAACCAGCCTCTGTGCCCCACTAACATAATTAAATCCCACCTCGGATTCTCTTTAAAAGGTATTAAATATGGCAGCCTCCATATGCCACTCACTTCAGGTTCCTTTTAAGGACCCCTTTAAAAAATGACAACTAATAGCGAACTGTTTTCTGCGGACAACACAATCCAAGTTTTACACACGAGGCCAATACGTCCAACAAAACTCCCGGCAAGCCGTAACACACTAAGCAGTGTTCACAGCATACGTACTGCCAAAAATAATCACAGGAACATATAATACGCCCAGTAATCACATCAAGACGCAGGAAGCCAACTAATATTCCAGGCAATATGTAATAAGCCAAGTAGTAATCACAGCAGCATATAATATGCCAAACATATTCACAGGATCACGCGATAAGCCAAGTAATGCTCATCGACAGCAGGAACAAGCCAAGTCAGACCCCCTGCAATACGCAGCAGGCCAAGTTATATATAAAGAAAGATGCAACATTTCAGATAACATTCCTGTTGGTACGGTCTATAGGTTGCCAATTAATACTGATGAGATGCAGTAGCCCAAGTAATGTAACAACAAGATGGAATATGCCAAGCGGTAATCACAGCAGAGCGCATCATGCCAATGAGGAGTCACGGGAAAGTAGAACAGGCCAAATAACATCAACAGCGTTATGTAATACGCTAGAAAGATTCTCAAGCAAGATGCTACAGACCACAAGCTGCAGCAGAAAGATGTGACATGCAAAGTAACAATAACAGGAGAAAAATGCACAACACAGATATAGGAAACAACCAGTTTCAAAATAGAGATAAAAAAAACAAAACAAGTAACTAAACTCAGAGCTTCCTCTCTGCTATAAAAAAATTGGCCACTGCATAATAACTTGTATGGAAAAAAAATGTCTTCATTATAATGTATGGTATCCCTACAAAAAACCCTTAAGTTTCACTTGGTTTCATTGTTAAAGAAGGCACCGAAAGGGTTGCTTACTACCGTATTTTTCAGACTATAGGACTCCCTAAGCTATAAGACACACCTAAGTTTAGAGGACAAACATCAGGGAAAAATATACTAAATCTAGGTATGTCCATAATGCAGGGGAGTCTTATGGACCTTTCCTCTACTAATTATGTTCCCCTTGTACCTTTCTTGTACCTCTTGTGTCATCCTGTGTTCTTCCTGTCCCTCTGTGTGCTCCTCTATTTCTGTGTCCCCCTGTGTCCTCCTCTGTTCCTCTGTGTCCCATTGCATCCTCCTCTCCATTCCCCTGAGTCCTCCATCCCGCTACGTCCTCCTCAGTCCCATCTTCCACCCTCTGTCTTCTCTGTGTCTCCTGGTATACTGTGCAGCAAGTACATTGCATGCCGCTCACCCACACATACCACACATATTAAAGTGGTCTGCTGCTATTAGTCCAGCCAGTCTGTCACACTCACAGAAGCAAGGGTGCCCTGAGGATGTATCCTCCTGTGTCTCCACTCTCATTACTGGGTAGCCATTATCAAGTGTGCCGCTGCCACTGGCGATTAGCTGGGACAGAGCCTTGTTTGGGAAAGCATTCCACCAATTGGGAGGGGAGGGGGGAGGTGTTGCCCCAGATCCACCTATCATAGCCGTCCACTGCTACTTGTTTGCTTCTTATTAGGAACCGATGGTCTTGAGGGCAGGACCAGAGCTCCATTATTAAGGCCAATCACTGCACTCCCTGCCACTGAGGGAGTTCAGTGATTGGCCCCAATGGTGGAGGTCTTTCCCTTGAAAAGCTAAACTCTAACCATCTAAACGTTTCACAACTTTTTTTTTTTTTTTTATTGCTGGCTTCTTTAAATTCTTGAACATAATTTTCTACTCAGCCTTAATGATATGTTATTCCAGGAAAGCCAATCCAACATTTGTTTATGACAGGTAGCAACCATGTGTCTCCTAGCCACTTTCAACACACTTTTCTTGACATCTCTATCTGGGTAAGAGTTCAAAAGGTGTATATCAAAATCATTCTTTGGAATCCACCGACTTATAAATACCTCACGCCAAATGTGCACACATATTTGACTGACAACACCCTCATGAGGCCCCCCAGAAAAGACCCTTATAGCCTCGTTGCCCATCTTGCCAGGCACATAAAACAAATCTGACCATCACAATCTTCACATCCTCAACAAGCGTGACCACAAAAACACTTGATCTGGAGGATGAGCTCCTGTATTGGGGGGAGGGAATGTTAGAAGTTGAGGGCTGCCCTCGGAAGCAGGAATTTTGGGCACCCACGGGTGCTAGGAAACTTGGGCGCCGTACAGATTGCTGCTATAGAAGGCCATCAAAACTCACCTTTTCACTCTGGCCTACCACCCCTCACGTGTGCTCTAAACCCGCAGCCAAACTCTGGTCCCCTACCTTTCGTGTCCTTACCTCTCCCTCTAGATTGTAAGCCTTTGGGCAGGGTCCTCCTTTTGTTTCCTACCTGATCATGCACCTCCATTACTGTGCACCCATGCTATGCATTTGAGTGAACCTAACTTGCCTAATCTCCATGCTCCCCTCCAGTGACTAAGCATTACCTTGTACTCATACTGCTGCCTGATCTAGTCTTTCTTGTATTACTGTATTGTCATATTGCTGTATGTCACCCCTAAATATTGTCTGTAACCTTAACCAATGTCCAGCGCTGCGTGAAATGTTGGTGCTTTATAAATACAATAAACAAATAATAATAATAAATATAGGGTGCCCAGTGGACAATCTGAGTGCTAAAGGTATCAAGTATAGCTGAAGCGGCAGGCCAAAAGTGGCAAATATTGAAGCACACTTAGCATCAGCAGGGGTAAATTACCGGGTACAAGTGTTACCCATAGGTGCTGGGGAGGAGGGGTGTTAGTGTTAAGCTGAGATAGCAGCAGGTTAGCATTAGGCGTAAGTAGGGGTAGGTTAGTGTTAGGCTTAAATAGTGGCAGCTTAGTATTAGGAGTGTGTAGGGGTAGGTTAGTGTTAGGCTTAGATAGTGATAGGTTAGTTAGAAGTAGATAGAGGGACAGTTAGGCCCATATGCAATTCACTTGTTCACCTGAGTTTTCTCCTAGGAGAAAAATTTTCCCCTTGTATTTAAAATAACTTTTCAGCATTTTGGAATTGAAAAAGTTCCAAAAAGTATCAAAATTATTTTGAGTATTTTCTTGATTGCTGGTGATTAAAAATGCATTTTATTTCAAGTTATGAAAATATTACCTTGGAGAAAACTTAGGTGAAAAAGTGAATTGCATATGGGCCTTATTGTGAAAAGAAGGTTGGATAAAGGCATGATAGAATATCAGCAACATTTCCGACATTCTATTTTCGGAATTAACTACCGTCCAATACTAGAATATAATCAGTATTGTGACTTCACCCTGCGCCCAATTTCCCCATCGCCATTTTATATATACGTGCAACTCACAGCTCCAGGCCCCCCTGCAGTCACAGGGACTGCTACCCTATAGTTGCATCACTGATTCCAAGCTGTATACAAACTGCAACACACTTTGCATAGAGTTGGAAAAAATTCCAATTTATCGATGGTCTCCTGTTACAACATGGGGAGATCTGTTTTCTCCGTTGCTTTGATTATAGACATAGATGCATGATACAGCATGAGTTACAAGCACATCACTAGTATAAAATGTATTCCATGGATGCAGATGGACATAATGAAAAATTACAAGGCATTTCTGATGCTGGCAAAGTTGGATGTGGACTCAACAGGAAGTGACTCCTCAGCCATCAGGGCTATTTATAGCCGGATGACATCAGTGCAATGATACTGAATAGCAGCTGCCAGGAACGAGCGGTGCCCTTGTCTTCTCCCACTCCACATGCTGAAGACCCCTACTCATCTCACTGAACTGTCCCTTCCCTGTAACGTCACAGTGGCTCTGAGATAAAATATGTGGTCATTACTAATGGCCTCCTCACATATATTAAAGGGAACCCGAGATGAAAGAAGTCTGAGGTACCATACTTACCTGGGGCTTCCTTAAGCCCCCTTGAGGCTGCTCGGCCCCTCACCGACTACCCAGGTGGCTCCTGTCTCCCGCTGGACTGCCCCGTAGCCTGGCCGTGAACATGTAGCAACCCCCCCATCGCTCCCGTGGCCTAGAGCGATCCTGGTGCGGGCTCGCATGTGTGATGAAGCGCAACTTGGCCAGGCTACTTGGCCTTATAGAGGGGGACAAGAGCCACCCAAGGAGTCGGTGAGGGACCAAGCAGCCTCAAGGGGGCTTAAGTAAACCCCAGGTAAGTATGTTTTTTAACTTTTTGAGATGAGAAAGAGGAACACGCAAGCCACGCCCCTGCCATAGGCAAACGCAGGGGGGAATTACTGCTGCTCAGAATCCCCCCTCAGACCAGGGCCGGTGCAGTGTCTGGGGACAGGCACCAGTTGAGACACCAGAATATCTGCAGGCACCCTGCAGCTCACAGCACTGCCCCCTATCTTTCCCTACTACAGTTGACTTTGGCTGTAGCAGCAGCGTGTGTACAGAGCATGGAGCATCTCTGGGAAACTTAAAGTCAAGTATGAGCACAGCCCTGTGCCCTGCTCTGTGAATGCTTCACTTTCCCCTTCATTACCAATGTCGGCTGTCCTCATTAATATCTGTATCCAAACTGATCGATCCTGCTGTTGGTCAGTCGGTCGAACGGGAAAATGCATTATGTGTACCCAGCATGATATCCTACCATATTATTATACTAAATAGTGCGTGGCTGAGGAAGACCTTTCAGGAATCCCTCCAAACCCCCCCCCCCCCTTAAAATTATGTGTTTGCCCCTGGGTTTAGCTAGGGAGTACTGTTGTATTTTTTATTTATAATGCTGCGGGTGCAATATAGTCAAAGTTTTTTTTTTCTTTTAAAGAAAACAAGTCTAAAATACCAAATTTTAATGACCTATTACTTTTCACTGAACAGGTCTTAGTGAATTGATTTTTTTCTTTTTTTTTTGCTACTAACAGGTTAACTCCATAGTTCACAATATAGACTCTATAGGTCGCTAACACTGGAAACCAGCAAGGTTTTTAAGTAAAGTATCAAAAAGTTAATACGGGATCCCTTAATTTTAACACTGTACCGAAGGAAAGTTGTAGTGACCTCTTGACCTCTGCAGTCCCTAACTAAGGAGCCCCCAAGCAGCTTGGGACCGCAAGCAACGGCCTAGTTTACCCCTATTGTTATTATAGATTAATATAGCAACATCATCTTCTGCACAGAGTAGAAACCAAGCATAGGTACATAAAATATAGACATTGGTACAAAATATAGAAAAGGTAGGGAATATATAATTAGTTATAGTGACAATCTTATAGTGATTAATAGTGTTAGTGTTCAAATTCTTAACCCTGCATTCTGAAACACGGATAATGCCAAACAGCGGACTCCAGCACTCCAGCTAGTGGACAGGGTCATGAAGAGGTCATGTGTGGTCCACGCTGCATTTCACTTGACTCTGCTGCTTCCTCCAGCTTGAAATGAGGAAGGAGGAAGCACGAAATCACATGACTGGTGACGCTGACCACCCCGTTACCCTGTCCCTTAAAGAGGAACTCCAGTGAAAATAATGTAATAAAAAAAAGTACTTAATTTTTACAATAATTATGTATACATGATTTAGTCAGTGTTTGCCCATTATAAAATCTTTCCTCTTACTGATTTACATGCAGACATTTATCACATGGTGACATTTTTACTGCTGGCAGGTGATGTCAGTGGTAGGAGATGCTGCTTGCTTTTTTGGCAGTTGTAAACAGCTGTTATTACCCACAATGCAACAAGACTCCCACAGTGTGATGTCAGTACCTCAGTGCTGTGAGGCTCTGACATCACACTGTGGGAGGGGTTTAACACAAAATCACCCATACACAGCCCCCTGATGATCCGTTTGAGAAAAGGTATAGATTTCTCATGGGAAAGGGGGTATCAGCTACTGATTGGGATGAAGTTCAATTCTTGGTTACGATTTCTCTTTAACTTGGGTGCTGAAGTGTGGTGTTTGAAGGCCAACACTAATGAGTAATAAAATGTACAACAGCTTAAAAGACACAAAAGGGAGAGAGCCCTGCCCTTGTGAGCTTACAATCTAAATGAATAGGGGGGAAACAAGAGGTGGGGTGATATGTAAAGTGTTCAACCCAACCAGGTTTTTTGTATCAGATTATATTCAGGAGCTCAGCTTAGCCGGGTTGAAGTGGGGTGGCCTAAATTAGATGCCTAAGTTGGCCTAAGTTGTATATTTGCCTGAAAAAGTGCATTTAAGGGTTCACCTGACAGTTGCAATATTTGGAGCGTGTAGGAAGTGATTAGGAAGGGAATTCCCCACTTTGCATTATGTTTGGCTCACTCTATACCACCAGGGATGCTACACTGGAGGTGAAGTCCTAGATCACCAAGGGAAGGGAGGGGGAAAGCACTAAACACCATCAAACTGCATAGGGGAGGACAGAGGGTCACTAGACACCATGGAACTGTATAGGGGAGAGTGGGGGCCTCAAGACAGCAGGGAACCTTATAAGGGAGGAAGGTGGCCTGTAGACATTAAGTATGGCCCGCGTTTAGGTCCCTGTGTACAATTTCGCCCCACTTTGTATTTAAAGAGGAACTCCAGTGAAAATAATGTAGTAAAAAAAGTGCTTCATTTTTTACCATAATTATGTATAAATGATTTAGTCAGTGTTTGCTCATTGTAAAATCTTTCCTCTCCCAGATTCACATTCTGACATTTATTACATGGAGACATTGTTACTGTGGGCAGGTTATTTAGCTGTTTCTAGCTGCTCTGGCTGTTAGACAGCTAATAACAGCTGTTTCCTGTCTCTGAACATTGTTACATTGTGGCTGTTTGCCAGGAGTACCGCGGTCTTCAGAGGTTCTTGTGGGAGGGATTTCAGCACAAAATCAGTCACACAGCGCCCCCTGATGGTCTGTTTGTGAAAATCATTGTCTTTCTCATGTAAAATGGGGTATCAGCTACTGATTGGGAAAAAGTTCAATTCTTGGTTGGAGTTTCTCTTTAAGTTTGACACCCCTGGACTAGACGAACATCAAAGGGCTACAGTTAGATGAGTGTGCTCATGCCAGTCTGTGAATGGTGGCTACTGAGACTCACTTTAGTCGTTTCTTTGTCAGATTAGAACAGCTGGAAAAAGTCTTTATCATATTGGGATATTGTAATGAATGATGGAAAAAGGGATTACACGCTGATCTTTTTCACCATGAAATCAAACAATAATAAATTCATTAGACATTAGTCTGATTAACGAGGCAAAGAACAATATGGCAACTCTTGCAATGGATAACATCCTTGGCGACGACTTCAGAGATGGTTATAGAACCACAATGCACCCCAAGGAATCCTCCTGGAGGTGGGCTGTTCCCTAATCTCCCATGGATGACCACTGCCTGTTCTCCACCTGAAAGGGCTCCTCATTATGACTTGACTACATGCAATTTTTAGTGGGGGCGTTTTTTAACCTTTGTCGGGTATATCAGTTATGCAGATTATTTGATTAGCAGCTGCAACGTGTTTAAAGTGGACCTGAACTCTTGCACAGGACAGAAGGAAAAAGTAGAGAAATGCATCCTGTATGTATTTAGTGAGTTTAGCCTGTCTATTCTGCCCTGATCTGTGACTTATCACGAATGTAGATTGATCTCTCAGCTGTGTCACCTGGCTGCCTCGGCAGAGCAGCTAATTTGTAAACACAGGATGTTAACAATATGTCTGCTTCCATGAAAGCAGGAAGTAGATACACTGCAGAGTAATTACAGGATTTGTATGAAAAACTATTTGCCCCCTTCATGATTTCTTATTCTTTTGCATGTTTGTCACACTTAAATGTTTCTGCTCATCAAAAAACGTTAACTATTAGTCAAAGATAACATAATTGAACACAAAATGCAGTTTTAAATGATGGTTTTTATTATTTAGTGAGAAAAAAAAATCCACATCTACATGGCCTTGTGTGAAATAGTGATTGCCCCCCTTGTTAAAAAATAACTTAACTGTGGTTTATCACACCTGAGTTCAATTTCTGTAGTCACCCCAAGCCTGATTACTGCCACGCCTGTTTCAATCAAGAAATCACTTAAATAGGAGCTATCTGAGAAGTAGACCAAAAGCACCTCAAAAGCTAGACATCATGCCAAGATCCAAAGACATTCAGGAACAAATGAGAACAAAAGTAATTGAGATCTATCAGTCTGGTAAAGGTTATAAAGCCATTTCTAAAGCTTTGGGACTCCAGCGAACCACAGTGAGAGCCATTATCCATAAATGGCAAAAACATGGAACAGTGATGAATCTTCCCAGGAGTGGCCGGCCGACCAAAATTACCCCAAGAGCGCAGAGAAAACTCATCCGAGAGGCCACAAAAGACCCCAGGACAACATCTAAAGAACTGCAGGTCTCACTTGCCTCAATTAAGGTCAGTGTTCACGACTCCACCATAAGAAAGAGACTGGGCAAAAACGGCCTGCATGGCATATATCCAAGGCGCAAACCAGCAAAAAGAACATTAAGGCTCGTCTCAATTTTGCTAAAAAACATCTCAATGATTGTCAAGACTTTTGGGAAAATACCTTGTGGACCGACGAGACAAAAGTTGAACTTTTTGGAAGGTGCGTGTCCCGTTACATCTGGCGTAGAAGTAACACAGCGTTTCAGCAAAAGAACATCATACCAACAGTAAAATATGGTGGTGGTAGTGTGATGGTCTGGGGTTGTTTTGCTGCTTCAGGACCTGGAAGGCTTGCTGTGATAGATGGAACCATGAATTCTACTGTCTACCAAAAAATCCTAAAGGAGAATGTCCGGCCATCTGTTTGTCAACTCAAGCTGAAGCGATCTTGGGTGCTGCAGCAGGACAATGACCCAGAACACACCAGCAAATCCATCTCTGAATGGCTGAAGAAAAACAAAATGAAGACTTTGGAGTGGCCTAGTCA
Organism: Hyperolius riggenbachi; assembly: GCF_040937935.1. Taxonomy (NCBI): domain Eukaryota; kingdom Metazoa; phylum Chordata; class Amphibia; order Anura; family Hyperoliidae; genus Hyperolius; species Hyperolius riggenbachi. The sequence goes on along the minus strand of NC_090651.1, from coordinate 322,546,425 downwards.
AAGTCCTGACCTGAATCCTATTGAGATATTGTGGCATGACCTTAAAAAAGGAGGTTCATGCTAGAAAACCCTCAAATAAAGCTGAATTACAACAATTCTGCAAAGATGAGTGGGCCAAAATTCCTCCAGAGCGCTGTAAAAGACTCGTTGCAAGTTATCACAAACGCTTGATTGCAGTTATTGCTGCTAAGGGTGGCCCAACCAGTTATTAGGTTCAGGGGGCAATTTATTTTTCACCCAGGGCCATGTAGGTTTTGAGTTTTTTTTCTCACTAAATAATAAAAACCATCATTTAAAACTGCATTTTGTGTTCAATTACGTTATCTTTGACTAATAGTTAACGGTTTTTGATGAGCAGAAACATTTAAAGAGACACTGAAGCGAAAAAAAGAAATATGATATAATGAATTGGTTGTGTACTATGAATAATTACTAGACGATTAGCAGCAAAGAAAATATTCTCATATTTTTATTTTCAGGTATATAGTGTTTTTTCTAACATTGCATCATTCTATAATATGTGCAGATTACACAACACTCAGCATTTAAAATGAGTCTTTCAGAGCAGTCTGTGAAGTAATGACCTCTCCTCTAGCAGAGAAAAAGTAAACAGTTCACTTACAGTTGAGATAATAAAAGTCAGATAACAGCCCTCTCCACGACTAACTTAAGGTGGCCATACACTGGTCGATGTGCCATTAGATCGACCAGCTGACAGATCCCTATCTGATCGAATCTGATCAGAGAGGGATCGTATGGCTGCCTTTACTGCAAACAGATTGTGAATCGATTTCAGCCTGAAACCGATTCACCATCTGCTGAGCTGCTCCTGCCGCCTGTCCCCCCCCCTCCCCCGTATACATTACCTGAAGCTGGCTCCCGTGCATCTTCTCCACGCTGCACCGTACCGCTCTGTTCCGGCTCCATCCCGGCGCTTCCTGTGTTACTCCGTGACCAGGAAGTTCAAATAGAGCGCCCTCTATTTGAACTTCCTGGTCACTTCAGTGACACAGGAAGCGCCGGGATGGAGCCGGAACAGAGCCGTGCAGCGCGGAGAAGATGCCCGGGAGCCAGCGTCAGGTAATGTATACTTGATCGGATCGGCCGCCGCTAGCGACGCGCACTTTACCCGCGGGCGATCGAGGGTAATTTCCCGCACGGCGCGATCGACGGACCGATCCGATTTCGGGAGGAAATCGGATCGGCGGCTGCGTTTACCGCTAACGATTGGCAGCAGATTCGATCCCAGGATCGAATCTGCTGTCGAAACGGCCGCGAATCGAGCCAGTGTATGGCCTGCTTTAGTCGGAGAGCTTAATGGCTTGTTTGCATAGAGATAACAACTGGAGTTTCTCAACTCTTCCTGTACTGGAAACAATTAGACTGATGTATCTGATCTTAATGTTTTATTTCTTAGCTGTACTACACATACAAATCATAATATCATAATTTTTTTTTCGCTTCAGTGTCTCTTTAAGTGTGACAAACATGCAAAAGAATAAGAAATCAGGAAGGGGGCAAATAGTTTTTCACACCACTGTAGGTTTGGAGTTTTTTTTTCACTAAATAATAAAAACCATCATTTAAAACTGCATTTTGTGTTCAATTATGTTATCTTTGACTAATAGTTAATGGTTTTTGATGAGCAGAAACATTTAAGTGTGACAAACATGCAAAAGAATAAGAAATCAGGAAGGGGCAAATAGTTTTTCACATCACTGTAGCTGTAACAAATATTTTTTTTTTCTTTGAAGGTCATTATGCTGTTGCTTATCTTTTTACAGCAGAGAGGAAGTTCTGAGTTCAGGTCCACTTTAAAGATACAAATAGAAGATGCTTCTTAACATAACAAGAGGTGTGCAAAATCTAATGCTGGGAATACACCATGAGATTTTTTGACAGACGGTTCGATATATAATTTCCGATAGGTCAGATCTGATTTTCAATCGATTTTCTGATTGGTTTCTCATAGAAGTGAATAGAAATCGATCAGAAAATCCATCAGGAAATCGATCGGACAGTAAATCTGCAGAAAAATCAATTTTTTTTATTCCCAGTATAAAAGTGCTTTTAACTTCTTGCCGACCGCTCCACGCCAATTGGCATGAACGCGGCAGCAGCCCCAGGACCACTCCACGCCGATGGGCGTGAATGGCCTTCGATGCGGCTAGCAGGAGAGCGCGCGCGACAATGCGTGCACATCTCCGCTTGGAAGGTGGAGCTCCGCCTTCAGTCTCCCAGCGGCGATCGCCGCTCGGAGACTGTTAGACAGCGAAACCGCTGTCTAATAGGACTGTACAGCGATGCGACACAGAAGCGATCTGTAGTAATAGGCTGACTGGATGAGGGAGGAAGGAAGGGAAAAATAATTAGAAAATACACTTTTTCAGTAAAACAAAAAAAAAATAAGATAAATATTTGTAAAAAATTAAATAAACCTTGGGGGAGTGGTCAGACCACAGCAACAGAAAGCTCTGTTGGTGGGGAGAAAAGGGGGGGGGGAATTACTTGTCTGCTGACATGTGCAGCCCTGCAGCTAGGCCTAAAAGCTGCAGTGGCCCTTTTAGTAAAAAATGGCCTGGTCACTAGGGGGCATTTCACAGCAATGATAGCAGCGCCAGCAGAGTCTCCTAGGAGACTCTGCTGGCGCTGCTATCATTGCTGTATTATCTATTGGGAAGAGACTCTCACTTATAGCGTGCTGCCTGGAGGTCTGTGAATATAAGGACACTGAGCGCAGTATCATCTGTTAAGTACTGGGGGGGTTTAACGCCGCGGTCCTTAAGTGGTTAAACTCACTCCATGACATAGCGTTTGCAATAGTAGCTTATAAGCATAGTAAGCAAGTACGAATTCAGAGATTAATTGCAAAAGCTAATAAAACAGGCGGATACTTTTATTGTCCATATTTAGGATTCCTCTGTATCTGAAGAGGTAACAACTAATTCAGTATGAGCTGGTCAGATAGCTAACATACATCTAATAGGAGTCTGACTGCAGACTTGATGACTGATAGCATGAAAAAGAAAACATTGTAAATGCTGTTCTAATTCAGCGTCCAGGTTAATTAAAGAGTATCTCCGGTTAAAAAATATGTGTCACATGACCTGAAAATGTCAAATCAGGTAGGTATTCAAGCCTGAGAGAGAGCCTGTCATAACATAGCTCTGTCTTTTTTTTTTTTTTTTTTTTTTGCCAGAGGTACTCTTTAAAATGTCTTAAATCCTTAGGCCCTTATTCAGTTCACCTTTTCTGCTAAATTTTATCCTAGTCGGCATAAAAAAAATAAAAATTTATATATAGATATATATATATATATATATATATATATATATATACATATATATATATATATATATATATACACACCTTTTAAGCAGGGGCGTTGCTAGGATCATAAGAGATCCAAGGCACTTTTGGGCACTCCAAAAAGAAAATGGGTGCGGCCACTCACCAGAATGTGGGTGTGGTCATGGGTGGAGCCACATTTACATGAACTTAACAGTGGTCTAAGTAGGCCTGCCCAGCAAAATATTGGATGAAGCCCCCTCTCCATTAATACAAAAAGAAATGTATCACGCAAATAGGCAGTGTCACTTCTAGGTAGAGTTACCTGGCTTCTGGGCTGGCTGGTCTGGCTTTCTGCTGGGTGGGCTGGCCAGCTGCCAGGTTGTCTGCATTCCCTGACTTTCTAATGGACCCCCTCCCTCCAATGGGCTTTCTATTGAGGCACCACAATTCCCAGCATGCCCCCATAGAAGAATCAGAGCTCTCTGCATGTCCCCATAAAGGCATCACAGCACCCAGCATGGTACCACAGCACTCAGCATACCCCCATACAGGCACCACAGCACGCCCCCATTGATGCACCACAACTCCTGTGTGGTGCCATGCTGGGTGCTGTGAATTTGGAGACCAAGTGGCTGGAGGCGAGTACTGCCACCAGTTGCCTGACGCTGCCTGAGGGACATCCAGGACACCCTAGAATAGATCTGGGGCACGTCCCACTGATCTTTGGGGCTAGCAATGACCCTGCTTTTAAGTGACCAGCAAGCAAAAAAACAGTACTTTTTCTCCTACTTTTTGACACTTTTTCAATTGCTGAATCAGTGCCTAAAAGTTATTTGAAAACTTAGGAGAAAAGTGAATTGAATGAGAGCTTAAATGTCTTAATTCAGGGATAATTGAACTCCAGCTAATGGCTGGGAATGCGGCGGTGACTGAAGCCAGAGTATCAACTGGGGGGAGGAAGGTGCCCCAAAAAATAGGTGATGGTGGATGAACTACTGTATATTATGTGACTAAAAATACCCAAAAAAATAAAAAAATAAAAAATGGCTTACCTCAGAGTAAGGGGCAAAGCCAATTTCAAACAAAAGGTTTATTATTCATCAGACACTATCAATGATAACGCGTTTGGCAGAACTCAGTCCGCTTCCTCAGATCAAATACAAAGCAGTGTCTTTATACTGTAGACAGTAAGTTCAGTGTGCCTAAAAAAAAGCGGAAAAAAAGAAGACGTAGAAGCCAGAGTATGGCTATTGTATAACCAAACACTGGCTATGGATAGTAGCAGTGCTGAGGCAATAGATGCTCCGCTATAGTATAGCTGAGCACTGTTTGGCTCCAGTGGCAGGATGGTTCAGCTGCGCACACATTTGCCCCAATGGGCACTCAGCAATACTATAGTCGAGCACCAGAAAGTTAATTCGGGTGCTGGAAGTAGAGATTAACTGTTCCCAGGCTCCAGCAGCGTACACTGAACAGGATAGGATCCATAAACAACTCTGCATGTGCCTGAGTGTAAGTAGGCATTAAGTAAACCAAGCGACTTATTTATTTGCCATAAATACCTCACAATCGTTGCAAGATTCCTTGTAATTAAAGTGAACCTCCAGACTAAAAATCTACTCAGCAGCACTGAAAAGGCGTGGTGTTTTTTTAACAGTTCCACAGCATCAGAACCTTGTTTTTCTTACCCAAGCCTAATTTTTAGCTGCACAGAAGCTAAGCCCCGCCTCATCAAAGAAATCTGCCCGGGCATTTTTCCCCTGATGCTGTGCAAAGCATGATGGGATTTCTGATGTTGTTGTTTTTGTTGCCTAGCGACTGGGAGGGCTGATCAGGAAACAGAACAGTTAGAACTGTGTCTCATGCTCCCTGTCACCTCCTTTCAACCAAAAAGATAGCTGCCCCCATGAAATCCCAAACATTTGCCTGTTCTTTTAAAACAGGGCGGGTAGGAGATTATATTACCTATCTATTTTAATTAACATAACTAATGTAACTTAATGACAGTATGAAGTTCCTCTTTAATGTATCTGGATGACACTTATAATTGCAAAAAAAAAAAATATATATATATATATATAATGAGTTACACACACAGTGCTTCTCTCCCTCCTACCTCTTCCCTCTCCCCTTGCTAGAGTTCTGTGACACAGGCTGGGGGCTGGAATGATTTGACTGTGATTTATTCACACAGGAGCAGCTTGCAAGCAAGTAGGGTTAAAGCATGTCAGCAAACTAGCCAAGTACATCTGTAGGTAACGTTTCTTCAATAATAGCACCATCATTTGGACAATCTGCTCTGCTTAAAAGCCTCTGAGTTCTGCTTACGATGCTTACATTTGGTCCCTATCATTGCTGAACTAGTTAACCTTAATTTCATCACCTGAGTTAGGCAAAAAATATCATGCACCCTTTGTGCTCCTGCAAAACGTTAAAGCTGAAACCACTGGTTACCCAATGCCCCAATGGCTGTCAGGTGCCTGTCTTCCATATAGAGAGGTGTCTCTCTGAAATGCTGCTGTCCTACTTTACAGGTAGAAGCTGTTACAATAGATTTGCTGAGAAGCCAAACACAAAGGGATATACAATGTTTATGTAATAACCTCACTCATTCCTGAATCATAATAACTAAAAAAAATGCCTGTAAATAACATTCTTCAAAACCAAACAGAGGACAGATAGCAAAGCCTGGAAGCTGAGGTAAACCGTAATCTCATCTCCATCTTGAAAAAAGGGAAAAACTCAGCGTGCTGACAAAGCAAGCAAGGAAAAATATGCTTAGCCTTCTTCAGTAGTATATATACACAGTATTTGTGCTCAATTTATGAGCAGAGATAGTAAATCAGAATGCAGAGGACAAAATATGCACAAAAATAGTTTTACACTTAAAGGACCACCAAAAACTTCGAAATGTAAAATACATATACTGCATATACAGTAAGATAAGTATTGATCACAGAGTAAAATGCAGTACAAATTACTTTTTCCTTTAACTTTGTCAGTTGTAAGATATAAATAAAAGTAAAATAAAAATCTGAAAGATCTGACAGGTTTTGGACCAGTCCATCTCCTCCTGGGGGATTCTCAGTGTTTTCTTTATTTTCAAAAGCACTTACTGGGCAGCAATGATACAGTCTGCCAAAATAGTGTGCTAACTTGTAGGGAGGCCAAATGGCATCTTTGTATACAAGGAGGGTTTTTGTAAAGAATAAAGGAAATACTGAGAATACTGAGAATCTTGTATGACGAGGTTGAATAGTCCAAAAGTAATTAGACTTTCACTACTTACTGCAAGGGCCCTTTTCCACTAAAAATTTGATTTTTGTAAAAGCACACCAAGCGGTTTCCTATGCGATTGTTTGGTTTATGTATTCCTGTCATGTTTTCCTCACAATTTTTTTTTTAAAAAACAATGTACTGCATTTGATATGTAAGTGTGCTCCATCTTGACTTTTAACACAAATGCAGAAAAAATCCAGCATGCACTAGGTTTGCATTTGGGGAAAAATTGTTACATGATGGAAAAGGACAGGGGCGTAGCTGGAGGGTGGAAGAGAAAGGGGAACATACGTCCCTAGGCGCAGCAATGTGGGGCACTCAGGTTTTTTTTCCTCGGACAGCTGCACTATGTGCACAGAAGACCCTCCAGGTCCGCCTTCTTTCCCTCTCGGTAGCGCATCGTTTCTCAAACTGAAGCAGGTTGTTTCATCGCCAAAACTAGGCGCCCCATAGCAGCAGTGATAGGATGTTTGGAGTGTGTACGAGTAATTCAGGGCTTGACCGATAGCTGGACGCCGAATTACACCTCCCTCCTAGTTATGTCAACTTGGAGGGGGGGATAGTATTTAAGGCCGCAGGGAAGTTTTCCGGCAGCAGGGAAAGCTGCTATTCAGCTTGCCTTGTGCACAACCCACCGGTGGCCAGAATGTATGTACGCTCTCAAACTGTGTACAGAAGCCGCGCCGTGCATCCCTGTGCACTTGTTTTTACTGCTTCGCTCGGATTAGTCCCTTCCAACTCCTGTAGTTGGCCGGCACAACAGAGCCATCTTCCCAGACTTGGTATAGCAGTAGGAGAAGAGAGGCGCCAGCAGGATAAAAGTGGATAAAAACTTTAAAATTTGCTGGGAGGAAGCGGTGGACTTACCTCCATAAAGCAGACACGAAAGACTGTCTGAATAGTAGTCACATTTATTAATTAGTACCCCAAAACAGTGCAAAGCGTTTCGCAGGCCCAGCCCGCTTCATCAGGCAATAAACATGGGGACAAGACAGAATTTCAGCAATAGCCAGTGTAGCGCTACACTGGCTATTGCTGAAATTCTGTCTTGTCCCCATGTTTATTGCCTGATGAAGCGGGCTGGGCCTGCGAAACGCGTTGCACTGTTTTGGGGTACTAATTAATAAAAACTTCATTTATGCTTAACATACTACACTATATTGGGCTCTCGGTTTCTCTACACTTTATCTTCCCAGACTTGGCTGTGCCGCTTTGATTGGTCCGCTGTGGCTGGTGACTTCTGTAGTGGGCGGGCACAGCAGAGCCATCAGAGCTGTGCAGGGGAGGACTGGGAAATTTTATCCTGGAGGGAAAACACAAACTAGAGGCCCGTTTTCATGGCAGCCCCAGCCTAAATTACGTCACATGCGCCCCACGTGCTATATGCTAGTAATCACGTGGGGCGCCAATGCAGAAATACAGCAAGGACGCTCGAGGGATAGCGTGACAGGTAAAGTATAGAAGCACTGGCACTGGGGAGCACATCATACATTTTGAAGAGCAATGGCCGGGGTTTCCATTGCGTTCCATCGTTCGTGATTATCGCATTGATTGACCACATCGGCACAAGATTTCCCAGCACCTCTGTTCTATACATTCAACTAATTTCCACCCGAAATCAGTCAAATCCTTGAGTCTAGGGACCTTCTGGAGTCTAGGGACTGTCTGCAAGCAGCCCTTCTGGAGTCTAGGGACTGTTGAAACTTTTCAACCTATACAATACCTTATGTAGCTGTGCACATGTAGGCGTTTTAACAATGGTGAGAGACCAGACAGATTTTTTTCCCATGGACCCTGCAGGCAGGCGTCTGCTCTGCATCATACTGTGTATATTTACCAGCTTGCCCACCCTCTAATTGCTTTGTAATTGGGCGTTTGTTTCCCTCAGCCAGCTAACCTAGTGGTTAACATTGCCTTATACAAAAAACCTGAATGCACCAGTCACTGTAACAGCCCTAAATTATTACATGAGAGGCAGCCTGGGGGGAAACCTCCCCCCTTCCCCCCAGGCCAGTCCTCCGCTGGAGCTGTGCCGCTTTTTATTCAACTCTATTAAAGGATACCTGAACTGAGAGTTATATGGAGGCTCCGGTATTTATTTTCCTTTTAAACTATACCAGATGCCTGGGGTTCTGCTTATTTTTCTGGCATTGGCACCCGAAACAAACATGTAGCAAATCCAATCAAACTTTGGTCAAACATACGATCTCCATGCTTGCTCAGGGGCTATGACTAAAATGATTAGAGGCAGAGGATCGGCAGGACAGCCAGGCAATTGGCTTTGTTTAAAAGGAAATAAATGTGACAGCCTCCATATCCTTCTCACTTCAGGTGTCCTTTAAAAATATAAGGTGAGAAAGTAGGCCTTTAAAAGACAACTGTAACAAGCGGTTTATGGAAGCTGCCTTATTTATTTCTCTTTAAGCAATAACAGTTGCCAGGCTATCCTGCGGAGCCTCTAATACTTTTAACCATAGACCTTGAAAAAGCAATGCTGCAAATCAGCTGTTTTTAACATTATTGTCAGATCTGACAAGAGTAGCTGCATGCTTGTTTCTAGTGTGATTCAGACACTACTGCAGCCAAATAGATCAGCAGGGCTGCCAGGGAAGTAGTATTGTTTATAAGGAAACCAATATGGCAGCCTCCATATTCGTCTCACTACAGTTGTCCTTTAAAGCTGAACTTTGGCCAAGCAACTTAATGAACAATTGAGAAATAAATTGTACATAACTGCTTTGCCTGCAAACAGCTGTGTTCAGTCACTCGTGAGTCACCTAGCTGTACCACTTACATGGCGAGAAACAGGACTTCGCTTGTACCTGCTACCAACACAAACAGGGCACACCCACTTCTGTAGGGTAATGACTGGACAATGACACAGTATAAGTACACTAATGATGTCATCCTCCTGCTTTCCCTACTGTAAGCAACTTTCTAGTACTAGAAAGCAAGATAGTGGCCATATATAAGGCATCTGTCAATCAACCAAATTAATGATTTGATTTATGGAATCCAAAGCAAATCATGATAAACACAGGAAATTTTCAACATGGCCGGATCCACCCTATAAGCGCTTTTGTGAGCGCTTGCGTTTGATTAGTGCTGCCTAAAATCGCTCCCATTCAGTTTCAATAGCAGTAAAAATTGCATAAAAATCACCGCGATTGCTGCAATCGAGTACTTGAAAAACCGTATGTGATCACTGTGGTTTTTTATGTATTTTTTTACAGCGATTTTAATGAAATTGAATGGCAGCAATTTTTTAACAAGCTCTCAGCAAGCGCTAATCAAACGCAAGCGCTCACAAAACTGCTTATAATGTGGATCCGGCTAATATAATCTGGATCTGGCTAAATTAGTTTATGTGTGATCATGATAGTGAATTCAATCAATTGATACTCTATTCAGGGATCCATCTGAAAATGGCGCCTGCGAATAATGGCGCATGGTGTTGCCACTAATGCGTTTGTCGCTTATCGCTATTTAACATTAAAGCCTTATCGCTATTTCACGTTAAAGCCTTATCGCTATTTAGCTCTGTTTATTTTATTGAAAATTAGCGTTAACACACAGAACCCTCTCTGTACCTATCCCTAACTCCTAGATCCCCCCTGGTGGTGTCTAACCCTAACCACTTCCCTGGTGGTGTCTATCCCTAACCACCCCCCTGAGGGTGCCTAACCCTAACCACCACCCTGGTGGTGCCTAATCCTAACCACCCCCCTGGTGGTGCCTAACCCTAACCACCCCCTGGTGGTGCCTAACCCTAAGCATCCCCCTGGAGGTGCCTAACCCTAAGCACCCCCCTGATGGTGCCTAACCCTAACCACCCCCCTGGTGGTGCCTAACCCTAAGACAGCTCTGATGATTACTATGACCTAACTTCTCCCTACTCTCACACACAACACTCCCATAACCCTAACCCCCCTTTTGTGGTGCCTAACCCTAAGACCCCCCTGGTGGTGCCTAACCCTAAGACCTCCCTGGTGATGCCTAACCCTAAATCTCCCTTGGTGGTGCCTAACCCTAACCTTGACAGTGTTACATTAAATCCATTCACCGTTTTGCAGTTAAATAACCTCTGCAGTTTGACTTATGTAGGGCGCTATTGATAAATAACGTAACTATGCGCAATAACGGCTGCTGTTTGGCATATGAACGGTGCTATTGATAAATAACGTTACTGTGCTCAATAACGTCTGCTGTTTAGCATACGAGCGGTGCTATTGATAAATAACGTTATTGTGTGCCGTTATTCTTTTTCTCCTGTGCGCCATTATTATGCAGTACTAACGATAAATAGCGATAAGCGTATCTTTTTAATGCGGCACCATTTTTATGCATAGGTGCGGTGCGCCATTATTCACTGATCCGTCTATTCAGGCCTTCAAAATAATTGCCACATATCACCAATCTTTCGCACAATCCCACATGTAGAGAATCTTCTTCAAAATCGGCCTGCTTACATTCAAATCTCTTCACAATTTTGGCCCTGGATACCTGAAAAATTTGGTACAATTGCATCACACCTCCCATAACCTCAGATCAATGGAATCAAACAATGTGGGCAACCCCAGAGTCTCAAAACCTCTGAAGCCAGGGCCTTCTGCCATGTTGCTAGTACCTTTTGGAATGCAGTGGCGGCTCCAGCTTCAAATTATTTGGGTGTATGGCGAGCTTCAGATATTTATTGCCTAACCCAGGTGATAAAATGAAGACTGAATTACTTCAGCAATGATAGGAACCAAATGTAAACATCACAAACAGAACTCAGAGGTTTTTGAGCAGAGCAGATTGTCCAAATGATGGCGCTATTATTGAAAAAAAGCTACCTTCATATGTACTTGGCTAGTTTGCTGACATGCTTTAATCCTTACTTGAAAGCAAGCTGCTCCTGTGTGAACAGATCACAGGCAAATCATTCCAGCCCTCAGTCTGTGTCTCAAGGGGAGGAGGAAAAGGCTTAGCTTATCTTAGTAGCTAAGAAGTGCTGGAGACTGGAGCTTGTATTTTACAGACAGGGAGTTTTGAATAAGGATTAATATCCTGATTCAAAACTTCCTATCTGTAAAATAGAAGCTCTAGTTTATTGGCTAATTTAAAAGAAAAACAGTAAGCTTTTAGCTTGTAAGCCTTCTTGGGGCTTTATTCCTGTTGACTGACAATGTTAGAACATACATTCAAAAGGAGGTAGAGAGATGTTTTTGCAAATTTAAGGTCCATCCAGATACATTAAATACAAGGGATCTTGCAAGGATTCTGAGGTATTTATGGCAAATAGATAAGACACTTGGTTTAACTTAACTCCTACATATGCTGACATGGAGAGTATTTTATAGACCCTATCTTGTTCACTGTATGCTGCTGGATCCTGGAAACAGATAACTGTATGCTACGCTACTGAGCATGGGGGTCACTGAGAGTGGCAGTGATTCCCAGGGGGGGCAGTGCCCCAGCATAGCGCCACCCATATTGGAATGCCTTACCACACCCAATCAAGGCATCTCCTACCCTGATCTGAGACAAGTCTATGGACTTTCGAGTCCCAAGGGAGAATAGCGCCTTACAAATGTTATGGTTGTTATAAAACGAGGCGGAATTGGCACCATTCAAAAATTGATTTGTATGTCTCTGATTGGCTCATCAGAATCACATGACTTTTGTCACTTGTTTTGTCAGGGGAACTTTCATGTTTTACTCCAAGTTCACCATTAATTTCCTCAATCTGCTATAAAATATACAAATATTAGAAATTGTGTTTTACTATCTGTCATCTCATCATCTTTACCATTTGCACCTCTTCTGACATATGGTATATCAGTACAGCATTTACCTTATGTTCCATAGCATATGTATGGGAAACACATACCGTATATTAATGAAAATAGCAGCCTAATTAAAAACCAAGATATTCTGCATTAAATAAAAGCAGAATTCCAGCTAGATTGATGGGCTTGTCTACAAAGCACTTGGGAATCCGGGTACGACTTTCTTTAGCTCCTATTGGCTGTAAAAACTACGCCCTCCATTGGCTGTCCAGAAACAGGAAATTAGGGCACCTGGGGCAAATGGACTATTTGGGCACTCTACAGGCACTAATGCAAAATATCAGCTCTTGGGCAGCAAAAACAGAAATGTGTGCGACCGGTAAATAGCATGCGCCGCGCCTGTCCAACCAAAATTTAGAGAATTATCGGTTTGAAAATTATTGTTTTTAAATTTGCTTTAAAAAACATCACTATGTAAATTATCGTTTTCAAATGTATTGTTTTAAAAATGTATTTTTTTACTTTACATTATTTTTCGAAGAAGAGAGGGGGGGGGGGTTAAAATTAGGCACCTTTAGGGTTAAGTGTCAGAAAGGGGGGTCTTAAAGGGACTCCGAGCACCTCTCATGGGCATGCCTTTAAAGGGAACCAGAGCTGAAAATATAAAGAATTATACATACCTGGGGCATCCTCCAGCCCCATATGGGCTGATCGATCCCACGCCGCCAGCCTCCTCTGCCCGCAGCTATGTGAACCGGCTCTGCGCTGATCCGTCAGTCGGAGCCAGTCTAAGCGTAGCAGAGGTGCGCTCTTTGCGTATCTCTGCTCGAGTGTATGGAGAGATACGTAGAGGGCGCACTTCTCCTGCGTAGGGCGGCTCCGATGACGTGAGCGATGGGAGCCGGTTCTCGTAGATGCGGGCAGCGGTGGAGGGCGGCGTGGGATCGATCAGCACGTATGGGGCTGGAGGAAGCCCCAGGTATGTATAACTTCTTTTTCATTTTTTCACCTAGGGTACATCTCTGGTACCCTTTAAGCCAGACGACTTCCAACAAAGTCCTGCTATGACCCCTCTGGAGGAGCCTCTTGCAATGGCCATGCGTGTCACTTCCTCTTCCTGCTTCATTCAGTGATGCACTTCTCTAACAGAGAAGATGGGGGTGACCTGGAAGTTATAACATAGCCAAGATGGCAGCTGCGATTTTCAAGTCGAAATCGAATGAAAACTATTTGGTGTAGAACGGCGATTCAGGCATCAAGTTAATGAGGAGAGCACAGGCTACAGAAAGGTATGCATCTTTACATACTTTGCAGTACTGGACGGAGTCTTAAAGGCATGCCCATGAGAGGTGCTCGGAGTCCCTTTAAGGTTAGACGTTAGAAAGGTGGTGGTGGTGGTGGGGGGGGGGGGGGGGGTTGGATTAGCCATTGGAGACGGGGGGGGGGGGGGTGTCTGTGTGAGAGTAGAATTAGGTTTTGTAGTAAAATATCGGTAATCTATACCAGTGTTTTACTATCATTACCACTGTAAATCCTTTTTTTGTTCATTTGGTGCACGATATACAACGGTATTTATCATTTAGGCATATTTTAGCTTCACCCCTTTTCCCTTTTATTACCATTATTTTACCATATTTATTAGTCTAACTGAGATATTCCTAAAAAAATACATAAAAACCGTTGTTATACAGTATATGATATTATGAAATCTACGCCCCCCCTCCATTTTAATACCGCTTTTTTTAACATATTTATTAATCTAATAGAGATAAATATGGAAAAACAATAAAAAAACATTGTTATAAACAATATTTTGAAATTTAGGCTTCACCCCATGGCCTATTTTACTATTATATATAAAAGAAAGGAATGTGCATTCGGTACAGTAGATTGTATTTTATTCAGGACCGGATTTGGGCCAAGGCCACCTAGGCCATGGCCTAGGGCACCACAGGAGCAAGGGGCATGTGGGCAGCAGGCAAACTGGTGCAGCATTTGCAAGCAGGGAGATCGGGCAGCCACGTGTTCAAGGTGGCTGATAGAAACAGAGCTTCTGCGCTGGAGAAGAGTTGAGATGTCAGTGACATTGATGGCTGCTGCGGTGTGGAAGCAAGCTTGCTACCTGTACTGAAGGAAGGGGGGGGGGGGGAGGGAAAGGGAGGGAATAAGGGAGTTGTCCGGCTACCAATACTGGAGGGAGGGGGGGGGGGTTATCTGGCTACATATACTAGAGGGAAGGGGGGGGGGTCATCTGGCTACCCATACTAGAGGGAAGGGGGAGGGGTCATCTCCCTACCGATACTGAAGAGGGGGGGGGGCTGGTGACAGTGGACTTGTGCGGCAAAGAGTAGAAATCCGGCCCTGATTTTATTGTTGCATCGACTGTGACACATTACACACATACATACGTTTTCACACAGATGCAAGTGGGGAACTTGCCATTGCAGATGTGACGGCAGTGTGTGCTGGGCACAGAATAGCCTGACAGCCGTTTTGCGTTAGAGAGCTTATTCCGAGGATTAAACGAGAAACTTCAAATTTTGCATGCAAACTATTGTGGAAGCTAATATGCTCCATAGTTTAAACAAACGCCGCATCTGTTTGGATGCAAGGTGTACATTTAGTCTGTTAGAGGAGGTGCATGCCTGAGCAATTAACCATTCATATGCGGCATGTCCATATATTGGGATGCACAGCCCATCCTCCCCTTAAACCAGAAACGGCTCTCAGGCTATTCCGTGCCCAGCACCCATTGCTGTCACATCCACAACGGTATGTTCCTCACTTGCACCAGTGCGAAGGCTCATTATAAGACTATGCTGAGCTGCAATGCTGGCCACAAAGAGTAAATATATAGCCAGCACTAAAAGAAGGTAGGAAAGGTCAAGGGATCTGTGTTAACAAAATTGACACACTGATCTGTGTTGACTGGCTTTTCCCAGCTCCTCCCTGACTGTCTCTTGTGGGTGACAAAAAAGCTATTTTTTCCATTAGTATTAGGAAAGCTTTTTTTCAGAAATATTACACTGTTGTCTTAACAGTAAATAGGACTATAAGAGCCAGTCAGCCATGCCGTTGTAATAATACATTTATTGCAAAAGGCTTGCAATACACAAAACATTTGCATTGCTAATTCATTCTAAAAAAATTGAAAGGCTGCACCTTTAATTAAGGCTAATTAAGCCTAAAGGCTATATAGGGGACTGATGAGTAGAAAGTTACAAGGCAGGAGGTCTGTTGACTATTTCGCCACAGCTAATTAAGCCTGAAGGCAATATAGGAGACTGAGGAGTCCTAAGTTACAAGGCAGGAGGTCTGCTGACTATTTCACCACAGCTACAGTGCTGACAGAAAGGAGTAGATGGGGGATGGAGGGTAAAGGCGTGAAGCCTGGCAGAGGGGCGCAGGAAGGCAGAACAGCAGGGAATGGAAGATGTCTGGAGAGAAGCAATGATCCCAGCTTGCTCTCATTCTTGGCAGTTGTGTGGAAAGGAGGACCTGTTCAAATCACTGCAACATCCAAATGAAACCTCTACCTCCTTGTCAGGCAAGGAATGGATGCGTTCATATTGTGTGTCTGACTGTGCCTGACTGTGCCTGCCTGTACCATCACTGCATCACACAGCCTGACAACACAGCACAAACTGTTATCACTATTATTATTATTGTGTTTTTATAATGTGCTAACATCTTCGGCAGCACTTTTACATAGTGTGTATACACTAACTGCCCCTTTAGAGGAGCTCACAATCTAACCTCTACCACAGGGGTCTCAAACTCGCGGCCCGCGGGCCATTTGCGGCCCTCGATACAATATTTTGTGGCCCTCGCTGGCAAAAGCTTCCTTATAGTTTGCTTCAGTGCTCCCAATTAATCTGCCGCATCCCCGCCGCTAAACGAGGGCTGCAGAGCCCCCAAATCGCCCGGGGGCAATCCGTCGGCATTTCCTGGAAGGGGCAGAGCTTTCAGCTTCAGCTCTGCCCCTCCTGACGTCAATCGCCGCACGGATCGCCGCCTCTCCCCGCCCCTCTCTGTAAAGGAAGAGTGAGAGGGGCGGGCAGAGGCGGCGATGCGCCGCGATTGTGAAATTCCTTATGCGGCCCAGTCTTATCCTGACTTTGCCTCCTGCGGCCCCCCAGGTAAATTGAGTTTGAGACCCCTGCTCTACCATAATCAGTGGCGTAGCAATAGGGGATGCAGAATAGGAATGGTCGGAATTGCCCATGTCCGCTTCCGTGGAAAATCTGCTTTCCGCCATTGCTGATTACTGTAGTATCATAGACAGGATAAAAAGTTGTAGTATGGTTCACCCCTGATATATCAAGGTATAGCAATTTCAAACAGACAAAACAGCGGGGGGTTTTTTTAACCAAAATTTTCTTGTACTCTATTCTTTCTTTACAGTCTCTCCAAATCATGGACTAAACATGTACTGTAGATACAAAGACCGAACTTCCACTTCATATATAAAGATTGCCTGACACGTGTCTCGCGGCCAACAGCCGCCTCCCCAGAGGCACACCGCATACAAACACCTGAAGGTCTACGTAACATGGCACCACGATCTGGAGTTACAGGAAAAGACTGCACTCAACGACGGTACCAAACCTCTATGAGTTGCAAGCGACCGTCGTTGGTACCGTCGTTGAGTGCAGTCTTTTCCTGTAACTATGGGGGCTTTGCTATTAACCTCTAAAGTCGGCGGCATACCACAGATCGGTAATGCAGATTTCCACATTTTACATTATAGTTAATGGAGGCCGACTTTAGCAGTTAATAGCAAAGCCCCCGTCGAACACCAAATTTTTAGGGTATGTTAAGAAGAAGAGTGGGAACAAGAGGGAAAAAAATCTTTCAAAAGGACCTTGTAGTTTTTGGGAAAATCAATGTTAAAGTCGACGGAAATTACCGAAAAAATTTCTGCGATCTCCGCGAAAATTCGCCTACCGCACTTTTATTACCAATTTCCGAATTCCGATGCGGAAATGCAATTTTGGATGGGAAAGCGGAATCCGAATGAGCATCCCTAATGCAGAGGTTGCGGCCATAACGGCGCCCTTGGGCTACAAGGCCCACTAGGGGCCATCCTTCATCCATCTTATTAGCTTTTTAATGGTGCTGTGCTGCTACTAAACACCTCTATATGTGCCATGCATAGTGGTAATCCTTATCAAGCTATTATCTAACCCTGATAACACCTCTCTGACACTGCAGCTGTCCTTGTATGTTTTGAGGCTCCATATCAATAGATTGCTTGGGGCCAGGGCCAGTTCTAGACTTTTTGCTGTCTGAGGCAAACTTGTGAGGATACGCCCCCCACCCCGATTTGGAATGATCGCACAGCACCCGACAATTTACTCTGCTTCGTTTAATGTTCTCACATGACAGCTGCAGCTCAACACAATAGCACACTGGCTGTGTAAGGAAACGCGGAAAGGCCGCCGTCTCTCGAAGTGAGGCGGCTGTTTCCGCGTCCAGCATGGCGTCACAACGCGGAAAAACCGCCACATGCCGCATAGGCAGTGCGGCGGAATCCGCATTGGTAACGGCGGAATCCGCATTGGTAACGGCGGAATCCGCATCAGAGGCGGCCCCCGCACTAGATACATTGCATGACAGTACTGGTGTGGCTGGGACTGATAGTCCACCAACATTCAGACTTACACGCGCGCGAGCACAGAGGCAAAGTTTAAATAGCAGTTAGAAGGGAGTCGGCTGACCAGCTGGGTCAGCTGACAAATTCCACTGCTCTCATTGGACCAGCAATTAGGGAGGTCCTGGAAAGGTCCTAGAGTATATATACTGCTGGTTGTTCACTTGCTCTTTGTCTGGCGTGCGATCACATATGTGGGAGCACCCAGATCCGTAGTCAGATCCGCAAGTGTGCCGGGACCAGCTGGAGCTGTAATCCTACACTTAGCTAGATTCTGTTGATAGCTAAAGTACTAGTTTGATTGTGATTATCTGTTATGACTTTTGCCTGCCTTGACTATCCTCCTGAACTCTGATCTTGTACCTCGATATTTCTGATACTCTGTTGCCGAACCCCGGCTCGTTCCTTGACTCTGCTTCTGCCTCCTGATTTTGTACCCCGATATATCTGATACCCCGTTGCTGAACCCTGCCTGTACTTTGACTCCGCCTTTGCCTCCTGATCTTGTACTTTATCTGTCCGTGTGTGTACGACCTGGCTTGTCCGACCTCGAGAACCGACCTTACTGTTAGAGGCGGTTCCTCGCTCTGTTAGTGAGCCTTCCTCCTGAAGGTTACTTTCAGTCTGTCCTTCCTACTGTCAGTCTGACTCCTCCCATCTTGGAGAGCTCAGGTCTGCGGAAGGAATCTGTGCAGTACTCCTTGCTGCACTGAGGCCTAGTCCTCTAAGTGTTATTGTTGCACCTAACACTACACTCTACTCAGGTGAACAGAGGTTAGCTAGTATATCGGATTATCAGTGATACTGCAGATCACGTATAATCTGGTATACATCTGTATTCCCAGTGATTCTGCAGATCACTGGTAATCAGATCCTCTCTGTGCTTCACCGATCGTTACAGAACGCCAGACCAAAAAATGCAAATGGACGCACACACTGACCGTCTGGGCGCACTTGCCACTTCGGTGGAAAACATCAACCAAGTGCTGGGTAGCCACAAGACTATGATTGATGTCCTATCAGGCTCTGTGCGAACCCTCCAGACGTCAGTTGATTCAGTGCGATCTCCTCCTAGTGCTGACATACGTATGCCCGTACCAGATAAATTTTCCGGCCACAAGTCTGACTTCCGGAATTTTAAGAGTAGAGTGTTATCGTACTTCGAGTTGAGACCCCGATCCTCGGGGGACTGAGACCCAACGGGTCACCTTTATTAAAACTTTGCTGACTGGTGACTCCCAGTCATGGGCATACAACCTGCCTCCTACCGATACTGCTCTGACCTCGGTAGAGGAATTCTTTAAGGCCATGGCCATAATTTACGACGACCCTGACCTTGCGGCAACCTCTGAGCGGAAGCTCAAACTTTTGCGGCAAGACAGGGGTTCAGTCGAGGATTACGCGGCAGAATTTCGCAGATGGTCAGTCACGGCCAGATTTGATAATTTTGCCCTCATGGATTACTTCTTGTCTGGGTTGTCGGAGGAGGTCTCCGATTTAATGCTAACCTTGCCCGAGCCCAGGACAGTCGATGAGGCCATCACATCGGCCATTCGAGTCGACCGTCGATTACGCCATCAGAGGCAGATTTGGGGCAGTCACAGTGCCAGGGTAACATCATATGTGGCACCCTCCGCTGCACCCTTAGTAACGCCATCTCCGTCTGTCTCATCTCCTCCGGCCTTGCCTCCACTCGAACCAATGCAGATTGGTTGTTCGAAATTGACCCAGGTGGAGCGAAGGCGGAGAATGACGGATCAACTGCCCGAACAAGTCGGGAAACGAATTTGCCTAGGAGTAGTGGGGGGTGACACCCTAGGCACGCCACTTGCACCCCTTAAAGAAAAGAAATTGCTTCTCCCTTGTACAGTTACATGGGAGAAGAAATCTGTGGCCACTGAGGCTTTCATTGACTCAGGCTCAGCGGCCAATTTTATGAACTTTAAGTTTGCTCAGGAGTTGGGTATTCCGCTCACTCCTGTGACACCCCTCATTCAGGTCACGGCAGTGGACAATTCCCCTCTGCAACGGAATCGTGCTCTGTCGCAGACTCCGGTGGTGAAGCTCACCATAGGGGTATTGCATGGGGAACAGTTGCAATTTTTTGTGTTACACATGTCAACTTCCACCATTATCTTAGGCATGCCATGGTTGCAGATCCATTCACCACAAATAGACTGGGCCACGGGTCAGTTAACCTCCTGGTCTCCTCAATGTTTTCAACAGTGTTTGGGGAAATTAACATTGGGGCAAACCAGAGTTCAGGTGGGAGGTGTACCAGACCAGTATGCTGAATATTCGGATGTATTCTGCCCCAAAGCAGCCGATAAATTACCTCCACATCGCCCTTTCGATTGTCCCATTGATCTCCGTTCTGGTTGTGTACCTCCTCGGGGCCATTTGTACAATTTGTCGGGGCCCGAGAAATTGGCTATGCAAGAGTACATCAGGGAGAATCTGGCCAAAGGTTTCATTCGCCCGTCTCGGTCGCCTGCTGGGGCAGGCTTCTTTTTTGTAAAAAAGAAAGACGGAGGCCTGCGACCTTGCAGCGATTACCGCGGTCTCAACAAGATTACAGTAAAGAATCGCTATCCGCTACCCCTGATAGACGATTTGTTCACTCAGATCACGAGCGCCCAGAATTTTTCTAAGCTGGATTTACGGGGTGCGTACAACCTGGTACGCATAAGAGAGGGCGATGAGTGGAAAACGGCCTTCAATACACTGGACGGGCATTACGAGTACCTGGTGATGCCCTTCGGGTTGTGTAATGCCCCGGCCGTTTTCCAGGAACTCATCAACGAGGTCTTCAGAGAGGTGTTGGGGAAATTTGTTCTAGTCTACCTAGACGATATTCTGATGTTCTCCAACAATCTCTCTGAACATAGGACCCATGTGAGGTTCGTTTTGAACAAGCTAAGGCAGAACCTATTGTACACAAAAATAGAAAAGTGTATCTTTGAAGTAACATCTGTCGCCTTCCTGGGGTACATAATTTCCACCACAGGCTTGTCTATGGATCCTGCCAAGGTTTCCGCTGTTCTGGAATGGCCTCAGCCGGTAGGCTTGAAATCCCTTCAGCGGTTTCTTGGCTTCGCCAATTATTATAGGAGATTCATAAAGGGGTACTCTACGGTCATTTCTCCACTTACCAGTCTCACCAAGAAAGGGGCAGATACCACTCACTGGTCTCCTGAGGCGTTACAGGCTTTTGCCACCCTGAAGGGCCTATTTTGTTCTGCACCCATCCTCAGACATGTGGATACGTCTTTTCCATTTATTGTTGAGGTGGATGCCTCGGAGGTCGGGGTGGGGGCTGTGCTGTCTCAGCGATCTGGCTTGCAGGGTAGAATGCACCCGTGTGCTTACTTCTCCCGTAGGTTCTCCCCTGCGGAAAGGAACTACGATATTGGCAACAGAGAGCTTTTAGCCATTAAGTTAGCTTTCGAGGAATGGCGACATTGGTTAGAAGGAGCGGAGCATACGGTCACGGTCTACACTGACCACAAGAACCTAGAGTACATTGAGGGGGCTAAGAGGTTGAGACCCCGTCAGGCCCGTTGGTCATTATTTTTCTCCAGGTTCTCTTTCATTATTACGTACACCCCGAGTAGCAAAAATGTCAAGGCGGATGCTTTATCCCGGTGCTTCGAGTCAGAGACAGCACAGCCCTCTATTCCAGAGACTATTATTCCCCAGAGGTTGGTACTAGCCGCAACTGAGACTTGGGAGGATTTGAAGGGGACTTTAATTCCCTTTCAACAAGACATCCCGGAAGGGAAGCCCGCAGGGGTACTGTTCATTCCGCTACCGTTCCGTCTCCAGGTTCTAGAGATGTTCCATGCGCATAAAAATGCTGGGCATCCTGGGGCATCTAGAACTCAGGATCTGGTAGCCAGATGCGCCTGGTGGCCGTCCTTGGCAGCAGATTGCAAGGGAATGTGCAATTTGTGCCAAGAGTAAACCCTCCCGGCTGGCACCTGTGGGTACCTTGCAGCCTTTACCCACCCCGAGTGAACCATGGACTCATTTGTCCATGGATTTTGTGGGTGAACTTCCTAAGTCAGAAGGTATGTCGGTCATTTGGGTGGTAGTTGACCGCTTCAGCAAAATGGCCCATTTCGTGCCCTTGAAAGGACTCCCCTCGGCCCAGGAGTTGGCTGACCTGTTTATTACACATGTGTTCCGGCTGCACGGCATTCCGGAAAATATAGTGTCGGATCGGGGAGTCCAGTTCGTTTCTAGATTCTGGAGGGCATTCTGCCAACAAATGGGCATGAAGCTGTCATTTTCATCGGGCTACCACCCACAGACCAATGGGCAGACGGAGAGAATCAACCAGTCATTGGAGCAATTTTTGAGGTGCTATGTTGCGGAGACACAGAGCGATTGGGTCAAATTTCTGCCCTTCGCGGAATTCGCACAAAACAATTTGAAAAGCTCCTCCACCGGATTCTCTCCGTTTCAGGTTGTGTCTGGAAGATTGCCCAAGTTCTCACCGTTGCCAGTGGCCTCCACCCCATTTCCAGCTCTGGAGGCCTGGCAGAGGTCTTTTAAAGACATTTGGCGCACGGTGAGAGATAGTTTACAAAAGGCGTTTTTTACTCAGAAGGGTCAAGCTGACAAAAAACGTTCAGTAGAGTGGAGCTTCCAGCCAGGAGACTTTGTTTGGGTGTACACACGTCATTTGGCCCTGAAACAGCTCTCAGATAAATTAGGCCCCAGGTTTGTCGGTCCATTTCCGGTAGCAAAAAAGATTAATAACGTCACTTATACCGTTAACCTTCCCACCAGCATGCGGGGGGTAAGGTCCTTCCACGTGTCCCTTCTTAAACCAGCAGTCCAGGTGGGTCCCACTCCTCCTCCTCCCGTGTTGGTAAATGCCCAACCCGACTATGAAGTGGAAAAATTTTTAGATTCACGCACGGTACAAAACTCGGTACAGTACCTCGTACATTGGAAAGGGTACGGCATTGAAGAGAGGCAATGGGTACCGGGCTCACGCATGCATGCAGACGAGTTAAAGAGGGAGTTTCATGCCTTACACCCCGAGAAACCTGGTAGGAGTTGTCCGGAGTCCACTCCTCGGGGGGGGGGGGGGTACTGTAAGGAAACGCGGAAAGGCCGCCGTCTCTCGAAGTGAGGCGGCTGTTTCCGCGTCCAGCATGGCGTCACAACGCAGAAAAACTGCCGCATGCCGCATAGGCAGTGCAGCGGAATCCGCATTGGTAACGGCGGAATCCGCATTGATAACGGCGGAATCCGCATCAGAGGCGGCCCCCGCACTAGATACATTGCATGACAGTACTGGTGTGGCTGGGACTGATAGTCCACCAACATTCAGACTTACACGCGCGCGAGCACAGAGGCAAAGTTTAAATAGTCGGCTGACCAGCTGGGTCAGCTGACAAATTCCACTGCTCTCATTGGACCAGCAATTAGGGAGGTCCTGGAAAGGTCCTAGAGTATATATACTGCTGGTTGTTCACTTGCTCTTTGTCTGGCGTGCGATCACATATGTGGGAGCACCCAGATCCGTAGTCAGATCCGCAAGTGTGCCGGGACCAGCTGGAGCTGTAATCCTACACTTAGCTAGATTCTGTTGATAGCTAAAGTACTAGTTTGATTGTGATTATCTGTTATGACTTTTGCCTGCCTTGACTATCCTCCTGAACTCTGATCTTGTACCTCGATATTTCTGATACTCTGTTGCCAAACCCCGGCTCGTTCCTTGACTCTGCTTCTGCCTCCTGATTTTGTACCCCGATATATCTGATACCTCGTTGCTGAACCCTGCCTGTACTTTGACTCCGCCTTTGCCTCCTGATCTTGTACTTTATCTGTCCGTGTGTGTACGACCTGGCTTGTCCGACCTCGAGAACCGACCTTACTGTTAGAGGCGGTTCCTCGCTCTGTTAGTGATCCTTCCTCCTGAAGGTTACTTTCAGTCTGTCCTTCCTACTGTCAGTCTGACTCCTCCTATCTTGGAGAGCTCAGGTCTGCGGAAGGAATCTGTGCAGTACTCCTTGCTGCACTGAGGCCTAGTCCTCTAAGTGTTATTGTTGCACCTAACACTACACTCTACTCAGGTGAACAGAGGTTAGCTAGTATATCGGATTATCAGTGATACTGCAGATCACGTATAATCTGGTATACATCTGTATTCCCAGTGATTCTGCAGATCACTGGTAATCAGATCCTCTCTGTGCTTCACCGATCGTTACAGGCTGGCTGTGAGTCTGTGACAAGCTGCTCACCCTCAGCCGCTCCATTCCTACTCAAAAAGGTACACACAGTACAAAAATGCTGCCCCTGAAACCTCTGCGCCTGAAGCAAATGTTTTATCTTGCTTCATGAGAGAACCGGCCCTGCTTTGGGCCCCACGAAAAACACGCACTGGGGTCCCAAGCTCCTCAGTTACGCTACTGACCATGATCAGTTATTATCGTAGGTTCCTATTGCAGTTTAAAGGACAACTGGAGTTAGAACAATATGGAGGCTGTCATATTTATTTCCTTCTAAACAATACCAGTTGCCTGGCAGCCCCGCTGATCTACAGGGGTTGGACAAAATAATGAAAACATCTAACATCTAACATAATCTTTGAACAGGGTTCCATAAAGCAGTAAAAAAGCATGTGGGCACCAGTAAAATGCACACCTCTGTGTTTAACCTCCCTGGCGGTTTGAAGTTTATGAGGCTGCGTCAGCGGGATGGGTTTTTAGAAAAAAAGTAGTTTAAAACTTTGTAGCTAGCACTAGGCTAGCTACCTGTGTCCCCCAAGTCCACCGGCACCTATCTGCTCCCCCCAATCGCCGCCGGCAAGACTCATCCGTCAGCGATCCCGCGAGAGCCGCAGCTTCCCAATTAGCTTCAGTCGTCGCTATGGCGACGATCGGACATGACGTCATGCGCAGTCCCGATCCTCCCCATAGCGAAGCCTGGAGCTGATCAGGAGGCTGCACCATCGCGGGATCCCTGGGGGGTATGTATTGCGACGGGGATCAGGGGGAGAGCGGAGGCATTTGGGGGGCACAAGTAGCTAGCCAAGTGCTAGCTGAAGATAATTAAACACTTTTCACGAAAAAAAATCCTCCCGGGGCCATGCGATCCACTGTGTCGGGCTTACCGCCAGGGAGGTTAATGTGATTCATCAAAATTTCCAACAGATGTAACAATAGATTGACAATACATCTTCCTCTCCAGGTACACCGAGCATAGAGACCACTTGGTCGACAATTGTTGCGCATTAAATATGCATCCTCTCGGACCGTTTGTAGTCTCAGCAGCGAGGGACAGGTCTGCCAAACAAGCGCTTCCCTTTAAAGCACTTCTGGGTGCGCTCTCCTGCTCCCGCTGACCAATCCGCTTGCTCCATTCGCGTGATGCGACTCACGCGGACTTTCATACGCATGTGTGCGTGACAAGTATTTCCGGTCTGCTGCGTCCCATGGCTAAAGGTGCTCTCCGAAGGGCGCACACTCACTCTCATGCGACCAATTATGCTGCAGACTGGAGATGCAAGGGTAGAGAGGGGGGGGGGGCAGTTACCAAGCATAGGATGCTACACAAGCATAGGGGAAAAGTGTACAATGTTATGCTTCATTTTAAGAATCTTTGAACATGCTTTAAGAAATCAAAACTTGACATATGTTTTTTTTTTTGGTTTATTATTTTTGTTATTTGATATGTTTAATTAAAATAATAGTTTTTCACAAATATTTAAACCAAAGTAGGTTATAATTTATAAAAATGGCAGATCTCTCAGACTTCCAAAGAGGCCAAATTGTTGGTGCTCGTATGGCAGGCGCTACTGTAACAGAAACTGCCCGAATGCTTGAGGTACTGTCTCAAAAGTAATGACTGCCTTCGAAAGAGAAGGAAAAACGTCCTTAGCAAAGCACAGTTGTGGCCGAAAGTCGAGTTGTCTGAGAGAGATTGTCAGACTCTAAATCGAATTGTTAGAAAAGCTCGCAAGACCACGGCTCCTAAAATCACTGCAGAGCTGAATGAACACCTACAGAACCCAGTTTCCACAAAAACTGTTCGTCGGGAGCTGCACAAATCTGCATTCCACGGAAGAACTGCAATTAGAAAACCTCTGCTCTCAAAGACAAATGTTTCAAAGCGTTTAGAGTGGTGTAGAAACCATCAGAATTGGTCCCTCGAGCAGTGGAAAAATTTGATTTTCTCTGACGAATCATCGTGTACCTTATTTCTGACCTCCGGCCGAGTGTACGTTTGGAAACAGACATCCAGATTGCATTCTCCCAACCGTAAAACATGGCGGGGGTTCTGTGATGATCTTGGGTGCTATTTCTTGGAAATCCGCCGGGCCAATGATTCCCCTTCATGGAAGAATTAACAGCTGAGACTATTTAGGAATTTTGGGCGACCAAGTTCATCCTATGGTTCAAGAACTGTTTCTGGAGGTGAATGCCATCTTTCAAGATGGTAATGCCCCAATCCATACAGATAGAATTGTTAATGAATGGCACGAGGAACATTCTAATGAAGTTGAGCATCTCATCTGGCCACAAGATTCAAGTAAGAAGTCGATTTCCGCCGCCATCTTCTCTAAAAGAAATGGAGGGTGTTTTAACTGAAGAATGGGCTAAAATTCCTTTGGAAACAATTCACAATTTGTATGAATCAATACCTCAGAGAATTGAGGCTGTAATTGCCGCAAAAGGTGGACCTACACCATAATAAAACATATTTTGTTGATTTTCAAGGTGTTTCCATTATTTTGTCCAACTCCTGTATTTAGCCACAGTGGTGTCTGAATAACACCAGAAACAAGCATGTGGCTAATCTTGTCGGATCTGACAAAAAGAAACATCTGATCTGCTGCATGTTTGTTCAGGGTCCATGGCTAAAAGTATTGGAGGCAGAGGATCAGCAGGGCAGCCAGAAAACTGGTTCTGCTTAAGAGGAAATAAATATGGCAGCCTCCATATCCCCCTTGCTACAGTTGTCTTTTAAAAGAGAGTTTGACACCCCTGGTCTAGAAGCTTCCCAGATCCTCTTGTTTTTGAGGCCGTGTTCCAATCTGTGTATGAGCTGATCCGTACAAATTCTTGTACTCTCTGTGCTCATGAAATCAATGAATTTGATCTATTGTTACATTTGGGGTTGGTGACTACAAATTAAGTTACACAGTAGTACTATACTCTACATTTCCACTCCCCGCAGAGCTGTTGAGAATCCACTGAGACTGTTGTGCACACTGATCGCAGATGTATTGGCTACCACCGTAAACCTGATTTAGATTGTACATGAAGAATGTGTAAGAATGTGTAATAGAGGAAGAATCCCCTCATTCTTCTGCAGAGTACCTGCACATCACTCTTACATGTACCCACAGTTAGATTTCCTAGGGCCCAATTAATTTTTTTGTTCCTGTCTGCACCCTCTGCAAGTACTATTACCAAGGACTAGTTTTGATTTCTATTCAGGACCGGATTTACCATAAGACACTGTAGGCGAATGCCTACAGGCGCCTGATGATGGAAAAGTGGCTTATTCCCCTCCCCAAGTGCCTTCCTCCCTCCATCACTATGCAGAGACCTGATGAGAGTGTAAATGGGAGGTTACTCACCTCACCTTTAGACATTCCACTGACGAGATCTCCCTTCAGTCAGGGGCACCTCTAGCTACTTAATATTGAGAGTACTTCTGGCTGCCTAATACTATGGGGCACCTGTAACTACTTAAAGGGGTTTTTTCGCGAATGAGGAAAAAAAATAAAAGTGGTTTATGCATAAACTATTAAACATCCTTCTAAAATAGTGTAAAAAGTTTTTTTTTTAAAATGATTGGTTTCATCAATGCAACATGTGTTGTAAACAGTGACGTATGAAGGACTGGGAGGCTAATCCATTTGTTAGGGGTGTTTTTTTTTTTTACTTTCCTTTACAACCATAACTGCTGCCTACATAGTTTTCAGTGGTATAACCCACTTCTAGCAGGAATCGCCGTTATAGCCCTAACTGCTATAACAGCGGAGCTTGGCTGAGCTGCTCAATATGTGTTTACATTGTTGCTAGGCAACCAGACCCCATGCAGAGACTTGTTTTGTAAAAAGAGTCATAAGCTGCTGGGAGAATCAATCCCATCTACACCATATGATTTTTTGTCAGATTCAATTCAATTTCATTTGATTCATTGATTTGATTTGATTCAATCTGACATGTCTGATTCATGATTTGATTCAATTTGAATTGAACTGAATCGAATCATGAATCGGACATGTCAGATTGAATCAAATTTATATCAATGAATCAAATCAAATTAAATCGAATCTGACAAAGAATCATATGGTGTAGGTGGGACTGATTCTCCCAGCAGCTTATGACTCTTTTTACAAACGAGGCTCTGCACGGGGTCTGGTTGCCTTTCAACAATGTAAACACATATTGAGCAGCTCAGCAGAGCTCAGCTATTAGGGTTATAACAGCGAATCCTGCTAGAAGTGGGTTATGCCACTGAAAAGTATGTAGGCAGCAGTTATGGTTGTGAAAAGAAAGTAAGAAAAAAAACCACCCCTAACAAATGGATTAGCCTCCCAGCCGTCATCCGTCACTATTTACAATACATGTTGTATTGATGAAACCAATCATTTTTAAAAAAATACTTTTTACACTATTTTAGAAGGATGTTTATTAGTTTATGCATAAACCACTTTTTATTTTTTTCCTCATTCGCAAAAGAACCCCTCTAAAACTGAGGATAGCACTGGCTACCTAATACTAAGGGGCGGCTGTAGCTACCTATGTGGGGCAAGGGAAAGGGAAGGGACAGCTGGGCCAGCCAGCACACTTGTGGTGTAGTTCGGCAGCTGTTTGTAGGTTCATGGAGGGTGAAGTCTAGGGTGCTAGGACATCGGTGCCTATAGGCTCCTGTGATGTAAACCCCTTTAGTTGGGGGAAACTCTAGCTACATTAGGTACCTCTGGCCACCTAATGCTAAGGAACACATGTAGCTACTTATGACGGGCAAGTGAAGTAAAGGAGAAGTGACAGCTGGGCCAGCCAGCACACTTGTGGTGCGGTTCAATGTAGATTTGTAGGTTCATGGAAGTAGAAGTCTAGGGTGCCAGGACGTCTGTGCCTATAGGCTCATGTGATGTAAATTCGGGCCTATCTACAGCAATATCCTAAGTATAGTTATAATGCACCTCTACTGTGCGTAAAAAAAAACAGAGGACCAACTAATGCTTAAATGCTAGAATGTCCCATCACATTGTCTGTTTAATAAGATTCACTGGAACCCTGTATCAGCTGGGTTCTGGTGCATAGCTCTGCTTCCTTGCAGAAAATAGCCCTTGCCTTTTCTATATCAGATAAAGCAAAGGTCGAGGACCTTTTCTTCAAGGTGGCAGGGCTACATGCTGGTACTCGGCTGATATAACACTCCAATTAATCTTATTATACAGACAACATACTGGGGCATTCGCATTGCCAATGACTGGCCATGATGGCTGACGAGGTAAAGTGCCAACTTACTTGCCAGGAGCTTTTTGTTCCGAAGAGCAGATGCCTTCTTAATATATGTTTATAATTCCTAACCTTTGGTAGTGATGAGATGCTTTTTATGTTATATATTTTCAATCCACCAGATAGTTGTATGCAAATTAGAGGAGTCGAGGAGTTGGAGTCAGTGGAATCATAAACAGAGGATTCTGAGTTGGAGTCGAAGGAATTTTGTATTGACTCCACAGGCTTGATTGGCAATGTTGATATGTATAGGTGAGTAACAAAAATGTCTCTGCCTTAGAATGGTCAAGAAGGTGGAGGTTTAGAAAGGCTTGAGGTGACAGCCTTGAGATATCCTACGGGTAGGCTAAAGGCGCATACACACGTCCAACTTTTCCAACCAACTTGTCGTCCGACTTGTCATTTGAACAACAAGTTGGACGTGTGTATGTGTAGTCGTGCGACTCATAACAGCTGTTTTGCCCAATCCGTTTGTTGGATCAGTTGAACCAACTGTTGTTTAAATGAATGTCAGGTCAATACGTGTCTACAAATAACTAACGGTCATTTGAACAATTAATACGTCAGTGCATGCGTGTAGAGGTGCAGGATACCAGGATTTCTATCAAACTAATGACGCACAGATTTTGTGATTGAGCGTACAGGCTGTCAGATGACATGTATATTAGTTTGTAGGTCACTTTGTTGGACGTGTGTACGTGACGCTTAAACGACGTTTACCTGACAAGTCATTGAAACGACCGATCCAGACAACAATCAGGCATAAAGTTGGATTTGTGTACGCACCTTAAGGTTAGGCTATATTTATCTGCTAACCTCAGGAGAAAGTCAGGACAAGTTTGACAATAGATAAGGACAGAGGTTGAGTTTAAGGCCCATACACACGTCGGATTTTTCTGAACGACGGGTCGTTTGAACGTCCCGTCGTTCAGTCGTTCGCACGCGGAATCAGACATGTGTACGGACTATCGTTCGCGTGATAAGACTGGTTTCCAGCGACCCGCCCGGCGGATCGCTGGAAACCAGTCTTATCACCCGAACGATAGTCTGTACACACGTCGGATTTGACGTGCGAACGACTGAACGACGGAACGTTCAAACGACCCGTCGTTCAGAAAAATCCGACGTATGTATGGGCCTTTAGGCATTGTTTCAATGGGGAAGATTATGGCTAGGCCAGGCATGGGCAAACTTGGCCCTCCAGCTGTTACCTGTTACGGAACTACAAGTCTCACAATGCATTTGCCTTTATGAGTCATGACTGTGGCTCTCAGACTCCTCCAATGCATTGTGGTAGTTCCTTAACAGCCGGAGGGCCAAGTTTGCCCATGCCTGGGCTAGGCTCTCACTCTTCAAACAATATTAACTGCTTTTTCATTCCTCGTAGGAACTATTTACCTACTTCCTGTCAAGACAGGAAGCAAAGAAATTTCTCTCAAACTGAGACAACAGTAGCAATAAAAATAGATCTTCTAAAACATTTTGCACACTGCGTAAAACTAAAACATTTCAGGAGTCTAAAAATGGACAGAATATACAGAACGACATGTTCCATTGAGCTATATTGTAATACACAGACACTAGCATACATTTCCCACCATGCACTGCTTTACATCTTGGACAGGCTAGCTTCGTATTTCAGCAAATTTCCTCCACAATACTATCATTCTACTGCTACACAGTTTCCTCTTACCTTGCTAACCAGATCTGCACAATCTGTGAGTTCCGTTTCATGGGAGCTGCCGTCTGCTTTTTGGAATATCTAGACATGACCTTACTTGCAGGTATGATGTTACTGAGTAAAGGGGCCATACCCTTATCAATTTTTCCAATGATATCTGGCCAATCACTTTGATTGGATTTTCTAGAGATTGATGCAGTGGAGGGACCAATCGATCAGTAGATTTAGCCAATCACTCCAGATGGAAAATATCAATCAGCAGTGGGTCAAGAGTGGCAGCAGATCGATGGCCCATAGCGTTGCACTGGACCAATCAGTGCAATGCTGCGGTCCA
Organism: Hyperolius riggenbachi; assembly: GCF_040937935.1. Taxonomy (NCBI): domain Eukaryota; kingdom Metazoa; phylum Chordata; class Amphibia; order Anura; family Hyperoliidae; genus Hyperolius; species Hyperolius riggenbachi. The sequence goes on along the minus strand of NC_090651.1, from coordinate 322,514,918 downwards.
ATAGATTTTTAATCGACCTTCATACTGAAATCTATTAAAAATCTGTTCCTAGTGTGTGGCACAGATTAGATATATCCCTGTGAAATTTGATCTGACAGAGATATATCTGATGGATAAAGAAGTGATGTCCTTCCCCACTAAGCACTGTTACTGTTGCAGTGATGAATGAACGTGAGAAAGTAATATTATTATAGGGATTGTTCTGCAATCTTTAGTTTATCAATGAATTTACATGAAAGTGTGAGAGTTGACACTTTGGCCTCAGTTAAATAAGCAATACTGCATTGGGTAATAGAGAAAACAGCTGATTTTACCAAACACCTTACTAAAGGCCAATGCACTAAACCTATTATTACACTGAAAAGTAAAATTACCAACTTGTGCTGTAAATACCTATTGTCAGGAAATTGCAATTCACAAAGATGAAAGCGTTCGGTAAATCAAGTAAAAGTGTTTGGTATTTACATCCAACTCTGGTAAAAGTTGACAGATGTAGCAGACAGCCAATAGGGATAGCCAGACAGACAGCCAGAGCCATACAGCCCTGCTTCTCACCCTATTTGATCTGATGCACTGGCAGACAGGACTTGAGTAGGACGGAGCAGCAAAATAAAACATTTAATAAAGCTTTTCTGCAGTGTTGGACTGGGAGGTGGGAAAGCTGAGGAAATCCACTTGCTGGCAAAGCAGCAGTAATCAGGTGTTGCGGCTCACAGTGAAGACTTGCAGCAGGTTTCTATTGGGAGTGATAACACAGGGTTACTGCTGCTTGCCCAGCAGGTGGATTTCCTCACCTTTACTGCTTTTCTGTATCCCTTTAGATGCGCAGAAGACCACAACTGATATGACTTAGCCAGTTTCCAGGGATGATTGCGGTTGAACAGCAGATCGTGGGAGGACGGCGAAGGACTCAAACATTCTTATGGGGCTGGAAGAAGCCCCGGGTAAGTATCAACTCTTTAGGTTATGCCGTCTCTGGTACACTTTAAAGGGAACCAGAGATGAATGTTTCGCACAAAATAAATATATCAGTCGATAGCTTGTAAAGAATAAATGCTCTACCTGATAATTTTGACACTCTGGTGTGCCTTTATGAGTGTTTTTTATCCATTATTGCTCCAAGAAAACTCAATTATGGCCGCCGGCTCATACCCATTCTGCTTCCAGGTTATGAGCTGTTCTGGATGTGTTGTCTAGGCTCTATGAGACTATAAACAAGTAGGGCTGCTACTACAGCCTTTAAACTGTGTGCTTTCATTATTCTGGTATGCTGTGCAGCTGCCGGTAGGAAGTGTCTTTCATAAAAATGAAACTGCATGATGACTGTACAGTCAGTGCACACAGATCACACAGCCACACTTGTCTGTTTGAGAGCTTCTTTCTCGGCAGCAGCAGCTCCCCCCATGTCATCAGAGCTCTGTGTATGCAAAGCAGGAAAGCTGAACCAGGAGGGGGCAGGCTTCGGCTTGAAAAGACATCACAGAAGACTGACTCAGCTATAATGATTTCAGGTCAAACCTAGACTGAATGTTCAGTCGGGGATTCTTATCGCAGCTGATAACAGGCAGATTTCGCAGAGAAGAATAAAACTAAAAGCAGGGTAGGTGTTTACTGTCATGTTCCCACTGATAAATGTAATAAAATACATGAGGATGCTTCTTCTCTGGTTCTCTTTAAGGCTGAAATCAGTTGAACATATCAATCAAGCAAGCTGGAAAATTTGGTCTGGTCGATTGGATGTGTGGCAGTAATGCCATGTGATATTGTGACGACGTGGCTGACACATATAGCACCTGGTGTGTGTGATGTCACACACCAGGATACCAGAACAGCTGGACACTCGCGGCAATTGAACAGGTGAGAGATTTTAATGCACTGGAGGGGGTACATTGACATTTGGGGGGGCGGTGGCGGAGGCCGTAAAGCGGCATCACTAGGCCAATTACCAAGAGATTTCATGCTGAAATCGATCGGGAATCGGCCTGCAGTGTATGTGCAGCCAACAGATCTCTCGATGGTCATATTTCTTCAGAGAGATATCTGTCTCTTGGTCGATCTGCGAAAACATTTCTAGATGTATGTGCACTGGAGATGGTGAAGAACGGATGTTCCTGATCACAGGCGAACACATGGCGCGTTTCGACCCGCCCCCTATATATCACCATAGAGTCAAAAAAATTACCTCTAACTTCAGAGTCAGCAGGCACATGGCAGCCAATCAGCTAGGACTCAATCCTGGACCACACCACACCCCTAGAAAAACACCAGCATGGCAGCCATGTTACACTCTGCCTGTAGCTGCTGTGAAAGAGTTTAGGGAGAGAGCTGTGCTGTGCTGCAGGGATAGCGTTAGTGTGGCCTCTGTTCTGTGTCCCCGGTGGAGTTTAACCACTTCACCACTGAGGGGTTTTACCCCCTGACCACCAGAGCAATTTTCACCTTTCAGCGCTCCTTCCATTCATTCGTCTATAACTTTATTATTACTTATCCCAATGAAATGAACTATATCTTGTTTTTTTCGCCACCAATTAGGCTTTCTTTAGGTGGGACATTATGCCAAGAATTATTTTATTCTAAATGTGTTTTAATGGGGAAATAGGACAAAATGTGGGAAAAAATTATTATTTTTCAGTTTTCGGCCATTATAGTTTTTAAATAAAGCATGCTACTGTAATTAAAACCCATGAAATGTATTAACCCATTTGTCCCGGTTATAAAACCATTTAAATTATGTCCCTATTACAATGTTTGGCGACAATATTTTATTTGGAAATAAAGGTGCATTTTTTTCAGTTTTGCATCCATCCCTAATTACAAGCCCGCAGTTTATAAAGTAACAGTGTTATACCCTCTTGACATAAATATTTAAAAAGTTCAGTCCCTAAGGTAACTATTTATGTTTTTTTTTTATTGTATTTTTTTTTTTTTTTAATTACAAAAAAAAAAAAAAATTGGGGAGTGTGGGAGGTAATGAGTTAATTTATTGTGTAAATGTAATGTTTGTATATGTAAAATGCTTTTAGGGTGTAGTTTACTATTTGGCCACAAGATGGCCACAGAGTGTTTGTTTACATGCGACCTGTAAGCGTCCGGAAGGACGCTTACAGGAAGCAGTAGGAGGCTGGAGACTCACAATGATCTCGCTGTTTCTGAAATAAGCAGCAGATCATTGCGGGGGCTAGATCAACGAACGGGAATGGATTTTCCTGTTCATTGATCTCCGGGCGAGCGGGCGGTGGCGTGCACGAGCGGCGGGTGCGCGCGCACGAGCGGCGGGAGTGCGGACAGCGGCGGTAGCGCGGAAGGTACGGATTTCTCCGTCCCTGGTTTTTTAGGGGGGAAAAAAGGGACGGAGAAATTCGTACCGCTGGGGGTAAAGTGGTTAAGAGATGGTGCATTGGTTTTCTTGCTATTGTTATATTGCAGTTCTGTGTGTCTACTGACTGTCCAGTGCACGGATTTTAGCTGTTGGACACAGGAGTGCACACTGCTGCTAGAAGTAGAGCACCTTTCATAATACCCTCATAAGTGCTGTTTTATTGTGTTTCTTGTTTTTGTTATATTGCAGTCCTCTGTGTCTAGTGAACACGTTAACTGTTGGAGATCAGTCTGCTGGTCCTAGTAGTGCACTGACTAGATAACCCAATAATCCTTCACCACCACTACTGGCATCATCTATTATCCACTACTGCCCCCTGTATAGGGCCTATATTGTGAAGTGATTGTTGCAGATAGTATAAACCCATCTGTCACCTGACCTGCGTCAAGTGACATTCCGTTTCCAAAACAAAACAAAAACAGCTGAGTGAACCACTACTGGCATCTAGAATCCACTTCTACTGCCCGCTGCATAAGGCCTCACAGACAAAAAAAAGGCATGTACATGTCAATTCCCCTTTGTGATTGTTACCTTGTTGTGGTGAAGGGGCTTGTGTATCACAATGAAGCATTGACCTACATTAGTGTGTTGGCACACCCAAGAGGATAAGGTCGTTGCTTCATTGTGGACAGACTAAATTCAGTCTGCTGGATACGTTTTGGCAAAACCATTTTTTTTATGGTCACCTCAAGGGATCAATAAAGCCTACTAGGCCAACACTGGGCCCACACTGCAGAATCAGTGTTTTTGTGGTCACTTTACGGTCATTGAACTACCTCAGCCCGACCACAGGGGCTGGAAAACTGCCATCGCCTGCACTTTCGCAAATGTGTGCGCAAACATGGCGACCACTACACAAAGATTGCCACCAAGAGGACTAACATTTATATACTTACTACAAGAAAATGTATGCGTGCATCAAACTAACATTTATGTCATGAGGGTGTCATCTAATAAAAACAATGATTGGCTCACCTGAGGTTATCACTAATGCTCTTTGCAGTTGTTTGCGGTGCAGTAAACACAGCGTTTCATCTGTCGGTGTGAACTAGGCCTAACCCTTACACTACCTGATCGACATGTACACACGCCAGATGTTTTAAAGCACTTTATTCCACACATTTAGGAATGCAATGTGATTTCTGCCCTTTAGAGATTAAAACCCGACTCTGCATCAACTATGTAATTTTTGGTGGGACTTTTGCCATGGATCCCCCTCTGGAATGCCCCCGTCCAGGTGTTAGGCCATTTCAAACAACTTTTCTAGTTTTGTGGCCAAAAACAGTCCCTAAAGGTTTTAGAATTCGCCTGCCCGTCAAAATCTATGGCGGTTCGTGAACGTTTGTGGCAAATTCCCGTTCACAAATCAAAAATTTGATGTTCGCGACCTCTCTAATGGGCATCTCAAAAAGTTCAGAGTCAATTAAACACATTTTTCAATAGAAAAATACTTATAGTTACATAGATCTGTGCATCAGTCCTGAAAGAGGGACAAATGAGGGATAAAGAGGGACAGTGGGACAGGGCTCCCAAAGAGGGACTGTCCCTCCAAAAAAAGGACAGTTGGAAGCTATGAAAAAGGAAGAACTTTTATTTCCCTTCTGCAAACATTAAACTTTTGAGGAAGCACCTCTCCGTGACATCCGGTCACTTCAGATAACAGTACGGCAGCACTATGCAGAGACAATGCTGTAGTGCATGTTGCTGACATCACAAGCAAAATGGCAGCTCCCATGCTAGCAATAATAAAATCGTCCCGGGCAAAGAGGTAATTGTAGAAATACTCTGAACTGAGCAACTGTGGGACTGTGGAGAGCATGCAGATATTCCAGAAAAGGAAAAAGCACATGAAAAACCATGAACCGCTTATGGTGTAGCATGTCAAATCCAATAGTGGAGATAAATCAAGATGGTACTAAGTTGTGTAATGCCAACAAAAATGTTATAAAATATCTCACTACTAATTAGATTAATTGGCAAAGGGTCAGAAACATTACTGGATATCAAAGGGGCTTCACAAAGTCATGAATAAAGATAAAGAGGGGCAGGGCCGGTTGTAGACTTTTTGCTGCCTGAGGCAAACTTGTGAGGATGCGCCCCTCCCCTCAATTTGGAATGATCACACAGCACCCAACATTTTACTCTGCGTCATTTAATGTTCTCACATGACATGCTGCAGCTCAACACAATAGTAAGTCTGTGACAAACAAACTGCTCACCCTCAGCCACTCCATTCCTCATCACTTAGTCAGGGCAGCAGCGTCACCTCCTCCTTTGTGCTTAGCAAGTCAAATGAAACACTGCTGCTCTCCTGCCCCCCCCCCCCCCCCCCCCACACACACACACACACTCACTTTCAGGATCCTCACACAGCACAACAAGCTGCTTTTCCCCAATGATGACCTCTTTACCTTGCTCTCCTCTCGCTTCTCCTCCTCCTCTGACCGCATGCTGTTAGTGTAAACACAGTACAATAATGCTGCCCCTGTAATCTGTGCACATGATGCAAATGTTTCACCTTGCTTTATGAGAGAACCGGCCCTGGAGAGGGGTGTACCAGAAAATGCAGCATTATTTAAAAGGGCAACTTAAAGGGGAGCTGAAGAGAGAGGTATATGGAGGCTGCCATGTTTATTTCCTTATAAGCAATTCCAGTTGCCTGGCAGCCCTGCTGATCCTCTGCCTCTGATACTATTAGCCATAGCCCCTGAACAAGCATGCAGCAGATCAGGTGTTTCAGACTTTAAAGTCAGATCTGACAAGACTAGCTGCATGCTTGTTTCTGGCGTTATTCAGATACTACTGCAGATAAATAGACCAGCAGGGCTGCCAGGCAACTGGTATTGATTAAAAGGAAATAAACATGGCAGCCTCCCTATACCTCTTACTTCAGTTCCCCTTTAAGGGGTGTACCAGAAAATGCAGCATTATTTAAAGGGCAACTTAAAGGGGAGCTGAAGAGAGAGGTATATGGAAGCTGTCATATTTATTTCCTTTTAAGCAACACCAGTTGCCTGGCCATCCTCCTGGTCTATTTGGCTGAAGTAGTGGCTGAATCACATCTGAAACAAGCATGCAGCTAATCTTGTGAGATCTGATAACAATGTCAGAAACAGCTGATCTGCTGCATGCTTGTTCAGGGTCTATGGCTAAAAGTATTAGAGGCCAATAGATCAGCAGGATAGCCAGGTAACAGGTATTGCTGAAAATAAATATGGCAGCCTCCATATACTGTACGTCTCACTTCAGTAGTCCATTAAAAATAATGTTCACCAGAGTAAAAGTGTAAAGAACTTGGGGAATTCATAACCAACTGTACATAATATCATTAAAAATAAAATGAATCTGGAGAGATCTCTAAAGAAACAAGAGCGAATGCCAGTTTTGGATGGCCGTGATAGTTGGGCCCCCAGGTAACCCTGTATTAATGCAAAGCCACGTCTTGAAAATAATTGCATAGGCTTAGTAACACTTCCAAACAGAATTGTCTATGAACACAGTTTGCAGCTACATCCAAAATGCAACTTAAAATTCTTCCATGCACAGAAGGAACCATGTATAAGAATGCTCCAGAAATATCCTTGCCTATTACTAACCAAATATAATTTAAGATGGACTGAGGTGAAGTAGGAAATTGCCCTGTAGCATGATGACTCAACATTAGAAATTCTTTTATGAAATCATGACCATTTCTTTCTAGCTAAAAAACTGTAAGGACCATCTGGCTTGTTATCAGCACACTGTTCAAAAGCTAGCATCCGTGATTCCGTGATGGTATGGGGGTGTATTAGTGCACATGGCATGGGTAGCTGGTACATCTGGGAAGGCAGCATTAATACTGAATGGTATCTACAAGTTTCAGAGGGGTATATGCTGACATCCAGATAATGCCTTTTTTTAGTGAAGGCTTTAAGTATTTCAGCAAAACAATACCAATCTGCATACTGCATGTATTACAACAAGGTGGTTGTGTAGCAAGAGTCCAGATGTTGCCTGCAGTCCAGACCTACAAAATACGTGGAATATTATGAAGCAAAGAAAACAATGAGGCCTCGTTAACATCTAAAAACAAAAACTCAAACACAAGCGGTTTACGTTTTTTGTGCGCTTTTATTTTAGCGCCACCGCATGCTGCATTTTTGTTAAAAGCACTTTTCAAGAGCGTTTTTTTCATTCGCTCCCTGACACAAATCAGGAAGTGAACTCTTTGACCAAGAAAATAATTTTTTTCTTAAAAACGCGAAAGCAATCGATGCACAAAGCGATTTTGTGAGCATTTTACGTTTTTCCTATATCTTCCATTACAGCACAAACACCACAAAATGGTACAGGCACTGCTTTGCGGACGCAACGTGCTGATATAAACCTTCTCATAGAAATTCATTGCACAAGCGTTTTGTGGGCGATTTTGAAAATCGCCTGCGCTTGAAAACAGGCAGAAAACGCCCTTAGTGTGAACGAGCCCTAAAGGAGCACTTTACATGCTGAGCAAGCAGATTAAATCCTATAACAAGCAGGAATGGGACAACATTTCACTCTGAAAACTAAAACAACATGTCTCCTCAACCCTGTAAGGAGCTCCAATTAATATTAGTCCAGATGTCAGTTCCTGTGTAAGCAAATATCTGGCAGCAAAACACAGCTATGGGAACATGTGATCAGCACAGCCATTAAATGCAGGTAATGTGACACAGATTTGAAGTGTGCACTCAGTAAAGGTTTCTTCAGTACTGCTATCCAGTAGAGACTAGCTGGTCGCGTTGTTGGAACTCCCACCCCCTGGTCTCTAGTGACCAGAGGATTATGGGTAGTTAACCTATTTCAGGCAGTTCTAACAGCAGGATTTAAAGCAATGTTTTCAGAAACCTGACCAGCAGAAAAGAAGCAAAAATGAACAACATACCCAATCAGCAGTTACCTGCAATTATTAACCACTTGAGGACCGCGGTGTTAAACTCCCCTAGTGACAAGGCTAAAGCCTATGACAGCCGATCACGCTGATTGGCTGGCGGAGGGAGGGAGGGTGGGATATAAAATAAATTGAAAAAAAAAGGTTACATTACAAAACAACTGGGGAGCAATCAGACCCCACCAACAGAGAGCTCTGTTGGTGGAGAGATAAGAAGGGGGGGGGGGGGATGACTTGTGTGCTGAGTATGGGGCCCTGCAGCAAGGCCTTAAAGCTGCAGTGGCCCATTTACAGAAAAATGGCCTGGTCTTTAGGGGGGGTTTAACACTGCGTTCCTCAAGTGGTTAACTTACGTGCACATGACCATTCGTTATAGAGAGATACAGAAGCTGAATGACATTAAAAGAACAACTTCTTCAGTAAAAGATCAGTCTGGTCCCACCCTGTCTACCTCTCCAGTGTCTCTATTGGTCATTCAGAATGATGGGTGGCTTTCCTGACTAATATGAATTTCTCAAGAACTGACCTCAATCTGCTTTCACTTTGACTTTAGCAGCCTTGTATCTCCAGAACAACTGAACACTGACATGCAGCTTTCACTGGATGTAGCCTCTAATTATATATTTTTCCTCACCATAAAAACAAACATATTTCATGAGTTTAAAATGAATGTGCATTTAAAGTGTTGTAGTAATATTAAGTGCAACCAAACAGCAGCCCAATCACCTTTCTGATCACAGTAAGCAAAAATCTCATTGTCTGCTATGGATTCATGCACTTAAAGGGCAATTGAAGCAAGAGGGATATGGAGGCTGCCATATTTATTTCTTTTAAAGCAATACCAGTTGCCTGGCAGCCCTGCTAATCCTCTGCCTCTAATATGTTTAGCGATAGACCCTGAACAAGCATGCAGCATATCAGGTGTTTCAGACATTATTGTTAGATCTGACAACACTAGCTGCATACTTGTTTCTGGTGTTATTCAGACACTACTACAGTCAAGTAGATCAGCAGGGCTGCCAGGCAACTGGTATTGTTTAAAAGGAAATAAATATGACAGCCTCCATAGTCTCACTACAGTTATCCTTGAACACTAGCACTATATGTATCACCATGGAGGATAACTTTAACTGCATTTTCCCTCGATATATACTACAGGAATCTGAGACCCCCCATCTTACTAAGGAACAACCAGTAAGACGATCTTTGCTGGACCTTGTGATAATCAAGAGCCTGCAGGCCTGCATGGGCAAGGTTTCTGAACACACGTTTTCAGTTTGTAGGTTCGCTACAAGTCGCAGCCTAAGATTCCTTAACAGCCAGGAGGCCTATAAAGGCAAGGCAACGGAAGACAACAGTTATAGAAAGAAATGCACTATCTACAGCAGTAGCTACACACATTTGCAGGTTTATGAAGACACTTATGTAGGTTCACAACAAGTCCTAGCCTATTCTCAATGCTGAGATTAGATGTTCCTTATCAGCCAGAAGACCAATATAGGCAAGGCAATGAAAGACAACAGTATTAGGAAGAAAAGCACTATCTATGACAGTAGCTACGCACGTTTGCCGGTTTCTGAAGACACCTGTATAGGTTCACAACAAATCCTAGCCTATTCTGAATGCTGAGATTAGATGTTCCTTAACAGCCAGAAGGCCTATGTAGGCAAAGCGATGTAAGACAACAATAATAGAAAGAAATGGACCGTCAATGAAAGTAGCTATGCAGAGATCTGCACACAGGTTATGTAGGATCACTACAAGTACCAGCGTATCTTGAATGTTGAGATAACAGGCTCCCCAACAGTCAGGAGATCTATATAGGCAATGCAAGACGACAATTACAGGAAGAAATGGACCATCTACAGCAGTATCTAGGAAGGGTTCTGAACACATTTTGCAGGATCACTACAAGCCTCAGCCTATCCTGAGTGCTGTGATCAGATGTTCCTGAACAGCCAGGAGGCCTATGAAGCCAATGCCATTCAAAAGCACAGTTATAGAAAACAATGGTCCAGCTGGTCCAATGGAACAGCTATGCAGTTGCTGCACACATATTCTGTAGGCCACCTACCCGATCCAGCCTGTCCTGCTTGCTAGGATTAGTAGTTCCTCAAAAGCAAGCAGGCCTACCTTGGCTTAGCCACACACAAGGGCAGCCGTAGGGAAAGCTGGACCCTCCACAGCAGCAGCTAGGCAAACGTTCTGCAGGCCCAAGTGGAAACTTTATATTACCCCCTACTAAACAGGAGGAAGACCATCACTGGTGCTCAATTTAAATCATACCTATAACAAACAGAAGCATTAACTGCGCGATGTATCCATCCCCTCACCTCACCGTCCCCTATAAATGAACACCGGTTTAGTATGATCCACCGACACAAGCGAAAATTCACTGCCATACTGCCAGCATCCAGCCTATGCCATTCCACACTGCAGCTGTGAAATAGCTATCCTATAGAGGCTATACATTGCATTGAAGGTACTGAAGCACAGCAGTGCAGCCTGTCACTCTCTGAGCTCACTGGCTTTACAGGAAGCCGGGGCTTTACTCCATTTTCAACCATCATTTTATCATCAAAGACACATGGGTGTCCTTTCCTCTAATTGCAAAACCCCTCCTGCTGCAGAGCAACAGCCTGACACATGGCCTAGCGAGGGTTAAGCCCAGCACAGGAGGGCTACACACCAAACCTGCACAGATCATTCTAAGCACACACAATGGACGCATCACCTTAAAGTGCCCCCTCCTCCCAATAGATGCCAATATTGAGGGGGGGTTTAAAACCAAGCATGTGGGGGGGTTAATTACGCAGGCAACGGCATATCATCCAACAAGACCCCCTCCCTCCTCCCTACCTCATTCCCTCTTGAATAGAGGGACAGACGAAAGCCATAGCAGCCTCGGTAAACAGGAATGGAGCAAGACAGCACACACACACTCACATATATATACACACACATGGGTGAATGGGGGTGGGGAGGAGGAGGCGGAATGTGTGTAGCAGCAGAGAGAGAGAGTGAGAGAGAGAGAGAGAGAGAGAGCGAAGGAAAGATGAATGAATTGTGTGAATGAATAGGAAATGAATGGAAGTTAAAGGTAATGCTAGGCCCTCCGCGGAAGAAGCAGCAGCATCATCATCAGAGTGTGTGTCTAGGGAAAGGGAGGAAGGGGGGTTTAAAGCCCCCCTTCTCAATCCATCCCCCCCACCACCAGCACACACATACACGCACACACACCCACCCACCAATAATGCATATAAAACAGCCCCAAGAAAGGCGGAGAGAAGGGTGACAAGTGACTGCTGCTCCTTTCTCTTTTGCTGCTTTACCTGTAAATATACCAGACGCTCCTTCTTCGGGGGCCCAAGGCAGGCCAACTAGAAGAGAGGGAGGGATGCATCCTGCCATCTGACAAAGCCATGATGCTTCTCGGAACCTCAGAATTACAGCAGAGCTCAACCTCATTCTAAAAAGCCTTTTCTGATGGAGAGAGACAGAGAGAGAGAGAGAGAGAGAGAGAGGGAGAAAAGAGAGAGAAAGAGAGAGAGAGCGAGAGAGGCAGTGCGCCTGTGATGGTATAGCAGCAGCGCAGCCGTCTGTACGCTAGCCTAGCCAAGACCCACTGTAAGATACTCACATCATTGCCTCCGTGTGTGTGTCTGTGCAGGGCAGCAGTGGCTAAGGCTGTAGTCATTGGCAGACTGTTCAATCAAAGCAGAGGGGAAGCAAGCAAAGGGAACTGTTCCTGGTGCTGAAAGCTAACAGCTATCTCTCTCTCTCTCTCAGTGGTAACATAGTAGGGGAAGCAGGCAAAGGGAACTGTTCCTGGTGCTGAAAGCTAACAGCTATCTCTCTCTCTCTCTCAGTGGTAACATAGTAGGGGAAGCAGGCAAAGGGAACTGTCCCTGGTGCTGAAAGCTGTCAGCTCTCTCTTAGTGGTAACCTACAAGGTGTTCAGAACCTAGGTTGTGCTGAGATGACTCTTGAAGTCTGACAACAGCTAGACTCACTCCATCCAGGGAATGAAACCAAAGTCAAAGGCAAAAACTCATAGAAAAGTGGCTTCTGAAACAGACAATGGCTCAGTAAGGGATGATTGTTAACGAAACTGAATAGGCGGATAGGAAGGACTGCAAAAGAAAAGAAACTGCGGTAATTTGTGGAAGTGATTCAAATACCTGCCTGTGACATTTACCACGCCTGTGCCTACTGGGCTGGGTTAGGATACCTATGGCTCTACAGCTGTGGTGGAGGTAAACAGGTATGCTGGTCCTTGTAGTTACACCGCTAAGGTAGGCAAAAGACTGCCCAGGCCAAAGTGTTTCTTTGGGTCACAGGTTCTCAGCCACAAGAATTTTTGTCCTAGGATTGTTCCTGATAAACTGTAGGAGTATTTCTGCCTGTTAAAGTGAACCTAAACTCTTGCACAGGACAGAAGGAAATCATAGAGAAATGCACCCTGTATGTATTTAGAGAGTTTAGCCTGTCCAATTCCCCCCTCGTCTGTGATTAATCAAAACTGTAATTTGATCTCTCAGCTGTGTCAGCTAAGGAGTCTGGGCTGCCTCGGCAGAGCAGCTAATTTGTAAACAGGGGGTGTTAACCTTATGTCTGCTTCCACGGAAGCAGGAAGTAGATACACTGCAGATTTATTGCAGGATTTGTATCAGCTGTAACAAAGAAATGTTTTTTTCTTTAAAGGTTATTATGCTGTTACTTATCTTTTAGAGCATAGTTTCAAGTTAGAACGGAACCCCAGGCACATGGCTACTGGAATACAGCACATGTGATGTGTCTCATCAGTATATGTATTTCTGTCCAGCCAGACCTCTGATTCAGGTGACTCTAGCAACTGCAGGCAGAACCAACAGCCAGAAAACTATACTGACTGTTCTGTGACTGGTCAGAAAATCATGGTAAGAGCGCTCAATAAGGCATCACTGTGCATTCGTATCCTAAAACTGGCAGTATAAGATTCCTGTAAGGTCCACAAATATTATGGCCTTGAGCAGTAGTGGCTTAAGCAGAGAAAAGGAGACCCTCTAGGTATGGAAGACCAGAATACACACAAAAAAAGGAATGCTGCAAATGGCAGGCTACACCTGGAAGGGGGCTACAGACAAGAGGGGGCTGCTGCACATGGATTTTAGACAAATAAGAGGGGCTGCACATGAGGTGCCCTGTTATGAATAAATTAAGATGGCCTTCGGAGAAGGGGGAGTATAAACTCCTCCTAGATTTTCCAAAAGATTACAAACTGTAACACAACTTACAGTAGTTAAAAGGAACCCAAGGTGAGAGACCTATAGAAGCTGCCATATTTATTTTCTTTTAAACAATACCAGTTGCCTGGCACTCCTGCTGAACTTTCTGATCAGTAGGGTGTAAATCACACACCTGAAACAAGCATGCAGCAGCTAATCTTGTCACATTTGTCAAAGACATCTGATTTGCATGCTTGTTCAGGGTCTCTGGCAAAATGCATTAGAGACAGAGGATCAGCAAGACAGCCAGGGAATGTGCATTGTTTAAAGGGGAAGAAACATATCAGCCTCCATATCCCTCTCACCTTGGGTTCCCTTTAAAGTGAATTTCCATTAAACAGGGATTGCAAATGTTTTTAAAGGTAAGTTGCAGCTATGCCCCATCCTCTAATCAACATCAAAATTATAGTGGTTTTTTTTTTTTTAGGTTTATGACTACTGTATTTTTTATTGAACAGCCCACCACCTGCTCTCTTATATCCCCTACATTGGAGCAGCCCTGGGAGGAGTGCCAAACTCAGGCCACGCCCCCAGAGAAGGATTAAGATGAAATGGTGCCCTGGGCAAGATGGCACTTTTTGTCCACTGCTGATAAGTCACCTGACTCTTTAAGTGCTTGTTCACACTATGGGATTGTTTCACTAAACCGTGATAACTCAAATATCACACCTTATCAAAGATCACACCTTATGAAAAGATATCACACCTTATCAAAGTTATCACACCTAATCAAAGATTTCACACCTTATGAAAAGATATCACACCTTATCAAAGTTAACATGCCTTATCAGAGTAGCATAGTGAGTGCGACAAACTCATGCCTGCTAACTGGCAATGACGCTCGTCCTGCCCTGAGCTCCTGCGGGTTCGTAGCGCTCGCTATGGTACTGCCCCTGACTACACTGTGATCCCCCTGCCATACAAAGACACCTGTTCGATTCTACTGTTCGTTTGGAGAGCCCTTTCTGAACACAGATTACCTATGGGGCCATATGCATTTAACTTTTATCTCCTAGGAGATCATTTTCATCTTCTCTTTAAAATAACATTTCAGAATGTTACAACTGAAAAAGTACCCAAAAGTTGTTGAAAAGTACTATCAACATTTTTGAGTATTTACTTGCTTGCTGGTGGTTTAAAGTCAATTTTATGACAAGGTCTGAATATATCACCTAGGTGAAAAGTCAGGAAAAAAAATGAAATGCATATGGCCCATGGATTGACTGAAACGTTTCACATATCAAAGAGCCAGGTCTCTAATGCCAAAGTCATTTTAGGCAGCTTACACACAGGGACGTTACAGGCACACGTTAGTGCACCTGTAACGCTCCCCCAACGCACAGCAATGTAACACAAGTGGGCTGTTCACACAGCCCACGTTGCGTTACATGTAATGCTGCACGTTCTCCCGAAAGTGCAGCATGCTACGGCGTTAGAGCGGCTATAGCCGCGTTAGACTGTTGGCACATGCTCAGTGGGGGGCAGAGAGGAGGCGGGGAGAGCCAGCTACAGTAGCCACGCACATGGCTACTTAATATTCACTGCACTGGCGGCAGCTGATTGGCCGACGGGACCACGTGATGCGGAGTGTCTCGCTCCGCATCACGTGGTCCCGCCGGCCAATCAGCGCCACTCTGGGAGACCTTATAGGGATAGAGCCGCCTAACGCGGCTCACTCTACCGTCATATCTTGCAGCACCATACGTTGTGTTAGGTGCACGTTATGCGACCTTAACGTGGCACCTAACGCAACGTCTTGGTGTGCAAGTAGCCTTAAAGCAGGATTTCAGTGTGGCATAACATTCAAATTTGCCCACTCTATATTTCCATTACAATTATACAACTTGCTTGTTTCTCAACATAATGTCATCTGCAAAAAATACTCAAGTCCCCACAGCAGTGCTGAGAACGACCATTGCAATGGGTGTATTATATAAAATTCTTTCAGAAAACTCTTACGGTGAGGAACACATTTCCTTCTCTGCTTACAGTCAAACTGAATCCTGCAACAACAACAACAACAACAAAAAAACAACAACAACAAAAAACCCTTTCAGCTTTGTTTACTCATCTTTATCAACCGCTGCATCTCACTGACCATCCCTAGTCACAGATTGAAGGTGTACGAGCCATCTCATTTTATTGTATGGGCAGCATGGTGGCGCAGTGGCATAGTGGTTAGCACCGTTGCCTTGCAGTGCTAAGTTCCTGGTTCAAATCCCAGCCAGGGCACTGTCTGTCTAGAGTTTGTATGTTCTCCCCATGCCCTCTCCATGCCTCCCACATCCCATAAAAATACAGATAAGTTAATTTGCTTCCCCAAAAATGATCCCTAGACTACGATACATACACATACATATGGCTATGGTAGGGATTAGACTGTGAGCCCCTCTGAGGGACAGATACAGTAAGTGACAAGACAGTATACTCTGTACAGCGCTGTGGAAAATGTCAGAGCTATATAAATGCTAAATAATAATTGTATCTTTTCTCCAGACAGCAATTCACTGAACGTAGCTAATGTTAAATATTGATGTACAACATGTAATACTTCCCCGAGTAACTTACAGAAAATCTCTTTGAGCTGAACGTTATAAAAATCTTCTAAAATATCAGATAACTGGATAGGTTTGCGTGAGAGAAAAAAAATGGAGGACACAGAAAATCTCCCCACTGTGAGGATAAATTGGAAGCTGCCTCAATGAGGTTGTTTTTAAGCCTAACAGTATGGGCTGAACGACTTTACAATTAAAACAGGCTCGATCTGGTGGACTTTACTTTTTTTTTCTTTTAGTTAACGGAGAACTATCACCATTTTCACCATAACCACAACATAAGCCAATATAAAAAATATATATATATATATATATATATATATATATATATATATATATATATATATATATATATATAAAGAACACACACTGCTTATGTTATGTTCCCCATTCAATAGCCAAAATTTGTAAAATGCAAATATGTAAAGTATTTTGAAATATTAGTGAACGGAACTCACTCTACTAATTAGGCACACCAGAACTGTTAATCAGAGAAATACTAATTAGCTACAGTATGTAATAATAGAGGCATTGATTCGCTAACCGGGGATGGATTTTCTGAAAGGCTACAAAAGCCCGGGCCTTGGGTGGCTGCAGCCCAAGGAGGCACCGAAACATGAAAGAGGAGGCAGAAAATTGGGGGCGACACACGGGGCGTAACTAGAAATCACTGGGCCCCCCTGCGAAAATTTGGATGCCCCCCATAGGTACCAAATAATTGTAATGGGGCAACGCTTCACTATAAAATAATTGTAATGAGGCAGCATTTCACCATAAAATAATCATAATGCATCAGAAATTAATCGTAAAGTGGGCAGCATTTCACCAGAAATTAATCGTAAAGTGGGCAGCATTTCACCATAAAATAATCATAAAGTGGGCAGCATTTCACCATAAAATAATCATAAAGTGGGCAGCATTTTACCATAAATTAATTGTAAAGTGGGCAGCATTTCACCATAAAATAATCATAAAGTGGGCAGCATTTTACCATAAAATAATTGTAAAGTGGGCAGCAGTCACCAGAAAATCGCAATGTGGGCAGCGTTCACCAGAAAGTCGTACAGTGGGCAGCGTTCACCAGAAAATCGTACAGTGGGCAGCAGGCACCAGAAAATCATACAGTGAGCAGCAGTCACCAGAAAATCGCAATGTGGACAGCGTTCACCAGAAAATCGTACAGTGGGCAGCAGTCACCAGAAAAATCGCAATGTGGGCAGCAGTCACCAGAAAATCGTACAGACGGCAGCGTTCACCAGAAAATCGTACAGTGGGCAGCAGGCACCAGAAAATAATATAGTGGGCAGCAGGCACCAGAAAATCGCAATGTGGGCAGCGTTCACCAGAAAATCGTACAGTGGGCAGCAGTCACCAGAAAAATCGTAATGTGGGCAGCAGTCAACAGAAAATCGCAATGTGGCCAGCGTTCAGCAGAAAGTCGTACAGTGGGCAGCGTTCACCAGAAAATCGTACAGTCAGCAGCGTTCACCAGAAAATCGTACAGTGGGCAGCAAGCACCAGAAAATAATATAGTGGGCAGCAGGCACCAGGAAATCGCAATGTGGGCAGCGTTTACCAGAAAATCGTACAGTGGGCAGCAGTCACCAGAAAAATCGTAATGTGGGCAGCAGTCAACAGAAAATCGCAATGTGGGCAGCGTTCAGCAGAAAATCGTACAGTGGGCAGCAGTCAACAGAAAATCTTAATGTGGGCAGCAGTCACCAGAAAATCGTACAGTGGGCAGCAGTCACCAGAAAAATCGCAATGTGGGCAGCTGTCACCAGAAAATCGCAATGTGGGCAGCAGGCACCAGCAAATCGCAATGCGGGCAGCAGGCACCAGAAAATCGCAATGTGGGCAGCAGTCAACAGAAAATAGTACAGTGGGCAGCACCTGTAAAAAAACAAAACAAAAAACAATTCACTCACCTGGCAGAAGTCTCCTCTCCTGGCCTCAGATCCCCTGATGATCCTCCTGCAGCACATCTCCCGCGCTGACAGGCAGAGTGCAAGGCTACGGCAAGATGGCTCCCGAAGCCCTGTACTGGAGACACAAATAGTCTCCAGAGCAGGGCTTCGGCAGCCATCTTGCCGTAGCCCTGCTCTGCCTCCCGGGAGACAAACTGCGGCTGCGGGGAATGAACTGGCCCGGCGTCTATTAGACGCTGCGGCCAGTTCCACACCTGGCTGGGGGGTCCTAGAATCGGGTGGGCGGCAGCGCTCCCCTCCCCAACCCCCCCCCCCCCCCCCCCTGCGGCTGGCGGGTCCCGGAGTGGCCCCGGGAACCCTGCGGCTGAGGGGGTCGCATCCCCGGTGGTTACGCCGGTGGCCACACATAAAAAAAGGAAACTGACGCTCGAGGGAGCTGTACATAAAAAAAGGGACTACAGTACATGGATGATACACATGGAAAAGGGAGCTGCACATGGAATGTAGTGTTGTCCGGATCATGAACGATTCGGATCTTTGATTCAAATCTCTTTTGTGAGTTGAATCATCCGAATCATCAAAATGAGTGATTCGGATCGCAAAAGGGGTGGGGCCAGGAGCGACACGCCCCCCTCTCAGCAGGCAGCGGGGGCCTGGAAGCAGAGCAGAGATGGATCTCTCTGTTGGAGGGGACCCAGGGACAGGTAGATGAGAGAGAGGGGACATGGGTGCCACTGCCAGATATGTGTAGAGCACACATACTGGCTATAACGTGCTGCTGATTGTAGGCTGTCTGTTCCATAGTTGTGCACAGTGAACACATTGGAAGCTTTTGGCTCAGCTCAGCACAGCTCAGTAACTTTGCAGGCACTGTGATTGCAGCTCAATATGATCCTCCTGCACTCGCTCTAAACAGCTGCACTTCACTTCTGGGAATGCTTTGGGGAATGCTTTCTTTCACTGTGCGACATTTGCATTCAGAGTATACAGATGAACATATAGGTGAAATATATGTAAAGCATATGATTGCAGCATGTGGGTATTGTGTGCAACATACATTTCTGCTCTCTGCTCGTCCCTCCTCCCTTCTCTGTCCACTCCCTGCCCTCTGTCCATCTTCTCCCCTTCTCTGTGTGTCCACCCCCCTCCCCTTCTCCTGTCCTGCTAGTCATTTCACCCCGAATGCTTCCGTAGTAAAATGATCCGAGATTCGGATCAAAGATCCGGATCTTTTCAATGATCCGATTCGAATCATCCGGATCATTGAAAAGATCCGAACTTCCCATCTCTAATGGAATGGGAGGAGCACTGCTGCACATGTAAGGGGGAACCTCAACATATTTGGCCTAGTGGCAGAAAAGTATAAATCCAGCCTTGTTGCTAACACGTTTGTATGAGCAACTACTGTGTACTATTTTTACTGAGCAAAACCATAATTACATATTTTATCATAAGCAAAGAAATGCATACTGCCCTTAACTGATCACACTTCAATATGCTTTTTTGATTGCATGCATTTTGCAAACCACAGTGATGGTAGCGAAATAATGTAAACCGTTGTGCGTTTCATTCCTGTGGTATTTGAAAAAGGAATCTTGCTACATTTTGTTGTGATTTGCCCTTGCATTTCCAAGTAAAGTGAATTGGAATCTGCAAACACACTATAAAAATGCACAGATTCCTACTGCAAAAAAAATGTATGCATTTGCATATTGCGATTTGCAGTGGAAAAAAGCCCTTACTAGCTTTGTGTGTAAATGTTTGCGTTATACCATTTATGCCGCTGACGTCATCGCGTCTCCCGTCTAGACGCCTGACGGCTGCGCTTCCGCGCTGTCGTCGTGGCGTCATCCGACATGGTCCCCTAGCTTGTCCGCATGTGCGGCCAGCGTGGTTTGACAGCCGGATAGGACGGGAGAAGGGGGCAGGGGCGGCGGTCATTGGGTGTTCGTGGATGGGAGGGACACAGGGGAGGCGTCTGCATCAGCAGGTGAGCGTTTTTAGTTCCCCATCAGGTCCGCAGGATTGTGGATGTGACTGATTGGTTAGGATGTTTTGAATTGATTGGCCACTGCTGATTAGTAATACTATATATATGGATGTATATTGTTGTGTAGTTGATGTGCAGCAAGCTTGATAAAGAGGCGTACGCCTCGAAACGTCGCATTCTACTGCTGCTATACTCTGATGAAATAAAAGAGCAATATATTACTTCAGATGGTGCCGGCTCTTCTCTACACATACCATTTATGTGGGGGCATATCTTTGCATTGGATAATCTAACTAATATTATAAATGTGAACGTTTTGATGTTTGTTACTCAATCACACAACGGCTTAATGGATTTGAATACAATTTGGCACACACATAGTACATTATCTGGAATAACATATAGGATACTTTTTATTCCCATAACCAAAAGTGGGCGGAGACAAATACAAAACTGCAGCCATTCTTACACTGTTAACCAGTTCACCCCCAAGGGTTTTTATCCTAACGGACCAGAGCAATTTTCAGTTGTCAGCGCTCCTCCCTTTTATTCCCTAATAACTTTATTACTACTTATCACAAGAAAATGATCTATACCTCGTTTTTTTCGCCACCAATTAGGCTTTCTGTGGATAGTACATTTTGCTAAGAATTTTTTTATTCTAAATGCATTTTAATGAGAAAAACAGAAAAAAAAAGAAAAAAAATCATTATTTCTCAGTGTTCAGCCTTTATAGTTTTAAAATTAAACATTCTCCTGTGGATAAAACAAACACGTTTTATTTGCCCAGTGGTCCCGATAATTAAACCGTTTAGACTATGTCCCTACCACAATGTATGGCGACAGTATATTATTTTGAAATATAAGTGGTTATTTTTCTGTTTGTTCTGGCCATAATTACAAGCCCCTATGTAATAAATTAAAATTAATTTTCCCCCATAAAATATAGAATAAAAAAGCTGAGTCCCTAAGGCAACTATTTATTATTTTTTTTTAAGCTGATTTTTTTTTTTTACAAGTGTTTTTTTTGGGGGGGAGGGTTGGAAGTGTAATTTTATTAATGATGTGTATATACTTGAAAATGTATGTGATTTGTAGGTGTAATATACTTTTTGGCCACAAGATGGCGCTGGTGAACACTCATAGGACGTGTTCACTTTTTTTTTTTTTTTTTTACACACTTTATTAAACTGTTACATTTCCTGTTTATGTGAATGGACGTAGCCGCTGTTCGCGGTCACGTCCATTCACTCCAGGCACTGCGATTGGGTAGAGGACTGTTCAGTCCTCTTCCCCAATCGCCCAGCACGGGATCCCGACGGTAATGGCGGCGGTAGCGGCGGACACACGGCGGTAGCAGCGGCGGGAATGCGCGACGTATTAAAACGTCATGTTGCTGTTAATAGCGGTAAGCATGACGTTTTAATACGTTAGGATGGCGGTAAATGGTTAATGGCAGGGTTCTCAAACTTTGCACAGTTGGTCACTGGGTGACTGGAATTAATATTCAGAAAAGTGGGTGGAGCATACAAAAGCCAATCAAAATTCACCTATTGATTTTCAAGGGGAGTATTTCATTGCTGTCATACTTGCACTGTTAATGACACAAGCCTCAAACCTGGTACAGTTGGTCATTGGGTCACTAGGGTTCAAATTCAGAAAAGGGGGTGGAGCCACAGCCAATCTGATTTGTTTCATTTCAGTGCAAATTATTGATGCCAAAGACCGTAAAGCTCACAAACTTGGTAATTGAGTAATTCAGTAATTTTGTGTTAGGGTTAGAAAAAGTGGGCACAGCCAACACGAGCCAAATACATACCCGGGCAATGCCGGGTCATCAGTGGGCAGAGACAAATACAAATTGCACTGGGAAAATGTAAACTGCAGCCATTCTTACACTGTTAATGGCAGGGTTCTCAAACTTTGCACAGTAGGTCACTGGGTGACTGGGATTAATATTCAGAAAAGTGGGTGGAGCCTACAAAAGCCAATCAAAATTCACCTATTGATTTTCCATGGGAATATTTCATTGCTGCCATTCTTGCACTGTTAATGGTACAAGCCTCAAACCTGCTACAGTTGGTCATTGGGTGACTGTGGTTCAAATTCAGAAAAGGCGGTGGAGCCACAGCCAATCAGGTTTGTTTAATTTCAATGCAAATTATTGATGCCAAAGACCGCATAGCTCACAAACTAGGTCATTGAGTAATTGTGTGTTAGGATAAGGAAAAGTGGGCGGAGCCAAGACCAGCCAAATACATACCCGGGCAACACCGGGCAATAAGCTAGAGTTTTATACATTGCAAATGATGTGCCTTGTGATAAATCTATAGGAGTTATACATTAAAGTTGGCACTGTGATCTGTGTATAAAACCAGGTGTTAAAGCATAACGGTAGTTTATACATTAATCCCATTGTGTTTTAAAGAAATAACACAAGTCAGATAACATTTATATCATGTTATTCTCCTGGTGGACTCAAAGCGCCACAGCTGCAGCCACTAGGGCACACTCAGTAGGCAGTATCACTGTTAAAAGCCACTTAAACGCCATGTGCCACATATTAGACAGTACAAGGTTTACCAGATCTCAAGGACAAAGTGGAAGAAAAATGGTTCCACACTTGCCGTGAAAAAAATTCTAAATTCGATATAGAATATACACTTTGGACACTGGTCCTTAATCATAGCCGAGGTACACTGACGTATGATACATATTTATACCCCTCTGGAGCAGGGGCGTAACTAGAAAATACCTAGGCCCTCCTGCGGCTTCTGGGCCCCCTTGCAGCTGCATCTCTTGCAGGGAGCTGCCCAGGACTGAAGTCAGTGTGGCATCAGCTGGCAGACCCATAGACGCTGTCTCCAATTACTGCCAGTCAGAGAGGGGCTTTAGGGAGGACATGCGGGACTTACCTCAGTAGTGGGAAGCCTCTGGGTGGGCCTTACTGGATCTTCTAACTGTCCAATGTTCCAACAAAGGTTCTCTCTCTAAACTAAATTATACTCATGCCAGTCAAATCATTTTTTTTCCAGCTGTGCTTCCGGCTCTGGACAAGTATGTTCATACTGGGCATGCTCATGTAAGGCCCGCACATGCCCAGTAGAACAAAGCACTCAGAGGAAAAAAGCCATGCAGGAGCAGCTTTGTTATACTCGGCATACGCAGACTTTACTTAGGCATGCCCAGACTTTACTTGGGCATGCCCTTTACTTGGCCTCGCCACATGCGGTTCCGTCATCTCTTCACACCCTGCATACCAAGAGAACGTGTTGTGAGATACACAGCTGAAGAGTCTGTGCAAGCCAGCCCAGCAATGTCGCCAAAGGACAAAATCTGCAACATCAGGTTTGGACGCACATTTAAAGGCTTTTAACTGAGCAAAACAGATATAGGCAGAGATAGGCAGAAACACTGCAGCAGGCATACTCTGCAGCACACAGACAAGCAAGTAGAAAATACCACTCCTACCTCATTCCCACATTGGCAGTGCTAGGCTAGCCTTCCATGGTACATGTACAATAGCCTACAACACACTGAAGGTAGGTAAAAGCCAGAGTACATTATTGGCACATCTGAAAAGGCATATGCAACAGCCGATGCGTTTTAGACATGGGGTGTTTAGTTCACGTGTCTGAAACGCATCAGCTGCTGTATCTGCTCCTTTAGATGAGCCAATAAAATGATCTATATTTTACCTACCGCCCAGAATGAACAGAACTTTGTTAAAGTGTAACTGTCGGTAATAAGGATGCTAACCAGGCAATCCAAAAATTAAAATCACTATTACTTTTCTGGTTGATAAATGAGCATTCCCCAGGTCACCTGACTCTTTTTTGGTACACACAAAATTTGGTACACAAAAAGGAAGTTGCAGGGCATGCTGGGTTGTCCTTTTTTTGCTTCTCTACTTTCCACTCAGAATTAACTAATGCAGCCTGACTGGGTGAAGCCTCTTTCCCTCCTTTTTTTCCCTCCCACACCTCTGTTCCTTTCTGATTGGCCAATATTTCTCATGCTGAGACAATGCACTTTCTATAGTGGAGGGCGGGCAATGCTTACACAATCAGGCAGAGGAGAGTAAGAGAGGAAATGACATCAGGATTGGCTTCAAAACAGCCACAGTTAAAACGTGGACAGTGCAGTACATATGTTATGTGAGTAGAGCAATTGTTTATCTACTTATATATGTGTTTTTTTCTGAGATAGTACGGCTGACGCTTCTCTTTAAAAGCACAATAAAAGTAAGAAAATAGGAGGTGGCTTACCTCCACGATGACACTAATGAGAATTAACAATAAAGGAATTAATATTTGCACAGGCAAAGCATTTCATGGGTACTCGTCCACTTCCTCAGGCCAGTGCCACTTCAAACAAGCCAAATAGCCAGGAGCGCCTGGCGAATATTTAATATACTGTCTTGTTTTTTTTTTTTAATCTGGCTGTAGTTCTGCACAATTCACAGACTTCTGTCTCTTTCTTGTTATTAAATTGTTAGTGAATAATAAGAAAGTAAAGTGCCATATTCAGCAAAAAGCGTTACATTCGCACAAACACTTGTGCCGCTCTCTCTCGGCTCTGTGGTAGTGGTCGCGGGCTAATGTGGCGCCCCATCACAGAGCTAACAAGAAGTCCCACAAAGGTAGGTTACGTTCGTTTCGTGAAACCAATCATGTGCAGAGACGTACGCTTTTTAATCTCTAGCACATGATTCAATATACAGCTTCACTTCACTGCACAACACATTTAATAAAGGTATTTGAGCTCTAGATCATGTCTCTAAAGCTTCATTTGCCTGCATGTCATGCAAAGGCCTGGAAAACCACATACAGCAGTTTCCGAGGCAATTGCAATCAGCTGTTAGTGGCTACAAGGCAGCTACAGTGGGTTGCAAAAGTATTCGGCCCCCTTGAAGTTTTCCACATTTTGTCACATTGCTGCCACAAACATGAATCAATTTTATTGGAATTCCACATGAAAGACCAACACAAAGTGGTGTACACGTGAGAAGTGGAATGAAAATCATACTGTACATGATTCCAAATATTTTTTACAAATAAATAACTGCAAAATGGTGTGTGCATAATTATTCGGCCTCCTTTGATCTGAGTGCAGTCAGTTGCCCATAGACATTGCCTGATGAGTGCTAATGACTAAATAGAGTGCACATGTGTGTTATCTAATGTCAGTACAAATACAGCTGCTCTGTGAGGGCCTCAGAGGTTGTCTAAGAGAATCTTGGGAGCAACAACACCGTGAAGTCCAAAGAACACACCAGACAGGTCAGGGATCAAGTTATTGAGAAATTTAAAGCAGGCTTAGACTACAAAAAGATTTCCAAAGCCTTGAACATCCCACGGAGCACTGTTCAAGCGATGATTCAGAAATGGAAGGAGTATGGCACAACTGTAAACCTACCAAGACAAGGCCGTCCACCTAAACTCACAGGCCGAACAAGGAGAGCGCTGATCAGAAATGCAGTCAAGAGACCCATGGTGACTCTGGACGAGCTGCAGAGATCTACAGCTCAGGTGGGAGACTCTAAACTATTAGTCATGCACTGCACAAAGTTGGCCTTTATGGAAGAGTGGCAAGAAGAAAGGCATTGTTAACAGAAAGCATAAGAAGTCCCGTTTGCAGTTTGCCACAAGCCATGTGGGGGACACAGCAACCATGTGGAAGAAGGTGCTCTGGTCAGATGAGACCAAAA
Source organism: Hyperolius riggenbachi (assembly GCF_040937935.1). Lineage (NCBI taxonomy): Eukaryota > Metazoa > Chordata > Amphibia > Anura > Hyperoliidae > Hyperolius > Hyperolius riggenbachi. Next base: position 322,489,180 of record NC_090651.1, on the reverse strand, counting down.
TGGAACTTTTTGGCCAAAATGCAAAACGCTATGTGTGGCAGAAAACTACCACTGTACATCACTCTGAACACACCATCCCCACTGTCAAATATGGTGGTGGCAGCATCATGCTCGGGGGTGCATCTCTTCAGCAGGGACAGGGAAGCTGGTCAGAGTTGATGGGAAGATGGATGGAGCCAAATACAGGGCAAACTTGGAAGAAAACCTCTTGGAGACTGCAAAAGACTTGAGACTGGGGCGGAGGTTCACCTTCCAGCAGGACAATGACCCTAAACATAAAACCAGGGCAACAATGGAATGGTTTAAAACAAAACATATCTATGTGTTAGAATGACCCAGTCAAAGTCCAGATCTAAATCCAATCGAGAATCTGTGGCAAGATCTGAAAACTGCTGTTCACAAACGCTGTCCATCTAATCTGACAGAGCTGGAGCTGTTTTGCAAAGAAGAATGGGCAAGGATTTCAGTCTCTAGATGTGCAAAGCTGGTAGAGAGACATACCCTAAAAGACTGGCAGCTGTAATTGCAGCAAAAGGTGGTTCTACAAAGTATTGACTCAGGGGGCCGAATAATTACGCACACCCAACTTTGCAGTTATTTATTTGTAAAAAATGTTTGGAATGATGTATGATTTTCGTTCCACTCTCACATGTACACCACTTTGTATTGGTCTTTCATGTGGAATTCCAATAAAATTGATGCATGTTTGTGGCAGTAATGTGACAAAATGTGGAAAACTTCAAGGGGGCCGAATACTTTTGCAACCCACTGTAAATCCGGCATTTACAGTAGCAGCTATTATACCCGCACCTCTGCAGGGAACACCACAGTTGCTGCTTATGAATGCTGCAGTACAGCTGCACAGCCATACACATATAGCGTTAACCTCCTTAGCGGTAACCCCGTGCTGGACACGGGGTAAGCCGCCGCGGAGGATTCCTCAGGCCCTGCTGGGCCGATTTGCATAATTTTTTTTTCAAACACGCAGCTAGCACTTTGCTAGCTGCGTGTTTGTTGCGATCGCCGCCGCCGATGCGCCGCTACCCGCCGCGATACACGTCCCTTTCCCTGCATACCCCTTGCACAGCCTGGCCAATCGGCACCAGGCTGCACTATGGGGTGGATCGGGACTCCCTGTGACGTCACGACAACGTCGATGACGTCACTCCGTTCGTCGCCATGTCGACGGGGGAAGCCCTCAATGAAAACCCGTTCAGAACGGGATTTCCTTATGGGCAAGCGGCGCCGGCGGTGATCTGACGGTACGTGGGGACGCCGCAGGGACGGGGGAAGCATGTAGCGCTAGCTAACCCTCCCGTGGCCGCGCAGCTGCACAATTCATACCGCCGGGGAGGTTAAAGTCCCACTATCGCGAAAAAAGTAGGCAGTTAAAATCTGACTGAACTGACAGGTTTTGGGACAGTTCATCTCCTCGTGGGGGATTCTCAGAGTTTTCTCTATTTTCAACAGCATTTCCTGAACGGCAGTTGCAAAGTCTAACAGACAAAACAGTGTGCAAGTGAGTAGGGAGGCTGGCTGGTATCCTACTATTTTGGCAGTTATACTGCTGTTCAGGAAATGCTGTTGAAAACAAAGAAAACCCTGAGAATCCCCCCACGAGACGATGGACTGTGCCAAAACCTGTCGGTTCTGTCAGATTTTAACTGCCTACTTTTTTTCACGATAGTGGTCCTTTAAGGAATGTTAAAGAGGAGCTGTTAGGTATAAGGTCTCAGAGAAAATAAACACATATATCAGTAGCTAAAGATTGGCTGTACTTACATTACATATGCATTTCACTGTCCACGTTTGGATTTCACAGAATTTGTATATAGTATATGCAGAGAATGATGCTCCTGACAGCTCATGGCAGGCTCCATGTTTGTGAAGCCAAATGTGTCGTCATGTCCTGCCTGCTTCTGATCACAGAACAGCTCCTACAGAATAACACAGTGTGCAGTGAATATTAATGAGCCATGTGGCTAGGAACAATAGCGGACTCCTGCAGAGTAATCTTCCCGGAGATTTATCTGTGCTGTGAGTTTAGAAGCTGCTGAAACTTGATCCCGTCTTCTCCTTAGCAGCCGAGGGGAGGGCCCCAGAATGCTTTGCAGTATGGAATGCGGCTTGCGTCCTCCTTAGGAGCTTAGCTTTGGTGATAAGCACACATTAAATGTAAGAGAGATTTTTATCTTTAGTAATGTCTTTTGGCTTCTGTCTAAACTGTTTAACACAGGAGAATAGAGGTTTAAATTAGCTTCTGCAGCCTGACAGTTACTCTTTAAAGCAACACAAATGCTGCAACTGACATTCTTTTAAACAACATAAACGGTGCCGCCCAGGAGCAATAACCCATTATATGAACATGATCGAATTGGAGGCAAGACCAAAAAGGCTACGGCCTAGGGCACCAGGAAGCAAGGGGCGGGCAGTGGCCTGGCCCACTAAGGCAGTTAAACTGCCAAACATGTAACCAGTTTTCCATTCCCCCCAAACCACTCTATACATAACAATTCACACGGTGTGCCAAAACCTGCCAAGGACAACCACAGTGTCAGAGGTGCAAGCAGGGGATGGGGGGGATTTGTTAATGATTACTGCTATTCAAAGCATCTATAGAAGTGATTATTATGAGCACAGACCAATTAAGAGTGAATACTGTGGTTTAGGGAGGGGGCTCTCTGGCCCAAGAGCACCGGTGCAGTCACAATATCTGCATCTCCTATTTCTATGCCACCATCTAATCCCTACAATAGTTATAAATCCATCATAGTCTAGAGCCAATTTAGGCAGAAGCCAATTATCATTATTATTGATTTTTTACAGTCAACATATAGAGTCAACATATTCCGTGGCGTTGTACAAAGTAAGAAACAAACGTGGGGTACATAATAATACAGACAATGGTGTACACCAACATACAAAATACAGAATTGATACTTACAGTGACAAAAGTAACATGATGAAAAAAATGTATAACAAATTCCAAGACACAAAAGGGTGAAAGAGACCTGCCCTTGCGGGCTTACAATCTAAAGCGTTAACTTATTTCTTGTGCTGGGCTTAACCCTCGCTAGGCCATGTGTCAGGCTGTTGCTCTGCAGCAGGAGAGGTTTTGCAATTAGAGGAAAGGACACTCATGTGTCTTTAAAGAGAACCCGGAGGTGTGTTTAAAGAATGTTATCTGCATACAGAGGCTGGATCTGCCTATACAGCCCAGCCTCTGTTGCTATCCCAAACCCCACTAAGGTCCCTCTGCACTCTGCAATCCCTCATAAATCACAGCCGTGCTGTGCGGCTGTGTTTACATCTGTAGTGTCAGTCTCAGCTGCTCCCCCGCCTCCTGTATAGCTCCGGTCCCTGCCCCCGTCCCTTCCCTCCAATCAGCAGGGAGTGAAGGAATGCAGGCAGGGACTGGAGTTCTGCAGGAGGCGGGGAGAGCAGCAGACTGACACTATAGAGATAAACACAGCCAGCTCTGACAAGCTGTTTGTCAGCAGCGTGGCTGTGATTTATGAGGGATTGCAGAGTGCAGGGGGACCTTAGGGGGGTTTGGGATAGCAACAGAGGCTGGGCTGTATAGGCAGATCCAGCCTCTGTATGCAGATAATATTCTTCAAACCCACCTCGGGTTCTCTTTAAAGATAAAATGATGGTTGAAAATGGAGTAAAGCCAGTGAGCTCAGAGAGTGACAGGCTGCACTGCTGTGCTTCAGTGCCTTCAATGCAATGTATAGCCTCTATAGGATAGCTATTTCACAGCTGCAGTGTGGAATGGCATAGGCTGGATGCTGGCAGTATGGCAGTGAATTTTCGCTTGTGTCGGTGGATCATACTAAGCTGATGTTCATTTATAGGGGACGGTGAGGTGAGGGGATGGATGCATCACGCAGTTAATGCATATTTTTGTTATAGGTATGATTTAAATTGAGCAATGAGCACCTGTGATGGTCTTCCTCCTGTTTAGTAGGGGGTAATATAAAGTTTCCACTTGGGCCTGCAGAACGTTTGCCTAGCTGCTGCTGTTGAAGGTCCAGCTTTCCCTTAGGCTGCCCTCGTGTGTGGCTAAGCCAAGGTAGGCCTGCTTGCTTTTGAGGAACTACTAATCCTAGCAATCAGGACAGGCTGGATTGGGTAGGTGGCCTACAGAATATGTGTGCAGCAACTGCATAGCTGTTCCATTGGACCAGCTGGACCATTTTTTTCTTTAACTGCTTTTGCATGGGATTGGCTTCATAGGCCTCCTGGTTTTTGGGATGTGGGAGGAAACTGGAGTACCCGGAGAACATACAAACTCTGTGCAGATAGTGCCCTGGCTGGAATTCAAAAGGGGACCCAGGTTCTATAGCCACTAATTACATTAGGGCTTATGGCAGCGCCCACTGTACCAGGCATGCAAAGTGCCTATATTACCTACTTCAAATACAGTCACTTTGCGTTAAGATCTATTTTGATTAAACAAGCATGGCTATTAGAATTATGTAAATATCATGAATAGGCCTATATTTTTGTTTTTTAGTAACATAAGCATAGTATCTTAACATGCGTTTTACAGCAGGAATTGAAAACAGAGGCGCCAACAGGATAAAATATACTAAAAACTTTAAAATTGCTGAAGAGGCAGTGGTGGACTTACCTCCTCAAAGCAGAGCAGACATGAAACTGTCAATTTTCAAAGGTTTAGATTTATTAATATACATAAAAAAAAACAGTTGCAACGTGTTTCGTAGGTGTGGCTCTGCTTCATCAGGCAATAGGGGATGGAGCATACAGCAACAAGGCTGCTAGGCTGATACATAGACACTTGTTGCTGTATGCTCCATCCCCTATCGCCTGATGAAGCGGAGCCACACCTGCAAAACGTGTTGCAACAGTTTTTTGGGAGTATATTAATAAACCTGAACCTTTGAAAATTGACAGTTTCATGTCTGCTTTGAGGAGGTAAGTCCACCACTGCCTCCTCAGCAATTTTAAAGTTTTTAGCATATTTTATCCTGTAGGCGCCTCTGTTCAATTCCTGCGATACCTGTGTCCACCCCTGGTGGAGGGGTGATCTACCCCCTTCTTTCTGATCTACAGAGAGCGACTTCTTAATCCTGAGTGGGGGACAGGCCTTAATCTCCCCCAGGGCGGGGCCAAGGCAGAGGCGAGAGAGGCTCCAGCCTCAGGGCGCAGTGTAGGAGGGGGCGCACCGCTCACTTAGCTATCATTCTCTTATTGTGTTTGAAGCAGACAAAAATAAGAAAAGGGGATACATGGCAGTGACTGCAAGCCAGATAACTAGAGATTAAGGTGTTGGGGGCCCTGGGGAACCTCTTAGTCTAATAGCAAAAAGTGTGATTGCTGGGGTGGGAGGGATGGAGGGGCGCACTTTGGTGTCTCAGCCTTGGGTGCTGGAGGACCTTGTCCCGGCTCTGATCTTCCCACCTGCATTTACAGTGGTTGCCTATTGGGTAACCCTGGTTTGTGAGTATCAATTTACTTACTCACACTATCCATCAAATCCAATACATACTACACTATATTGGGCTCTCTTTTTGTAACATGAGTTTTAGGTTAGGATTCTATCATAAGGTGCTTTGTGGCTCTGAAATAGTTTGTGTGGCTCAGGAACTCATTGGACTCCCTGAAGCAGCTGCCCTGTTAAGCAGGCCTGTCAGCGCGCACACAGCCGCCTCTTTATGCTCAGCGGGTAACACGGAGGGACACAATGCACGGCCCTCCAAAGTTGTGTGAGTTTTTGGAACAGAGGAGGTTAACAATATGCTTTCCCTTCTACAGAGTAAAGCAGAGCAGGCCTATGGGCTGCTGCCATCAATAGATTTCATGCAAGAGCGATGAAGAGTGTAATTAAAAGCTGCTTCGTTTCTCAGCCCATTACTGGCACATGCGGTCTTTTAGGAGCAGCCACTATACCTGGCGCTTGTCTGCTGTGCCTCAGCCATGCTCACATACTTATGTCTTGCGTGTCCATTACAAATGAATAAGGCCTGTGGCTTACTTATGAATAGACACAAGCTGGTGTTTTTCTTTTTTTTTTTTTCAATCTTTTTGCATGAAATTAGTTTTGCAGCAAATAAGCCACTTCAGCCAACGTTAAATCTAAATAAAATTTGCCTAATTTCACTTTGACTTCACATTCAATATTAAACACTTCTACACTAGTGCTTCGTCAAAACTCACTTTTTCACTCTATCTTAGGCCATCCCCTTCAACCTCTGGTCAAGTTGTGCTCCTTACCAACAGAGCAGTTTTTAGGCTAAATTGCACACAGGGCAACGGTGTAAAAACTGTGACCCCCACCCCCCGTGGACTTGCAAACATTATTTGCAATGCAGTTTTTAGCCCTCCAGTGTAGGTAGCCAGGTATAGGTGCCCCCAGTAGGTAGAAAGCCAGGCATAGGTGTCCCCGATATAGATGGCCAAGCATAGGTGTCCCGGTGCCCCCAGTAGGTAGAAAGCCAGGCATAGGTGTCCCCGATATAGATGGCCAAGCATAGGTGTCCCAGTATAAGTAGCCAGGCATAGGTGTCCCCAGTATAGGTTAGCCAGGCATAGGTGCCCCCAGTAGAGATAGCCAAGCATAGGTGTCCCCAGTATAAGTAGCCAGGCATAGGTTCCCCCAGTATAAGTAGCCAGGCATAGGTGTACCCAGTATAGGTTAGTCAAGCATAGGTGTCCCCAGTATAGGTAGTCAGGAATTAGGAAATAGAGAGAGTAAGCTAAGCAGTGCTGCACAGAGGTTCCCAGCCCAAGTGAACATCGCTTGGAGCTGGGAAGGAGGTTAGTTGCTTCCATTGCGCATACTCTGCAGCGGAAGGAGGAGCACGGAAGGGGCCCCAAGGAGAGGGAGAGAGAAGTCGGACCCGCCTCCTTGTGGCAATTCCCAGTATGGTCTTGGCTCCCCCCTCCCTCACTGCGCCTACCTCCCTCACTGCGCCATGGGCGTTAAACCAGTTCACCCGCCCCTAGAAACACGGCTGCTTACCAACTATAACCTAAAGACACACTGCCTCTACATATGCATAATGTATGCTACTCCACCTCTTGTCTCTTAGATTGTAAGCTCGCAAGGGCAGAGCCTGCCCCACTCCTAACATTAAAACCTTTCCTACGGACACCTATCCATAACCACACCCACTCCCCCAACCCCCACAATTCGGCTGCAAAAAAATTGAAATTCTGGACGTCTCATAGGTGCCCATACAAAATATCATAGTTTTACCAACATTTTGTATGGATGCAGGGGCAGAACTAGAGGAGGTGATAGCAGGGGGACCCACAGCTGTGGGAGGCCCCAACTGCCAACCTTCCCTTCCTCCGATACAGGGGACTATACTTTACATCAGGTGTGTTTGTGGCTACACAGTTTATGGGTGTGACGATCCTGATGGCCACACACATTGAATGACCCGTGTGAGATGGGCCCCAAGGCCAAAGGGACAACAAGAAGAAGCAAAGGAAAGAGTGTGAACAATTGGGGGCTCCATCAAAGCCTCGCTGTGGGCCCAGTGAATTGTAGTTATGCCACTGTCTGTACGGACGCCTAACTTCTGCCAATAACAGGCACCAACATTTCCTGCTTCCCTTTGTGGTGCCGGCAGCCATGCACATCTCAATGTGTCTAAAAAGACTCTGTAATTCAAAAAAACCCTCTGGGGAATACTTACCTCGGGAGGGGGAAGCCTCAGGGTCCTAATGAGGCTTTTCCTTCCCCTGTAGGTTCAGGGAATCCAGCGCTGGCTCCACCCAATACTCCCCCAATCCTCTCCCGACAAGCTTCGGGATCAAGCGCAGATGCAGCAGTGGCTCTTCCTTTGGGCTAGGTGGAAATAGCCGAACCCGATCGTATCCACTTTACTGCGCAGGTGCAAAAGGGCTCACGCCTGTGTAGAAGAGTGGATGGATCAGCTTTGGCTATTACCGCCCTAACCCGAATAAAGAGCGGCTAGTGCGCATGCGCAGGATTATGGTAGGTAAATATTTACCTCGCAGCACTTCGGGGGACCCGGGCAGGCTGACAGAGGGATGGAGGAGGATGGGGGAAGCCTTGGTAGGATCCAAAGCCTTCCCCCTCTCAAGGTAAGTATCCCCCGGAGGGGTTTTTCCATTACAGGCTTTCCTTAAAGGGGAACTTCAGCCTAAACAAACATACTGTCATCAAGTTACATTAGTTACTGTATGTTAATTAAAATAGATAGGTAATATAATCTCTTACCCACCCTGTTTTAAAAGAACAGGAAAATGTTTGCGATTTCATAGGGGCAGCCATCTTTTTCATGAGGGCAGCCATCTTTATGGTTGAAAGGAGGTGACAAAGCATGAGACACAGTTCCAACAGTCCTGTGTCCTGATCACCCCTCCCAGCTGCGCGCGCTAGGCTTCCAATCTCAAATTCAAAATAAAAAAAAAAACATTTTTGCACCAAAACAGCAGAACAAGAACAACAACATCAGAAATCCCATCATGCTTTGCACACCAACAGGGGAAAAATGCCCGGGCAGTTTTCTTCTGTCCAGCTAAAAATGGGGCTTGGGTAAGAAAAACAAAGTTCTGATGCTGTGAAACTGTTAAAGAAACACCGAGCCTTTTCAGTGCTGCTGAGTAGATTTTTAGTCTGGAGGTTCACTTTAAACATACGTGTCTGTGGCCATGTAAAATACATTACAAAGGAGAGCATTCTATCCATATAGAGGCAGTAAATGTCAGGTTTTAACATGCGCATGGGAAACGGCACAGCAAGCATACAAGCCATGAATAACATATACAGATGCTACATTGTATGTGGGGAAACACAGTTTTCTGCATATATTGTGAGAGAAGCCGTGTTGTTGTGTGATGGCGAAGGGTGGTGGGTGGAAACAGCATAAGCCTGGAATTTCCTGGAATCAAGATTTAAAGCGGACCTGAGCTCAGAACTTCAACTCTGCTCTAAAAGATAAGCAGCAGCATAATAACCCTTTAAAGAAAAACATTTCTTTGTTACAGCTGCTACAAATCCTGCATTAAATCTACAGTGTCTACTTCCTGTTTTCTTGGAAGCAGACATAGGGTTAACACCCTTTGTTTACAAATAAGCTGCTCTGCTGTGGCAGAGGAGATTCCTGAGCTGACACAGATGAGAGATCAAATTACACTGGCGATTAGTCACAGATGAAGGGGAATTAGGCTAAACTCTCTAAATACATACAGGGTGCATTTCTCTATGTTTTCCTTCGGTGCTATACAAACATTCAGGTCCACTTTAAATGAAATCTGAAGGAGGGAAGCATTAGGCTGGGTTTACACTACAGCTGCTCATTGCCGTGGACAGTGGCAGCGCATGCACTTTTACTGTCCACAGAACAACATTCAGAGGTCAGTTGCAATTCTTTTATTGCAAGTCTGAGTCTGACTTCTGTCCAGTGTCTGTTAAAATTGTTCAGGTTGGGACCATGGGGTTGATTCATCACTGCTAAAGCAGCGCAGCTTAATGAGAGGGGCACGAGCTCAGCGCGCGCTACGCTGCGGTAGTGCAGCATACTGCGCCCTGGTAACAGGGCGCAGTATGCACACACCTCAGCTAGTATACTATCAGTGCAGGCATACTGTATGAGCTTATACTGTACATATTTTAGGTAGCAGAGATCAGCACACACTGCATCTAATTTACTATCAGTACAGGCATAGAGTATCACCTTATGCTGTACATACTGGAGGTAGCGGAGATCAGCACACACTGCAGCTACATTACTATCAGTACAGGCACAGAGTAACAGCTTATACTGTACATACTGGAGGTAGCAGAGATCAGCACACACTGCAGCTACATTCCTATCAGTACAGGCACAGAGTAACAGCTTATATTGTATATACTGGAGGCAGCAGATATCAGCACACACTGCAGCTAGTATACTCTCAGTACAGGCATAGAGTATCCCCTTATACTGTACATACTGGAGGTAGCAGGAATAGTAGCTAGATCTGTGCCCCCTCCTGACCCCCCCCCCCCCTCTGCAGTATAATAGCTAGATGTGTCTCCTAATCCACCCCCACCCCCCATACACATAGATTACTAGGTAGATTTGTACCTTCCCCCCTCCCCCCAGTATAATTAAAACACACCCACACACCTACCTACCTACCTGCAAGGGTCCCAACCCCCCTCCCTCCAGTGTGGTAGCTCCTTCACCCCCTCCCAGCATTACTGAGCTGCACAGTGGGGAGGACATGCAGGCAGGGCTGGGCCGAGGCGAGAGAGGCTCCAGCCTCAGTGCGCAGTGTAGTAGGGGGCGCACAACTCACTCAGCTATCATTGCCCTATTGTGTTTGAAGAGAGAAATAAGGAAAAGATATACATGGCAGGGACTATAAGCCAGATAACTAGAGATTAAGGTGTTGGGGGCCTTGGGTGCCTCTTAGTCTAATAGCAATCAGTGTGTGACAACTGGGGCGGGAGGGATGGAGGGGCGCACTTTGGTGTCTTGGCCTCGGGTGCTGGAGGACCTTCTCCCGGCTCTGCATGCAGGCAGCACTCACCTCCTCCTTGTTAGTCCAGGGGCTGCAGGTTCCTCTCTCTCTGTAGTGTAGCTCTCAGTGGCGCACGGAGGGGGTTGTTCTGGGTGTCTAGAACACCCCCCTGCACCGAGACCGGAAGTGGGGCTGCCGCATGGCCCGGCCGGCTGGGGAGAGAAGACAGAATAAAATGATGGAGGCGCCAGCCGCGCCAAAAGTGTGTGCGCAGTGGAGCGGTAGGTCCTCTTACCGCAGATCAGGCGCACCAGCAACTGGAGTCTCATGCTTCCTGTTTACCATGTTCACAGGAAGCAGAGAGACTTGCTGGTGCGCCTGATCTGCGGTAAGAGGACCTACCGCTCCGCTGCGCACACACTCATGGGGGAGCCGGGCACACATTCACCGCAGGTGGGGGCATTCAGAGGGAGGGAGGGAGCGAGGAATAAAGCCGGCTCCCGCATCCCTTATTGGCGCGGCTGGCGCCTCCATCATTTTATTCTGTCTTTTCTCCCCCGGGCAATCTTCTCCCCACACAGGGGCACCTTCCTTCACCTATCTAACTTATACTGGGGGACATATACCTATCTAATCTATCCTGGGGGGCATATACCTATCTAACCTATACTGGGGGGCATATACCTATCTAACCTATACTGGGGGGCATATACCTATCTAACCTATACTGGGGGGCATATACCTATCTAACCTATACTGGGGGACATATACCTATCTAATCTATCCTGGGGGGCATATACCTATCTAACCTATACTGGGGGGCATATACCTATCTAACCTATACTGGGGGGCATATACCTAACTAATCTATCCTGGGGGGCATATACCTATCTAACCTATACTGGGGGGCATATACCTATCTAATCTATCCTGGGGGGGCATATATCTATCTAACCTATACTGGGGGGCATATACCTATCTAACCTATACTGGGGGGCATATACCTATCCAACCTATACTGGGGGGCATATACCTATCTAACCTATACTGGGGGGCATATACCTATCTAACCTATACTGGGGGGCATATACCTATCTAACCTATACTGGGGGGCATATACCTATCTAATCTATCCTGGGGGGCATATACCTATCTAACCTATACTGGGGGGCATATACCTATCTAACCTATACTGGGGGGCATATACCTATCTAATCTATCCTGGGGGCATATACCTATCTAACCTATACTGGGGGCATATACCTATCTAACCTATACTGGGGGGCATATACCTATCTAACCTATACTGGGGGGCATATACCTATCTAACCTATACTGGGGGGCATATACCTATCTAACCTATACTGGGGGGCATATACCTATCTAACCTATACTGGGGGGCATATACCTATCTAACCTATACTGGGGGGCATATACCTATCTAACCTATACTGGGGGGCATATACCTATCTAACCTATACTGGGGGGCATATACCTATCTAATCTATCCTGGGGGGCATATACCTATCTAACCTATACTGGGGGGCATATACCTATCTAACCTATACTGGGGGGCATATACCTATCTAACCTATACTGGGGGGCATATACCTATCTAACCTATACTGGGGGACATATACCTATCTAATCTATCCTGGGGGGCATATACCTATCTAACCTATACTGGGGGGCATATACCTATCTAACCTATACTGGGGGCAACTATATGGGCTACCTATACTGGGGGGGACCTATAGCTGGCTACCTATACTGCTACCTATACTGCGGGCACCTATACCTGTCTCCACGTTGGGGGCGCATTTTACGCCCTTACCCTGGGTGCAATTTAGCCTAGAAACTGCTAGTATTTGGCTCCACCCACACCATATTTTGGCCACGCCCACACGCCACTTTCAGGACCCCCCCCCCTTGGAAATCCTGGATTTGCCCCTGGCTCTGGACTTCCTGCCTCTGACATCAGGCACTAGAGCCCAAACAGAGGAGCAGGAAGTGCACAGTAGTTACACTACACAGGAGACTGAGGACCTGCATCGCCTGGAGCAAGGTAGAGGTGAGTGAGTGCTTGCCTGCCTGCTGGTGCCTATTACCACTGCTGCTAGTGGGATAGCTGCAGCTGTCAGCCTGTCAATGTAAACTCCATCCATGGGCTGACAGCTGCAGCTCTCCCACTTGCAGCAGTGATAATAGGCTGATAGCCAATGATGAACCAATCAAAGTGCAGGGATCACGTCCACTAAAGCCACTGGACCCGCCAGGGCTCAGGGCGGGTTCAGTGAAGCAGCCCGTTCCCCTCCATTCCCTGACGTTCACCTCCAGTCAGCCCAGTTTTCCTGGGTGACTTGGGTGACTCCAAACCCGGACATACTGCACCACGCATGCGCAGTATGTCCGTTCTGTTTCCCTGTGTCCATGTAGTGATATCACAGGACAAGAGCGCGTTCGCTCCAGCATTCCGGGGCGAGGGCAGCCACAGGGGAGCAGAATGGACGTACTGCGCATGCGCGGCGCAGTATGTCCGGGTTTGGAGTTGCCCGAGTTGCCCAAGTTGCCGGGGGATGGGGGATGACTGACCGGAGGAGAACGGGGGGAGAGCGGAGTACTTGATTATGCCCCCGTACCCAGTACAGCTTCACTTTTTAGCAGAGCCTTTCGGCTCTGGTATCCTTTAACTGCTACACCCATTTTAGCACATGCTGCTCCTGTTTTATTATGAAGGATAAAGGTCCCATTTCCACAAGCTACAGATTCACAGCGTTTCCCTGCATGTGAGCTTCACGGGAAACGCTGCCTATCTGTAACGTGGCTTGCCGGTGAAAATCTGGACAGTATGCTGCAGATTTATGCAGCACACAGCCAAATCCCTATAGCTGTGCATGGCATGGCTAGCCATTTGGGCAGCAGCTACTAGGCAGCAGAACAGGAGACATAGGGTTAACATCCTGTATCTACAAAATATCTGCTCTGCCAATGCAGCCAGCAGATACAGGTGAGAGATCAAATGACACTCATAATTAATTACAGACAGTGGCATACCTTCAAATCATGGGGACTCCGCAAAACTTTGATGGGGCTTCTGTTCACACCCTTTTCTTTTGCCTTCCCCTGATGACCCTCACAGGCTTGGAGCCCGTCTTGCAAGGGTCTTAAAACGTACAGACATCATGGCCTCAATTCACTAAGCTTATCTCCTGTCTTTAATAACTCTTCTGAGCTGTTTCTACAGTTATAACCATGGTGATAACACTAGAAACAGCTCAGAAGAGTTATTAAAGACAGGAGATAAGCTTAGTGAATTGAGGCCATTGCAATCTTCACACCCATAATTGTAGCCACAAAAACACCTGATCTAAAGGATGGACCTCTTTATCAGAGGATGTGAAGTCGTTTTTGGGGCCCCCTTACAGATTTGGGCCCCTCTGTGGGTGCAGAGGCTGCTACGCTGTAGATACGCACCTGCATGGCCAAATCGGAAACGGCCAAGGCTTCCAGTGGAAATAGGCCCAGAAGGTCTTGTCTGGTTGCCACCTGCAGTTTTCTAAAGAGCAGGGAACATGCTATCAGTGTTTGAATGACCTCTGTGGCCGCTAGGTCTCCTGGAATAAAGGGGATGTCTGGCTTGGCTGAAAATATACAGGACAAGCCATGAAGCTTACATACAAGAGGTTACAACCTGAGTAATCATTCATTCTCTTCTTCAATATAAACCTACATTCAGCTTTAACCTCACTGTCAAAAAGTTTATTATTAGAGATGGGAAAAAGCAATAAAGGTATATACTTGCCCCACGAGGCAGGAAGATGAATCCCAGCGACGGCCCACAACGGCGATAAATCTTCCTGCCGGCCGTTATACGCGATGTCACGTGACAGCACATAACGGGCACAAACAAGAGTTCAAGCAATCGCGGTAATTTGCGTGGGAGTTGTCGGGAATCTTACCGATCTGATCCGCTGTGACGGTCGTTGTAGTCACGCATTGCCAAATGTTGTTTGCATAATTGTGCGCCTGTACCCCTGTTGTGTGATCGCAGAAACGATCACTGGTCGTTAGAAAAAAAAAATCACGTAGCAGGTCTTTAGACTTCCTATCACTCATATGTTCCCGGAAATGGGGCATTTTGTTCCTCCAAAAAATACATATTTTTGCAAAAAGCTAAAATCATAAAATCATTGTGAAAACTGGAATATAGACACACACAAATTTCTCTTATTTTTTTTACTTCGCTGGCTGGGTCCTCTAGTTCCTTTTCCTATTGAGGCACTTGTACAACTTTATTGGACAGACCAGGTCTCTGGTCACTATACATGGCAGAGCGTGGAGTGGTGAGTGGCCCCAGAGATAACATAAGGTAAGAGGTCGGCACACACGTGGAGTGCTGTGTGTGTTGTGTGGCCATTGTCTCTGGTCACTCCATAGCGAGCCAGTGAAGCTGGCGGATAGTGATGAACAGTAGTGATATGCAGTGACCTCGCAGCTCTGAGGGTTACCGCTCCGAGCTGCGGATTTCCGGCCCGAGTCTTATTCGGGGGTTACTGCTAAGGAGTTTAAGGTGAGAAAGAACATCTGTGCATTTATAGGTGAAATAGGGTGGAATTTATTTAGGTGAAATGGAGCACTGGGCAAAACTTAAAGAGGAACTTCAGCCTAAACAAACATACTGTCATTAAGTTACATTAGTTATGTTAATTAAAATATATAGGCAATATTATCTCTTACCCACCCTGTTTTAAAAGAACAGGCAGATGTTTGATTTCATAAGGGCAGCCATGTTTTTGGTTGAAAGGAGGTGACAGGCAGCATGAGACACAGTTCCAACTGTCCTGTTTGCTGATCACCCCTCCCAGTTGCCAGGCAACATCAATAACAACATAGGAAATCCCATCATGCTTTGCACAGCATCAGGGAAAATAAGCCCGGGCAGCTTTCTTTGATGGGTGGAGTTTAGCTAAAAATGCAGCTAAAAATGATGCTTTGGTAAGAAAAACAAAGTTCTGATGCTGTGAAACTGCTAAAGAAACACCAAGTTTTTTCAGTTCTGCTGAGTAGATTTTTAGTCCGGAGGTTCACTTCAATATGCCCCACCCCCAGTGGTAAGTAGAAGGTGGCCTTGGTCTGCCCCTGCATACTGCAGCATTAGGTGGATCTGTGTCCATCCCATCCCCACTCCAGTAACGCAGAGTACACAGTGGAGCACAATCTCACTTATCCTTCTTCTGGGGCCAATGCAAGCGCCAGCCTTGGGCTGGATCAGTGCTGGATGTTTTATGCTGCACTCATTTGAATACATCTCTAAAAACAGCCTTTGCAAAATTATGGCAGTGAGATTATAATAATAATAATCCGAACATTCTGTATAGCGCTTTTCTCATGTCGGACTCAAAGCGCTCAAGAGCTGCAGCCACTGGGACGCGCTCAGGAGGCCACCATGCAGTGTTAGGGAGTCTTGCCTTGAACTCCTTACTGAATAGGTACTTGACCTAGCCAGGATTTGAACCCTGGTCCCCCATGTCAAAGGCAGAGCCCTTAACCAGTACTCTGTCCAGCCAAGCAGTCATTGTGGTCTCAGTCCTGTTTTTGCCGCATGGCATTTTGCAGTGGTTTATCATGCTGAACTTCTTAATTAAGGGAGTATTTCTGGGCTCTAGTGGTTTTATTCATTTTTTTATCTGTTTGCTTTTGAATTGGCTCCTTTGGACCTTGGTATGGTGATTTATATGTATGGTATGGTGATTTCAATGCTAGACTTCCTCATTATCCCATCATCAGTTGCTGTTAGATTGGTTCCTAAGCCGCTGGCATAGAGATACATAAATATGGGCCCCAGTGCAATATTTATGCTATCTCTCCTTTACCCCCCCATTCCTCACCTATGTTTCTGGGCAGCACAGTGGGGTAGTGGATCGCATTCTTGCCTTGTAGCAATGGGTCCCTGGTTAAAATTCCAGCCAGTCTGTATGTTCTCCCCGTGTCTGTGTGGGTTTCCTCCAGGCACTCCGGTTTCCCCCCACATCCCAAAAACATGCAGATAAGTGAATTGCCTTCCCCTTAAAATTGGCCCTAGACTATGATACATACACTACACCTTACATACATAGACATATGGCTATGGTTGGGATTAGATTGTGAGCTCCTCTGAGGGACAGTTAGTGACCAAACTATATTCTTTGTACAGCGCTGCATAAGATGATGGCGCTATACAAATACTAAATAATAATAAACAAATGACTATGGTAGGGATTCGATTGTGAGGCCCTCTGAGGGACAGTTAAGTGACAAGACAATATACAATGTACAACCTCGCGGAAGATGTCGGCGCTATATAAATACTTAATAATCATAATATAATTGTATGATGCAGGCCACCAGACCAGCTTTACAAGGGCAGTCACTGTGAAAGATGTGTAAGCAGAGGAAAAGGCTTTGGCCCCTTTTACACTTAATCAGTTGGTGTGCGTTAGTACGCATTGGTACGCATTAGTGTGCGTTTTTTCCATAGCAGTGCATTGTGAAAAAGATTTCAGTTAAAACGCGTTAAGTGTGAAAGGTGCCATAGGAAAACATGGCCATTACATTGAAAATCAGTTTTCTTTCAGTTATAACTGAGAGCAACTGATTAAGTGAAAAGTGCCCTTTGTTAATTATCTCCTCTATACATTGAAGAGTGGTCATTATTACCACTGCTGAAAGTATTATCTTAGGACTTACTGTCTGATGAAGCAGGGGGGGTAGTACCCCTGCAAAAGTGCTTCACAATAATCCAATATTAAAACTTTACCGACCTGATCCTTTAGGAAATAACGTAATGTGTGCCAGCCTATCAGGGTCGGTTTAAGCAACAATGGGGCCCCAGGGCAAAATAAACCAGCTTCCCCCCCCCCCCCCCCCCCCAACAGATACCCTAGGCGAGCCGTTTTTACGTCTAAACAAAAATTGGCATTAAGGGACCTTTTTTGCAGCTGGTATAGTCAGGGTTTGAAGCCCCAATCGGTCGGAGCTCCACATTCTGGCTATCCCAGCCTGCATGGGGGACAAGGGGTTAAAAAGTTTCAGGAGGGGGGACCCCACATCATTTTTTTTAAAAAATTCCCACACTCTAAACATAAAAAAAAAAAAATTGGGAAAATAGGAAAAAAATGCCAGGGATCTTCATACAGCCATATTGCAGCTGTATAGCGATCCCTGGCCAAATCGCTGCGGCTGCGTATAGACCCCCTGGAAACCCCGTCAGGAAATTTATTGCTCTTTCTTTTGATGCATGTAAATCTACACTACCGTTAGGTTTGCTACTAAAAGTGACATTTACCGCATTTAAAAGTATACTTTTTTCCTTCGAAACTTTAAAATCGATTTTCTCAAAAACTATAATGTCTTTTTGAAAAATTGTTTTTTCCTCTTATTCCCAATGATCTCCTTAACATATCCTGCAAATTTAGGGTTTCTAAAATTTAAGGTGGATTTGCTATTAACCATTAAAGTCGGCTGGTTTTTAAATGTGTATTTTTTTTCCTTTGAAACTTTAAAATCGATTTTCTCAAGAACTATAAGGTCGATTTGAAAAAAAATGTTTTCCTCTTGTAGCCACTGGGGGCCCCTACAAGCTCTGGGGCCCTGGGGCAGCTGCCTCCTTTGCATTTATGGTAGCGCCGGTTCTGCAGCCTATAGTGGAATACCGCTACACATACAGGCTGACACAAAGCTTCCTTTCCCACACACAGCCATTAGATTCTTCTTCCAACTGGAGATGTGGGAGTCCTGAGCTTGTGCTTACACAGCGGCTCTCTACAGCAACCCATTTGTATGATCCAGCATACCAGAAAGCCATATATGCCTGGTGACTGGCAATAGAGGGACACAGCTCCAATGCTGGTTACTTGTAAAGGCTCTACCAGCATTGCACACCAGGTGAGACATTTCCTGCTACAGCATTATTACCACTACATCACCAATAATGAGCTAATGCAGCAACTGAAGGAAGGCCCCTCTGTCCAGAGGCCCTAGTGCTGTTGCAACCTCTGCGCCCTCCATCACAATACTAAACCAAGGGATTGTATTGTGCAATCCCTTAGCTTAGACAATTATCCCCACCTTGTTTTTTTTCTGTACAGAAGCTTCACAATTAGCTCACACAAAATAATATTTATTTATAGAATGTGAAAACAAACTTGGTCAGGAGACCTTCAGAAGTCACTTCCTGTGCTCCATACCGCTATACCTACCCACTGGAATTTTCACAAAAACCTCAGTCTGGACTCCACCCACCTCCACAGTTTTAACAGCAAGCTGATACTAAGCAACCACATTCCGTTTTTAAAGTGTATGTTGAGATAATCATGTGTATGTACAGTACAAAACATATTAATAACCAAGCTGTTTAAGGGCCTGTACACACTGCTGCGCTTGCGCTGAGTTTTTAAAATCGCATGTGATTTTTAAATCGCAAAGCCTTCATGAAAATAGAAAAATCGCATCGCACCAGTGTGTACAGATTTTCATGATTTTTCAAAAGACCTTGCAATTACACAACACATACGATTTTAAAACCGCAGCGCAAGAATAGCAGTGTGTACTGGCCCTTACTTGTTTTATTTTGCTGCCTGAAAGAGTTAATTTCTAGGTATGGAAGTGTCAGCTTCTGTCTTGTTGGTAGCTTGTCGGTAATATAGTGAACAGCACTGATAAGCAAATTACAACCATAAAGTTTTCCTGGCAGGATACAACAACTCTGGGGCACTTAATTGGCTGCCACGGATTAGAGACCCTAAAACAATCAACCTACTTTGTAAATGTTTAAATATAAAAGAAAACCCCGGGAAACTTTTAAAAGTCATTTTTAAGAGTAAGAGGATAAATACAGTATACTTGTTTATTTCCTCAGTTTACTTTCACCTCGGGTTCATTTTAATGTTAATGTTAATGAATTAATTATTATTACTTACTAAGCTACCAAGCAGATTAGTGTCTGGGATTTAAACTGTGATATTTATCATTACTAAAGGTGGGTACACACACGTCAGATAAAAGTCTTTGGAAAATGAAAGATCACAGACCAATCTTACCCCCTTCCATGTAGTATGAGAGCCATACTCTACACAGTCTATTCTATGGAGCTGAACTCCCCATCAGACAAAAATCTTTGCAAGATGCTGCACACAAAGATGCTGTACACATGCAACAGATCAGTATCTGCAAAAGATCAGTTCCTGCAAAAGATCCATTCCTGCAAAATGCCTTCATAGTCTATAACATCTGCAGATCCCCTACACACCTTGTTTAATGGACATTCATCTGCAGTCCTGACTTAGACAGGAAGTGACTACAGTGTGACCCTCACTGATAAGAAATTCCAATTATAAAACACTTTCCTAGCAGGAAATGGCTTCTGAGAGCAAGAAAGAGATAAAAAGGGGAGATAGTGATCTGTTGCATGTGTACAGCATCTTTGTGTGCAGCATCTTGCAAAGATTTTTATCTGATGGGTAGTTCAGCTCCATAGAATAGACTGTGTAGAGTATGGCTCTCATAGGGCTGGTGCACACCGAGCGGCTTTTTCCGCGTTTTCAGTTCCGCTTAGCGGCTGCGGATCTGCTTGGTCAATGTATCTCAATGGGGTGGTGCACACCAGAGCGGCAGGCGTTTTGCAGAAACGAAAAATGCCTGGGTGAGGCATTTTTTGGATTTCGGATGCGTTTCTGCCCCAATGTTAAGTATAGGAAAAACGCAAACCGCTCTGAAAAACGCCTGTTCAGAGCGGTTTTGCAGGCGTTTTTGTTACAGAAGCTGTTCAGTAACAGCTTTACTGTAACAATATATGAAATCTACTATACTGAAAACCGCAGCAGCAATCCGCAAAACGCTAGCAAAACGCCTCATAAAAATAAAAAAAAGCGTTTAAAAATCTGCTAGCGTTTTGCGGATCTGCTAGCGGGTTTTGGTGTGCACCAGCCCTTACTACATGAAAGGGGGTAAAATTGGTCTGTGATCTTTCATTTTCCAAAGACTTTTATCTGACGTGTGTACCCACCTTTAGAGTTCAGCTGTAAACTTACCCCCCGAACCCACTCACCACCCCCCACCCCCTAGCAACCTCTTCTACCTTCTACTAGCCACCCCCCACGCCATAAAAAATGGCATCTATCCAAATCAAACATTCCAGCAGCATGCAAGTAACTGCACAGAAGCAAAGCAATGAAAAGAGCTAAGTGTACAATGTATAAACGCCCACCATAGAGGCATGGTGCAGCGACGCGCAGCAGACTCTAGCCCCCTCGTCACAGCCACATACACAAAAAAAAGTTAGAAAGATACAATTAAGTGTTTCAGTCTATGCTTCTAAGACGATTATATATGTGGCTTATTTTTATTTATTTTTTTTACATAATTTTTACATAAATTACTTGCTCTGAGTCACAGCGATTTCCTTCTGCAATCCAAACAGAAAACAATCTATTTTTTATGATGGAAGGCGATAAAATATTCAGGTCTTTGCACACAAAAAAATAAAAAAAATTTAAATGTAGGTCAAATTGTACAGAATGATTAAAATGCCAGGGTAAATGAGGTCTTGTACTGAAATCGTCTTGTACGTGAAATCGTCTGCAGTCCTGCCCAACGTGCTGCTGTTCAATTGGTCATAACCTGATTCGTTCTAGTTGTTTCCCCCTGGGAGTTTTAAAGTGGACCTGAACTCTTGCACAGGACAGAAGGAAAACTGAGAAATGCATCATGCATGAGAGTTTAGCCTGCCTAATTGCCCCTCATCTGCGATTTATCACTGATCTCTCAGTTGTGTCAGCTGGCTGCCTCGGCAGAGCAGCTAACTTGTAAACACATGATGTTAACCCTATTACTGCTTCCGTTAAAGCAGGAAGTAGACAGACTGCAGATTTATTGCAGGATTTGTATCAACTGTAACAAAGAAATATTTTTCTTTAAAGGATACCCAAAGTGACATGTGACATGATGAGATAGACATGTGTATGTACAGTGCCTAGCACACAAATAACTATGCTGTGCTCCTTTTTTTCTTTCTCTGCCTGAAAGAGTTAAATATCAGGTATGCAAGTGGCTGACTCAGTCCTGACTCAGACAGGAAGTGACTACAGTGTGACCCTCACTGATAAGAAACTCCCCTTTTTATCTCTTTCCGGCTCTCAGAAGCCATTTCCTGCTAGGAAAGTGTTTTATAATTGGAATTTCTTATCAGTGAGGGTCACACTGTAGTCACTTCCTGTCTGAGTCAGGACTGAGTCAGCCACTTACATACCTAATATTTAACTCTATCAAGCAGAGAAAGGAACATAGCATAGTTATTTGTGTGCTAGGCACTAGGGATGTAGGCGAACCGTTCGCCAGCGAATCCCTAGGGGCCGCTACTACTTCCGGGTCGCAATGAAACTGCCAGATTGGGGATAACAATTTTCCCTTACGCCCTGAATGGGCGGCTGCTGATGTTTTTCTCCCTGCGGTGGTTGGGGCCTGGGGTTGAGTGGAGCGGCTGGTGGTAGCGGCAGATGAAGCAGCAGGCGGTGGGTCCTGCATTCCACGCCCACTGCTGCTCCTGCCAATGTCAGCGATGCTGATCCTCCGTGCCAGACCCACCAACGCATCCTCAGACTCAGAGCTAACATCCCTCTCCTGTGGATTGTAGTCATGGTCCTTCATCTCGTCATCATTATTATCAGCATCATACTCCCTCTCCTCAAACAACTGCTGGGATGTTGATGACCCCCCAAACTCCACTTCTGCTGACACATTAGGCAAGGACTCCCCCCCAACAATCACCGTCACCATCTGTGACTCCTCCACATACCCCATTGTGCACAGAATATCCTCCTCAAAGTCAGTGGTAACAGCCCTGATTGCGCTCGCGGTGCCTACACTAAAGAACGCGCTGACTGAGGGTAGGCTGCCCACTGGGGTCAACATGATGACCAATGAGTCCCCATGCACTGCTGGGCGGCTGCTGCTGCTCCTGCTAACAGGAGTGGTGGTGGGGGTGGAGATGTCTGTTGTAGAGCTGGTGGTGGCCTGCTCATCCACCATCAGCTGCATCACAGGTTTGGTGTCTTTCTACTACGCTACTTGATCCGACTAGCCCTCCAGATCAGGTAGCAAAAAAAGAGATCAACCTCAAGTTTGCTTTACGGTGGTTTGTCTGTGAAGTAGATCAAGCAATGCTGACCAGGAAGGTGTATGTGAGAAACATACCTGATGGTGTGTGGAGACTCTTCTAAGTGTCTGTCTGTGACTGAGACCCTTTAGAAGCTCTGTAAAGCTACAGCCTTTCATAACAAACCAAAAATGCCCACCTGAGGTGAAAGATGGCAGCTGCACATGCCAGGATCATTTCCTGCTGCATATAAATCCCAAAATACCAGCAGGCCAAGCATTGGAGTTATGTATAAATGTTATCCTCCACTCAAGGCTATTGCTCTGGCATTCCTTATTTTACCCGACTCCCACGTTCCTATTTTAATTTAACCTCTTGTTACATCAGCTCTCTGCGCTACCTTCCTCCTCAGGGGCCCAGTATAAGTGACTCTATTAATCCCTCACAGTGTGGATCTGATTATTGCGTGCTTCAGGAAAAAAAATGCTTCAGCTTCTCTTCAACGAGACTAGAAAAAGAACATAGAGGTGGAAACGGCAAAGATTGCACTGCAGCAAATGGAACGCGTAAAAAGACGTCAATGGTGTTAAAGTAGCGGATGTTAAAGTGTGTCTCTAGTCATGTGGAAATAAAGTGATGAGATAAACAACTGTATCTATCCTCCTACTCCTAAAAATGACTTTTATAGATATCCTATAGTTTTTATTTAAACATTTACAAAGTAGATTTTATGTTTTATTGTTATTTTTATTGTTATGTTTTATTGTCTCTGCTCAATGGGAGTCTTTTAAAGAGGAACTCCAGTGAAAATAATGTAATAAAAAAAAGTGCTTCATTTTTACAATAATTATGTATAAATAATTTAGTCAGTGTTTTCCCATTGTAAAATCTTTCCTTCTCCGATTTACATTTATCACATGGTGACATTTTTACTGCTGGCAGGTGATGTCACTGGAAGAGGATGTTGCTTGCTTTTTTGGCAGTTGGAAATAGCTGTTATTTCCCACAATGCAACAAGGCTCCCACAGTGTGATGTCAGGACCTCAGAGCTGTCAGGTGCTGACATCACACTGTGGGAGGGGTTTCACCACAAAATCAGCCATAGAGAGCCCCCAGATGATCCGTTTGAGAAAAGGAATAGATTTCTCATTGGAAAGGGGGTATCAGCTTCTGATTGGGATGAAGCTCAATTATTGTTTACGGTTTCTCTTTAAGTGTCCCAGAGCTAAAATACATGAACTATTGACCTTTTGTATCTATCACCTGCTCTCAGAAGCTCTACTATGCAGGAAAAGTCTTATGGCTGTAATTTCTTATCAGAGAGGGTTAACTCTTACAGGCACAAAAAAATAAAATAAAAGAAAAAAACACAGCCTAGTTATTTGTTATTTGCTTGGCCCTGTACAAACACGTTTATTTCATCATGTCACATGTCACCTCAGATATACCTTAAATCCACATATCCGCTTGTTATTGATATTATTACCTACTAGCTGGTCGCCCGGCGTTGCCCGGGTATGTATTTGGCTAGTGTTGGCTCTGCCCACTTTTCCTAACCCAAACACACAATTACTTATTGACCAAGTATGTGAGCTTTGTGGTCTTTGGCATCAATAATTTGCAATGAAATAAAATAAATCTGATTGGATGTGGCTCCACCCCTTTTCTGAATTTGAACCCCAATCACCCAATGGCCAACTGTACCAGGTACAGGTGATTAACAGTGCAAGAATGGCAGCAATTAAATATTCCCCTAAAAAATCGATAGGTGGCTTTTATAGGCCCCACCCACTTTTCTGAATATTAATCCCAGTCACCCAGTGACCAACTGTGCAAAGTTTGAGAACCCTACCATTAACAGTGTAAGAATGTCTGCAGTTTACATTTGCGCAATGAAATTTGTATTTTTCTCCACCCACTTATTTCCTAACATTGTTCAGATATGTATGTGGCTGGTGTTGGCTCCGCCTACTATTTCTAACCCTAACACACAATTACTCAATAACCAAGTTTGTGAGCTTTGCGTTTTTTGGCATCAATAATTTGCATTGAGATTAAACAAATCTGATTGGCTGTTTGTGGCTCCACCCCTTTGTCTGCACTTAACCCCAGTCACCCAATGACCAACTGTACCAGGTTTAAGACTTGTGCCATTAACAGTGCAAGAATGGTAGCAATTACATATTCCCTCTTGAAAATCAATAGGTGAATTTTGATTGGCTTTTGTAGGCTCCACCCACTTCCCAGTCACCCAGTGACCAACTGTGCAAAGTTTGAGAACCCTACCATTAAAAGTGTAAGATTTGCTGCAGTTTACATTTCCTCAGTGAAATTTGCATTTGTCTCCGCCTACTGATGACCCGGCATTGCCCGATTATGTATTTGGCTGGTGTTGGCTGCGCCCACTTTTCCTAACCCTAACACACAATTAATCAATTACTCAATGACCAAGTTTGTGAGCTTTGCTGTCTTTGGCATCAATAACCTGCATTAAAATGAAACAACTCATATTGGCTGTTTGTGGCTCCACCCTCTTTTATAAATTTAAACCCCAGTCACCCAATGATCAACTGTACCAGGTTTGAGGCTTGTGCCATTAACAGTGCAAAAATGGCAGCAATTAAATATTGCCCTGAAAAATTAATAGGTAATTTTTGATTGCCTTTTGTAGGCTCACTTTTCTGAATATTAACCCCAGTCACCCAGAAACCAACTGTGCAAAGTTTGAGAACCCTACCATTAACAGTGTAAGAATGGCTGCTGTTTACATTTTCCCAGTAAAATTTGTATTTGTCTCCGCCCACTTATGACCCAGCGTTGCCCGCTAATGTATTTGGCTGGTGTTGGCTGTGCCCGTTTTTCTAACCCTGACGCACAATTAATCAATTACTCAATTACCAAGTTTGTGAGCTTTGCTGTGTTTGGCATCAATAATTTGCATTGGAATATAACAAATCTAATTGGCTGTTTGTGGCTCCACCCCCTTTCTGAAATTGAACCCTAGTCACCCAATGATCAACTGTACCAGGTTTGAGGCTTGTGCCATTAACAGTCCAAGAATGGCAGCAATGTAAATATTCCCCTTGAAAATCAATATGTTAATTTTGATTGGCTTTTATAGACTCCACCCACTTTTCTGAATATTAATCCCAGTCACCCAGTAACCAACTGTGCAAAGTTTGAGAACCTTACCATTAACAGTGTAAGACTGGCTGCTGTTTACATTTTCCCAGTAAAATTTGTATTTGTCTCCGCCCACTTATCCCGGCGTTGCCCATTTATGTATTTGGCTGGTGTTGGCTGTGCCTACTTTTCTAACCCTAAGGGCCTGTACACACTGCTGCGCTTTTAAAATCGCATGCGCTTTTTAATCGCAAGGTCTTATGAAAAATCATGAAAATCGCAAAAACCTGTACACACTGGTGCGATGCGATTTTTCTATTTTCATTAAGGCTTTGCGATTTTAAAATCGCATGCAATTTTAAAAGCGCAGCAGTGTGTACAGGCCCTTACACACAATTAATCAATTACCAAGTTTGTGATCTTTGCGGTGTTTGGCATCAATAATTTGCATTGAAATGAAACAAATTTAATTGGCTATTTGTGGCTCCACCCCCTTTCTGAAAATGAACCCTAGTCACCCAATGATCAACTGTACCAGGTTTGAGGCTTGTGCCATTAACAGTGCAAGAATGGCAGCAATGTAAATATTCCCCTTGAAAATCAATAGGTTAATTTTGATTGGCTTTTATAGACTCCACCCACCTTTCTGGATATTAATCCCAGTCACCCAGTAACCAACTCTGCAAAGTTTGAGAACTCTGCCATTAACAGTGTAAGAATGGCTGCAGTTTACATTTTCCAGTGAAATGTGTATTTGTCTCCGCCCCTTTTTGGTTATGGGAATAAAAAGTATCCTATACTTTATTTCAGGTAATGTACTATGTGTGTGCCAAATTTCATTCAAATCCGTTAAGCCATTTTTGCGTGATCGAGTAACAAACATCCAAACATCCAAATATCCAAACATCCAAACTTTCCCATTTATTATATTAGTGGGATTGTTTTTAGTATACCCAGAAATGTTGATGCACTTATTACTGTATGAGGGTTCTCTCTCCTCCACCTGACACAGGTTTCTGCCTTTGTTCCTTTGGAAAAGATCAGATCAGAGGGGTGCACCATTAGCTCCACCTCTAATAGAAATCTTTAGTGTAAACAACTTTTTGTGGAGTTAATTCAGCAAATTTCTTTGTTGCCCATCACATTTTTTTAAAGAGACTCCGTAACAAAAATGTAATCCTATTTTCTACCATCCTACAAGTTCCTATACCTATTCTAATGTGCTCTGGCTTACTGCAGCACTTTCTACTATCACCCTCTCTGTAATAAATCAGCTTATCTCTCCCCTGTCGGACTTGTCGCCCTGTGTCTGGAAGGCTGCCAAGTTCTTCAGTGTTGTGGTTCTGTGATGCATCTCCCCCCTCCAGTCCCCTCTCTGCACACTCTGTACAAGTAATCCTGCGCTCACATGTATCTCCTCCACTCCGTGGTAGTATTATATATAAAAGAAAGAGAAAAACACAAAACATAGCATAATACTGTTTCAATGATCTATATCTTTTATACAGTCCCCAATGCCTTGCATGCACTCCTAATTCCACCAGCGGTCAATTATCATAGGCCTCCACCGTGTGACACCATCTGCCGCACCACAACCAACCGAAAGGACCCTGTGCAGTAAGCACTCAGTCAACCCTGGCAGAACGTGGTACAAACAGGCACCTCCGCAGTGATTACTCCACTCGTAGGGTCTCACAGGTCCTCACCCTCCACTGTGGCTGCCCAAGCACAGACAGCAGTAAAAGCACAGACCCACGAGCTCGAGCCACCTCCTCCTGTGTGTCGGTTATTAACCACCACCACTAGCCTCTCACCTTTCAGGCCGCTGTCCAAATTATAAGACAGCAACCACACTTTAGGTTTTTATCCCCGGCACTCTCCTCAGCGTTTCTTCAGCGGTATAAAAAATCCCAGAATAAAATCCATCCAACCTAATGACTGAAGGAGCTCAACATAGTGTAAAACTGTAACATTTATTAAAAGTTAAAAAGTAGTGCACTCACATCTCCCAAGTAAAAACAGCGCAATTCAACAATGTAATCCAGCATGCCGACTCGCCCACGCCTCTAAGCTCCGCCCAACGCGTTTCGTACCTCCGTACTCATCAGGGGCCCCTAAATGTTACAGTTTTACACTATGTTGAGCTCCTTCAGTCATTAGGTTGGATGGATTTTATTCTGGGATTTTTTATACCGCTGAAGAAACGCTGAGGAGAGTGCCGGGGATAAAAACCTAAAGTGTGGTTGCTGTCTTATAATTTGGACAGCGGCCTGAAAGGTGAGAGGCTAGTGGTGGTGGTTAATAACCGACACACAGGAGGAGGTGGCTCGAGCTCGTGGGTCTGTGCTTTTACTGCTGTCTGTGCTTGGGCAGCCACAGTGGAGGGTGAGGACCTGTGAGACCCTACGAGTGGAGTAATCACTGCGGAGGTGCCTGTTTGTACCACGTTCTGCCAGGGTTGACTGAGTGCTTACTGCACAGGGTCCTTTCGGTTGGTTGTGGTGCGGCAGATGGTGTCACACGGTGGAGGCCTATGATAATTGACCGCTGGTGGAATTAGGAGTGCATGCAAGGCATTGGGGACTGTATAAAAGATATAGATCATTGAAACAGTATTATGCTATGTTTTGTGTTTTTCTCTTTCTTTTATATATAATACTACCACGGAGTGGAGGAGATACATGTGAGCGCAGGATTACTTGTACAGATTCTGGATTACACACTATATGCTTGGTGACTGATTCTGCGACCCATGGACATGTAAAATGATGGACTGAGTTGTTCATATCTTGTTAAATACTGTATGTGGTTTGCATCTGGGCTTACCAGGAGTGAGTGAGCGCATTTTTTTGTAGTTTTTTATTTCCTCTCTGCACACTGCCTGTGTGTTATTTAGATTAGGGCAGCTTCTCTCTGCTCTATTATCTTTTACAAGCTGGATAAATCGTCATTTGAGCTGGCTGGGCTTTCACATACTGATGAATTACATACGGGCAGAGCTGTCTGCACTCTGCAGGAAGAAACAGCCTGACACTTCAGTGGAAGATAGCTGCAGGGGGAAAGAAACACACAAATGATCTCTTGAGATTCAAAAGGAATACTGTATACAGCCTGCTTGTGTATGGATGTATTTTCTATGTGTGGACACACTGTACATCAACCTACTTCCTGTTTTGGTGGCCATTTTGTTTGTTTATAAACAAACTTTTTAAAACTGTTTTTAACCACTTTTAATGCAGCGAGGAGCGGCAAAATTGTGTCAGAGGGTAATAGGAGATGTCCCCTAACGCACTGGTATGTTTACTTTTGTGCGATTTTAACAATACAGATTCTCTTTAAGGATTCTGCTCCCTTCACTTAATCTTTTATTCAAAGAGATGTAACAACCATCACAAAAATGTTATGTTAATTAAGGCCCTGATTATATGCATAAATAAACATATTAGCATAATTTGTTTATAAATGATTATTTTTTCAGTAATTCCTACTATCTGTACAGCTATTGCTCTTGAGAAATAAGACCGGCACGCAGCAGGCATTCCCTTCTACAGCACAGTTAAGCTGCGCTTTTCTTCTGTAAAATAATCCTACCTGTAGCTTGTTTGTTAATTTTGTTCACAAGCAGCAAGCCCCCCCCCACCCCCCCTTCTCTTCCTCATTAAGCTTTCCTCAGCTTCACTATAATGACAGTGGTGGTGTAACCCTGGGTACTGTTCCAACTCCAACTAATGTGTACAGGGGTTGTACACATTTGCCAAGTGTTTAAATACTTGAGACAATAAAACATAAAGGGTGTTGTAATGCAGTGGTGCTCAGCAGAGCTCGAATATTCGAGTAGCTCGAATATTCGAGCTCTTTTCCAGCTATTCGAGCTCGGTATTCGAGCTCCGAATAGCTGGAGGTATTCGAATGGGCTATCCGAGTACACTCGAATAGCCCATTCACTATTCGAGCTATTCGAGCAACCCGGCGCTATTCGAGCTCGGTACCGAGCTCGAATAGCGTCATAGCCCAGATTGATGTCCTTAGAGCCAATCAGAGGGCTCCCAGGCCCTCTGACGGCAGCCAATCACAGAGGGGGACCCTGGCCAGCCCCTACCCTATAAATAGCGGCCGCCATGTTCCGTTTCTCCGTGCTTGCCTGAGACTTGTACAGAGAGAGAGTTGCTCCTTTGTGCTTTGGCTTAGCAAGAGCTTTATTGTAGTCATTTACCTAGCGTTTTTGCTCACATACACCTCCTATACACACCTATATTGTTGTTAGTTATTTAGACATTGTATTTTAGTTAGTAGCTTGTGTGTTACATTAGAGACAGGCAGCTGCTGCAAGCTTACAGGTTTAGGCCTCAGGGGGGCCTTGCCTCTGTGGGCAGCTGTCCTCTGTTTATTTCTCTCATCTATACCAGTATTTCTGCTGTCCTTTACTAATAGTATTGTAGTTATACTGTACTAGGAGTAGGACACTCACTGACTGTCACTGTATATAGGCTACTAGCTAGCTCCTGCGTGTGTGCACTCACTCACTGTCTGTGTGTACACACACTCTATTTCCTTCTGATTACTGATAGATTATTGTTAGTTAGTTGTACTTACTTACTACTAAGGGCTGGTTCAGACGGACGTTTGCAGAGCGTTTACAGCCAGCGTTCAGGGCTTGGTGTTAAACGCTCCCATTCAAGTGAATGGGAGCGTTTGTACCAAGCTTTCAAGCGCGTTTACACAAACGCAGCGTTTGGGTCCCGATTTTCTCTGGCGTTCAAGGAGCCCCTGGAAGCTACATGTAGCTTCCAGGGGAGGTTAACCGCGACGGCTAATGTCCCCCTAGGGGAAGAAAAAACGCGACCGCATCCAAACGCACACGAACGCTGCTGAACGCGACGCCAGCAAACGCAACGCCTCCAAACGTCCGTCTGAACCAGCCCTTACTCTTACTGTACCCGTAGGGACACTCACTGTCACTGTTCATATAGGCTACTAGCTCCTGCGTGTGCGCACTGCACTCACTGTCTGAGTGTACACACACAACACACACTCTATTTCCTTCTGATCGCTGATTGATTATCGTAATTAGTTAGTTGTACTTACTGTTACTACTTACTCTTACTGTACTAGGAGTCTAGGACACTCAGTCACTGTCCATAGGCTACTAGCTCCTGCGTGCGTGCACTCACTGTCTGAGTGTACACACACCCACACTCCATTTCCTTCTGATCGCTGATTGATTATCGTAATTAGTTAGTTGTACTTACTGTTACTACTTACTCTTACTGTACTAGGAGTCTAGGACACTCAGTCACTGTCCATAGGCTACTAGCTCCTGCGTGTGTGCACTCACTGTCTGAGTGTACACACACCCACACTCCATTTCCTTCTGATCGCTGATTGATTATCGTAATTAGTTAGTTGTACTTACTGTTACTACTTACTCTTACTGTACTAGGAGTCTAGGACACTCAGTCACTGTCCATAGGCTACTAGCTCCTGCGTGCGTGCACTCACTGTCTGAGTGTACACACACCACCCACACTCTATTTCCTTCTGATCGCTGATTGATTATTGTAATTAGTTAGTTCTACTTACTGTTACTACTTACTCTTACTGTACTAGGAGTCTAGGACACTCAGTCACTGTGTTCATAGGCTACTAGCTCCTGCGTGCGTGCACTCACTGTCTGAGTGTACACACACCCACACTCCATTTCCTTCTGATCGCTGATTGATTATTGTAATTAGTTAGATGTACTTACTGTTACTACTTACTCTTACTGTACTAGGAGTCTAGGACACTCAGTCACTGTGTTCATAGGCTACTAGCTCCTGCGTGCGTGCACTCACTGTCTGAGTGTACACACACCCACACTTCATTTCCTTCTGATCGCTGATTGATTATTGTAATTAGTTAGTTCTACTTACTGTTACTACTTACTCTTACTGTACTAGGAGTCTAGGACACTCAGTCACTGTGTTCATAGGCTACTAGCTCCTGCGTGCGTGCACTCACTGTCTGAGTGTACACACACAACACACACTCTATTTCCTTCTGATCGCTGATTGATTATCGTAATTAGTTAGTTGTACTTACTGTTACTACTTACTCTTACTGTACTAGGAGTCTAGGACACTCAGTCACTGTGTTCATAGGCTACTAGCTCCTGCGTGCGTGCACTCACTGTCTGAGTGTACACACACCCACACTCCATTTCCTTCTGATCGCTGATTGATTATTGTAATTAGTTAGTTCTACTTACTGTTACTACTTACTCTTACTGTACTAGGAGTCTAGGACACTCAGTCACTGTGTTCATAGGCTACTAGCTCCTGCGTGCGTGCACTCACTGTCTGAGTGTACACACACAACACACACTCTATTTCCTTCTGATCGCTGATTGATTATCGTAATTAGTTAGTTGTACTTACTGTTACTACTTACTCTTACTGTACTAGGAGTCTAGGACACTCAGTCACTGTGTTCATAGGCTACTAGCTCCTGCGTGCGTGCACTCACTGTCTGAGTGTACACACACCCACACTCCATTTCCTTCTGATCGCTGATTGATTATTGTAATTAGTTAGTTCTACTTACTGTTACTACTTACTCTTACTGTACTAGGAGTCTAGGACACTCAGTCACTGTGTTCATAGGCTACTAGCTCCTGCGTGCCTGCACTCACTGTCTGAGTGTACACACACCCACACTCCATTTCCTTCTGATCGCTGATTGATTATTGTAATTAGTTAGTTCTACTTACTGTTACTACTTACTCTTACTGTACTAGGAGTCTAGGACACTCAGCCACTGTGTTCATAGGCTACTAGCTCCTGCGTGCGTGCACTCACTGTCTGAGTGTACACACACCCACACTCCATTTCCTTCTGATCGCTGATTGATTATTGTAATTAGTTAGTTGTACTTACTGTTACTACTTACTCTTACTGTACTAGGAGTCTAGGACACTCAGTCACTGTGTTCATAGGCTACTAGCTCCTGCGTGCGTGCACTCACTGTCTGAGTGTACACACACCCACACTCCATTTCCTTCTGATCGCTGATTGATTATTGTAATTAGTTAGTTCTACTTACTGTTACTACTTACTCTTACTGTACTAGGAGTCTAGGACACTCAGTCACTGTGTTCATAGGCTACTAGCTCCTGCGTGCGTGCACTCACTGTCTGAGTGTACACACACAACACACACTCTATTTCCTTCTGATCGCTGATTGATTATCGTAATTAGTTAGTTGTACTTACTGTTACTACTTACTCTTACTGTACTAGGAGTCTAGGACACTCAGTCACTGTGTTCATAGGCTACTAGCTCCTGCGTGCGTGCACTCACTGTCTGAGTGTACACACACCCACACTCCATTTCCTTCTGATCGCTGATTGATTATTGTAATTAGTTAGTTCTACTTACTGTTACTACTTACTCTTACTGTACTAGGAGTCTAGGACACTCAGTCACTGTGTTCATAGGCTACTAGCTCCTGCGTGCGTGCACTCACTGTCTGAGTGTACACACACCCACACTCCATTTCCTTCTGATCGCTGATTGATTATTGTAATTAGTTAGTTCTACTTACTGTTACTACTTACTCTTACTGTACTAGGAGTCTAGGACACTCAGTCACTGTGTTCATAGGCTACTAGCTCCTGCGTGCGTGCACTCACTGTCTGAGTGTACACACACCCACACTCCATTTCCTTCTGATCGCTGATTGATTATTGTAATTAGTTAGTTCTACTTACTGTTACTACTTACTCTTACTGTACTAGGAGTCTAGGACACTTAGTCACTGTGTTCATAGGCTACTAGCTCCTGCGTGCGTGCACTCACTGTCTGAGTGTACACACACCCACACTCCATTTCCTTCTGATCGCTGATTGATTATTGTAATTAGTTAGTTCTACTTACTGTTACTACTTACTCTTACTGTACTAGGAGTCTAGGACACTCAGTCACTGTGTTCATAGGCTACTAGCTCCTGCGTGCGTGCACTCACTGTCTGAGTGTACACACACAACACACACTCTATTTCCTTCTGATCGCTGATTGATTATCGTAATTAGTTAGTTGTACTTACTGTTACTACTTACTCTTACTGTACTAGGAGTCTAGGACACTCAGTCACTGTGTTCATAGGCTACTAGCTCCTGCGTGCGTGCACTCACTGTCTGAGTGTACACACACCCACACTCCATTTCCTTCTGATCGCTGATTGATTATTGTAATTAGTTAGTTCTACTTACTGTTACTACTTACTCTTACTGTACTAGGAGTCTAGGACACTCAGTCACTGTGTTCATAGGCTACTAGCTCCTGCGTGCGTGCACTCACTGTCTGAGTGTACACACACTAAATTTACTTGTGATTACTACTGATTATTGTAACTGCTAGTTGTACTTCCTGACTGTTACTACTTACTTACTGTACTAGGGGACACTCACTCAGTCACCTCACCAACCAACCCACTCCATTAAAGTACCCCACTTTTCACCCGCCCTTTTAAAAAACTTTTGTCTATACGCCCAAAACATTGAAGATGTCTGGAAGTGGCAGCCAGCGCGGTTTGGGCAAGGGGAAGGGCAGCAAGGGAATCAGGAGGAGAGGGAGCAGCATTGTGGCAAGCCGCGGCCGCGGGCGCGCCACCATGCACAGTTCCGCAGCAGCAGCAGCAGCGTCAGTGGCTAACATTCCTCCCATAGCCACTGGCCGTGGACGCCTTGGGCGCCGCCCAGCAGGAGCATCTGCAACTCACGCTGCAGAGACACAGCAGCAGCAGCGTGTAGCACCTGCTCCCATTTTCCTCCAGCCGGGTCGGAAACGTCCCATTGAGGATGCAGACACTGTGGTGCAACTCATGACGGAGGATGAGCAGCCCGCCATCAGCTCTGCATCCGAGGCCTCCACCCTCACCACCACCACCACCACCACCACCCCTGTTCGCAGCAGCCGCCCAGCAGGGCCTGGGGAGGAGGCCAGTTCACCATCAGTCGCCGACCTGTCACTCAGCAGTCTTTTTACCCCAGGCACCATCAGGGTATTGTCTGCTGTTGTTGGCGATTTTGAGGAGGAGATGCTGATGGGCACTTTGGGGGAGGAGGGATTGGACAGCAAGACTGTGGCGACAGTCAAGCGTCCCATCCATGCATCAGGAGAGGAGTTTGGGGGGTCATCATCCCAGCAGGACATGTTTCAGGAGGGGCATGATGATGATGACCCGGTGACAGACAGAGACTGGGTGCCACCACCTCCAGGGGATGTCGTCCTCAGCAGCTCTGAGGAGGAGGAGGAGGATGCGCTTGTGGGCCTTGCAAGGAGGCGCATCATTGCAAGCATTGGCAGCGTCCCACAGCCTGCTGGTGTCTCAGGCTCAGCAGCAGCAGCAGCAGCATCAGCCAGTACCACCACCAGCCGCACCCAAGCCCCCCCCCCAACCACCACAGGGAGACAGGCAGCAGCGCTTCCATGCCGTAGGGGGATGTTTCTGTCACCAATCTGGCGGTTTTTCACCATGCCCACTGTGTACAGCAAGTACGCCACTTGCAACCACTGTCAGCGGAAGTTGAGCAGAGGTGCAGACCCCTTAAAGTTCAGCACCAGCTCGCTCATCAACCACCTTGCGGCTAAACATTTCCACCAGCATGAGGAGTTCCAGAGGCTGAAGGCATCTGGTGCTGGCAGTGGCACCACACCCATCACTGCACAGCCTTCAGCAGCAGCAGCAGCAACAGCAGCCACCCGCCCTCCTGCTCCTCCAGCAGCACCAGCAGGAGTGCGGAAACGCACTGCTCCTCCCCCCTCTGCAACTCCTGCCGCCGACACTGAGGCCTGTTCTGGCAGCCAGTCCTCAGTGGCCTCCTCTGCTGTGTCTGCTGATTCCCGTGTCAGCAAAAGGCCACGCCAGAGCCTTTTGAGCGAGTCCTTCCAGGGGGTGGTTAGGGCTCTGCCTCCCAGCAGCCGTCGCGTGCGGCAGCTGAACGGCTTGCTGGCACGGGCCATGTGCTCCCAACTCCTGCCGTACACGCTCGTGCAGGAGGGGAGCGACATTCGTGCGCTGCTTGCTTGCGCAGCCCCAGACTGGCAGCTCCCCAGCAGACACTTCTTTGCCCGCAAGGCCATTCCTGCACTGCACCGCTTTGTGATGGCCAATGTGGAGCGAGGGCTGGAGCACGCGGTTGGTGAAAGGGTCCACGTCACCATGGACTCCTGGAGCAGCCGCTTCGGGACAGGCCGCTACCTGTCCTTCACTGTCCACTGGGTCAGCTTGGTGGAAGGGGGTGAGGATGGGAGAGCAGCAGCGGGCACAGCAGCAGCAGCAACACAGTGGGTGGTGCCACCCCGCAGGGTCAGGGGAACTGCAGCAGGTTCCTCCGATCCTCTGCCATCCTCCGGCACACCTGGCCAAACCCCCCGCCTCAGCAGCAGCGTGAAGGCCCGCCACTGCCAAGCGCTGCTGCACTTGGTCAGCCTTGGGAAGACCAAGCTGACGGCAACCCATGTGTTGGCCAAACTCCAGGAGCAGGAGAGGATTTGGCTGACCCCCAGAGGCCTCAGAGTCGGAGAGGTGGTGGCCGACAATGGGGCCAATCTGGTTGCCGCAATAGACAGGGGAAACCTGACCCACATCCCCTGTCTTGCCCACGTGCTGAACCTGGTGGTGCAGAAGTTCCTGCGCACCTACCAGGGGATGGGCGAACTGCTGGAAACGGCAAGGAATGTTGTGCGTCACTTCCGGCGCTCGGCTGCAGCCTGTGCGAGCCTGGAAGACGTGCAAAAGGAGCTGGATCTGCCACGCCATCGGCTGATCCTTGACGTTCCGACTCGCTGGAACTCCACCCTGGCGATGTTGGAGCGTCTGGTTGAACAGAGGCACGCTGTCAAACAGTACCTTGCCCTGGCCACTGTTTCCGCAGCTCAGAGAAGGGACAAGACCAGCAACATCCCGTCCATCGTCCCCGATGATGACTGGAGGCACATGCAGCAGGTGTGCTTTGTGCTGGCTCCCTTCCTGCAGGCCACAAACATGGTGAGCAGGGACCATGCTATGGTCTGCGAGTGGGTGCCCCTGGTTTCTCTGCTGAACAGGGCCCTCGATGCTTTGCTGGAACAGGGAGCGGCAGCCTTGGACCAGCAGGAGCGGCAACCAGCTGCGCAGTCCACCTCTGAGGGGGAGGAGGAGGAGGACTTGGTGGAGGTCCCTGACCTGGCTGCTGATGAGGGGGATCAGCACAGCGCAGCTGAGTTGGTGCGGGGGTGGAGAGAGGATGAGGCGGCAGAGGAGGAGGATGAGGACAGCACTGACGTCGATGTGCCAGCAGACGTGGCCCGCCTCTTCCCAATGGCAGCGCACATGCTGACGTGCCTGCGCAGGGACCCCAGGGTGATCCAGATGAAGCAGAGGGAGGACATCTGGATCAGCATGATGTTGGACCCACGCCTCAAGGGGAAGTTGAGCCAGTTCCTGCCGCCTGCAGGAGGAGACCCAGCGCAACAAACAAGGAGCTTGCAGCAGGCCCTTGTTGAGCGCTTGGAGGAAGCCTTCCCCCAGCCTTCCACCCCCACTGTCCAGCAGCCAGCACAGAGGCAGCAGCAGGTGCCTGCATCCAGCAGCAGCAAGCGCCCCACAGACCTGCTGTCTCTCAGCCACGAGCTCTACAGGACTG
Organism: Hyperolius riggenbachi; assembly: GCF_040937935.1. Classification (NCBI taxonomy): domain Eukaryota; kingdom Metazoa; phylum Chordata; class Amphibia; order Anura; family Hyperoliidae; genus Hyperolius; species Hyperolius riggenbachi. The sequence continues at coordinate 322,451,813 of NC_090651.1, read as the reverse complement.
TAGAGGCTCCGGCAGCAGTGACTACAGAGGAGATGCATGCAGCAGCATCCTCCTCCGGTCACAGCCAGCGCCTGACCCGCATGGTGGCTGACTACATGGGGTCGTACAGCGGGCTTGACAGCGATGCCCCTGTTGATCCCATGGAGTATTGGGTCAAGCGCATGGAGATCTGGAGCGAGCTGGCGCAGTACGCCCTGGAAGTGCTGTCCTGCCCCCCTTCCAGCGTGCTGTCCGAGCGCTGCTTCAGTGCAGCTGGTGGCGTGGTCACCGAGAAACGCTCACGTCTGTCTCACAAGTCTGTGGACAGACTGACGTTTCTCAAGATGAACCAGGCGTGGGTGGAAGGCGAGTTCCTGGCCCCTGTTGTCGGCGAGAGGGGGACATGAACTGGCTGCCGGAACCATCGTTAATGTGCCTTACCACCCTTTACCACCTCCTGGCTCCTGCTCACTAAGCCAGCCTGGTTCACTTTGACTATTACGTCGCCTGCAGCCACACATTTTACACCTACAGTGGGCTGCTGTGTACTGCCCTTCTGCTGTCTGTCTGTGTTTCCCACTGCCAGGGTACACAGAATTACCTTCTTCTGCTGCCACTCTGCCACCAGCTATTACGTCAAACAATAGCTATATTGGTTGCAAAACCAAAACCAAACAAACCATTAAAAAAAAAAAAGGTTTAATTTTTCTGAGGTGCCCGGGTTGAAAACTGTGTTGTTCCAGTTGTGTATTGGACACAATGTGGGCTGCACGACCGCTGTCTGGGACCTCCTGTTGTGTTTATTTACAGCCCTGGTATCACCGCTAGGTACCAGGGCTATTATGTCACGCTGCCTACCTGCTGCCACACTCACACTGCTCCTCCATACCTCCTCCTGTTGCTGCTGCTGCTGTCTGTCTGTGTTTCCCACTGCCAGGGTACACAGATGATTTACCTTCTGCTGCCACTCTGCCACCAGCTATTACGTCAAACAATAGCTGCTCGCCTACTCCTCCATTCCTCCTCCTGCTGCTGCTGTCTGTCTGTGTTTCCCACTGCCAGGGTACACAGAATTACCTTCTTCTGCTGCCACTCTGCCACCAGCTATTACGTCAAACAATAGCTATATTGGTTGCAAAACCAAAACCAAACAAACCATTAAAAAAAAAAAAAGGTTTAATTTTTCTGAGGTGCCCGGGTTGAAAACTGTGTTGTTCCAGTTGTGTATTGGACACAATGTGGGCTGCACGACCGCTGTCTGGGACCTCCTGTTGTGTTTATTTACAGCCCTGGTATCACCGCTAGGTACCAGGGCTATTATGTCACGCTGCCTACCTGCTGCCACACTCACACTGCTCCTCCATACCTCCTCCTGCTGCTGCTGCTGCTGTCTGTCTGTGTTTCCCACTGCCAGGGTACACAGATGATTTACCTTCTGCTGCCACTCTGCCACCAGCTATTACGTCAAACAATAGCTGCTCACATTACTCCTCCATTCCTCCTGCTGCTGTTGCTGTCTGTCTGTGTTTCCCACTGCCAGGGTACACAGAATTACCTTCTGCTGCCACTCTGCCACCAGCTATTACGTCAAACAATAGCTATATTGGTTGCAAAACCAAAACCAAACAAACCATTAAAAAAAAAAAAAAAGGTTTAATTTTTCTGAGGTGCCCGGGTTGAAAACTGTGTTGTCCCAGTTGTGTATTGGACACAATGTGGGCTGCACGACCGCTGTCTGGGACCTCCTGTTGTGTTTATTTACAGCCCTGGTATCACCGCTAGGTACCAGGGCTATTATGTCACGCTGCCTACCTGCTGCCACACTCACACTACTCCTCCATACCTCCTCCTGCTGCTGCTGCTGTCTGTCTGTGTTTCCCACTGCCAGGGTACACTACACAGATGATTTACCTTCTGCTGCCACTCTGCCACCAGCTATTACGTCAAACAATAGCTGCTCACATTACTCCTCCATTCCTCCTGCTGCTGTTGCTGTCTGTCTGTGTTTCCCACTGCCAGGGTACACAGAATTACCTTCTGCTGCCACTCTGCCACCAGCTATTACGTCAAACAATAGCTATATTGGTTGCAAAACCAAAACCAAACAAACCATAAAAAAAAAAAAAAAAAGGTTTAATTTTTCTGAGGTGCCCGGGTTGAAAACTGTGTTGTCCCAGTTGTGTATTGGACACAATGTGGGCTGCACGACCGCTGTCTGGGACCTCCTGTTGTGTTTATTTACAGCCCTGGTATCACCGCTAGGTACCAGGGCTATTATGTCACGCTGCCTACCTGCTGCCACACTCACACTACTCCTCCATACCTCCTCCTGCTGCTGCTGCTGCTGTCTGTCTGTGTTTCCCACTGCCAGGGTACACTACACAGATGATTTACCTTCTGCTGCCACTCTGCCACCAGCTATTACGTCAAACAATAGCTGCTCACATTACTCCTCCATTCCTCCTGCTGCTGTTGCTGTCTGTCTGTGTTTCCCACTGCCAGGGTACACAGAATTACCTTCTGCTGCCACTCTGCCACCAGCTATTACGTCAAACAATAGCTATATTGGTTGCAAAACCAAAACCAAACAAACCATTAAAAAAAAAAAAAAAAGGTTTAATTTTTCTGAGGTGCCCGGGTTGAAAACTGTGTTGTCCCAGTTGTGTATTGGACACAATGTGGGCTGCACGACCGCTGTCTGGGACCTCCTGTTGTGTTTATTTACAGCCCTGGTATCACCGCTAGGTACCAGGGCTATTATGTCACGGCGAGCTGCCTGCCTCATTGACTGCCTGCTGCCACACACTCATCCTCCTCCTCCTGCTGCTGAATTTACCTCCTGCTGTCTTTGTGTTTCCACTGCCAGGGAGCACATACAATGGCGCTTCCAACATGCGTGCGCCCACCAGCTATTTGTTACGCTCAAAAATAGCTGCATTTCTTTAAAAAAAAAATTGAAAAGAGAAATACGTGAAGAAGAAGAAGACGATATTGAAAAAGAAGGAGAAGGAGAAGATGAAGATGAAGAAGAAGATGAAGAAGAAGATGATGAAGAAGAAGATGAAAAAGAAGAAGAAGATGAAGAAGATGAAGAAGATGAAGAAGAAGAAGATGAAGATGAAGAAGAAGAAGATGAAGAAGATGATGAAGAAGATGAAGAAGAAGATGAAGAAGATGATGAAGAAGAAGATGAAAAAGAAGAAGAAGATGAAGAAGATGAAGAAGATGAAGAAGAAGAAGATGAAGAAGATGAAGAAGATGAAGAAGAAGAAGATGAAGAAGAAGAAGAAGAAGATGAAGAAGATGATGAAGAAGATGAAGAAGAAGAAGAAGATGAAGAAGAAGAAGAAGAAGAAGAAGAAGAAGAAGAAGAAGAAGAAGATGAAGATGAAGATGAAGAAGAAGATGAAGATGAAGAAGAAGAAGAAGAAGAAGAAGAAGATGATGAAGAAGAAGAAGAAGAAGATGATGAAGAAGAAGAAGAAGAAGAAGATGATGAAGAAGAAGAAGAAGAAGAAGAAGAAGACAATATAGAAGAAGAAGAAGAAGATATAGAAGAAGAAGATCTAGAAGAAGAAGAAGAAAGATAAAGAAGAAGAAGAACAAGTATATACAGTAACACTACTGAACAAAATTAAGGACACAACTTCTCTTTCCACATTTTTTTTAAAGGAACATCCCCACATAATCACTTGCTGTTGTTACTTGGAAAAAAAGATGTTTCTTGCATCATTCACCCTCAAAACAAGTGTTGGAAGCTATTTAAGGCCAATTCGAATAGTCAGCTCGAATAGTGAGCTCGAATACCGACTCGAATAGTGAGCTCGAAGTCCGAGGTCGAATCGAATAGTAAAAATTATTCGACTCGAATATTCGACTGACCTCGAATAATTTACTATTCGAATTCGACCAAACTCGAATTTTAAAAAGGGGTATTTGAGCACCACTATTGTAATGTTTTATTATCTGTCACTTACTAAGCATCTTTGGGGTTCTTCTTGTCAGCAGCCTTGATGTCAGTATGAGGCCTCTTGCACACTGCAAGTGAATCCGATTCAGATTCCGCTTTTTAATCAGTTTTTACATCCGATTCAGATTCCGATTTGCAGTGTGCAGGGAGCAAACTGCAAATCGGAATCTGAATCGGATGTAAAAACTGATTAATAAGCGGAATCTGAATCGGAATCACTTGCAGTGTGCAAGAGGCCTGAGTCCTGATTGCAGCCTTTTGCTTGTGTTAACTGCATTCTGGCTTCTATCTCATTGATAGAAAGCTTCGCCATGTTGCTTGCAATCTTTCATCTTGCTTGAGGGTCCTTTGAAGGAGGTCTGTCCTCTTCATGGTCTTCCATTTGATTAACTTCCTCCTGCTGGATTTGTCCATTTATAGTCTCAAGCCATCACATGGCCCAACCAAGTTTATAAATATAGGGGGAGGTTAGCAGAGGCTCCTTAAGCAAGTAACATGTGGTGAAAGCTTCTATCAACACCAACAGAAGGCTATAGTCAACAAAAAAGGAGCCATACTGCAATTAGGGTTGCCGGTGAAAACTGGGGTCTTGAAGAATCTAATGACATCTAGCAAGTTACAAATAATGGAATATTACAAATCCTATGTCTTTAGTGACTTAGACAAAGTGTCCAATATACTTTACTTCTTTACCACAATCATGTGCAAATAAGCGGGGAATAGAGAGAGGTGAAGGATTTTCCGCTCTCTTCCCATTTTTTGGCACCCCTGCCTGTCTGTTTTTCATTTAAGAAATACTAGTGAGAAAAGATATAGTCTGTCTCAATAGGCTTTCACTGTTTCTGTCGCCATACAGAAGCTATGAAGTGTCCAAAAAAGTCAGGCAGGACATGAATTTGGGTTGCACTAGCAAAACAGAGACAACAAATGGGTTAAAAACAAACATGTCTGAACAGGTCATAAGGTGCCATTAATGGTACAATATTATTCTCAGATGCAATCCTTTGATCAGATTTGCGGGATTGTAAGTAATTGGAAGGTAATGATCGATTGTTCCCATATACAGGTCGATTAAGGCACTTTCTCTCTTCAGATACGATCCTAAAATCCAACATTCTGATTGACCAAATTCTGTATTCCAATCAACCATAGAATCGTTTCACAACGATTTTCTCCATTTGGGGTGGGGCGATGATTAAGGACATTGCTGTTCGAAACATGTCAGTCTTTACTCTCATCCTGTTGTTGCTTCAATAAAATCTTTTGGATTACACCTGTCGAAGTACGCGGATCCTACTTCCATTTTTGATAATCTTGCTTCAGCTGGCTATCCGGCACCTTATGACGGGGTGAGTGAGTGTAGCGGTAACTATCTCCTATTCACCCTACATCGATTTTCTCCACACACTGTGTGATTTTGTGTTCAATTTGATTGTAAAAATCTGATCAAATGATTGCATCTGAGGAAAATATTGTAACATTCATGGCCACCTTTATACAGTGGCATAGTAATAGGGGATGCAGAGGTTGCGACTGCATTGGGGCCCTTGGGTCAAAGGAGCCCACTAGGGGTTGATCACAATTGTGAAAAATGGTATGTGTTTGTGTGTGGTGTGAACCAAGCTTAACAGTAGTTCTCATACTATTTTGCCATATCCAAAAGATAAGGGTGATTTGCATATTCAGCAGTGATGCATTGTGGGAGACATATGCTCACTACAATCTAGATAATCGCAAACACCTTCTGTTTTAAAGGATACCCAAAGTAACATGTGACATGATGAGATAGACATGTGTATGTACAGTGCCAGGCACACAAATAACTATGCTGTGTTCCTTTTTTTCTTTCTCTGCCTGAAAGAGTTAAATATCAGGTATGTAAGTAGCTGACTCAGTCCTGACTCAGACAGGAAGTGATTACAGTGTGACCCTCACTGATAAGAAATTCCCCTTTTTGTCTCTTTCTTGCTCTCAGAGGCCATTTTCTGCTAGGAAAGTGTTTTATAGTTGGAATTTCTTATCAGTGATTGTCACGCTGTAGTCAATTCCTGTCTGAGTCAGGACTGAGTCAGCCACTTACATACCTGATATTTAACTCTTTCAGACAGAGAAATAAAAAAAGGAACACAGTATAGTTATTTGTGTGCTAGGTACTGCCCATACACATGTCTATCTCATCATGTCACATGTCACTTCGGGCAAACTTTTGTTTTGCATAGTATTTTAGTAAAAAAGGCTTTGTGGTCTCTTTCAGCCCCTTAGACACTCCTAGGAGTTCTGTTTACCATGAGCTTGCTGGGTAAGTGGTAACTTTTAGTGTAGAGCACACAGATGTGATATATAGGACACTGTAGGCCTGCCTTTCAGCCAAGATAAGACCAGCTGTTCCTATACAGAAGCACTTCGGAAACAGGGTCTTCATGTTTGTAATTAAAACTACCTAAACCCCAACCCTCATTATCATTACGCCATATAACACAGTTTCATAACAGCTGTAAACTGACTAATGAGAGAAAACCCCTATGTATCATGAAAAATTGTAACGGAAGTATTGAAAAACATATACAGCTAGTTGTGCCTATTAACCAGCCTGGCATTCTATTAAGATCGCCAGGCTGGCGACCGGACGTTTTTTTTTTTTTAAATAATAATTTTCAACTAAAAGTTGGCTGAATGAAAGCCCACTAGAGGGCGCTCCTGTCGCGTACTTCTGATCGCCTCTGGCGCGATGAGCGGCCTCTCTTGTTTTGCTTTCCTCGTCGCCATGGCGACAAGCAGAGTGACGTCATGGACGTCAGCCGACGTCCTGACGTCAGCCGCCTCCGATCCAGCCCTTAGCGCTGGCCGGAACTGTTTGGTCCGGCTGCGCTGGGCTTGGGCGGCTGGGGGGACCCTCTTTCGCCGCTGCATGCGGCGGATCGCCGCGCTGCGGCGGTGATCAGGTAGCACACGCGGCTGGCAAAGTGCCGGCTGCGTGTGCACCTTTTTATTTGACAAAAATCGGCTCAGCGGCAGCCTCCGGCGGTAATGGACGAGCTGAGCTTGTCCATACCGCCAGGATGGTTAATATGCTGACAAACAAACATATTTAAATTGAAAAGCCCCTCCACCTTCCCCACACATACACAAGGCACAGCCCTTCCACCAGGCCTGGATTTCCCTCACAAAAAGTCTATAGGCACAGATGTCCTGGCCACCTAGTCCTCAACCTATATCAGTGATGGCTAACCTTGGCACTCCAGCTGTGACAAAACTACAACTCCCATCATGCCTCTGCCTCCCTGAGTTATGCTTAGACCTGTCAGAGATTTGCAATACCACATGGGACTTGTAGTTCCACCGCTGGAGTGCCAAAGTTAGCCATCACTGGCCTATATGAACCTACAAACCCCGAACGAACTGCACCACAAGTGTGCTGGCTGGCCCAGCTGTCACTTCTCCCTTACTTCCCTTGCCCATCATAGGTAGCTACAGGTGCCCTTTAGCATTAGGTAGCCAGAAGTATTCTCAATATTAAGTAGAGGTGCCCCTGACTGAAGGGAGATCTTGTCAATGGAATGCTGAGAGCAGGGTGAATAACCTCTCATTTACACTCTCAGGACTCTGCATAGGGAAGGAGGGAGGGAGGTGCTCGGGGAGGGGAGTGAGCCGCATTTCCTTCATAAGGCGCCTGTAGGCACGTGCCTACAGTGCCTTATCTTAAATCTTGCCCTGCCCTCCCCCCTCCCCATACAAGACAATATGCATACAGGGTTATTTGGGCAGTTTGTGTAGTGATTAGGATTTAAAAAGTGTAAAACACAGTTGTTTGACAATAAATGGCTTCAACCAACCACTAACCATGAGTGAAAGAAAAGTGTTTGTGGTATCGTTCATGTTCTATGAAAAATGGTTAAGAAATCATAAATTCTGCCGAGGTATGTAAACTTATGAGCACAGCTATACAGAACAGGGCCGCCATCAGAAATTTTGGGGCCCCTCACACATCATCAGGCCTGTCCCCCCTCCCCGCCCTATAGAAGCCTTCAGTATAGATAGCAAGGTATAGGAGCCTTCAGCATAGGTAGCTAACTATAGGGTGTCAGCCCCCCACTGGCACAGATAGACTCATCAGCAACTTACCTAGTACTGCGTGGAATACAGATCTCTATCTTCCTCCTCCTCGCTGTTCCGGGTGCTCGACTTCTGCTTACGACGCGCTCAGCATCATTAGCAGAAGTCGGTCACCTCGGCAACAGCCAGGCAGAAGAGAGAGATCTGCGTACCACACTGGATTAGGTAAGTTGTTGCTGCGTGCCTGTGTCTATCTGTTCGGTGGGCACATGGAGGAGGCGCCATGATCTGAGGTCTGATAGCAGTGGGGACCGGGAGGCACACTGCGAGGGGAGGGAAGCCCCCTAAGAGAGTGGCGCCGGTGCCATGGCAACCATTTTTAAAGTGCAGGAGGGCCCACCAGACCAAGGATTTGCCCGCCTCCCTGGGAGGGGCCAGTCTGAGCCTAGTGTTGGGGGCCCCCGGGCCCCTCACTGAAGTGATAGCTGTCTACCCAGATGGCGGCCCTGTTACAGGGAGTGAGACATCAGCCTTGAGAGTCCTAAATAGCATCCGAACCCCTCCTCCCTCATTTGTGGGAAGTATTTGGAGTTTGTATTGCACCGCTGCCGCCTGAGTTGAGTTACCGGTGGTGCCGCTTATAGTAAAATATCAGTAATTAAATTACCGATATTTTACAATGCAAATGAAGGCTTGAAATATCTCACTTTGCATGTAATGAGTCTATTTCATATATTAGTTTTACCTTTTAAGTTGAATTACTGAAATAAATGGACTTTGCACGATATTCTAATTTTTCGAGTTTCACCTGTATGTAGAAGCCGAACTGCTACTAGCTGGCTTGGGTGCCCATTTATTGCAGGCAACCATTAGAAGCCTACCGATCTCGCCGCCAATTGACCTGATACAAAGTATTTGTGCTTGTTGTTTATGGCAACTAGATACATACAGTATATCTTAATTGATTTGCAAATCAACACTGTAAAATGTGAGAGCCAACAGTCACTTTCACATACAAGGAAGACAAATGCAGGCGACTGCAGAGATTTAAAACGTGAATTACAAAACGTACAGAACACAACAAAATAAAACAAACAATAGGCCAGTCATTATTTCAAGAGCACTCCCTGGATGGCAGTGGCACACTCAAACTACCAGAATAGTGTGCAAAGAGGTACACTGACTTTCTAATACCATTGTAGATAGAGTGACCAGACGTCCCGGATTGCCCGGGACACGTCCCGGATTCGGGGTCCGCTGTCCCAGGCTTAATGAGGTCCCGGGAAACGTCCCGCTTTCAGCAGCGGGACGTCCCGGCCTTGGGACTCTGGCCACTCTCTCCTCAATGAACTGGCAGCGGCGTCTATAGACGCCGTGCCAGTTCATTGCCTGCAGCCCCGCTCCAGCCTCCGCTCCGGTGTCTGTTTCCGACACCGGCAGGCGAGCAGGGCTACGGCAAGATGGCTGCTGAAGCCCTGTACTGGAGACCTATTTGTGTCTCCAGTACAGGGCTTCGGGCGCCATCTTGCCGTAGCCCTGCTCTGCCAGGCTGTCAGCGCGGGAGACTGCAGGATAAGTAAGACGGTCCCAGGAGCAGCGCGCCAGAGGCCGGAGACTTCTGCCAGGTGAGTAAATGCTTTCTTTTCCAGGTGAAATGTTTGCCCGCATTGTTTCTTTTCCAGGTGAAATGTTTGCCCGCATTGTTTCTTTTCTGGTGAAATGTTTGCCTACATTGTTTCTTTTCTGGTGAAATGTTTGCCCGCATTGTTTCTTTTCTGGTGAAATGCTTGCCCGCATTGTTTCTTTTCTAGCGAAATGTTTGCCCGCAGTGCGTTTCTTTTCTGGTGAAATGTTTGCCCGCATTGTTTCTTTTCTAGCGAAATGTTTGCCCGCAGTGCGTTTCTTTTCTGGTGAAATGTTTGCCCGCATTGTTTCTTTTCTAGCGAAATGTTTGCCCGCAGTGCGTTTCTTTTCTGGTGAAATGTTTGCCCGCATTGTTTCTTTTCTAGCGAAATGTTTGCCCGCAGTGCGTTTCTTTTCTGGTGAAATGTTTGCCCGCATTGTTTCTTTTCTAGTGAAATGTTTGCCCGCAGTGTGTTTCTTTTCTGGTGAAATGTTTGCCCGCAGTGCGTTTCTTTTCTGGTGAAATGTTTGCCCGCAGTGCGTTTCTTTTCTGGTGAAATGTTTGCCCGCATTGCGTTTATTTTGTACCGACATGTTGCCCGCATTGCGTTTATTTTGTACTGACATGTTTGCCCGCATTGCATTTATTTTATACTGACATGTTGCCCGCATTGCGGTTATTTCGTGCTGACATGTTGCCCGCATTGCGGTTATTTCGTGCTGACATGTTGCCTATTGCGTTTATTTTCTGGTGTCCGGGGTAACTGTTACTGCATTTATTATTTAATGGTCATAGATGGCTATGTTTGCTGCTTTGTGGTTACGGTATACTATTAGCATCACACAGTTTCTGCACACCCATGATGCAAAGTCTCGTTTGTCCACATCATGGCGTAAACACTGCTTTCTTATGCCTCGCTGTTACATCATTACGTTAGCTCCGCCCATACAATGTCATGGCCACGCCCATTTTTCCGGCGCGGCGCAGCCCCCCCAGTCTTCGCCGCTGCGCGCTCCTCAGTCCTCCCCACTTTTCGCCGCCGCGTGCTGCGTGCCCCCCCCTTCCCGTCCCAGGTTGGATCCACAAAAATCTGGTCACTCTATTGTAGATGATCGTTCTAGTTAGTGTTTTTGAATAGAATAAAGAAGATACTAAAAATCCCCCATGGGGAGATGGTCTGGTCCAAAATCTGTCAGGTCTGACAGATTTTTAACTAGCTACTGTAAATAACTACATAGGAAAAACAAAAAATATATGGTGCATTTTACACTTGGACAAATGTGCAATTAAAACACATGTATTTTATGTTTTATACATTATATACAGTTATATAAGTTTTTCATGTCAGTCTTTCCTTACACCATTACAGATTAATAAAAAGATCTGTATTTGATGTCAACCACATCACAAGTACCTATACTGTCAGCAAATGTACTCATCGCAATAAGGTTCTTCCAAAACCAATAGAACCCACTGTTATTCTTACATGACATGATCTTGCAACACCAATATACTTAATCACCTCCAATTTCTCCAATGAATAATGCAATAGTACAAGTTACAGACATCTGTGAGCCCCCGGCTCTGATTTTACATGTGCTTTCCCTGTACCAACAGTCTGTTCTGTTGTCTGAGCCCGAGGACCTGAGAATGTTCTCTCCTCCAACTTTGTCACTCCACAGACATAACATCTAGCACCATGAGCATGTGTAGCTATGGTACGGTTTACAGATAGTGTGTGGATCATATGTTCTAATGAAGTGTCTGCTAGTGGTACCAGTAAAGTGAGACACTAAGTATTGCAAGCCATCCCTTCTGATAAGTTGTTTTGGTGTTCCTCCAATAAACTTGCCCATTCCTGTTCGCTTTAAAGTGAACCTTAAGTCCGTTTAAAAAAAATGAGTTTAACCCACCTGGGGCTTCCCTCAGCCCCCAGCAGCTGATCGATGCCCACGCAGCTCCGCTCCGATGCTCCTGGACCCGCCGGCGACGACTTCCCATGCCTGTCGGCCGGTGACAGCGAAATCGGAAGTCGTCGCCGGCGGGTCCAGGAGCATCAGAGCTGAGCTGCGTGGGCACCGATCAGCTGCAGGGGGCTGAGGGAAGCCCCAGGTGAGTTCAACTCATTTTTTTTACCACACTTAAGTATCCCTTTAACTATCCTATACCTAACTTTTCCCACTTCATTGTGCCTAACCTCTCCTACTGATGTGCCTAAGCCTAACTTCCCCAAATGTTGCAACTAACCTCCTCCCCCTGTGTGCATTACACTAACCTCCCACTATGCTGCACCTAACCTCCTCCCTCTATGTGCTTTACACTAACCCCCCCCCCCCCCCAGTGCTGCACCTAATCTCCTCCCTCTGTGTGCATTACACTAACCTCCCACTATGCTGCACCTAACCTCCTCCCTCTGTGTGCTTTACACTAACCTCCTACTATGCTGCACCTAACCTCCTCCCTCTGTGTGCGTTACACTAACCTCCCACTATGCTGCACCTAACCTCCTCCCTCTATGTGCTTTACACTAACCTCCCCCAATGCTGCACCTAACCTTCTCCCTCTGTGTGCGTTACACTAACTTCCCCCAATGCTGCACCTAACCTCCTCCCTCTGTGTGCTTTGCACTAACCTCCCCCAATGCTGCACCTAATCTCCTCCCTCTGTGTGCATTACACTAACCTCCCACTATGCTGCATCTAACCTCCTCCCTCTGTGTGCTTTACTCTAACCTCCCCCAATGCTGCACCTAACCTTCTCCCTCTATGTGCTTTACACTAACCTCCCCCTATGCTGCACCTAACCTCCTCCCTCTGTGAGCATTACACTAACCTCCCACTATGCTGCACCTAACCTCCTCCCTCTATGTGCTTTACACTAACCTCCCCCAATGCTGCACCTAACCTCCTCCCTCTGTGTGCTTTACACTAACCTCCCCCAATGCTGCACCTAACCTCCTCCCTCTGTGTGCTTTACACTAACCTCCCCCAATGCTGCACCTAACCTCCTCCCTCTATGTGCTTTACACTAACCTCCACCTATGCTGCACCTAACCTCCTCCCTCTCTGTGCATTACACTAACCTCCCCCAATGCTGCACCTAACCTCCTCCCTCTGTGTGCTTTACACTAACCTCCCCCAATGCTGCACCTAACCTCTTCCCTATGTGTGCACTGCACTAACCTCCCCCAATGCTGCACCTAACCCCCTCCCTCTGTGTGCTTTACACTAACCTCCCCCAATGCTGCACCTAACCTCCTCCCTCTGTGTGCTTTACACTAACCTCCCCCAATGCTGCACCTAACCTCCTCCCGCTGTGTGCTTTACACTAACCTCCCCCAATGCTGCACCTAACCTCCTCCCTCTGTGTGCGTTACACTAACTTCCCCCAATGCTGCACCTAGCCTCCTCCCTTTGTGTGCTTTACACTAACCTCCCCCCATGCTGCACCTAACCTCCTCCCTGTGTGCATTACACTAACCTCCCACTATGCTGCACCTAACCTCCTCCCTCTGTGTGCTTTACACTAACCTCCACCTATGCTGCACCTAACCTTCCTTCCTCTGTGTGCTTTACACTAACCCCCCCCCCCTATGCTGCACCTAACCTCCTCCCTCTGTGTGCTTTACACTAACCTCTCACTATGCTGCACCTAACCTCCTCCCTCTATGTGCATTACACTAACCTTCCCCAATCCTGCACCTAACCTCCTCCCTCTGTGTGCTTTACACTAACCTCCACCTATGCTGCACCTAACCTTCCTTCCTCTGTGTGCTTTACACTAACCTCCCACTATGCTGCACCTAACCTCCTCCCTCTGTGTGCTTTACACTAACCTCCCACTATGCTGCACCTAACCTCCTCCCTCTGTGTGCTTTACACTAACCTCCACCTATGCTGCACCTAACCTTCCTTCCTCTGTGTGCTTTACACTAACCTCCCACTATGCTGCACCTAACCTCCTCCCTCTGTGTGCTTTACACTGACCTCCCACTATGCTGCACCAAACCTCCTCCCTCTGTGTGCTTTACACTAACCTCCCACTATGCTGCACCTAACCTCCTCCCCTCTCTGTGCTTTACACTAACCACCCCCAAAGATGCACCTAACCTTACCCCTCTGTGTGCTTTACACTAACCTTCCCCTATGCTGCAACTAACCTCCTCCCTCTGTGTGCTTTACACTAACCTCCCCCAAAGCTGCACCTAACCTCCTCCCTCTGTGTGCTTTACACTAACCTCCCCCAATGCTGCACCTAACCTCCTCCCTCTGTGTGCTTTACACTAACCTCCCACTATGCTGTACCTAACCTCCTCCCTCTGTGTGCTTTACTCTACCCTCCCCCAATGCTGCACCTAACCTCCTCCCTCTATGTGCTTTACACTAACCTCCCCCAATGCTGCACCTAACCTCCTCCCTCTGTGTGCTTTACACTAACCTCCCCCCATGCTGCACCTAACCTCCTCCCTCTGTGTGCATTACACTAACCTCCCACTATGCTGCACCTAACCTCCTCCCTCTATGTGCTTTACACTAACCTCCCCCAATCCTGCACCTAACCTCCTCCCTCTGTGTGCTTTACACTAACCTCCACCTATGCTGCACCTAACCTTCCTTCCTCTGTGTGCTTTACACTAACCTCCCCCTATGCTGCACCTAACCTCCTCCCTCTGTGTGCTTTACACTAACCTCCCACTATGCTGCACCTAACCTCCTCCCTCTGTATGCTTTACACTGACCTCCCACTATGCTGCACCTAACCTCCTCCCCTGTGTGCTTTACACTAACCACTCCCAAAGATGCACCTAACCTTACCCCTCTGTGTGCTTTACACTAACCTTCCCTTATGCTGCAACTAACCTCCTCCCTCTGTGTGCTTTACTCTAACCTCCCCCAATGCTGCACCTAACCTCCTCTCTCTATGTGCTTTACACTAACCTCCCCCTATGCTGCACCTAACCTCCTCCCTCTGTGTGCATTACACTAACCTCCCACTATGCTGCACCTAACCTCCTCCCTTTATGTGCTTTACACTAACCTCCCCCAAAGCTGCACCTAACCTCCTCCCTCTGTGTGCTTTACACTAACCTCCCCCAATGCTGCACCTAACCTCCTCCCTCTGTGTGGTTTACACTAACCTCCCACTATGCTGCACCTAACCTCCTCCCTCTGTGTGCTTTACACTAACCTCCCACTATGCTGCACCTAACCTCCTCCCTCTGTGTGCTTTACACTAACCTCCCACTATGCTGCACCTAACCTCCTCCCTTTGTGTGCTTTACACTAACCTCCCCCAATGCTGCACCTAACCTCCTCCCTCTGTGTGCTTTACACTAACCTCCCTCAATGCTGCACCAAACCTTCTCCCTCTGTGTGCTTTACACTAACCTCCCACTATGCTGCACCTAACCTCCTCCCTCTATGTGCTTTACACTAACCTCCCCCAATGCTGCACCTAACCTCCTCCCTTTGTGTGCTTTACACTAACCTCCCCCAATGCTGCACCTAACCTTCTCACTCTGTGTGCGTTACACTAACCTCCCCCAATGCTGCACCTAACCTCCCTCTATGTGCTTTACACTAACCTCCTCCCTCTGTGTGCATTACACTAACCTCCCACTATGCTGCACCTAACCTCCTCCCTCTATGTGCTTTACACTAACCTCCCCCAATGCTGCACCTAACCTCCTCCCTCTGTGTGCTTTACACTAACCTCCCCCAATGCTGCACCTAACCTCCTCCCTCTGTGTGCTTTACACTAACCTCCCACTATGCTGCACCTAACCTCCTCCCTCTATGTGCTTTACACTAACCTCCCCCAATGCTGCACCTAACCTCCTCCCTCTGTGTGCGTTACACTAACTTCCCCCAATGCTGCACCTAGCCTCCTCCCTTTGTGTGCTTTACACTAACCTCCCCCAATGCTGCACCTAACCTCCTTACTCTGTGTGCGTTACACTAACCTCCCCCAATGCTGCACCTAACCTCCTCCCTCTGTGTGCTTTACACTAATCTCCCACTATGCTGCACCTAACATCCTCCCTCAATGTGCTTTACACTAACCTCCCCCAATGCTGCACCTAACCTCCTCCCTCTATGTGCATTACACTAACCTCCCCCAATGCTGCACCTAACCTCCTCCCTCTGTGTGCGTTACACTAACCTCCCACTATGCT
Organism: Hyperolius riggenbachi; assembly: GCF_040937935.1. Lineage (NCBI taxonomy): Eukaryota > Metazoa > Chordata > Amphibia > Anura > Hyperoliidae > Hyperolius > Hyperolius riggenbachi. The sequence continues at coordinate 322,436,012 of NC_090651.1, read as the reverse complement.
GCACCTAACCTCCTCCCTCTGTGTGCTTTACACTAACCTCCCCCAATGCTGCACCTAACCTCCTCCCTCTGTGTGCTTTACACTAACCTCCCCCAATGCTGCACCTAACCTCCTCCCTCTGTGTGCTTTACTCTAACCTCCCCCAATGCTGCACCTAACCTCCTCCCTCTATGTGCTTTGCACTAACCTCCCCCTATGCTGCACCTAACCTCCTCCCTCTGTGTGCGTTACACTAACCTCCCACTATGCTGCACCTAACCTCTTCCCTCTATGTGCTTTACACTAACCTCCCCCAATGCTGCACCTAACCTCCTCCCTCTGTGTGCTTTACACTAACCTCCCCCAATGCTGCACCTAACCTCCTCCCTCTGTGTGCTTTACACTAACCTCCCCCAATGCTGCACCTAACCTCCTCCCTCTTTGTGCTTTACTCTAACCTCCCCCAATGCTGCACCTAACCTCCTCCCTCTTTGTGCTTTACTCTAACCTCCCCCAATGCTGCACCTAACCTCCTACCTCTATGTGCTTTACACTAACCTCCCCCAATGCTGCACCTAACCTCCTCCCTTTGTGTGCTTTACACTAACCGCTCCCAATGCTGCACCTAACCTCCTCACTCTGTGTGCGTTACACTAACCTCCCCCAATGCTGCACCTAACCTCCTCCATCTGTGTGTTATAACCTAACCTTCCCCCTATGCAGTGCCTAATCACCACGGTGTACTCCACCCTAACCTTCCCCCTATATAATACCCAACCTCTTCCCTCTGATGTACTCCACCCTAACCTTCCCCGAATGTGGTACCTTACCTCCTCACTTTGATGTACTCTACCCTAACCTTTCACCTTTGTATTGCCTAACCTCCTCCCTCTGATGTACGCCTCACTTACCTTCCCCCATGCAGTGCCTAACCTCCTCCCTCTGATGTACGTCTCCCTTACCTTCCCCCATGCAGTGCCTAACCTCTTCCCTCTGATGTACGTCTCCCTTACCTTGCCCCATGCAGTGCCTAACCTCCTCCCTCTGATGTACGTCACCCTTACCTTCCCCCATGCAGTGCCTAACCTCCTCCCTCTGATGTACGTCTCCCTTACCTTCCCCCATGCAGTGCCTAACCTCTTCCCTCTGATGTACGTCTCCCTTACCTTCCCCCATGCAGTGCCTAACCTCCTTCCTCTGATGTACGTCACCCTTACCTTGCCCCATGTAGTGCCTAACCTCCTCCCTCTGATGTACGTCTTCCTTACCTTCCCCCATGTAGTGCCTAACCTCCTCCCTCTGATGTACGTCTCCCTTACCTTCCCCCATGTAGTGCCTAACCTCCTCCCTCTGATGTACGTGTCCCTTACCTTCCCCCATGCAGTGCCTAACCTCCTCCCTCTGATGTACGTCTCCCTTACCTTCCTCCATGTAGTGCCTAACCTCCTCCCTCTGATGTACGTGTCCCTTACCTTCCCCCATGCAGTGCCTAACCTCCTCCCTCTGAAGTACGTGTCCCTTACCTTCCCCCATGCAGTGCCTAACCTCTTCCCTCTGATGTACGTCTCCCTTACCTTCCCCCATGTAGTGCCTAACCTCCTCCCTCTGATGTACATGTCCCTTACCTTCCCCCATGCAGTGCCTAACCTCCTCCCTCTGATGTACGTCTCCCTTACCTTCCCCCATGCAGTGCCTAACCTCCTCCCTCTGATGTACATCACCCTTACCTTCCCCCATGCAGTGCCTAACCTCCTCCCTCTGATGTACTCCACCCTAACCTCTCCCACAATCAAACCTCATTCCTACTACATACCTCCAGTATCTTTAATCTTGCACCTAATCTTAGCCCTTTTCCTGCACCTGGTGTTCAACCCTAATCTTGACCCTTACCCCACAACTATTACTGTTTAAATGACACTTGAACCTAAGTTCTCCCAGTCATGAAAACTACCTTACATAATACATTTCACCTAGATTTAACATACAAACCCCCAACAGCATGACAATAATTCACCTCCCCTTTAACCTTAGCCTCCCTTGACCTTCCTAATGTCCAAAAAAATAGGGACTGCTGGTGACAATAGAACCACTTTACTTGGCACCAAGATTCCCTAATTCATCCTGCTCCTTAAATGTCTCCTACCTCCTACCATGGCAAAAGACTTCATGTAGTAGTATTACTTCCATGTCTGTGGTCTGAATGATATTTGTCTATCTGTCCCTTGCCCACCATATGTCTGCACTGGCCATTGCTCTCTACAATCCATTTCTATCTTGTTGGGGGAGTATTACTGATCAGACCTGATGTGTTGATAACAAATATTAGATATGAAAGTAATTTTAAAGAGGAACTTTACTGAATAAAGTAATAAAGGGAAAATAATAAATAAATACATTGCAAAGTTACAAGTTAAAAAAATAAGTATAGGTAGCTAGTATAGTTGCCCCCAGTATAGACAGCCAGTATAGGTAGCCTGTATATGTGCCCCTAGTATAGATTAGCCAGGTAGGTGCCCATAGTAGGTAGCGAGCCTGCTACCCCCTCCCTCTCTCTTACCTTCTGAGCCAGCAGCCGCTTCCTCTAGGACAGATCCTGGCGGCCTCGCCTTACGTAATAGACAGAGTATGGAAGTAAGTACTCCCTGTATATACGTCACTACAGGGAGCCACTCCACTGTTCCTTCATGCGGCACAGTGGGTAGCCGCTGATCTGAGGTATATTACGGAGGCGAGGGGGGCAGGGACTATCCTAAAGAAAGCGGCCATCAGCTAAGAAGGTAATATGAGCAGCGACCGCAGGGAGGGATGGAGGGGGGCGGGCACTGGACGCCCCTGCGTCCATGCCGCCTGATGAACAAGTTTCACCTGCGTCATGGGCGTGCCTGCTTACATATTTTTCCATGTTAATACAGAGAAACCGTAACCAAGGATTGAACTTCATCCCAATCAGTAGGTGATACCCCCTTTCCCATCAGAAATCTTTTTCTTTTCTCAAACTGATCATCTGGGGACTCAGGAATGCTGATATTGTGCTGAAACCCCTCCCACAGTGTGATATCAGCACCAGGGTGCTGACATCACACTGTGGGAGCCTTGTTGCATTGTGGGAAATAACTGCTGTTTCCAATTGCCAAAAATGCATCGTCTCTTTCCAGTGACATCACCTGCCAGCAGTAAAGATGTCGCCATGTGATAAATGTCAGAATGTAAATCAGGGAGAGGAAAGATTTTACAATGGCCAAACACTGACTAAGTCATTTATAAATAATTATTGTAAAAATTAAGCACTTTTTTTCATTATGTTATTTTCAATGGAGATCCTCTTTAAGTAACGGTTTTATTGCTAAGAAGAATTTTTCAGTTGATTTAGCACAGTTACAACTTATTATTTAAATAGACTGCACATACTGTACTCAGGCTCATTTAAAGAGGAACTGCGTAACCAAGGATTCATCCCAATCAGTAGCCAATACCCCTTCCCATAAGAAATGTTTACCTTTTCTCGAATAGATCATCATGGAGGTGGGGGGGGGGGGGGGGGGAGGGTCTGTATGGCTGATATTGTGGTGAAACCCCTGCCACAGTGTGATGTCAGCACCTAGGTCCTGACAGTTTCCTGTCTGTGAGCTTTGTTGTACTGTTGGAAAGAACAGCTGTTTCCAATCGCCAAGCAACCGCTATCTCCCTCTGTGCATATGTATATCTATTAAAGAGGAACTCCAGTCAAAATAATATTGTAAAAATAAAGCACTTTTTTTTATTACAATTGTGTATAAATGGTTCAGTCAGTGTTTGCCCATTGTAAAATCTTTCCTCTCCCTGATTTACATTCTGACATTTACCACATGGTGACAGTTCTACTGCTGGCAGGTGATGTAGCTGCTGCTTGCTGTTTTGGCAGTTGGAGACAGCTGTAAACAGCTATTCCCCACAATGCAGCAAGGTTCACAGACAGGAAACTGCCAAGAGTAAGTACTTTTCTTGTTTCTTGTGGGAGGGGTTTCACCACAATATCAGCCATGCAGCACCCCCTGATGATCTGTTTGTGAAAAGGAATAGATTTCTCACGTAAAAGGGGGTATCAGCTACTGATTGGGATAAAGTTCAATTCTTGGTCGGAGTTTCTCTTTTAAAAAACAACCTTTCAGCCTATCGCATTGTTAAGGAGTGTGGTTATAGATAATGGCCGTTGTTTCTGACTTTTTTTCTGGTCTGACTGCCAGTAGTAAAGTTGATTACGTGCAGGCTCATGGTGGATCAAACAACATGAACAAATTACATGGCGAATATCGATCATTTCTTGATCTGTCTTCTATTTTTTAACTTCTTACTTTGTAATGTATTGGTTTATTTTTGTTTTCCCCTTTTCGCAAGAGTTTCTCTTTAAGAAGGGAATGCAATGTGTTCAGAGGCGTATCTAGAGCGGTGCAGGCATGGCTTGTGCCACGGGCGCCACAGCACCATGGGTGCCATGTCTAACCCTGTGCTGCATCGGCCTGTCTGCCTCCATGCTTCCCTGGGGAACACGGCTACTTAACTTATGCATGTAGGGCACACTTTGCTTAATGTTAGAACAGAGGACAGAGAGTGAATAACAAGAGCTATTTCCAAAAAAGTAACCTCAGCAATATCCTGAGCCAAAACACACAAGCAACCATAACACATATACACGAGAAATGAAGCTGTTTTTAGAGGGGGAGGGGGCTCTGACTGAGGGGGGGGGGGGCGCAATTTCATTGTTTGCCATAGGCACTATATTACCCAGATACGCTCCTGAATGTGTTGTGCCATGAATCGGATGATCACATTTTATTGGACAAACTATCAATTTATCATCAACCAAGAGCAGGAGTAACAACGGCATCTGAATTCTGATTGGCATGTGTGAATTCCAGCACTTTGTCATGGTTCTTAGTTACATACAGTATATACATTCCTCCAGCACAATGTGATGCGCAGCCTTATAAGTTAGTCATATTATTCCAAGAACAGACACATTCCTCAATAATGCAAATAACAGAACATTTACGGTATGCATATAAACAGAGTGAAATAATACTTTCATGATTCAATGACAAAAACAAGCATCTTCATCAGGCTCAGTGCCATGCACTCCCTTTCTTGGGGCATCATAGCTGTTGTAACACCAACACCTACACATTGCAGTAAGCCACTGCATCTGAATAACCATTATACTTTTCCAATAAAGCAGCACTTACCCAACCACCCATTGTATCCCAGAGGAAAAAGGGGTGAGGTCACACGGGACACTTGCTTGCCGCTTCATCAAGTTCTACGAGAGGGATCTGGCTTTGGGGCAAGGTGGCACGGCAAGGTGATGTAGCATTGTAAAACACAATACAGAGACTTGTGGGAAGGGGTGGGGCCATGGGTGTAACTACAGAGGAGCAACCCCTATGGGGGGCATGAGCTGTGAGGGGGCCCTAATTACTAACTTTACCTTCTTCCAACAAAGGGTCCACCCTTCAGATCAGGTATTTTTGTGGCTTTAATAGTTATAGGTGTGACGATCATGATGGCCCCACTTGTTCTATGACCCTTGCAAGATCAACCTCCAGGCTATGAGGGTCAAGAAGAAGGCAAGGGAAGGTGTGTGAATATTGAAAAAACCCATAAAAGTTTTGCCGGGGGGGGGGGGGGGGGCATTGGTTTGGTGGTTTGGGTGGGGCCAATCTGCATTTCACCCACTCTTAATATTCCCTACAGTAAGGGTAGGAAGGGCGGAGTGTAGACTAGCAAAAAACAGACTGTTGTGGGGATGAGAGGTGCAGTCTGCTCAGAGGGTGGTGAGTTGAGTACTCTTTTAAGTAAGTATGCGCTGGGATATGGGAGATGGGAGCCTACATTTCTGCTAGGCAGGAGGGTCAAGGGGAAGGGGGGAAAAATACCAGCCACTGGGCTTCGAAAGCAAAATCTCATATTTATAGAGACAGAGTGAGGAACTTCCTTATCCCTAGTGCCAACATCACATCATTTCCACATTAGCACAATGTGATACAGTATATTTCAGAAGGAAGAATATCCTCCTGATTGGTCATTGTTCAGTGGGATCACCTGATGTTTCCAACAGTACGTGATGTGAGTCAGCCAGCTCCTGCAGAGGAAAGACCAGAGCACACCACAGTGATGTTTATATAGCAAAGGTATTGTGCCTTTTTATAAACATACCAAAGCCTGTTTCTGCTATGTGCTGCCATGTGCGATGATGTTGGGCAGAACATGAAGTGGCGTTAGTCACTATGGGCTTGATTCACTAAGACAAATAGCACGCCTTATCAGAGTTAACATGCCTTATCAGAGTTAACATGCCTTATCAGCGAGCGCTACGAACTTATGCCTGCTAATAGGCAATGACGAGAGCTCCACTCATCCTGCCCTGAGCCCCTGCGGGTCCAATCACTTTAACCTCCTTGGGGATAACCCCGTGCTAGGGTCGGGGTGGAAAACCGCAGCTATGAGTAGTAATCCCGACCTCTGCTCGGGGTAACCGCTGGAGGCTTGAGCATTTCTACATACCCGACGTCGGACACCATTCTTCTTCCTCTCCTCCGGGGCTCTGCTTCCTTCTGGTGAGATCGCCGGCTGTCGTCATGACGACAGCCGGCAATCTCACTTTGGAGTTGCAGCGCCACCCGGAGGATGGAGGCATAACTGCAGAGCTGGAGCCAGGGAGGTGAGTGATTGCTAGGGCTGTGCAGATCTCCCTGGCAGGATGATTTTTACCAGGTTTTAGGGTCTGAAAGGGTGCAAAAAAAATTGTACCGCTTTTAGACCTTAAAATCCGGAAAGAATCATACCGCCAAGCAGTGGTGCTCAGCAGAGCTCGAATATTCGAGTAGCTCGAATATTCAAGCTCTTTTTCAGCTATTCGAGCTCGGTATTCGAGCTCCGAATAGCTGGAGCTATTCGAATGGGCTATCCGAGTACACTCGAATAGCCCATTCACTATTCGAGCTATTCGAGCAACCCGGCGCTATTCGAGCTCGGTACCGAGCTCGAATAGCGTCATAGCCCAGATTGATGTCCTTAGAGCCAATCAGAGGGCTCCCAGGCCCTCTGACGGCAGCCAATCACAGAGGGGGACCCTGGCCAGCCCCTACCCTATAATTAGCGGCCGCCATGTTCCGTTTCTCCGTGCTTGCCTGAGACTTGTACAGAGAGAGAGTTGCTCCTTTGTGCTTTGGCTTAGCAAGAGCTCTATTGTGGTCATTTACCTAGCGTTTTTGCTCACATACACCTCCTATACACACCTATATTGTTGTTAGTTATTTAGACATTGTATTTTAGTTAGTAGCTTGTGTGTTACATTAGAGACAGGCAGCTGCTGCAAGCTTACAGGTTTAGGCCTCAGGGGGGCCTTGCCTCTGTGGGCAGCTGTCCTCTGTTTATTTCTCTCATCTATACCAGTATTTCTGCTGTCCTTTACTAATAGTATTGTAGTTATACTGTACTAGGAGTAGGACACTCACTGACTGTCACTGTTTATAGGCTACTAGCTAGCTCCTGCGTGTGTGCACTCACTCACTGTCTGTGTGTACACACACTCTATTTCCTTCTGATTACTGATAGATTATTGTTAGTTAGTTGTACTTACTTACTACTTACTCTTACTGTACCCGTAGGGACACTCACTGTCACTGTTCATATAGGCTACTAGCTCCTGCGTGTGCGCACTGCACTCACTGTCTGAGTGTACACACACAACACACACTATTTCCTTCTGATCGCTGATTGATTATCGTAATTAGTTAGTTGTACTTACTGTTACTACTTACTCTTACTGTACTAGGAGTCTAGGACACTCAGTCACTGTGTTCATAGGCTACTAGCTCCTGCGTGCGTGCACTCACTGTCTGAGTGTACACACACCCACACTCCATTTCCTTCTGATCGCTGATTGATTATTGTAATTAGTTAGTTGTACTTACTGTTACTACTTACTCTTACTGTACTAGGAGTCTAGGACACTCAGTCACTGTGTTCATAGGCTACTAGCTCCTGCGTGCGTGCACTCACTGTCTGAGTGTACACACACCCACACTCCATTTCCTTCTGATCGCTGATTGATTATTGTAATTAGTTAGTTCTACTTACTGTTACTACTTACTCTTACTGTACTAGGAGTCTAGGACACTCAGTCACTGTGTTCATAGGCTACTAGCTCCTGCGTGCGTGCACTCACTGTCTGAGTGTACACACACCCACACTCCATTTCCTTCTGATCGCTGATTGATTATTGTAATTAGTTAGTTCTACTTACTGTTACTACTTACTCTTACTGTACTAGGAGTCTAGGACACTCAGTCACTGTGTTCATAGGCTACTAGCTCCTGCGTGCGTGCACTCACTGTCTGAGTGTACACACACCCACACTCCATTTCCTTCTGATCGCTGATTGATTATTGTAATTAGTTAGTTCTACTTACTTTTACTACTTACTCTTACTGTACTAGGAGTCTAGGACACTCAGTCACTGTGTTCATAGGCTACTAGCTCCTGCGTGCGTGCACTCACTGTCTGAGTGTACACACACCCACACTCCATTTCCTTCTGATCGCTGATTGATTATTGTAATTAGTTAGTTCTACTTACTGTTACTACTTACTCTTACTGTACTAGGAGTCTAGGACACTCAGTCACTGTGTTCATAGGCTACTAGCTCCTGCGTGCGTGCACTCACTGTCTGAGTGTACACACACCCACACTCCATTTCCTTCTGATCGCTGATTGATTATTGTAATTAGTTAGTTCTACTTACTGTTACTACTTACTCTTACTGTACTAGGAGTCTAGGACACTCAGTCACTGTGTTCATAGGCTACTAGCTCCTGCGTGCGTGCACTCACTGTCTGAGTGTACACACACTAAATTTACTTGTGATTACTACTGATTATTGTAACTGCTAGTTGTACTTCCTGACTGGTACTACTTACTTACTGTACTAGGGGACACTCACTCAGTCACCTCACCAACCAACCCACTCCATTAAAGTACCCCACTTTTCACCCGCCCTTTTAAAAAACTTTTGTCTATACGCCCAAAACATTGAAGATGTCTGGAAGTGGCAGCCAGCGCGGTTTGGGCAAGGGGAAGGGCAGCAAGGGAATCAGGAGGAGAGGGAGCAGCATTGTGGCAAGCCGCGGCCGCGGGCGCGCCACCATGCACAGTTCCGCAGCAGCAGCAGCAGCGTCAGTGGCTAACATTCCTCCCATAGCCACTGGCCGTGGACGCCTTGGGCGCCGCCCAGCAGGAGCATCTGCAACTCACGCTGCAGAGACACAGCAGCAGCAGCAGCGTGTAGCACCTGCTCCCATTTTCCTCCAGCCGGGTCGGAAACGTCCCATTGAGGAAAAGGATGCAGACACTGTGGTGCAACTCATGACGGAGGATGAGCAGCCCGCCATCAGCTCTGCATCCGAGGCCTCCACCCTCACCACCACCACCACCACCACCACCACCCCTGTTCGCAGCAGCCGCCCAGCAGGGCCTGGGGAGGAGGCCAGTTCACCATCAGTCGCCGACCTGTCACTCAGCAGTCTTTTTACCCCAGGCACCATCAGGGTATTGTCTGCTGTTGTTGGCGATTTTGAGGAGGAGATGCTGATGGGCACTTTGGGGGAGGAGGGATTGGACAGCAAGACTGTGGCGACAGTCAAGCGTCCCATCCATGCATCAGGAGAGGAGTTTGGGGGGTCATCATCCCAGCAGGACATGTTTCAGGAGGGGCATGATGATGATGACCCGGTGACAGACAGAGACTGGGTGCCACCACCTCCAGGGGATGTCGTCCTCAGCAGCTCCGAGGAGGAGGAGGAGGATGCGCTTGTGGGCCTTGCAAGGAGGCGCATCATTGCAAGCATTGGCAGCGTCCCACAGCCTGCTGGTGTCTCAGGCTCAGCAGCAGCAGCAGCAGCATCAGCCAGTACCACCACCAGCCGCACCCAAGCCCCCCCCCCCCCCAACCACCACAGGGAGACAGGCAGCAGCGCTTCCATGCCGTAGGGGGAAGTTTCTGTCACCAATCTGGCGGTTTTTCACCATGCCCACTGTGTACAGCAAGTACGCCACTTGCAACCACTGTCAGCGGAAGTTGAGCAGAGGTGCAGACCCCTTAAAGTTCAGCACCAGCTCGCTCATCAACCACCTTGCGGCTAAACATTTCCACCAGCATGAGGAGTTCCAGAGGCTGAAGGCATCTGCTGCTGGCAGTGGCACCACACCCATCACTGCACAGCCTTCAGCAGCAGCAGCAGCAACAGCAGCCACCCGCCCTCCTGCTCCTCCAGCAGCACCAGCAGGAGTGCGGAAACGCACTGCTCCTCCCCCCTCTGCAACTCCTGCCGCCGACACTGAGGCCTGTTCTGGCAGCCAGTCCTCAGTGGCCTCCTCTGCTGTGTCTGCTGATTCCCGTGTCAGCAAAAGGCCACGCCAGAGCCTTTTGAGCGAGTCCTTCCAGGGGGTGGTTAGGGCTCTGCCTCCCAGCAGCCGTCGCGTGCGGCAGCTGAACGGCTTGCTGGCACGGGCCATGTGCTCCCAACTCCTGCCGTACACGCTCGTGCAGGAGGGGAGCGACATTCGTGCGCTGCTTGCTTGCGCAGCCCCAGACTGGCAGCTCCCCAGCAGACACTTCTTTGCCCGCAAGGCCATTCCTGCACTGCACCGCTTTGTGATGGCCAATGTGGAGCGAGGGCTGGAGCACGCGGTTGGTGAAAGGGTCCACGTCACCATGGACTCCTGGAGCAGCCGCTTCGGGACAGGCCGCTACCTGTCCTTCACTGTCCACTGGGTCAGCTTGGTGGAAGGGGGTGAGGATGGGAGAGCAGCAGCGGGCACAGCAGCAGCAGCAACACAGTGGGTGGTGCCACCCCGCAGGGTCAGGGGAACTGCAGCAGGTTCCTCCGATCATCTGCCATCCTCCGGCACACCTGGCCAAACCCCCCGCCTCAGCAGCAGCGTGAAGGCCCGCCACTGCCAAGCGCTGCTGCACTTGGTCAGCCTTGGGAAGACCAAGCTGACGGCAACCCATGTGTTGGCCAAACTCCAGGAGCAGGAGAGGATTTGGCTGACCCCCAGAGGCCTCAGAGTCGGAGAGGTGGTGGCCGACAATGGGGCCAATCTGGTTGCCGCAATAGACAGGGGAAACCTGACCCACATCCCCTGTCTTGCCCACGTGCTGAACCTGGTGGTGCAGAAGTTCCTGCGCACCTACCAGGGGATGGGCGAACTGCTGGAAACGGCAAGGAATGTTGTGCGTCACTTCCGGCGCTCGGCTGCAGCCTGTGCGAGCCTGGAAGACGTGCAAAAGGAGCTGGATCTGCCACGCCATCGGCTGATCCTTGACGTTCCGACTCGCTGGAACTCCACCCTGGCGATGTTGGAGCGTCTGGTTGAACAGAGGCACGCTGTCAAACAGTACCTTGCCCTGGCCACTGTTTCCGCAGCTCAGAGAAGGGACAAGACCAGCAACATCCCGTCCATCGTCCCCGATGATGACTGGAGGCACATGCAGCAGGTGTGCTTAGTGCTGGCTCCCTTCCTGCAGGCCACAAACATGGTGAGCAGGGACCATGCTATGGTCTGCGAGTGGGTGCCCCTGGTTTCTCTGCTGAACAGGGCCCTCGATGCTTTGCTGGAACAGGGAGCGGCAGCCTTGGACCAGCAGGAGCGGCAACCAGCTGCGCAGTCCACCTCTGAGGGGGAGGAGGAGGAGGACTTGGTGGAGGTCCCTGACCTGGCTGCTGATGAGGGGGATCAGCACAGCGCAGCTGAGTTGGTGCGGGGGTGGAGAGAGGATGAGGCGGCAGAGGAGGAGGATGAGGACAGCACTGACGTCGATGTGCCAGCAGACGTGGCCCGCCTCTTCCCAATGGCAGCGCACATGCTGACGTGCCTGCGCAGGGACCCCAGGGTGATCCAGATGAAGCAGAGGGAGGACATCTGGATCAGCATGATGTTGGACCCACGCCTCAAGGGGAAGTTGAGCCAGTTCCTGCCGCCTGCAGGAGGAGACCCAGCGCAACAAATAAGGAGCTTGCAGCAGGCCCTTGTTGAGCGCTTGGAGGAAGCCTTCCCCCAGCCTTCCACCCCCACTGTCCAGCAGCCAGCACAGAGGCAGCAGCAGGTGCCTGCATCCAGCAGCAGCAAGCGCCCCACAGACCTGCTGTCTCTCAGCCACGAGCTCTACAGGACTGTAGAGGCTCCGGCAGCAGTGACTAGAGAGGAGATGCATGCAGCAGCATCCTCCTCCGGTCACAGCCAGCGCCTGACCCGCATGGTGGCTGACTACATGGGGTCGTACAGCGGGCTTGACAGCGATGCCCCTGTTGATCCCATGGAGTATTGGGTCAAGCGCATGGAGATCTGGAGCGAGCTGGCGCAGTACGCCCTGGAAGTGCTGTCCTGCCCCCCTTCCAGCGTGCTGTCCGAGCGCTGCTTCAGTGCAGCTGGTGGCGTGGTCACCGAGAAACGCTCACGTCTGTCTCACAAGTCTGTGGACAGACTGACGTTTCTCAAGATGAACCAGGCGTGGGTGGAAGGCGAGTTCCTGGCCCCTGTTGTCGGCGAGAGGGGGACATGAACTGGCTGCCGGAACCATCGTTAATGTGCCTTACCACCCTTTACCACCTCCTGGCTCCTGCTCACTAAGCCAGCCTGGTTCACTTTGACTATTACGTCGCCTGCAGCCACACATTTTACACCTACAGTGGGCTGCTGTGTACTGCCCCTCTGCTGTCTGTCTGTGTTTCCCACTGCCAGGGTACACAGAATTACCTTCTTCTGCTGCCACTCTGCCACCAGCTATTACGTCAAACAATAGCTATATTGGTTGCAAAACCAAAACCAAACAAACCATTAAAAAAAAAAAGGTTTAATTTTTCTGAGGTGCCCGGGTTGAAAACTGTGTTGTTCCAGTTGTGTATTGGACACAATGTGGGCTGCACGACCGCTGTCTGGGACCTCCTGTTGTGTTTATTTACAGCCCTGGTATCACCGCAAGGTACCAGGGCTATTATGTCACGCTGCCTACCTGCTGCCACACTCACACTGCTCCTCCATACCTCCTCCTGCTGCTGCTGCTGCTGTCTGTCTGTGTTTCCCACTGCCAGGGTACACAGATGATTTACCTTCTGCTGCCACTCTGCCACCAGCTATTACGTCAAACAATAGCTGCTCGCCTACTCCTCCATTCCTCCTCCTGCTGCTGCTGTCTGTCTGTGTTTCCCACTGCCAGGGTACACAGAATTACCTTCTTCTGCTGCCACTCTGCCACCAGCTATTACGTCAAACAATAGCTATATTGGTTGCAAAACCAAAACCAAACAAACCATTAAAAAAAAAAAAAAAGGTTTAATTTTTCTGAGGTGCCCGGGTTGAAAACTGTGTTGTCCCAGTTGTGTATTGGACACAATGTGGGCTGCACGACCGCTGTCTGGGACCTCCTGTTGTGTTTATTTACAGCCCTGGTATCACCGCTAGGTACCAGGGCTATTATGTCACGGCGAGCTGCCTGCCTCATTGACTGCCTGCTGCCACACACTCATCCTCCTCCTCCTGCTGCTGAATTTACCTCCTGCTGTCTTTGTGTTTCCACTTCCAGGGAGCACATACAATGGCGCTTCCAACATGCGTGCGCCCACCAGCTATTTGTTACGCTCAAAAATAGCTGCATTTCTTTAAAAAAAAAATTGAAAAGAGAAATACGTGAAGAAGAAGAAGACGATATTGAAAAAGAAGGAGAAGGAGAAGATGAAGATGAAGAAGAAGATGAAGAAGAAGAAGAAGATGAAAAAGAAGAAGAAGATGAAGAAGATGAAGAAGATGAAGAAGAAGAAGATGAAGAAGAAGAAGATGAAGAAGAAGAAGATGAAGAAGATGATGAAGAAGATGAAGAAGAAGAAGAAGATGAAGAAGAAGAAGAAGATGAAGAAGAAGAAGAAGATGAAGAAGAAGAAGATGAAGAAGATGAAGAAGAAGAAGAAGATGAAGAAGATGAAGAAGAAGAAGAAGAAGAAGATGAAGAAGAAGAAGAAGAAGAAGAAGAAGAAGAAGAAGAAGAAGACGACAATATAGAAGAAGAAGAAGAAGATATAGAAGAAGAAGATCTAGAAGAAGAAGAAGAAAGATAAAGAAGAAGAAGAACAAGTATATACAGTAACACTACTGAACAAAATTAAGGACACAACTTCTCTTTCCACATTTTTTTTTAAAGGAACATCCCCACATAATCACTTGCTGTTGTTACTTGGAAAAAAAGATGTTTCTTGCATCATTCACCCTCAAAACAAGTGTTGGAAGCTATTTAAGGCCAATTCGAATAGTCAGCTCGAATAGTGAGCTCGAATACCGACTCGAATAGTGAGCTCGAAGTCCGAGGTCGAATCGAATAGTAAAAATTATTCGACTCGAATATTCGACTGACCTCGAATAATTTACTATTCGAATTCGACCAAACTCGAATTTTAAAAAGGGGTATTTGAGCATCACTACCGCCAAGGGGGTTAAAGGACATCATCCCCACACTTTGATTGGCCCAATAGGCTGCCTGTCAAATTTCCTGTCAAGTGACAGGCAGCCTATTGGGCCAATCAAAGTCCGGGGATAATGGCCTCAATTCACTAAGCTTTATCAAACACTTTATCAAACGTTTGATAATTTACCTCATGGGTAAAATCTAATTTTGAATTCAATAAGATGTCATAGATTCATTGAATGTTTCATCCACAAAACATTCAATAAATCTATAACACCTTAGTGAATTCAAAATTAGATTTTACCCATGAGGTAAATTATCAAACGTTTGATAAAGTGTTTGATAAAGCTCCGTGAATTGAGGCCATAGTCCTTTAAAGTGATTGGACCCGCAGGGGCTCAGGGCAGGACGAGTGGAGCTCTAGTAATTGCCAATTAGCAGGCATAGGTTTGAAGCGCTCGCTACGCTACTCTGATAAGACACGCTAACTCTGATAAGACATGCTAACTCTGATAAGGCATGCTATTTGTCTTAGTGAATCAAGCACTATGTAAGCAGAAAGTGCTGTGGATGCTGCATCTTGTTATGGGACCATTCCTGAGGAAAAGTGAGGCAAGGTACAAATGATTGGGTACCTTGGAAAACAACTGGTGCTGCCAGGTTTCTCAGAGGCAATGTCCTGCTTGAAAACCATGTAAGGGTGCACACACCACACTGTAAAGGTCCATACACATGTTAGATAAAGCCCTTATCCCTAACACACAAGCAAACAAGATCCCTTAAAATACGGGGGCCTAATAGGCCTGTCCGAAGTGATTGCCACTTCCTGCCACCAATCATCTCTACTAGAGTTGGGCCGAACGGTTCGCCTGCGAACGGTTCCATGCGAACTTCCGTGGTTCGCGTTCGTGTCTCGCAGGCGAACGTTTTCGGAAGTTCGGTTCGCCCCATAATGCACCATGGAGGGTCAACTTTGACCCTCTACATCACAGTCAGCAGGCCCAGTGTAGCCAATTAGGCTACACTAGCCCCTGGAGCCCCACCCCCCTTATATAAGGCAGGCAGCGGCGGCCATTATGGTCACTCGCGTGCCTGCCTGCATTAGTGAGAGTAGGGCGAGCTGCTGCACTGTCTCTCATAGGGAAAGATTAGTTAGGCTTAGCTTGTTCCTGGCTGCATACCTGTTCTGTGAACCCACCACTGCATACCTGTACTGTGTCTGTGAACCCACCACTGCATACCTGTTCAGTGAACCCACCACTGCATACCTGTTCTGTGAACCCACCACTGCATACCTGTTCTGTGAACCCACCACTGCATACCTGTTCTGTGAACCCACCACTGCATACCTGTTCAGTGAACCCACCACTGCATACCTGTTCTGTGAACCCGCCACTGCATACCTGTTCTGTGAACCTGCCACTGCATACCTGTACTGTGAACCCACCACTGCATACCTGTTCAGTGAACCCACCACTGCATACCTGTTCAGTGAACCCACCACTGCATACCTGTTCAGTGAACCCACCACTGCATACCTGTTCAGTGAACCCACCACTGCATACCTGTTCAGTGAACCCACCACTGCATACCTGTTCAGTGAACCCACCACTGCATACCTGTTCAGTGAACCCACCACTGCATACCTGTTCAGTGAACCCACCACTGCATACCTGTTCTGTGAACCCGCCACTGCATACCTGTTCTGTGAACCCGCCACTGCATACCTGTTCTGTGAATCTGCCACTGCATACCTGTACTGTGAACCCACCACTGCATACCTGTTCTGTTCAGTGAACCCGCCACTGCATACCTGTTCTGTTCAGTGAACCCACCACTGCATACCTGTTCTGTTCAGTGAACCCGCCACTGCATACCTGTTCTGTTCAGTGAACCCGCCACTGCATACCTGTTCTGTTCAGTGAACAGTTTGGTGTGTCAGTGTGAAGCAGTACCTTAATTACACTACCTGATTGATGAATACACATGCAAGATGTTTTAAAGCACTTTAGGCCTGTCATTTAGCATTCAATGTGATTTCTGCCCTTAAAACGCTGCTTTGCGTCAAATCCAGATTTTTGCCGGGGACTTTTGGCATGTATCCCACTCCTCCACCTGGGGGTCCAGGTGTTAGACCCCTTGAAACATCTTTTCCATCACTTTTGTGGCCAGCATAATTTTTTTTTTCCAAAGTTCGCCTCCCCGTTGAAGTCTATTGCGGTTTGCGAACTTTAACGCGAACCGAACCTTCCGCAAAAGTTCGCGAATCCGGTTCGCGAACCTAAAATCGGAGGTTCGGCCCAACTCTAATCTCTACTCGCCCCAGTACTCAGCCCCGAAAGCCGGCAGAAACATGGGGCTCTCCATAGGCTACATTAGACCAAGTGTCCCTATCAAAAGGGAGATTTTTCATTGGTCCGCCATGAACCAATGAGAATTCTCCCTGTTGCTGATGATTCACATTGTTTTTTTGCAGCCCAATGGAGATCACCATGTTTCTTCTGGACACGGATCACCATGTTGCTTCCGGAACCAAGCAGTGGCTAGACATGTAGCCCGGGACAGATGCGTTACCCCAACAGGCTATATGGAGGAACGCATCTGGCTGGCCCGGGATTACAGCAGACTGCATGCACAGTAGTGCGGTCCGCTTACTGCAACAGATCCCGCAGATCCATTAGGGAGTGACAAGCGTAAACGGCTTCTATTTCTAAAATAGGAGTCATTCACTGTCAGTTTAGTGATGAGCGGAGAACTGACAAAAAAAATGTCCATTCTCATCTCAAGTGGGAACAGAGCCTTGCTCATCACAGCCCCCCCCCCCCCCCCCCCCCCCCCCCGAGATGATGAAGCAAGAAGTTTCTTTTTACTGGACACAGAAGCTTAAATACTAGCAAATATTTTCCCTTCTCAATTAACACCAGAAAACAGTCTATCTTGTATTAGAGAGAGATCAGGGAGGCCAGGGGTATCCAACCAACCTGCCCAAATCATTTCAAACTTCTGTGGGGCTTTCCTATGTAGATATATCACCTTTTCCATTTTAAATATGCGTTTACTTGCTTAATCCAAGTGTCAACAGTTGGTGGGCTTGAATCCTTCCATACCATTAAGATTAATTTCCTAGCTTGAAATAGTAGTCGAATTATCATAGTTTGAACATGTTCCTGCACCTTTAATTCAGCAGTTGAGCCCAAAATACAAAGTTGTATAGTTCTATTCAACCGTTGATTGCAGACAGGGTCTGTGATATCTAGTATTGCCTCCCAATATTTATGTAACTTTGGGCAGCGCCATAGCATATGCAACAGGTCCCCATGATCCCTACTACACCTAGGACAAATTGGATCAGTTCTACAATTGATAGAAAAGAGTCTTTTGGGAGTTAATAGATTTCAATACAGGATATTAAGCTGTGACAATTTTTGGGAGGCGTTAGTAGAAACCAAGGGGACATTTTGAAGGATGTTCATCCAATCCTCAACCGCTAGTTCTCCTAGCTCCTGTACCCATTTATCATAACAAGAAGAAATAGACCAAGTATCATGGAATAACACATTGAGATAAAACCACTCCACCTTTTATATTGACTTACAAGATTAAAAACTGGTGACGGTTGTATCTGCAGGACGTGTATAGTACGTTGCTTATTAATTGCATGTTTTAGTTGCATATACTGAAACAACATGCTTTTCTGAATGGCGTGTCTCTGGTCCCCATCCATTTTTGGTGGGAGAAGATCTAAGTCAAATAACCCTCTCCCCTCCACACACTGAATTTTCTGCGGTGTGGTGAGGGGGGTGCGGACAATCTGTGGTGATTAAAAATCCATTATATTTACATTTATGAATTTGTCACTATTGAGGTAAGCACCTCCCCCTTTTTCTATTTTGTTTTTAGCTCAGTTTTATACACTCCTGGGAGTCTCTTACCCCCTTTGTGCTTGTAACACACTAACAACTGTACTGTTAGTCAGAGAACTGTAAAATCTTGTACACGCGTCTAAGGACTTCCACCCATAATAAGTGGGTCGTGACTCAATCCCTACGACGACAGTTTGGAGAGGAGTGTTTTACAGATGCTTCGCTACCCTGGAGGCTAGTGATTTATTCTGTTGCTATGGCGGGGGGCAAAGGGATGAGGGCACAGAGCAGGATGGAGTGGGAGGTTTAAGGGAAATATATAGAGCCTTGGGCTGCACTTGGATGAGATGATTTCTTGCCGATGTATCAAGGCCAACATACACATTCAAGATCCTTGGCAGAGGCAGCTGGCCCAGAACCATCCAGTCGTGTACAAATCTTTAGGGTGCATATAGACATCTAATTTTGCTACCTCAATGTAATAGGAGAGCTTCCCTACACAAACTGTTGTTCATAGTATTCAAAATCTGTTGACCCTCATTCTACATGGAAGTGGTAAATTTGGCTAATTATTGGCCAATCACAATTGTATGCTTGTACCATCAGAACAAGGATCTGCACAACCGTCTGTGTAGCAGGAGGATCTGCTGTCTTCTTGTGTGTATCTATGTATGCACTATGTATGCACTATGTACGCACTATTGATCAAGGGCTATTTTTGGAGCTTTCTGTCAGGAAACATGTAAACGTACAGTTCTCTAGTAACTGCATTGGAAAGGCATAATGGTTGTATGACACACTGCTTTCTCCCCTCCTGCTGACCAGTCGGAGGACCCTGGCAGCAGTCCATGGACAGTCACACCCTCTAATGTCCTTGAAGACACAGCATGCTGGTAGCCTGTCCAGCAGACAGATGGAACTCAGCATAAGGAATGCACTGATCTCTTACCTGGGAGCATCAAAGCTGTCGTACGATCCAACCGTGTAGTGTCTAAACAAGCGCTTGGCTTTGTCACTCCGGCTCTCTGGCGGGAAAGAAACACAACAAAAGCCGAGTGAGGCTCACATGGATAGGTGGGATGCAATTTCCTAATTATATTTCACACATAAGTTCAAAAAAAAGATTTTTCTTAAGTAAGCATTGATGGCTTAGAGTAAAGACCGTTCAAAAAGAAACAGGATACAAAGCTGTAACATAGCTCTGTGGTGTGGTGTGGTGGGCAGCACGGTGGCATAGTGGTTAGTACTCTTGCCTTGCAGCGCTGGGTCCCCGGTTTGAATCTCATGCTGGGCATACACGGCGCGATAGTTGTTATCAATCGAGCCGCTGATTGATAACATTCAACCTGTCCAATCACCGTGGCGGATCGACTCCGCGCTCGAACCCCACGGGTGGACAATGGAAGAAATGAGCGGCTGATAAGGAACAGCCCGCGGGGACGAGTGGGAATCGATCCACGCGCCTGTTCAGTCGAGCGGGGACGCGCCGGCATCGAGTCAGCGGCTCGATTCCGGCGCATAAACGCGCCGTGTATGCCCAGCATCAGCCAGGGCACTATCTGTTTGGAGTTTGTATGTTCTCCCCGTGTTTGCGTGAGTTTGCTTTGGGCTCTCTGGTTTCCTCTCACATCCCAATACCATACAGATAAGTTAATTGGACTCCCCCTAAATTGTCCCTAGACTATGATACATACATACGGTAGACTATGATGGGATTAGACTGTGAGTCCCACTGAGGGACAGTTAAGTGACAAGACTGTATACAGTCATGTACATGTACAGCGCTGCGGGACATGTCTGTGCTATATAAATATAAAAATTAATAATAATAGACTATGCATAAAATTAACTACTGTACATTCTGGCGTAAAAGACTACCGGTACTTTTTAACCCTTAAAAATATTCTGAAAAGTGAGTCGGGTGATACGCCCTATCCTGTTACCGCCTCTCAGATCTCGCTGCTGAGGACTGGAGTAAAGCGGCGCACGCGCAAATGTGCGGGATGAGATCTGAGAGACAGAGAAGGAAGTAAATAGGATACAAGGGCGGGCCAGGCAGGTGAAAGAGGCGTGTTTTATGAGCACAGTGTTATCTATTCTTCCATACCGCTCTGATAAACAGGGAGAGCTGACCAATCCGCTTAGGGAGAGGGAGAGTAGACCAATCTAACCAGTCAATCGCCTATATACTGTTATATACTGGGTACCACATACAGTACAGCACCTGTATCTGTTCATACATAGCACCAGTATATGATTTTTTTTTTTAATTTGCTGTGCATTGGAAGAGGGGTAGTCTTGGAAGTATATTCCAAACTCTATATTTTAACTGAAAAAGTTGGGGTATCGTCTTATACACCCAGTCGTCTTATATGCCAGAACATACGGTATATACCTACTGCAATAAGGGCCCGTTCTCATCTGAGTGGGATTCGCGGCAAACCGCTAGCGGTTCTGCAAGAACCGCTACACAATGTAGCGAGTGGCAGGGCAGTGTTCTCACTGCCGCGGTTGCGGTTAGCGATAAATGCAACCGCGCTGCATGCAGCGGTTTGCCGGTGACGAGCGTTCCGGGATTAGCGAACGTGATTAGCGTGCACAGCACGCTAATCGTGATCGCTCCAAAACCGCCGCAGTGTCCAGTGATTTTTCCGCGCTAATCGCGGGAAAATCACTCCCGCAAAACGCTGGCAGTAATCGCCGGCGTTCTGCGGTTCTAAGTGTGAAGGGCCCTGAGGATAAGACTGGGAACGCATATGTGTAATTTGGCTGCTGGTGAGTTGGGTACACTCAAATCTCTGGCAGCGTTAAATAAATACTATTCCCCCTCCGAATTTCAGCAAGTCGGAGGGAGATGTAATTCGGGGTTTGGCAATCCCCTAATTCCCCTTGTGTGGGACGCGTAGCATAGCACTAGTTCTAGCACATAGGCACTGAAATAACCTGATTCGCTGGGAACACCCTCAGAAAAGCCAGCCAACGCCAGGCCAGCAGCACAAACTGGCCTTATTGAGAACCATGGAGAGAATATTGTCCTAACATTCAAATGCACAGCACCACCGAATACCAGAAATTACTTGCAGTGTGAACCGTCTCTTATGTGTCAGGAATCCAGCTGGTGATAGTCTACGAGTTCATAGTAATTATGCTAAATCAGTTGCCATGAAGCCAGATATATACAGGTAAAACTCGAAAAATTAGGAGATCGTGCAGAAGTCCATTTATTTCAGTAATTCAACTTAAAAGGTAAAACTAATATATGAAATAGATTCATTACATGCAAAGTGAGATATTTCAAGCCTTCATTTGCATTGTAAAATATCGGTAATTTAATTACTGATATTTTACTATAAGCGGCACCACCGGTAACTCAACTCAGGTGGCAGCGGTGCAATACAAACTCCAAATACTTCCCACAAATGAGGGAGATATAGATTAATCACATGCAAAGTGAGAGATTTCAAGCCTTTATTTGTTATAATTTTGATGATTATGGCTTACGGCTTGTGAGAACCCAAACATCAGAATCTCAGACCATTAGAATATTGTGAAGAGGTTCCATATTCTAGGCTCAGAGTGTCAGACTCTAATCAGCTAATTCATCCAAAACACCTGCAAAGGGTTCCTATTTCATAGATTAGTTTCACCTTTCAGGTTGAATTACTGAAATAAATACTTTACAATATTTTAATTTTCGATTTTCACCTGTAATTTATACAAGTTTTTATTCAGAAATATTTCTTGATTTTCCTGTTTTGAAATGACCTTTAAAGCACATCTCATATCTCTCTAGCTCATAGCTCTGATGAAGAGAGGTGTTCCTCTCAAAACGCATAAGAAACTTGCCACAACTGTGAATGACATCACTCAATCAGTGTGGGGAGCAGTATCCCGTACTACTATTCATTCACCGCTACACAAGCAAACGGAGGAGCCAGGCAAACCAGCCCAGAGGGCATAAAGACACACACCAGAGTCCAGACCCTCTATCCGCTCTGCAGCTGGCTTAAGGGATCTGGTTGAAAATCGTTTTTCAGATATCCTTTAATATTTAAGGCAAAAACTAGCTTTACACGGTAAGCTAATTTCTATGCCTTAACTCTAGGTACATGACTGGAGTTGTTCTCTGACTTCTGAAATGACGACAGGCTTTTTGTGCAGTTCCACAAAGTTATAACAAAGTTTCTATTTATACCCAGTTCTGGGCATGCTGCAAATAGTTTAAGGACAGTTGCCCACCTTTCTGTGACTCCCTTCCATTATTCCGGACTGCTCTATATAAAGAAGGCTGTGGAGCAGAGCTATGAATGGGCCTGGGCTAATTTACAGAGGCACAATCAGGCAGAAGAATCAGAGTGACAAAGTCTCTGATTAGTTATCTGGCATGGTGCCTGGCCATCTCTTATCCTGCCACTAGTATTATCTATAGGCCTACCCTGTATTGTACTGCAAGTCTCATTGTTGTCATGAGCACTACAGGTCATGACATCAATTGCTGAACAAGAGAGAAGTGATTCATATTGAACATGAACTACTTAGAAACACCCACTAGATGGCAGCAGAGTCATGTTTCTCATACCTACATTTTACATGAAATTCCACTCTTGTTAAAGTGGTAGTGCATTTATAAATAAGTGTGTGTAATGAATAGCGGAGATGCCTCCGCGCGGTCTGGCGGCGGGGCGGCTGTCTCCGCGTTCAGACCGGCGGTTTCCGCACAGCAACATGTGTCTGGACCTTCTAGTGCACACAGATGGAGAGCTACGCGTCCGCGCGCCAGGCGACAGGACATTTATACCAGCAGAAGGGGAATCAGCTGATCAGGCCGATCAGCTGATCCCAGCTGGACTCTGGATTGGCTGAGTGGCTCGGGCGGAGCTGCACAGCACTGCAAGTATATATAGATCTTGCTTGTCAGTTGCTGGTTGTCTGCTGTTGCGAATACTTACGTGTGAGCACTCAGACCTCAGTCAGATCCTACAGTGTGTTAGAACCAGGTGGACCTGGGAATTCACACTTAGCCAGATTACGCTATTGTTATATGCTGTGTTATATCTTAGACCAGTTCCAGGGTGTCGAGATAAGGACCTCACACCCAAGCTTAGGATTACTGTGTCATTGCTGTGTTATATCTTAGACCAGTTCCAGGGTGTCGAGACCAAGGACCTCACACCCAAGCTTAGGATTACTGTGTCATTACTGTGTTATACCTTAGACCAGTTCCAGGGTGTTGAGACCAAGGACCTCACACCCAAGCTTAAGATACTGTGTTATTCTTTAGACTAGTTCCTGGGTGTCGAGACCAAGGACCTCACACCTCAGACTAGGATTGTGCTTTATATCTGTTATGACCATTTGCTCTGTCGACCTTTCTCTTGCTATCTGATTCGGTACCTCTGCCTATCTGCCTACCAGTTGCCAACCTTGCCTGTACCCGGTTACCGAGTCAGCCTTCTGTCTTTGTACCTTATCTGCTCGTGTGTTGCCGACCTGGCCTGCCCGACCCTTCTGGCTGTCACTCATCCCTTGAGTGTTCAGTCTGTCTGTACTACCCGTGACACTATTCCACCAAGTGTCAGTTAGCTGCAAGGACCTCCTGCTCCTCAGAGAGTCCTTCCTGCAGTACAGCCAGGGGCCTCTATCCCATAGGAGTCCTCTGGCTGCAGTACAGTCTGATTCCCAGTTTACCAGGGAATCACTGGCTGCCAGATTATCTCTATCGCCTCTCTTAGGAGATAGTTCCTGCAAAGCCAAGGGCCACCTGCTCCTCAGGTGGTCTGTGGTTGAAGTTATCTGTGTCTCCCGCCCCCTACAGTTGCACCAAACACTTACACTCTATTAGGTGTCTAGAGGTTAGTCATACTTGTATTATTGGTGATTCTGCAGATCATCAATAATCAGGTATACATCTGTATTGTTGGTGATACTGCAGATCACCAATCAGATTCTCTCTGTGTGCTGACACCAATCGTTACAGTGTGCTTAAAAAACTTTACAGATGTGTTGGAACTTGGAGACTGGATAAGGGTGTGGCAGTGTAACAGTCTGTAATTCCGAGTTTACCCCTAAGATTTTTTTTCCTAAACCAAAGTAACAGGAAATGGATTCATCCACCACACTCATCTACAGGGGTCGCTAAATTGGGGGTAAGGATGGATTGTGCTGCTCAATCTCACACCAACCCCACATGACTGATACCTCCCAACCGATGAATTTGAGAATGAGGGACTCTGGTGAGCGCAAACATACCAGAGCTATGTGCTCTCCACATCTCCAACTCAAATCTTCAACCTCAACCTGGTATTTATACTCCTATCGCGTGTCAAACACATCTCCGGTCACATCTTCATCCCATTTCCATTCATGTGTTCAGCACACCTCCAGTCATGTGTTCACCACACTTTCAGTCAATGGTTCTCCACGCCTCCAATCATGTATTCTTAACACCTTAATCCACATGTTCACTTTACCTCCAGTCATGTCTTCACCACACCTCCAGTCACATCTTCATCACATCTTCAGTTATGTGTTCACCACACTTTCAGTCATGTCTTCACCACATCTCCTGACACATGTTTACTACACCTCCAGTCATGTGTTCCCCACACCTCCAGTCACATCTTCATCCCATCTTCAGTCATGTGTTCACCACACCTCCAGTCATGTGTTCACTACACCTCCAGTCATATCTTCACCACATGTCCGGACATGTGTTCTCTACACCTCCAGTCATATCTTCACCACATGTCCGGACATGTGTTCACTACACCTCCAGTAATATCTTCACCTCATGTCCGGACATGTGTTCACTACACCTCCAGTCATGTGTTCACCACACCTCCAGTCATGTGTTCACCACACCTCCAGTCATGTGTTCACCACACCTCCAGTCATGTGTCCACCACACCTCCAGTCATGTGTCCACCACACCTCCAGTCATGTGTCCACTACACTTCCAGTCATGTGTTCACCACTACTCCAGTCATGTGTTCACCACTACTCCAGTCAAGTGTTCACCATTACTCCAGTCAAGTGTTCACCATTACTCCAGTCATGTGTTCATCACACCTCCATTCATGTGTTTACCTCACCTCCAGTCATGTGTTTACCATGTTTCCAGTCATGTATTCACCGCGTCTCCAGTCATTTGTTCACCACTCCTCCAGTCATGTGTTCACCACATCTCCAGTCATTTATTCACCACGTCTCCAGTCATTTGTTCACTACACCTCCAGGCAAGTGTTCACCACACCTCCACTCATGTGTTCACCACACCTCCACTCATGTGTTCACCACGTCTCCAGTCATTTGTTCACTACACCTCCAGTCAAGTGTTCACCTCACCTCCAGTCGTGTTCACCACACCTCCAGTCATATTTTCATCACACCTTAAGTCCTGTGTTCACTAGGCCTCCAGCCATGTTTTCACCACACCTCCAGTTATGTGTTCTCCAAATGTCCAGTCATGGGTTCACCAGACCTCCAGTCATGTGTTCAGCATACCTCCAGTCATGTGTTCAGCACACCTCCAGTCATGTGTTCAGCACACCTCCAGTCATGTGTTCAGCACACCTCCAGTCATGTGTTCAGCACACCTCCAGTCATGTGTTTAGCACACCTCCAGTCATGTGTTCAGCACACCTCCAGTCATGTGTTCAGCACACCTCCAGTCATGTGTTCAGCACACCTCCAGTCATGTGTTCAGCACACCTCCAGTCATGTGTTCAGCACACCTCCAGTCATGTGTTCAGCACACCTCCAGTCATGTGTTCAGCACACCTCCAGTCATGTGTTCAGCACACCTCCAGTCATGTGTCCACCACACCTCCAGTCATGTGTCCACTACACTTCCAGTCATGTGTTCACCACTACTCCAGTCATGTGTTCACCACTACTCCAGTCAAGTGTTCACCATTACTCCAGTCAAGTGTTCATCACACCTCCATTCATGTGTTTACCTCACCTCCAGTCATGTGTTTACCATGTTTCCAGTCATGTATTCACCGCGTCTCCAGTCATTTGTTCACCACTCCTCCAGTCATGTGTTCACCACATCTCCAGTCATTTATTCACCACGTCTCCAGTCATTTGTTCACTACACCTCCAGGCAAGTGTTCACCACACCTCCACTCATGTGTTCACCACACCTCCACTCATGTGTTCACCACGTCTCCAGTCATTTGTTCACTACACCTCCAGTCAAGTGTTCACCTCACCTCCAGTCGTGTTCACCACACCTCCAGTCGTATTTTCATCACACCTTAAGTCCTGTGTTCACTAGGCCTCCAGCCATGTTTTCACCACACCTCCAGTTATGTGTTCTCCAAATGTCCAGTCATGTGTTCAGCATACCTCCAGTCTTGTGTTCAGCACACCTCCAGTCATGTGTTCAGCACACCTCCAGTCATGTGTTCAGCACACCTCCAGTCATGTGCTCAGCACACCTCCAGTCATGTGTTCAGCACACCTCCAGTCATGTGTTCAGCACACCTCCAGTCATGTGTTCAGCACACCTCCAGTCATGTGTTCAGCACACCTCCAGTCATGTGTACTGAAATGTTTCACTACAGCTGCAATATCTGATGAAAACAATTCTAATATTGCCGGGCTACTGGATTCCAGCCAGGCCAAACTGAAATCAGTACTGCCCCATTTCAAGAACAAGAGTTACACTTTAAAAAGTCATTAACAACATGTACAACTCCAATGAACACAGCTGGTGTTGTATCGGATGGCTTTCTGTTGGAGTAGACTGAACCTTTTGTTGAACCAACAGAAAAGCCAAGAAACCTCATCTGCTTTCTTTATCTCACTCCATTAACTGCTTAATAAATCAGATAATGTTCTCCAAATGAGGCCTTCATGCTACCTTGCTTTCCTTCCTGGGGTTTCACAGCTATTTCCTCCACACAGTCTGAAGGGAACCAACCAGTGCGACCTCTGCAATTTCCTTCCCAGAATCCTCCTTCCCCCACGCTGAGAACTAGAAAACACAAAATCATTAGGTTAAAGGGGGCCAGTCACATTTAAAGCAATCTGTCACATACAGTTTCCTACTCATAAAAGAGAGAAAGGTGAATCCCCAATTTAAGACATTTGTAAAGATTTCTTGACAGAAGGTTTACAACTCCAAAAACACAACTCCAGTATTGTTTTTTTTTCCATGTCTATTTTTATTGCATGTAATGTGCTTTGAAGGACTATCACAAATATTTTGTAAGCTTCTGTGTGGTATTCAATTTACAATAGCTTTAAAGTGAATGGGAACCGCATTTCAAAAAAAATGAAGCAAATACTTACCTAAGGAGAGGGAAGGCTCTGGGTCATATAGAGCCTTCCGTCTCCTCTGTTGGTGCCCTCTATCCTGTGCTGGCTAACCTCCCCCCCCCCCTCCTTTCAATCCCTCGCCGAAAGGATATTTGGAAGTCTTTGGGAGCCGTGTCCTCCCGAAGACGTGCGGCTCCATACTGCACAGGCGTGAGCGTGCAAGGGAGCGTGCTTGTGCAGGTGCAGTACAGGGCCGCCCTTCTTCAGGAGCACTCAGGCTCCCTGAGAAATTCTGAAGCCTCCTTCGGCCGGGTACAGCAGTATTTTACTAATTTCGTCAAATACCGCTACCGGGCGAGCCAGCACTGGGACAAGGGGACCAGGAGAGGAGCGGGGAGGCTCTATAGGACCCAAAACCTTCCCTCTCCTTGGTTAAGTATCTGTCTCATTTTTTTAAATGCGGTTACCATTCACTTTAAGAAGGCATTTTAGACCTTCTGCTGGAAGAACTCAACCATTCTGTTGTCTTTACAGACAGCGCTATACTCTTAGGACCAAGGATCCAGGAAACTCGATTGCCACTACTGGTTAAGGAGGGATTTTGATGAATGGTAAAACTTTGCAGTTGAATCTTGAAAGGTACACATGACAAACATGGTTCATGTTCATTCTCCTTTAGATTGTAAGCTCACATGAGCAAGGATCTCTTACCCTTTTGTGTCTTGGAATTTGTTATCCATTTTACACACATTACTTTTGTAACTGTAATTACCAATTCTGTATTTTGTATATTGGTGTATAACATTGTCTGTATTATTATGTACCCCATGTTTGTTTCTTACTCTGTACAGCACCACATAATATGTTGGTGTTTCATAAATCAATTATAATAATTGTCCAATTCAATGGCTTTCAAAGTGTTCTCTTTTAAAGCAAGACTCCTAAAACCAGTAAAAAAAAAATGTCTCCGGGGAGTGTATATGTTTCGAGCAGAACCCAGAGTCTGGCCAGAGTGCAATATGACTACATGTGTCCGGCCAAGTCCTGAAGTGTCTTCCCATGATAGTCCCGTAGTGTCTTCCACACTGCATTACTGATTCCCCGCAGTCTCCGTTCTGCACAGTGCACACACGGTATCGTCAGCTGTCTGCTGCAGCCTCCCACACTCTCAAAGTGCTCTCAAAAACAGACGACTCTGTACATGCCCAGTAAGGAGCCACCTGTCTTCAAGAGCATCCGTGGACACAAATGCTCCTGAAGCATACATATTAGTACGCCGCTGGTGAGCTGGACTTGAGGGGTGTTGAATGAAGACGCACCATGCTGCCACTCAAATACCTGGCGGTGTTAAATACTATTCCCTCTTCGAGTTGTCGCAACTCCGAGGGAGATGTAATTTGGTGTCGGCTATTGCCGGAACCGGGAATTACCTTTACGTGCCCCGCAACCTGCTTCACTCCTGAAGGCTTCTTAGGATCCCACTGTAGACATGTTCAACCAGTTGGTTCAATACATAAAACGAGGGTGACAGGGTGGGAACGAGGAGAGCAAGAGAGGACCGGGAGGCTCTATAGGATCCAAAGCCTAGCCTCTCCATAGGTATCTGACTTGTTATTTTTCTTGCTTATGTTTCACTTTAAGTATAAAGTTTCCTTCGAGCTCTGGTCTTGGTGTAAGGACAGATTACCTAACAGTGAAGACTGGTGAGTCACACAGAGATGACTCAACTCTCCCACCTTCTCTTCCCTTCAGACTCCAAATAAAGGCTGGGACAAGCATTACTTAGAGGTAAAATGTGCAAAGCACAGGCTGACTTGCATTTTGTGCATATGACCTATAAAAACTGTATAACAAGTCAAAAAATGCACCTCATTTCCTGTGCAGGGTGGAGATGGAGGAGGATATAGGCCCATGCAGGGGCACACGGGCCCCATGAACCGCTTGCTTCATGTCCATTCAGAAGCGGTTTCTTCCCTCCATGTACCTGTTTTTCCTTCCATGTCATTTTCTCTATTTGGCTGTCCCTCATTATAACTAGGGATGGTCAAGGAGTTTTGGGAAGGTGATCGGTAAAATAAGCTGTTTTCTGCATTATCAAATGCGGTACTGCTTAGTGCATTGAAACCATTGCGTTTCATTTGTTTAATGAAACAAGGATTCTAATTGGCTCCTGTGGGGGGCACGTTTATTCAGAGTTTTTTTTCCACCTACTGTGGTAAATTACCGTATCACACTGACTGTCTCCCATCTACCACTGCACAGTCTAGAAGGGGCGTGACTAAAAGCTTCACTTATAGACAATGATGTAAAAACCGTATCATGGTATCTCTAAAAACAATTATTGCTTTTTAGGGGCAAACCCAGGTTTTTCATGGGGGGGGGGGGGGGGGTTCCTGAAAGGTGTCTCTCAGCCACACACAAAACAGTATAATAATATGGTAGGACATCATGCTGGGTACACATAATGCAATTTCCCCTGCGGCAGACCGACAACAGAGCAGTTTGGATACAGATAATAATGACAGCCGTTATTAGTGATGAAGGGGAAAGTGAAGCATTCACACAGCAGGGTCACAGGGCTGTGCTCATACCTGACTCTGTGCTCTGTTAAGTTCCCCAGAGCTGCTCCATACTCTGTACTCATGCTGCTGCTCCATGCTTTGTACACACGCTGCTGCTCCATGCTCTGTACTCACACTGCTGCTCCATGCTCTGTACTCACACTGCTGCTCCATGCTCTGTACTCACGCTGCTGCTACATCCAAAGTCAGCAGGGAAAGAAAGGGGGCAGTGCTGTGAGCTGCAGGATGCCTGCAGATATTCTGGTGTCTTATCATGTGCCTGTCCCCAGACACTGCACCGGCCCTGGTCTGAGGGGGGATTCTGGGCAGCTATAATCCTCCGTGCATTTGTCCATGTTTTCAGAGATACCATGCTATTGTTTTATTCTGCAAATAATCATTAATAACATCACATAGTCAAAATATTGCACATGTGGTCTAGTGATTTGGACATTGCATTGTGTCCAGACATTGCAGGTAATTATTCTAAAATGGCCAAGGTTTGAATGAATTTGGAATTACATTGTAACATTAATCCAGGCACTGTCAGTCTTGGCTGAAAGCATATAATAAATATATACTTATTTTATGATGTATCTGTTTTGGATGCCTCCAGAAGTATTAAAAAAATCTTATTCTAATTGTTCAAGCGTTTGGCAGAATGTGTGAGAAGTTCCACAAACAGTATGATCATAAATTCACAACATACTGTATTATTGTTAGAATATTTACCACAAGAGGGCAGTGTTGCAACACAGAAAAGTGCAGTACATGCTCAATACTGTTACACACTATACAGAAAGAATATGAATTCATTGTGCATTTAGGATTTATATTGTATTTTCATATGTGTCCGTCAGAAGTAAATAAGGGCATGGCAGCTTTGAAAAACGGTGCTACTAATGTCACTCCAAATTCCAATACATAACAATGGGTATATATTGTGCTGATTAAACACATGGATTCCAAGTCCCAGCACCCACTGTGAACGTTGCCAGACATTGACGCTCTCATCTTACCATTGGTCACACTTCATTGCTTAGATCAGCCCTTTACAGTTCTTATATATTATATACAGCAAGTAAAAAAGTTTTAAAGCGTAAGGTTATATTGGGCTTAGGCAGGGGAGTAACTATAACTAGTGGGGGGGAGGGGGGGCAGAGATCTTTTGGGGCCCCAACTACTAACCCTCCCTTTCCCCGATACAGGGGACTATACTTCAGATCAGGTGTTTTGTGGCTACACTTGTTATGGGTGTGAAGATCATGATGGCCACACTTGTTTTATGACCCTTGTAAGATGGGCCCCAAGGCTGTGAGGGTCTCCAAGGGGAGGCAAGGGAAGGGGTGTGACCATTGGGGGGAATAAAAGTTTTGCTGGGGGGCTCCATGAAATGTAGTTACACCACTGGGCTAAGTGTAATTTAGAGCAGCATCTTTTGGCAATGTCTTGGTATTAGAGGATGAAAATGAAAAGTAATTTTACTCCCGTGAGAACATTCAAGAGAAAAGTTTTCTGAATTGAGGCAAAAAATCTGAACTCAAAGTCAGCAACAAGACCAGATTTTAGCCTTGCTAGGTCAACTGTCTTGCACTACTCATAGCCTACTTATTTGCCTGTAGCTACTTGAGGTATGGTACTATTGGCGACCCACTGTTTGGGGGGAGCACCCTGGTTTTCTACTTCTTTAAATGTTTTTTTTTACTTAGGCTCCTTCTTGAAGGTACCAGAGCTTTTTTGAAGGTACTAGAGCTTTGTGGAAAGTACCAGTGCTTTGTGGAAGTTACCAGAGCTTTATGAAGGTACCAGAGCTTTATTGAAGGTACCAGAGCTTTGTGGCATGTACCAGAGATTTGTGGAAGGTACCAGAGCTTTATTGAAGGTACCAGAGCTTTGTGGATGGTACCAGAGCTTTGTGCAAGGTACCATAGCTTTGTGGCATGTACCAGAGCTTTGTGGAAGGTACCAGAGCTTTATTGAAGGCACCAGAGCTTTGTACAAGGTACCAGAGCTTTATGGAAAGTACCAGAGCTTTGTGGAAAGTACCAGAGCTTTATGGAAGGTACCAGAGCTTTGTTGAAGGTACCAGAGCTTTGTGGCATGTACCAGAGCTTTGTTGAAGGTACCAGAGGTAGTTGTACAGGAGGAAGGGGGTAGGGAGATAGCTTTTACTTCACTGTGTTCCAGCCTGGCCTCTCTCAAAATAATTTATGAGAATACTAAGTGTTGTGGCGGAAAAGTGACTATCATTCTCACCTTGCAATGCTAGGTTTTTTTCCCAATGTCCTGCCAATTTTGCCACTTTTATGCAGTAGATCATTTAGTGATCAGTGAAAATGTCAATATTCTTTTTGCATTTCTTTTTGTGAAAATAATGTAAAATTTGACTATCGAGCAAAAATGCCTTAGAAAATAATTTTGTAATTCGTTTGTGATTTTTCAATTTAAATAGGTGTGATTTGGGGCGTTTTTGCTATTTGACGCTGTAAAATGTGTGGGTTTTTTTGTTTTTTTTTTTGCTTTTGCACTTTATAAAGGTGTAATCAACTCATGAATGACAATTTGCAGTTTTAGTTAAAATTCACATTGCGAAAATATAATACACTTTCGATACTTTCAAAATCAAAAACAGCATTTTCGATGTGAAAATTACTATGGCCAAAAAGCGCATGCAACACTAGAGAGCACACTTATACAGTCTGTTCATAGTATTCAAAATGCGGCATACTACGCTCTCATATGTGTATGTGTATGCACCCTTAGGCATTAAAGGACCACTGTAAGGTATATATAAAAAAGGAGTTTAACTTGCCTGGGGCTTCTACTGGTCCCCTGCAGACATTCTGCGCCCGCCCCGGGACAAAACGATCTGCCAGTCCCCCGTCGCAGCTCATTTCTGTTTTTTGCTACTTTAATGTCACATGTCACATTACGTCCTGCTAGGGTCGTGCAGTGGCCCGCGACATTACAGGCGCAAAAAACTGAAGTAAGCCATGGCAGGGGACCGGAGGATTGTTTTGTCCCGGTGTGGGCACAGGACGTCTGCAGGGGACCGGTAGAAGCCTCAGGTAAGTTAAACTTTTTTCTTTTTTTATATACAGTACCTTACAGTGGTCCTTTAAGAAGGTACAGAGGAGTAGCTACAGAGCCATGGGCCTGAGTACAAGTTTTTTTTTTTTTTTTTTTACTGGCTGACCCATATATCCGATAATATATAAAAGTGCTTATGTTTTACAGTATTTACAGTATTACTTTATCAATGATTTAGTTCATGTTTGCCTATGGTTTGTTTATTATTAAATAAGCAGAAGCAACGCCGGGTCTCCCACAGTCCTCATGGAGTACAGACAATAGCACCATTTTTCACAGCTGCTGTGTCCTTGCATCCAGCAGTATCCCAGCTTTGGAGAGGAATGGGTAAATGCAATAGACCTACCTTTGATCTTCTCCCCTTTGCTGAGCGATATCTCTCCATCTCCTTGGGCTTGGTATGGCTTTGTGACCACAAACATCCGCCCTGGCACAGCCGAGTACAGCTTCTTCTTCATGCGGTGATTCACAGTCCCGCCAGCAGAGGGTTCTTTGGTAGAACCACTGGAACTGAAAGATGATCAGAAGCAGAACATGAGTTGGTGACCTGATCTCATCAAGCACTGTACTAAATAAGCTGAACTCCAGACACTAAAGGTGGCCATATATTAGATTATTATAATAGAAATGGATGAAAATTGGTGCCGCCAAGTGCATGCCCGGCTGACAATGCGATCAATTTCGGGACGAAAATTGGTCGCTTTGTTGATCGCGCATGCTGCAAGAAGTTGGGCCAACTTACTCGATCGAGTGCATGGTGGGAATGGCGTGCAATTTTGCGACAATCGACGAATGCGACATAATCCCTGGCGCTGTCCCCCCCTAATGAAAAATGTCCCCCTAGATTACTAAGAAATTAGGGAGAGATTTGTTTCTTGGTCAAATCTGCCCATGATCACTAGATGTATGGATATCTTAATATTCAACTGAACAACTGACCTCAGGATCACTGCATACAGTTCTGGAACAGAGCACGTGAGCTATGTTCCTGGCAGTCAGGTGATTACTTTTAAGATTAAAGGTAACTTAAAGTGAACCAGAGACGAAGCACCCTCATGTATTTTACCATATATATCAGTGGGAACATTAGAGAAAACACCTACCCTGCTCTCTGTTTCATCCTTCACTGCTCAGCCTGCTTGTTACAGCCCTGATAAAATCCCAACTGAGCATTTAGTCTGGCTGTGCTCAGGAATCATTATAGCTGAGTCTGTATTCTCTGATGTCACAAATGAACCCCACAAATGACGTCATTTTAGAAAGAAGACCCCCCAAGGTATTCCGTTAGGAGTATGGTGAGTTCATATGAGCACCTTTAGGCTTTACAGGGGTGCTTACAATTAGGCACCCCCCAAAATGCCAGGACAGTAAACACACCCCACAAATGACCCCATTTTGGAAAGTAGACACTTCAAGGTATTCAGAGAGAAGCATAGTGAGTCCGTGGAAGATTTCATTTTTTTTTTTTGTCGCAAATTAGAATAAATGGAAACTTTTTTCTTTTTTTTTTGTCACAAAGTGTCATTTTCCGCTACCTTGTGACAAAAAATAAAATCTTCTATGAACTCACCATGCCTCTCAGTGAATACTTTGGGATGACTTCTTTTCAAAATGGGGTCATTTGGGAGGTATTTATACTATCCTGGAATTTTAGCACCTCATGAAACATGACAGGTGCTCAGAAAAGTCAGAGATGCTTCAAAATGGGAAAATTCACTTTTGGCATTATAGTTTGAAAATGCTATAACTTTTACCCAAATCAATAAATATACACTGAATGGATTTTTTTTTTTATCAAAGACATGTAGCACAATAAATTTGGACAGAAATGTATACAGAAATTTTACCGTATTTAAAAAATGTCAGCACAGAAAGTAAAAAAAAAATAATTTTTTTGACAAAATTCATGTCTTTTTTGATGAATATAATTAAAACTAAAACTCGCAGCAGCAATCAAATAGCACCAAAAGAAAGCTGTATTAGTGACAAGAAAAGGAGGTAAAATTCATTTAGGTGGTAGGTTGTATGAGCGAGCAATAAACCGTGAAAGCTGCAGTGGTCTGAATGGAGAAAAAGGCTCTGGTCCTTAAGGGGCGAAAAGACTGTGGTCCTCAAGTGGTTAAACAATGCATACTGCCTGGCTTGCCTGGTGATCCTCTGCCTTTAATACTTAAGCACAACAGAAGAGTATGGCCCGGTTCACATTAGCGGTTGCTATCCGGAATCGCCGTGCCGGAGCCGTGCCGGAGCCGGACCGCATGCGGACCGGACGAAACGGACGCACGGCATAGCAATGAAAGTCTATGCGACCGTTCACATGCGTCCGTTTCGTCCGGACCGGAGCCGGACCGGATCCGGACTCCGGCGTCCGTTCCAACATGCGCTATTTTTTGGTCCGGCTGGTCCGGCTGACGTATCCGGACCGGAGCCGGAATGTTGCATCCGGCCAATGGAAACCAATGAGAACCGGAGAGCGCACAACACACTGGCTATAAAAACCGGATGTTGTACCACACTTCCTATGCTGACTCTATGGTATGGTGGCCATTTTGGATGGGGACCACATGGCACCAGCGTTCACAGAGTGGAGCAGCAGTGACTTCATGCTGGAGCTCTTTGGCAGCAATATGGAGCAGGATCTGTCTGATAGCGAGGGGGTGAGGCCCTACACATCAGAAGACCTCATCCTACAGGTGCAGCAGGTACCAGCCCTGTGGGACAAGGGGGATGCGGACCACAGCAACATCAAAAAATGCAGAGGCCTGTGGAAAAAAATTGCCAAGCTGTATGTGGAGGACTTTGAGAACTTGAGCAAGAGACAGCAAGGCACAGAGGGTATGTTGACTAGAAGTTTTTGGGGGGGGGCTTGTGGTTTAAGCTTGTGATGTATTCAACTTTTGCTATGGATTTGTGTCACCCACGTGTTGCCCACCCACCCGTGGCCCACCCACCTGTTCCCCACCCACCTGTACCCCACCTGTGATGTATCCCACCCACCTGTACCCCACCTGTGATGTATCCCACCTGTGATGTATCCCACCCACCTGTACCCCACCTGTGATGTATCCCACCTGTGATGTATCCCACCCACCTGTACCCCACCTGTGCTGTTTCCCACCCACCTGTGATGTATCCCACCCACCTGTACCCCACCTGTGATGTATCCCACCTGTGATGTATCCCACCCACCAGTACCCCACCTGTGATGTATCCCACCCACCTCTACCCCACCTGTGATGTATCCCCCCCACCTGTGATGTATCCCACCTGTGATGTATCCCACCCACCTGTACCCCACCTGTGCTGTATCCCACCCACCTGTGATGTATCACACCCACCTGTACCCCACCTGTGATGTATCCCACCTGTGATGTATCCCACCTGTGGTGTATCCCACCTGTGCTGTATCCCACCCACCTGTGATGTATCACACCCACCTGTACCCCACCTGTGATGTACCCCACCTGTGATGTATCCCACCTGTGATGTATCCCACCCACCTCTACCCCACCTGTGATGTATCCCACCCACCTCTACCCCACCTGTGATGTATCCCACCCACCTGTACCCCACCTGTGATGTATCCCACCTGTGATGTATCCCACCCACCTGTACTGTATCCCACCCACCTGTGATGTATCCCACCCACCTGTACCCCACCTGTGATGTATCCCACCTGTGATGTATCCCACCTGTGATGTATCCCACCCACCTCTACCCCACCTGTGATGTATCCCACCCACCTCTACCCCACCTGTGATGTATCCCACCCACCTCTACCCCACCTGTGATGTATCCCACCTGTGATGTATCCCACCCACCTGTACCCCACCTGTGCTGTATCCCACCCACCTGTGATGTATCACACCCACCTGTACCCCACCTGTGATGTATCCCACCTGTGATGTATCCCACCCACCTCTACCCCACCTGTGATGTATCCCACCCACCTCTACCCCACCTGTGATGTATCCCACCCACCTCTACCCCACCTGTGATGTATCCCACCCACCTCTACCCCACCTGTGATGTATCCCACCTGTGATGTATCCCACCCACCTGCGATGTACCCCACCTGTGCACATAAAACATACACAATGACCAATTATTATACATCAATTTATTGTAAAAAATTAATACATTTAAAATCACTCAAACTTGAAACTCCAAAATAAACACATTTCAACAAAACATATTAAAAACCAAACATTCACCCTCGTCCAGGTGGTGTGGTAAAATAAAGTCTCAGTTGGTCCCTGTTCCGCAGTGACACTACCCTTGGCCTGGTTGCATACCTCCGCAGGGGCATTAGTGGAAGCACATTCGGGGGTTCAGGAGTCTCTCTTTCCTCCTGCCGCACAAAGTTGTGGAGGATGCATGCTGCCTTCACCACGACAACTGCGTTGCCCGGTTTCAGCAGCATGGGCGTGTGGAACACCCTCCACTTTGACACCAGGATCCCAAATGTGCACTCCACCATTCTCCTTGCACGGCTCAACCGAGCATTGAAGTGTAGCTGGCTGGCATCAAGTCCCCTGTCTGGGTACGGACGCATTACATGGTCGGACAGGGCGAAGGCCTCGTCCCCCACAAACACATAGGGGTAGGCCGGTGCCCTTGTCCCAGGCCAGGGTCTGTCACGGGGGAGACGCAGTCTGCCTTCCTCCATCAGCCGGCAAAGGGTCGTACGCTGGAAAATTCCAGAGTCATTGGAACTACCGTACGACCCCACATCCACGTACACAAACTTGTAGTCCGCATCTGCCACTGCCATTAGAACAATGCTGAAGTATTTTTTATAGTTGAAATAATGGCTGCCACTCCCCACGGGTTTCTGAATCCGGATGTGTTTCCCATCCAGTGCGCCAACACAATTAGGAAACTTGCACTCGGTCCAGAAGCCCTGGGCGATCTCCTCCCATTTCGTGGTGTCCGGCACAGGCATGTATCTGGCCCTCAGTCGCGTCCAAAGGATCCTCGAAGTCCTCACGACGATGCCTGCCACCGTGCTCTTCCCAATACGAAATGTGACATGTAGCGATGTATATGTTTGTCCAGTTGCGATGTACCTACAAGAGAAATAATCGAAATCAATTTTTCATGTCGTTACAGGAGAAAGGTACAAGACAAG
The DNA here is from genome assembly GCF_040937935.1 of Hyperolius riggenbachi. NCBI lineage: Eukaryota > Metazoa > Chordata > Amphibia > Anura > Hyperoliidae > Hyperolius > Hyperolius riggenbachi. The sequence goes on along the minus strand of NC_090651.1, from coordinate 322,397,630 downwards.
GTGGCGCAATATACGGGATGCATATGTGAAATGGCTACGGAAGAAAAAACTTGCCGAACGAAGTGGCAGTGGCGGGGGAAGGCGACAAAAAGACTACCAATTTGCCAAGCAATTGTCTTTCATCAATGCAAGCCTGGAACCTAGACTGTAAGTACCACTACTGTGGGCAGGAACTGAGAGCTCACATGACTTCGGCCATGTATTGCTATGGCCTCAATTCCCATGGCTAGCGAACTTTTCTCACAAGCTTTATCAAATGTTGGGTAGAAACGGGTGATAAAGTGATTGCTAGTGTTTGCTAGCTCTGTGAATTGACGCCACATGCTGTTTGGCACACCAATAAATATTTTTTTTATCTACAGGACTGAAGACAATTTGGAGCAAGAGGAACCGACCCAGGAGGCACGGTTCAGCAGTGAGGAGAGCTTGGTGGATGATGACGTCGCCGATGTAACCTATTGCCCCGAGGCGAGGAGTAGGAGGAGGGAGTCCTTAATCACAACTCCGTCCTTTGATGATGACTTGGCAGAAGAGAGCTTGGATGTTGAGGTTGCAGGACCGAGTGTGGAAGAAGCTGAACCTCCACAATCGACCGCTATGGAAGCTCCAGGGGAACAAGAACAAAGTGAGGAGCACCGAGAGACTGCAGCACAACCAGCGCGCAGGGCAACCCCGACACAGGCCAGAGGACGGGAAGATGCTGCCACACCACCAGTGAGGACCACCACACCAGTGAGGCGTCGAGGTACCCTCCCCCCAACAAGGAGAGAGACAGAGTCCGAGATGTCCGGGGCTGTCTCCGGACTTCTCGGGATTCTTCAGAGCCACCAAACTCTCATAACCCGGCAGTTGCAAGATGAGGACAGGGGCCATATCATGGAGCAGTACAAGTCCCACATCACTACACTGCAATGTGAGCTCGACGCTGTACATGGGCACTACAGGGACGAGCTTAAAATGATGCATGAGATGCACAGAGGAGAAAGCGACCAACTGCGTGCGCAGCATCATCAGTCGGTGGGCCAGCTGCAGAACATGATGCAGCAAATGCATCAACAAAGCAAGGAACTACTGAAATTGCAGGCACACCCGTGTTTTCACACTGTGATGTCTCTAATACCATATCTAGAAAAGGTGCCTTCACAAAACCTGATGGCGTGCCATTCCAATTTGCTGGAGGTGATTAAACAGCACATGGACACGCCATTATTGCAACCACCAATTTTTAGACCCCCACAACCAACAGCGGTGCCCACCTGGCAATCATCACAGATGTACACCGGCTACAGAGGCAGTCAATATGGGCCACCGCTGTCAGGGTCCAGCTCATCCACGACCAGCACCCAAGAGAGTCCAGATTTCCAGGCAGCAACTCCCACCTTTTCTAGTAGTGGTGCCGATACAATTTGAAAAAAAAAGTAAAATTGTTCCTGGACATGCTCCTCTGAATACCTCCGATCCTCGGAGGAAGGATACCATCACAGGGCTTTTTAACTTTTGGTTTAGCTGGACTTGAACTTTAGGGCCTGGTGTCCCCGAAAGACACTACCTGGGTCACAACCTTGTGCCTGTTGCACTGCACCTGTAGTCCTGCACCTGTGCCTTTGATTCCTCTTGTTCCTTACTTTGTTGATCCTAATCACTTGCACAAGACCCTTGGAGCCATGGGTGAAGGACACCTTGACTGGTCGGTGAGAGGCCTAGCCTTTTCACTGCCCTGTGTCCTTCATCCATGGCTCAGAGGGTCATGTGCCAGTGGTTAGGTTTTTGAAGCACTTCAATTTTAGGGCCTGGTGTCCCCGAAAGACACTACCTGGGTCACAACCTTGTGCCTGTTGCACTGCACCTGTAGTCCTGCACCTGTGCCTTTGATTCCTCTTGTTCCTTACTTTGTTGATCCTAATCACTTGCACAAGACCCTTGGAGCCATGGGTGAAGGACACCTTCACTGGTCGGTGAGAGGCCTAGCCTTTTCACTGACCTGTGTCCTTCATCCATGGCTCAGAGGGTCCTGTGCCAGTCGTTAGGTTTTAGAAGCACTAATAATTTAGGGCCTGGTGTCCCCGAAAGACACTACCTGGGTCACAACCTTGTGCCTGTTGCACAGCACCTGTAGTCCTGCACCTGTGCCTTTGATTCCTCTTGTTCCTTACTTTGTTGATCCTAACCACTTGCACAAGACCCTTGGAGCCATGGATGAAGGACACCTTGACTGGTCGATGAGAGGCCTAGCCTTTTCACTGACCTGTGTCCTTCATCCATGGCTCAGAGGGTCATGTGCCAGTGGTTAGGTTTTTGAAGCACTTCAACTTTAGGGCCTGGTGTCCCCGAAAGACACTACCTGGGTCACAACCTTGTGCCTGTTGCACTGCACCTGTAGTCCTGCACCTGTGCCTTTGATTCCTCTTGTTCCTTACTTTGTTGATCCTAATCACTTGCACAAGACCCTTGGAGCCATGGGTGAAGGACACCTTGACTGGTCGGTGAGAGGCCTAGCCTTTTCACTGCCCTGTGTCCTTCATCCATGGCTCAGAGGGTCATGTGCCAGTGGTTAGGTTTTTGAAGCACTTCAATTTTAGGGCCTGGTGTCCCCGAAAGACACTACCTGGGTCACAACCTTGTGCCTGTTGCACTGCACCTGTAGTCATGCACCTCTGCCATCGGTTCCTCTTGCTCCTCACTTTGTTCTTGTTCCTAACCACTTGCACAAGACCCTTGGAGCCATGGATGAAGGACACCTTGACTGGTCGGTGAGAGGCCTAGCCTTTTCACTGCCCTGTGTCCTTCATCCATGGCTCAGAGGGTCATGTGCCAGTGGTTAGGTTTTTGAAGCACTTCAATTTTAGGGCCTGGTGTCCCCGAAAGACACTACCTGGGTCACAACCTTGTGCCTGTTGCACTGCACCTGTAGTCATGCACCTCTGCCATCGGTTCCTCTTGCTCCTCACTTTGTTCTTGTTCCTAACCACTTGCACAAGACCCTTGGAGCCATGGATGAAGGACACCTTGACTGGTCGGTGAGAGGCCTAGCCTTTTCACTGCCCTGTGTCCTTCATCCATGGCTCAGAGGGTCATGTGCCAGTGGTTAGGTTTTTGAAGCACTTCAATTTTAGGGCCTGGTGTCCCCGAAAGACACTACCTGGGTCACAACCTTGTGCCTGTTGCACTGCACCTGTAGTCATGCACCTCTGCCATCGGTTCCTCTTGCTCCTCACTTTGTTCTTGTTCCTAACCACTTGCACAAGACCCTTGGAGCCATGGATGAAGGACACCTTGACTGGTCGGTGAGAGGCCTAGCCTTTTCACTGACCTGTGTCCTTCATCCATGGCTCAGAGGGTCATGTGCCAGTGGTTAGGTTTTTGAAGCACTTCAATTTTAGGGCCTGGTGTCCCCGAAAGACACTACCTGGGTCACAACCTTGTGCCTGTTGCACTGCACCTGTAGTCATGCACCTCTGCCATCGGTTCCTCTTGCTCCTCACTTTGTTCTTGTTCCTAACCACTTGCACAAGACCCTTGGAGCCATGGATGAAGGACACCTTGACTGGTCGGTGAGAGGCCTAGCCTTTTCACTGCCCTGTGTCCTTCATCCATGGCTCAGAGGGTCATGTGCCAGTGGTTAGGTTTTTGAAGCACTTCAATTTTAGGGCCTGGTGTCCCCGAAAGACACTTGGGCAGCTATGCCCTACAACTCTTCCAGCACAAAGTTGGTGGTTGGTGTTCCTTAAAACTGACCGGGCTATACCATAGATATGTTATTTTTTTGTCTTCCATGTTGGAAGAATGTTTCCATGTTGGAAAGTGGTTGTTTTTGCAATAAAAAAATTTGTTTTTACATACCTCAGTGTGATGAGTAGTTGTTCTTGTGGTGTGACTGCTCTCCTGAACGTGGTATCCTTCTTCCTAAGGTCATCCTTCACCATCTCCAAAAGGGTATCAAACCTGTCAGGAGATGTAAAGGAAGAAGCTGTAAAGTATGTTGTGGGACAAGGTGTTGGGTGGAGGATGGGGGAGGTGTGTTTACAGAGGTTTGGGAGTGTTGTGGAGGGTGGGGGTGTAGTGTATAGCTAGGTATACAGGGGTGTGGGGGTCAGGGTGGTGTGTTTAGCTAGGTATACAGGGATGAGGTGTTGTGGGGGTGAGGGTGGGGTGTTTAGGAATGGTGGGGGTTGGTGTATTTAGGCCTATATACTTACAGGGGAATAGACATCCGAGTGTAGCTGTAGAACTTCTGTGGGTGTCGTCTGAGGTCCCGGTAGAGGGCCTGGAACTCTCCCTTCCTCTGCCTCCTGGCTAGTAGAGGGTGCACCCACCATCTCCTGCGAGGAGCACGCCTTCTCCCCACATAGTAGTAGGTAAACAACAGGAAGGAGAGAATTCCCAGGTAATAAGCGTAAAAAATGACTGGATCCATGGTCCCAACTGCTGTCTCTGTATCCAAGGATGGTCTCCACACGTCCAGCTGTCTCCAACAATGACCCCAGAGCTTCTGCTGACCTCCCAGAACCCCAGGTATTTATACAGGTTGTTATCTCTTTAAGAATCCGGATCCGGACCGCAACCGTGTTCATACCGCACGGAAACCGTATGCAAACGGACCGGATCCGGACCGGATCCGGAAAGGAACCGTACGGTTCAGGTCCGATCCGGCTCCGGTGCGGTCCGGACATCCGGTGCGGTTTTTGCAAAACCGCAAGTGTGAACGGGGCCTATTAAATCCAGGCGCACACATCATAAACTCCAACTCTTTAAAGGACAACTGTAATGAGAGGGATATGGAAGCTGCCATATATTCCCTTTTAAGCAATACCAGTTGCCTGGCTATCATGCTGATCCTCTCTCTCTAATACTTTTAGCCATAGCCCCTGAACAAGCATGCAGCAGATCAGGTGTTTCTGACATTATTTTCAGATCTGACAAGGTTAGCTGCAAGCTTTTTTCTGTTGTGATTCAGACACTACAGCAGCCAAATAAGTCAGCAGGGCTGCCAGGCAACTGATTTGTTGGAAGGAATTAAATATGGCAGCCTCCGTATGCCTCTAACGGGGGCTTTGCTATTAACCGCTAAAGTCAACGGCTGGTGAAACATTTCCCACATTCTGAACGAGAACTTTAATAACAATTATCTCAAAAATTGTAAGGTCTTTTTGATTTTTTTTCCTCTTCTACCCACTGTCCTCCTTTACATACCCTGCAAAGTTGGTGTTTCTGGGGGCTTTGCTATGAACTGCTAAATTCAGCGGTCATTGACTTTAACCGGTTCAGCCTCACAGCTATTTTCACCTTAAGGACTGAAGCAATTTTCCCCTGTCAGCGCTGCTCTCATTCATTCGCTAATAGCTTTATCACTACTCATCACACATAAATTATTTAGATCTTGTTTTTTTCACCACAAATTTGGCTTTTGGAGGGTGACATTTGTTGTTAGTAACTACTAAAATGTCTATGTATTTTAAAGAGAAAAACGAGGGAAAAAATGAAAAAATGCACTATTTCTCCAATTCCAGCCTCTATAGTTTTAAAATGAACAACGCTACTGAACATTTTACCCACACATTTTATCTGCCTATCTGTCGTGGTTATCACAAGATTTAAATTATGTCCCTAGTACATAGTATGGTGACAATATATTATTTGGAAATAAAGGTGCATTTTTTCTATGTTGTGTTTTTTGTTTTCTCATTGCACACTACCAATAATTACAAGCCTTTATTTGAAAAAAAAAACAGTAATACATCCTCATGACATACATATTTAAAAAGCGGAGTCCCTAAGGTAACTATTTAAGTATTCACTTTTCAATTCTGTCACTTTTGGTGTTTTTTACAAGTGTATTAGTTTGGTGCAGAGTATGTGAAAATAACAATTGCATTGCTTTTCATTTCATTTGCTGCTAAAACAAAACCACATCACATATGCCTAATCTCTCAAAGACCTCAAATACTATTCTCTTGCTTGTCCCGGTGAAAATGATACCCTATACACATAATCAGATAGCTTCTTGGCCACGCAATACTCTGTTAACCATGAGCAGCACTAATGCATTTTTCAAGGCCATTTTTTGCAACAAAAGTAATACAGTCATTCTTTGTTCGCAAAGCCCCTGGAGTGTCAAAACATTTGAAACAGGTCACAAATGTCACCATTCTGAAAACTAGAGACCCAGGCCTACTGAGATATACATATTTTGAAACAATTGGACTTCTGCGGTTTTGCTAAAATTGAATCATAACTTGGAAAATGGTATTTTTTTACATCTTTTTTCACTTTGGCACAAAAAAAAAAACACTTAACATAGTTCTTGTCTCTCAAAGACCCCAAATACTATTCTCTTGCTTGTCCCGGTGAAAATGATACCCTATACACATAATCAGATAGCTTCTTGGCCACGCAATACTCTGTTAACCATGAGCAGCACTAATGCATTTTTCAAGTCCATTTTTTGCAACAAAAGTAATACAGTCATTCTTTGTTCGCAAAGCCCCTGGAGTGTCAAAACATTTGAAACAGGTCACAAATGTCACCATTCTGAAAACTAGAGACCCAGGCCTACTGAGATATACATATTTTGAAACAATTGGACTTCTGCGGTTTTGCTAAAATTGAATCATAACTTGGAAAATGGTATTTTTTTACATCTTTTTTCACTTTGGCACAAAAAAAACAAACACTTAACATAGTTCTTGTCTCTCAAAGACCCCAAATACTATTCTCTTGCTTGTCCCGGTGAAAATGATACCCTATACACATAATCAGATAGCTTCTTGGCCACGCAATACTCTGTTAACCATGAGCAGCACTAATGCATTTTTCAAGGCCATTTTTTGCAACAAAAGTAATACAGTCATTCTTTGTTCGCAAAGCCCCTGGAGTGTCAGAACATTTGAAACAGGTCACAAATGTCACCATTCTGAAAACTAGAGACCCAGGCCTACTGAGATACACATATTTTGAAACAATTGGACTTCTGTGGTTTTGCTAAAATTGAATCATAACTTGGAAAATGATATTTTTTACATATTTTTTTCACTTTGGCACTAGAAAAAAATCTGATGACTTAGGCCTCAGTCCTAAAACACACCAACATTTTTTCTACAGCTCATCACGGTTAAAATGATACAACATATGCCTTACTTAGTAACAAATGGTTGGGTGCAGCAATCAGTTATACCCAATGTGCACTATTTTTTTTGCACTAATTGTTGCAGAGCTATTGTTTGTTTGCATATTCCCAGGAGAGATTGGAATCAAACAAAGACCGCACATGACACCATCATAGAAGGCTAACAACCAGGGCTATTCATCAGTAGGTATTTTGTGAGCTACCTTCTCAAAGGAACACTGCAAAAGGAATTCTCACATTGTCCTGGTTATAACAAATCCAAAATGTGGCTAATTTGAATATATCACTTCTCTTCACAGTGATAACAAATACATTGGAACTTACCATTGGATGTCTTGCAGAATTAGAGAAAAGCCAGAGGCCATAAGTCAGGGGTCAAGCAGATCCAAGAGTCAGAAGATGGGAGCAGCAGGGTCCAAAGTTCAATTTTGAACTTTGTTTGTGGTTTCTTTTTCCTCAAAAAATTCAGTTTCCTCCAACACCCCAAAAACATAGGGGTATGCCAAATGTGAGCTCCTTTGAGGGTCTGTAAGTTACATGAATATATAGGAAAGGGGAAAATGCCAGTCAAATATGTCCAGGTAAAGAAAAAAAAAACACAAAAAAAAGAAAAAAAAACACAAAAAAAAGGAAAAAAAAGAAATTAGTAATCTGCAAGTGTGTGGTATGCCCTAAAGCACTTGATAACACACAGTGCAGGGGCTGACGGGCAATCTGGGCAAAAATACCGTGACTCACACCGTCTCTTGTGTTTCACACACACTCTGCATCTTCTCAGGGGGGCTTTTTTCACTTCATTGGGGGGAATTAGTTCAGGGAAATGTCTCTCCCTCAGTCTAATTGAGTTCTCCAAATGGATAGGATCCTGTTGTGCAATTTGGCCAGGGGAATACATTAGGGACTTGTGGACTTGAATCTGGAAGTCAAGAAAGGTCATCTGTTGGCTTGTTGGTGTTGTGGCTGTTTTTAGATAGACCACAAATGCATTGTGCATGGTCATCTGCAACAAGAAGAATGTTATTTTTTTGTACCATGCTTTCCTTCTTCTTCTTAATAAATAAGGCGCCAAGACTTGGTCTGATAAGTCCACTGCTCCCATATTTTTATTGTAGGCGACTATGGCCTCTGGCTTTGTACGCTGTTCCGTTCTGGATGTGGCAAGAACTGTGGCCTCAGTGTGGATGGTAGATAGCATCATCACCTCCCGCTTGTCGTGGAACTTTATTGCCAGGAGCTCTTCAGATCTGAGTGCGTAAGACTCTCCTCTGCATAGTTTTTTATTTACTACCTGTGGGGGGAGGCCTTTACGGTTTGCTCTCACCGTCCCACATGCGCCAGTCTGGACTGAGAAGAGGAACTTAAACAGTGGCACACTTGTATAAAAGTTGTCCAAGTAGACGTGGTAGCCTTGGTGGAGAAGTGGATTTAATAGGTCCACCACTATTTTGCCACTGGTGCTAATGTACTCAGGGCACCCAGCTGGCTGCAGAATGGAGTCTTTGCCTTCATAGATTTTAAAAGTGAAGGTATAGCCAGTGCCACTCTCGCATGCCCTATAAATTTTCACCCCACATCTTGCCCTCTTGCTTGGTATGTACTGTTTCATGGAAAGTCTCCCATGAAACGGTACCAGGGATTCGTCCACAGCAATTTCCCGGTGTGGGGTATATACATCCATGAACACTGCACTTAGGTGGGTCAACAGGGGTCTCAACTTAAACAGTCTGTCATGGGAAGGGTTGGTATGTTCCACATCTTGAGAGTTGTCATTCAGGTGGAAAAACTTTGACAACAGCTCAAAACGCTGCCTGGGCATTATTGCTGGATAGAGGGGTGCATTGTGATAAAGGTCCCTGGACCAGTACATTTTTATCTGGGGCTTTGGGTTGATGCTCATGCTGAGCGTGAGGCCTACATAGGCCTTCATTTCGGGCACGTTGGTGGGGTGCCATTTTCTGGTGATATAGTTAGTGGGGTGGTCAGCTAAAAATTGTAGAGCAAATAAATTAGTTTGCTCTACTAAATGCTCCCACATTGCCTCTGTCATAAAAAGCTGGAAAATGTCAATTGGTGCCTGATTGACAATGGGCACTGACACACCAGCGGTGGCTGTGAAGGGTGGGATGTTGGGCGCAGCATAATTAGGGGGTTCCCAGGTGCCATTTAACATATGAAGCGGTACCTCCTGCCTGCGAGGTACCTGTGGCTGCCTACCCTGTCTGCGCCTAGCTCCCCCTGGCGCACTGCTGCTAGCAGCAGCGGGGTTGCCCACGGAGCCCTCTGCTGGGTTGCCCACGGAGCCCGATGCTGGGTTGCCCACGGAGCCCGATGCTGGGTTGCCCACGGAGCCCCCTGCTGTGGACAGTCCTGATGGTCCCTCATCAGCGGACTCAGGACTTGGGTCCCTCCTCAAGCGGCGTGATGGCGGCCCTTCGGACTCTGAAGATTCAGATCCTGAACCAGAGCCGGACGGAGGGAGCCAATCACTACCTGACTCATCCTCGCTGCTGCTCTGCTGGAGGATGGCGGCTGCCTCCTCCACAGAATAGAGCCTCCTCGCCATTTAAAAAGGGATAGATAAAGATGAGAAATATAAAAAGATAGAAAGATTTTTTTTTTAAAGTGACAGTTTTTTTTTTTTTTTTGGGGGGGGGGGGGGGGGGGTGTAAAGGGGGGGTGGAGACAGTAGAGAAGAGGGGGGGGGAGGAGAGTAGAGTATAGGTAGTAACAGATAGGAAGAAAAAGATCACAATAGATCAGTGATCAATAGATCAGTAGGTAATAAATGGCCAAGGAGAGGGAGAATCAGGGATTCTGGGCAGTATGGGGTTAAAAATTCAGGGATGGAGGGCAAATTTTATTAAAAGGAATTCCTACCAGCTTATCTGTCAGTCTGTCTCTCAGCTCCTGTCACCACAGAACAGTGATTGATCTGTGTGACAGGAGCTGAGAGACAGAGAGAGGGAAACCTGTTATTTACAAACATTATTAAGAATTCACATTGTTACTGGATGTAACTATGTGAATTCTTTACTTCCTTTGCTCTGATTGGCTCAGAGGAGCGCTGGCTCCTCTTCACCAAACAGCACGGCTTGTAAGCCGTCGGGGACGAGCGCGCACCGCGCGCACCACGCGACCATGCGCGCGCACACGCGGAAGTGCGCCTGGACGCGGACTCTCGTCCAGATAGGCTTTAGCTGCCGCTGCCTGGACGAGCTTGCTCGTCCATTTAGGCTGAACCGGTTAATGTAAACTGCGAACGCAATTTTTTTTCAAAACAATTTGCGTTAAAGGAGAACAGCAAAAAGCCAGCAAACTGTTCGGAACCTCTCTAATCCTTACTGAATAGGTGCTGACTTAATGAACAGGAAGAGCCAAGATTTGAACCCAGGTCTCCTATAGTGTTGATCCGAAATTCACGTAATTCCGAGTTTCCGTAATTTGGATGCGAATTTTGCCGTTATGATGCAATGAAATTTCGTACAAACCGTAATTCGGAAGATTTAATTCCATTGTGTAATTTTTCATTTTCTATAGAAATAGTCATTTAAATTACAAAAATTGATGTAATTTTGTTTCTAATAGAAATTATGCAAATTTAAGTAATTACTAAACTCAGGAAAGTCACCCATTTGGTTGCAATTACTGATAATGCAAAGGCCCCTGCACGTGCTGTCCCTTTAAATGTATCAGGAAGCTCTACCTGCAGCCACTTCTAAGACAGGTGCTCTTGGTCAAGTTGCACTTAGCGGTCATGCTGAGATACTTGGTATTGGGCCTTTCAATATCTGATAATGCAATGGTCCCTGCATGTGCTGTCACTTTAAAGGTAGTAGGAGGCTCTACCTGCAGCTACTTCTAAGACAGGTGAGGTGCTATTTGTCAAGGTACACTTAAAGGACCTCTGTCGTGAAAATCCTAACATTTTAAATACATGTAAACATATACAGATAAGAAGTACATTTCTTCCAGAGTAAAATGAGCCATACATTACTTTTCACATATGTTGCTGTCACTTACAGTGTGTAGGAGAAATCTAACATTACCAACAGATTTTAGACTAGCCCATCTTCTCAAGGGGTGTTCTCAGGGTTTCCTTTAGGCTGCTTACACACCAAGACGTTACAGGCACACGTTAGTGCGCCTGTAACGCTCCCCCAACGCACAGCAATGTAACACAAGTGGGCTGTTCACACAGCCCACGTTGCGTTACATGTAACGCTGCACGTTCTCCGCAAAGTGCAGCATGCTACGGCGTTGGAGCGGCTATAGCCGCGTTAGACTGTTTGCACATGCGCAGTGGGGGGCGGAGAGGAGGCGGGGAGAGCCAGCTACAGTAGCCGCGCACATGGCTACTTAATATTCACTGCACTGGCGGGCGCTGATTGGCCGGCGGGACCACGTGATGCGGAGTGTCTCGCTCCGCATCACGTGGACCCGCTGGCCAATCAGCGCCACTCTGGGAGACATTATAGGAATCGAGCCGCCTAACGCGGCTCACTCTACCATCGGCTCTTGCAGCACCATACGTTGTGTTAGGTGCACGTTATGCGACCTTAACGTAGCACCTAACGCAACGTCTTGGTGTGCAAGTAGCCTTATTTTTAAAAGCACTTAGGCCCAGTGCACACCAAAACCACTAGCAGATCCTCAAAACGCTAGCGGTTTTTGTAGCAGAATTTCAGAGCGATTTTAGGCATGTTTAGAGAGGTTTTCTAACCATGCCTAGCGTTTTTGGAAGCATTTTTGTGTAGCAGATTACAAATATTGTTACAGTAAAAGCTGTTACTGAACAGCTTCTGTATCAAAAACGCCAGGAAAACCGCTCTGATCTAGCGTTTTTTAGAGCGGTTTTCATTTTTCCTATACTTTACATTGAAACAGAAACGCATCTGCAAACCGTAAACGTGCAGCAGGAGGCATTGAAATACATTAGCCAAGCGTTTTCACAAGGGGATGCGGTTGGTGGATCGCTCCTAAAACCGCTCGGTGTGCACTGGGCCTAAGTGAATGGCAGTTGCTCTGTCCAACTGCCAAAAAAGTGTACAGCGAGCATGGAGGCTGGCAAGCATGTTTTTATAAATCTTTTTCAGGGAGTGTCTTTATAAAGAGTAAAGGCCATGCTGAGAATCCCCCATGAAGTGATGGACCTGTCGTGATGTAAGATTTCTACTACTTACTGTAAGTAACCGCAACATGGGAAAGAAGTAATTTTTGGTTCATTTCACTCTAGAAGAAATGTACTTCTTATTTGTATGTGTTTTAAATTTTAACCACTTCACAACTGAGGGGTTTTACCCCTTCAGCATCCAAGCAATTTTCACATTATGCCAAGAATTATTTTATTCTAAATGTGTTTTAATGGGAAAATAGGAAAACATTTGGAAAGAAAATCATTATTTTTCAGTTTTCTGCCATTATAGTTTTTAAATAATGTATGCTACTGTAATTAAAATCCATTTAACTTATTTGCCCATTTGTCTCGGTTATTACACCGTTTAAATTATGTCCCTATCACAATGTATGGCACCAATATTTTATTTGGAAATAAAGGTAATTTTTTAAAAAATTCGCGTCCATCACTATTTACAAGCCCATAATTTATAAAGTAACAGTGTTATACCCTCTTGATATAAATATTTAAAGAGTTTAGTCCCTAAGGTAAATATTTATGTTTGTTTTTTTATTGTAATTTTTTTTTTTAATTACAAAAAAAAATGGTAACAATTGGGGAGTGTGGGAGTTAATGAGTTAATTTATAATGTATAATAATGTATTTGTATATGAAAAATGTTTTTGGGTGAAGTTTTACTTTTTGGCCACAAGATGGCCACGGTACATTTTTGGGAATGCGACCTGTAAGCATCGGAAGTACGCTTACAGGATGTTCAGGGAGGCTGGGAAACTTTTTTTTTTTCTCACAATGATCGCGCTGCTTCTCACAGAAGCAGCCGATCATTGCTGGGGGGCAGAGATCAACGAACGGGAATGGTTTTTCCCGTTCATTGACCTCCGGGTGAGCGGCCGCCGGAGTGCAGGAATGCGGACAGCGGCGGCAGTGGCGTAGCGGCGGGGGGTGCGTATATCTGGGCGGGGAACTCAAGTCCAAAGGAGCGTAGATATACTGTACCCGGGCGGTGAAGTGGTTAAGATTTTCACAACAGTTCCTCTTACACACAACATGCACACAACCACACAACCAACATGGCAAGCCACACAACCTGATGAACCACAAGACCTGAACGTCTACACGCCTAGACGGCTAAACAAACAATTCAATTACCATGCGCAGGCAAGAGGAATGACGGCTTACGCATTCATAGCAAATACAAGTCTTTCAAACAACTTGTACACACGCATCAACTGCACGATATCAGACCAACAGTCGTGTGAATAGATCCTACAGTTGGATCGGGCAAACTGCCTGTTATCAGTTGCTTGTCACGTTGTTTGCACGCGTACACATGTCTGAGGCAGGGGTCACACTTACCGGCTTTCGTACGCGTTTTCTGCACAGAAAAACTGACTTCAACTGAGAACTCATGTTAATCAATGAGCTAGGTCACACTTTAATGCAGATTTCGCATGCAGAAAAAAAACTGACATCTTGCGCAATTTGTCAGTTTTCTCTATAAATTACATTAGCTGTTGTAAGGCAGAGGTCACATTTGTCTTTCAGTTTTCTGAAAAGTGTAGAAACTGAAAGACAAGTGTGATTCCTGCCTGAATATCGCCTAACAGACTAAAGTCAGATGATAATCAGGCTGCAGGTTGACCCGTGTGTACTTAGCTTTAGAGGTCATGCTGAGATACTTGGTTTTGGGCCTTGAAATATCTGATAATGCATAGGTCCCTGCATGTGCAGGGACTTTAACCCCTTGCCGACTGCTCCACATCAATTGGAGTGAATGCGGCAGCAGCCCTAGGACCACTCCATGCCGATTGGCATGAATGGCTCTGGGCGGGGACTGCAGGAGATCGCGCGTGCTGATGCACGTGCATCTGCGCTCTGATGACGGAGCTCCGATACGCCTTCAGTCTCCCAGCGGCGATCGCCGCTCGGAGACTATTAGAGAGCAAAACACCGCAAGCACCGACAGCAAGCACAAGAGCGATCCGCCATTATAGGCTGAAGCCTATAACAGCCGATCACTGTGATAGGCTGATGGAGGAAGGAGGGTTAAGAAATTAAAAAAAAAATCAAAATTCAATACAAAATATTGCAATTAATATTTGTAAAAAAACAAACAAACAATCCTGGGGGTGATTTAACCCCACCAACAGAAAGTTCTGTTGGTGGGGAGAACAGGGGGGGGGGGATCCCTTGTGTGCTGAGTTGGACGGCCCTGCAGGGAGGCCTTAAAGAAAACCTGAACTGAAAATGAAAAGTAAAAATAAGCATACACAAGTCATACTTACCTTCCATGTAGTCTACTCCTCAGCGTCTTTCTCCTGTCCCGCGTCCTGTTTGCTCACTGTGATCAAGGGAATTTTCCGTTCTCCATTTTGAAAATGGCCATTACCCATAACAGCTTTCTGGTCAGCACACAGTTAAACGGTAACATCGTCCACTTGAGCCAAAGGGAAACATGGACATTACCTGGTACATCAGTTATCCTCTCAGCTATAACTGACAGCAACTGATATTTTACTGACAGCAACTGATATATTTCAGATCTGACAAAATATTGTCAGAACTGGAAGGGATTATTGTCAGAAGAAAATGGTGAGCTTCTGAGAGGAACTGATGGCAAGGTAACTTAGGAATGTTCATTTGAAGTTACTTCATGTGTTTACTTTAAATATTTTTACTCAGTACAGGTTCTCTTTAAAGCTGCAGTGGCCCAATTAGGAAAAATTAACCTGGTCACTAGGGGGGTTTAACACCGCGGTACTCAAGTGGTTAAATGTATCAGGAGACTCTGGACTAGAACACAATTTTGAAAACGGACGAATTTTAGCGTTAAACAAGAAATTCCGATCCGTTTCAGCTATGGAAACAATCGTAATTACAAAGAAAAATGATTGTAATTACGAAATTTAGCGTAATTCCACAAAATTACGAATTTGCAATCACGGACGTAGTCGTAATTTCGTGATTTACGTGAAATTTTGCGTAATCGTAATTAGGTCATTACGCTCATCACTAGTCTCCTATATCAGAGGCAGAGCCCTTAACCAGTACACACTATCCAGCCACATTAGGATCATCACTGATAATATATCAGTGTTGCATCACCTGGGACCATTTTCAACACAAGCCCTAGAGTGATTCCTTAATGCACTACAAATATATACATTCATTTGATGTAGTTGTCCAATAATATATCATTATTGCCATGAATTACATGGTTATGGGGCAGCAGCGTGAGCGATAATGAACTCTTGTGACATGCCTAAGTGCACTTAATGCTCACAAGGCCAGGCAATTACATTTATGAGTCCCCAGCAAGACTTTAATGTGTGGCATTGCTTGCAGATATGGATTGCTTTATGCTATGAGAGGTGTTGCGTACGCACAGATATACAGCGCTCTGCACAGATCATCATCCTCATCAGTTTCATGTCCTGGATCACCCTGCATAGCCTGTTACCTGGAATATGCACAGATGTACAGCGCTCTGCACAGATCATCATCCTTATCAGTTTCATGTCCTGGATCACCCTGCATAGCCTGTTACCTGGAATATGCACAGATATACAGCACTCTGCACCGATCATCATCCTCATCAGTTTCATGTCCTGGATCACCCTGCATAGCATGTTACCTGGAATATGCACAAATATACAGCACTCTGCATAGCTCATCATCCTCATCAGTTTCATGTCCTGGATCACCCTGCATAGCCTGTTACCTGGAATATGCACAGATATACAGCACTCTGCACAGATCATCATCCTCATCAGTTTCATGTCCTGGATCACCCTGCATAGCCTGTTACCTGGAATATGCACAGATATACAGCACTCTGCACAGATCATCATCCTCATCAGTTTCATGTCCTGGATCACCTTGCATGCATATCCTCTTACCTGGAATATGCACAGATATACAGCACTCTGCACAGATCATCATCCTCATCAGTTTCATGTCCTGAATCATCCTGCATAGCCTGTTACCTGGAATATGCACAGATATACAGCACTCTGCACAGATCATCATCCTCATCAGTTTCATGTCCTGGATCACCCTGCATAGCATGTTACCTGGAATATACACAAATATACAGCACTCTGCACAGATCATCATCCTCATCAGTTTCATGTCCTGGATCACCCTGCATAGCCTGTTACCTGGAATATGCACAGATATACAGCACTCTGCACAGATCATCATCCTCATCAGTTTCATGTCCTGGATCACCCTGCATAGCCTGTTACCTGGAATATGCACAAATATACAGCACTCTGCACAGCTCATCATCCTCATCAGTTTCATGTCCTGGATCACCCTGCATAGCCTGTTACCTGGAATATGCACAGATATACAGCACTCTGCACAGATCATCATCCTCATCAGTTTCATGTCCTGGATCACCTTGCATATCCTCTTACCTGGAATATGCACAGATATACAGCACTCTGCACAGATCATCATCCTCATCAGTTTCATGTCCTGAATCATCCTGCATAGCCTGTTACCTGGAAAACGCACTCTACACAGCTCATCATTCTCATCAGTTTCATGTCCTGGATCACCCTGCATAGCCTGTTACCTGGAAAACGCACTCTACACAGCTCATCATTCTCATCAGTTTCATGTCCTGGATCACCCTGCATAGCCTGTTACCTGGAAAACGCACTCTACACAGCTCATTATTCTCATCAGTTTCTTGTCCTGGATCACCCTGCATCCGAACTTTAAATGAATGAGGATAGTTGCTATCCGGATTTCATCCTGTTAATTGCAATCACCTGTGCGGGCTGGGCGGGGGTGTCAATCGTACCTCTCTGACGTCTTCTTAGGTCCGTCCCTCGGCGCCTCCTGCGATGCGGTCCACGCGCGTCATGTGAGTAATAACACTTCCTCCTTCAACCCGGAAGGAGGAAGTGCTTGTAATCACGTGACCGCCGCTTGGATCGCAACGTAGGAGGCGCCGAGGGACGGACCTAAGAAGACGTCAGAGAGGTAAGATTGATCCCCCGCCGAGCCCGCACAGGTGATTGCAATTAACAGGATGAAATCCGGATAGCAACTATCCGGATTCATCCAAAGTTCGGATTTTAGCACCCCTGGTCCTGAATCATCCTGCATAGCCTGTTACCTGGAATATGCACAGATATACAGCGCTCTGCACAGCCCATCATCCTCATCAGTTTCATGTCCTGAATTACCCTGCATAGCCTGTTACCTGGGAATGACTGCATCATTACCTACCCTGGCAGACTGCACACTGCAATATGCTAGAATTAAAACATTTTCCATTGTGGCTGTGCTAATCCAAATATCACACAGCCATCGCTCAATCAGGCTGTCAATAGGCGGCACAACACACTCCTGTGCGCCGATCTCTGGGCACTCAGAGAACTATACATCTGCATCAATCAGACACAATGTCATCATTTATAATAGTCACTTATTCCTAACTCTTGTTCGATGGTAGCAGCCAGTCACTGGGGACAAAGGAGTGTATTTTTTTTTCTCTGATAAGTGCTTCTAAATGATTAGGAAGCAATCCAAACACGCAGTCTGAGTACAGAGACTGTTAAATAACGTTACATAACAATCGTTTAAAGTGATGTTGTTGAGAAAGAAACGATCCTCTCAGATCTATACAGTGTAGTGATTTGGAGAAACTGAAAGGGAACCTGAGGTAAGAGACATATGGAGGCTGTCATATTTATTTCCTTTCAGAAATTGCTAGTTGCCTGGCAGTCCTACTGGTCTCTTTGGCAACAGAGGTGTCTAAATCAAACACCTGAAACAAGTGTGTGGCTAAACTATTCACACTTTAGTTATAAACATTTCATCTGCATGCTTGTCCAGGGTCTGCGGCAAAAGGTACCCATACATCTGGCGATTTTGGCATCCGATCGACCAAGCGAGAGATCTCCCTCTGATCTAATCTGAACAGGGAGAGATCTGTTGGCCGCCATAAACCACAGGCCAATTCCTGACTGATTTCAGCATGAAATCTTCCGGCAATAGGCCTCGTGACGCCCCATAGTGTACATGTACAGCCCCACTTCCCCCCATTGAGTTATAGCACATGGGGCGGTCACACCCACATGGGGCCCAAATCTGCGGGGCCCAAATCTGTGCAGACACAGCGCTGGGCACCGTACAGGTGAAGTATAACTGCACGGGGCATGGGGGGTGGGGAACGACAATTTTGCCATGAAATTGGTTGCATCGTTGATCAGGCATGCTTTTAGTGGCACCAATTTTCATCCGATTCGAAAATAATTATCGAATTGGGTGGTTGATCGACCACCAAATCTATAGATGTATGGCCACCTTAAGAGTATAAGAGGGAGGGAATCAGCAAGATCATCTATACTGTAGACACGCGCAGGACATTGGAGGAAACTGGAGTGCCCAGAGGAAACCACACAGACACGGGAAGAATACGCAGCTAGTGCCCTGGCTTAGATTTGAACCCGGGCCCCAGCACTGCAAGAAGCAAGTGAACATAGCAAGTGAATATATTGATGTGTGTAAGATCCACCTGAGAGCTGAGGTGGTTATAATCTGGTGAGCATCTAGTAAGAGGGGACGAGGGATACACAATTGTGTGACACCTGGGGAGCACAAGACACTGGAGCTGCTTGGGATTGTAAAGTCTGAACAATATTGCCCTATGCGAAGTGTGTTTTTTATCACAGGACTGGAGAGAGCAGCAGTAGGATTGAACTGAATTGGGTGGTTGATCGGCCACCAAATCTATAGATGTATACAATACAATACAATAACATTTGTAAAGCGCTTTTCTCCCATAGGACTCGAAGCGCATAGTTGTGTCTCAGATTAATACAGGGTTGCAGGCTGGGTTGTGTTACAGAGGAGATAGTCAGATGTTCATGAATGCCAGACTGAAGAGGTAGGTTTTCAGTTTAGACTTAAATGCTTCCAGGGATGGAGCTGTCCTGATTGGGTGTGGCAGGGAGTTCCAAAGTGTAGGGGCAGCATGACAAAAGGCTCTGTCTCCAAAGGTTTTGAGGTGGACTCTGGGGGTGACCATGGTGTTGCGTCCTTTTGATCTAAGATTGTGGGGGGTGTGATGCAGTTGCAACAAGTCCTTCAGGTATCCAGGGCCCAGATTGTGCAAGGATTTGAATGTCAGTAAGCCAATCTTAAACAGAATTCTCCATTTTATCGGTAGCCAGTGGAGTGAGCTCAGGGTTAGTGTTATGTGGCAATGGGTTAGCTCGTTAACCACATGCCGACCGCGCACTCATACCGCGCGTCGGCAAAGTGGCAGCTGCAGGACCAGGCTGCAGAACTGCGTCGCCGGCTGCAGGCTAATTATTCAGGAAGCAGCCGCTCGCGCGAGCGGCTGCTTCCTGTCAATTCACGGCGGGTGGCTCCGTGAATAGCCTGCGGTCCGCCGATCGCGGCTCGCAGGCTAAATGTAAACACAAGCGGAAATAATCCGCTTTGTTTACATTGTACGGCGCTGCTGCGCAGCAGCGCCGTAAGGCAGATCGGCGATCCCCGGCCAATCAGCGGCCGGGGATCGCCGCCATGTGACAGGGGACAGCCTGTCACTGGCTGCACAGGACGGATAGCGTCCTGTGCAGCCCAGATTGCCAGGGGGGACAGGGATGAGAGGGAGGGGGGAAATTTCGCCGCGGAGGGGGGCTTTGAGGTGCCCCCCCCCCGCAACACCCAGGCAGGCAGGAGCGATCAGACCCCCCCAGCACATCATCCCCCTAGTGGGGAAAAAAGGGGGGCGATCTGGTCGCTCTGCCTGCACCCTGATCTGTGCTGGGGGCTGCACAGCCCACCCAGCACAGATCAGCTAAAACAGCGCTGGTCCTTAAGGGGGGGTAAAAGGTGGGTCCTCAAGTGGTTAACAGCCTTGCGATGGCATTCTATACTAATTGCAGGAAGGGTAAGTCTTTCTTATGCAGAAAGGCCACCTTAAGAGTATTAGAGGGAGGGAACAGCAAGACAGCCAGAAAATGTGCATTTATTTTGTAGAAAATAAATAACCATATCTCTGTCACCTCAGGTTCATAGCTCCTAAATGTCCCTTTTTTAGCGGGACAGTCCCTCTTTGAGAACCTATTTCCTCTGTCCCTCTTCCTTCCTCACTTGTCCCTCTTTCAGGACTGAAGTACTGATCTATGTTAATATAAAGTATGTATTTTTCTACTGAAAAAAATGTGTTTAATTGACTAAAATTTATTACCATACATTAAATTGATTCATTTCTTTTGAAGTGTTAATTTGTAGAAAAATTAACAAGGGAAGAACGGACCAGTATTGCTTGAATGAGAAAACTACGTTTGTTTGTTTTTTTGCTTATTCTCTGTGGTGTTTGTGACTAGGGTCGTGGTGTGTCTAAAAGTGTCCCTCTTTCTTATCTCAATAAAGTTGGGAGGTATTCAAGTTTAGTTTCTTTATAAATTTGTTAATACAGTGGGATGCGAAAGTTTGGGAAAGCTTGTTAATCGTGATGATTTTCCTGTTTAAATTGTTGGTTGTTACGAAAAAAAAAAGTCAGTTAAATATATCATATAGGAGACACACACAGTGATATTTGAGAAGTGAAATGAAGTTTATTGGATTTACAGAAAGTGCACAAAAATTGTTTAAATAAAGTTAGGCAGGTGCATAAATGTGGGCATTTTATTGATTCTAAGACTTTTAGAACTAATTATTGGAACTGAAATTGGCTTGGTAAGCTCAGTGACCCCTGACCTACATACACAGGTGAATCCAATTATGAGAAAGAGTATTTAAGGGGGTCAATTGTAAGTTTATCTCCTCTTTTAACTGAAGAGAAGCAACATGGGGGTCTCAAAATAACTCTCAAATGGCCTGAAGACAAAGATTGTTCACCATCATGGTTTATGGGAAATATACAGGAAGCTGTCTCAGAGATTTCGGCTGTCTATTTCCACAGTTAAGAACATATTGAGGAAATGGAAAACCACAGGCTCAGTTCAAGTTAAGGTTCGAAGTGGCAGACCAAGGAAAAACTTGGATAAACAGAAGCAACGAATGGTGAGAACAGTCAGAGTCAACCCACAAACCAGCACCAAAGACCTACAACATTATCTTGCTGCAGATGGAGTCACTGTGCATTGTTCAACCATTCGGTGCACTTTACACAAGGAGATGCTCAGGGCCGGAGCTACCATAGGAAAAAATAGGCAGCTGCCCCAGGGCCCCAGAGCCTATAGGGGCCCCCAAGATGTCCCTCCCCATTTTAGCTGTTGCTCCCCAGGGACTCTTCAACGTCTGTTAAGTTGGGAGGTGATTGGGGGAGGGTCAGCAGCCAGTTTAGGGGCCCAGGGAAAAAGTTTGGCTGCAACATAGGGCCTCTAATGACGCTTTTTGGTCGGGGGGTTTTTGTTGGGGGGCCCCCAGGCTAATTTTGCCCTAGGGCCCCATTGTTACTTGAACCGGCCCTGGAGATGCTGTATGTGAGAGTGATGCAGAGGAAGCCTTTTCTCTGCCCACAGCACAAACAGAGCTGTTTGAGGTATGCTAAAGCACATTTGGACAAGCCAGCTTCATTTTGGAATAAGGTGCTGTGGACTGATGAAACATAAATGGAGTTATTTGGGCATAACAAGGGGTGTTATGCATGGAGGAAAAATAATACAGCATTCCAAGAAAAACACCTGCAACCTACAGTAAAATATGGTGGTGGTTCGATCATGCTGTGGGGCTGTGGAGCCAGTGCAGGGACTGGGAATCTTGTCAAAGTTGAGGGACACATGGATTCCACTCAGTATCAGCAGATGACTAATGTCCAGGAATCAGTGACAAAGCTGAAGCTGCACTGGGGCTGGATCTTTCAACAAGACAACGACCCTAAACATTGCTCAAAAACCACTAAGGCATTCATGCAGAGGAACAAGTACAACGTTCTGGAATGCCCATCTAAGTCCCCAGACCTGAATATAATTTAAAATCTGTGGTGTGAGTTAATGAGAGCTGTCCATGCTTGGAAGTCATCAAACCTGAATTAACTAGAAATGTTTTGTAAAGTGGAATGGTCCAAAATACCTTCAACCAGAATCCAGACTCTCATTGGAACCTACAGGAAGTGTTTAGAGGCTGTAATTTCTGCAAAAGGAGGATCTACTAAATATTGATTTCATTTATTTTTTGTGGTGCCCAAATGTATGCACCTGCCTAGTTTTGTTTAAACAATTATTGCACACTTTCTGTAAATCCAATAAACTTAATTTCACATCTCAGGTATCACTGTGATTTATACAGGAAAATCATCACGATTAACAAGGTTGCCCAAACTTTTAATCCCACTGTATGTGCATATAGTAAAACACAGGCATTCCATAGAGTCCCCAACAAAAAGTGTGAGCTGAGTGAGAGTACTGCCTGCTGCAATCACTTGATCAATGTATGTGTGCAACCAGAGAAATAATGAAGGAATCCTTCTCTGTGCAGCTTATTACTAACTCAAGATAATGGGAATTGTCTATAGTCCAAACTGAGCCATGTAGCCAGGATTGCAATTAAATACATTGAGTGAATTATTAACATTCAATGTTTTATTTCAACTATGTGATTGAATGCCATAGTGAATCATCTTTTCACTTTAGTTTGCAACAAGCTCTGCATGTCTACAAGGGAGTGTAAGCACAACTAGCCCAGTAACTAGGTATTCACAGTTTGGAATCTGCATGCAAGACATGCAATACTTTCTGCTTTGTGCAGCTAATTATTCTTGCAAGTATAGTGAAGTTACTGGCAGGTATCATCTTTGCAGTTCAGAATCTGCATTCCGAACGAAAATGAGGCTTTAAACTTGTGGCCACGGCAGAGGGGTTAAGCCCCCCTTGTCCCTGCCTATAGCCGAATCGCTCCACGTCGCGTTCCATCACTTTCCACATCACTCCAATACTTTCTCCTTCTGGGTTTGAAAGAGGAAGTATTGGAGAGGCAGGACATGATAGAACATGACGTGGAGCGCATCTGCAATAGGCGATAACTAGGGTAAGTTAAAGCGGACCCAAACCAAACATTTTTTCTACTTCAAAATATTTAGTTGCACAACTCTAACACATACAAAGATAAAGAAACACTCATTCAAGCCTATGAGCATTTCAGTGCATGCTTTTCACCCTTCTCTTTGCATAACTAGGGTTATACAGGTGGCAGCCATTAGCAATTCCTCCTTTGCTGGACACCACCTACTCCACCAGTCTGCCGGATTCTGTCCCGGCAATATGAAAGGAAGGGAGGAGTTCCTCCAATAAATGTAAAATATTTTATGTGTCATCATGCAGCTGAAAAAAGCTGCTATTTATTATTATAATTTAGAAAATAGATTTTATTCCTGAAATCTTGTATTTTTAATTTGGGTCCACTTTAACCCCCCTGCCATTGCCGCAAGTTTAATGGTTCCTTTTCATTCGGAATGCAGATTTCGAGTTGCGGAGCGCAAACCTGCTAGTAACTCCCCTATTCCTGCATGAATAATTAGCTCCACAAAGCAGAATGTACTGCATGTCTGAAGCAATCACCTGCAGTAATCCACAGACTCATTCACGCTTTTTATCTCTGCTGATAAATCAAGGTAACAAAATCAACATACAAATGTAGACAAGAAACTGCTATTTAATATTAAACTGATAGTACCTGGGACGCCCACGTGGCTGCTTTTTTGACTCCTCCGTGTGGCGCCCTCGTGATGGTGACCGGCTTCGCGCCCCACGTGGGCTACTGGAGCTTCTCAGCGTTCCTCCTGAGGATTTTTGTCCCTGCAGAGTGACAGTGTTGGCAGTGGATGCGGAAAAGACCATCCAGTCAGGCAGTGAGAGGCTATTGTCACTATTGGCACGTAGAAGAACATGGGGGACCGAGAGAGCTTTGCCACCCTCTCGGCGATGGACCGCATAGGAGGGAGATTCCTGGAAGGGCACTGGAGAAGATTATAGAGCGGATTACTTACTGTTACTTACAAGAAAGTGAAAACATTAGTCCTGAGACCCAACATGTGGCAAACGCTAAAGTTTAATGCCAAGAATGTATCTAAAATAAACCAAAGACTTCACCTACTGTTCAAGTGGTGATATAAACACATTCTAAATTCCTTTACATGACTGAAAATAGTGGTCATGTGACTACAGCGGAGCTCCTTCAGAGTCAATGGTGGCCCTTAGATGTCACTAAATTTGCCCCCTCCAGGATCTGGTGAATTCACTGCCTTCAGCCTCCTTTGCGAAAAATGCCTGGGTCCTCTCTGACACAAGAAGAGCACTGTCCAATAACGATTGTGTCCAGCTCTGTTAGCAGAGCCGGATCATCCACAAGTCCAACCTAGGCAGTTGCCTAGTGCATGGAGAGAGTCTAGGGGCCTAGTGGATGCTAGCCCCACCAAATCATAAAGAGGAACTCCAGCCTAAACAAACATACTGTTATTAAGTTGCATTAGTTATGTTAATTAAAATAGATAGGTAATATAATCTCTTACCCACCCTGTTTTAAAAGAACAGGCAAATGTTTGTGATTTCATGGGGGCAGCCATCTTTTACATGGGGGTCAGCCATCTTTTTGGTTGAAAGGAGGTGACAGGAAGCATGAGACACAGTTCCAACTGTCCCGTGTCCTGATCACCCCCCCCCCCCCCCCCCAGCTGGGCACGCTGGGCTTCAAATCTCAAATTCAAAACGTTAAAAAAAAAAATGCACTAAAACAGCAGAACGAGAACAACATCAGAAATCCCATCATGCTTTGCAAAGCATCAACGGAAAAATGCCTTGGCAGATTTCTTTGATGGGGCAGAGCTTAGCTTTTATGCAGCTAAAAATGAGGCTTGGGTAAGAAAAACAAAGTTCTGATGCTGTGAAACTGTTAAAGAAAATACAAGCCTTTTCAGTGCTTCTGGGTAGATTTTTAGTCTGGAGGTTCACTTTACAAAGCTCCATTTCATCTTAATCCCTTTTTGCCTATAACTGTGTTTCCTTCAGCTATTCTGGTTTAATCCCCTACAAAAGCCAATTTGGCAGGTTCAAGGCTGGATTTCTGGAAAGACCAACAAGGCCCGGGCCTTGGGCGGCAGCTGGTAAAGGGGTGGCTGGACATCCAAGAGAGATTGTTACATACAGGGCAGCCATCAGAGGGGTACAACTGACACTGCAGTGAGGGGTTCAGGGCTTCTGGAGGCCCTGGGCCCCCCTCCCAAAGTGCTGGAAGGGCCGCATGTGCTGGCTGCGGGCCTGTGGCTTACTAATCAGCACACTGCATTCCAGCACTGAGAGAAGAGTGACATAAGCGCTTGAACGTGGAGAGCAGATGAGTGAACCCGCTACAGCGGACTTTCTATACTTGGGATACACCTATATCTGGCTACAGGCTACCTATACTGGCCTACCACTAATACCTGGCTTCCTATACTGGGGCTGGAACCACCTATGCCTTGCTACCTATACTGGGAACCACCTATGCCTTGCTACCTATACTGGGAACCACCTATACCTGGCTACCTATACTGGGGCACCACCTATACTTGGCTACCTTTACTGAGGGCACGACCTGTACCTGGCTACCTATACTGGGGCACCACCTATACTTGGCTACCGATACTGGTGCACCACCCATACCAGGCTACCTATACTGGGAGCAACTATACCAGGCTACCTATACCAGGGCACCAACTATAGTTGAATACCTAGACTGGGGCACCTGTATCTTGCTGGCCTATACTTGGGCACCAGCTATACCAGGCTACCTATACTGGGGCTCCAGCTACACCAGGCTACCTATACTGGGGGGAACTTTTCCTGGATACCTTTACTGGTGGCACCTATACCTAGCTAGGGCAGGGGGGCAAGAGGTAACACAGGAGGATAAAAGAGGCACAGGGGGAATAGAGGCAAACGAAAGAGGCACAGGGAGAAAAAAGATGAGAAGGGAACATGAGGTCACACGGAGGGACACAAAAGAGGCACAAACTGAGGTGAGACAGACACAAAAGAGGCACAGGAAGAAAAGAGGGGGCAAAAGAGAACGGATAAAGGATAAGAATGGACCTACAAGTCCCTATCTCATTTGTTAACCGGGGACTACCAGTATTTGGCTCCACCCGCAGCATGTCATGGTCACGCCCACGTTTTGTCGCATCACGCTGTGCATGCCGCTTTCTTCAGTGTCGGAGCCATGCACATTTTTTGCCGCTGCTAACTTTGCACACAAACGTGGTGTGTGGTGGCTAGTGGGCGGACACAGCAACCAGTAGGTGGGCCTAGGCAGGGGGGGGGGGGCCCAGGCCTGACGATGTGTGAGGGGCCCCAAAATTTCTGATGGCAGCCCTGGTTGCATATAGAAGAGGAGGCTGCAAATGGAATACAGAGGTTGCAAATAAGGAGCAACACATGGAAATAGGGAGCTGCTGCCCAAGGGACCTGTATATAACAGAAGGAGGCTGTTGTATATGAATGTTAGACATAGAAAAGGGGGCTGCACAAGGAATAGGAGGGGGTGCTGCACATGGAAGGGGAGCTGCAAGAAAGCTGGCCTAGGGGCGGAAAAAGTATAAATCCGGCCTTGTCCAGGTTAACTGACCAAACTTCCGCTCGCTATCCTGTGTTTGTGAAAGGGAAAGTAGTTTATGAGCTCCTTCAATGACCGCCACAAATATATACGCTGTAAATCAAGGTTATATGCTGGTGCTGTATAACATGGGAAATCAATGAGACAACTTTTTATGTAAAATATTTATGACAAACCATTACTCACCTACATCAGAGTCTCTGTGGCTCTTTATTAACTCTCCCAACTCAAAATTTCCAGAGATAACGGCTACCTGAAGCAGAAGAAAAATAAAAAGATAAAGGCTGAAGAATAACTGAGGAGTGTGCAGCTGTGATCACCAACTGGCCAATCACCACTGCCTCATTTACATACAGGAAGTCTTGCCTCACACAATTATAACCACATTGTTGACACTGTCAATTAAATTTACACTATCACGTAGAGACTTGTGGCCAGTAAGGCCCTATTCACACATAAGACAAATAACATATATATCATGCTTCTCTTCTGGCATACTCAAAGCGCCAGAGATTCAGCCACTAGGGTACACTCTATAGGCAGAAGCAAAGTTATGCTACGTACACACATGCGACAACGATCGTTCGCTGAGAACGACAAACGAACTTTTAATTGATGAAAGAACGACCTAAGTAAAGTTAGTTTTTAAATGTGTGTAACGATCTGATCGTTAGAACGAACGTTACATCACATAAAGCAACTATTGCGATTGCGCATAAAAATGAGAAGTTTCATGGAGAAATAGCGAAATGCGCATGTCAAGCCTAGTACGAACAACCGTTTCCAACGATGTACTACTTTTGCAAATGATCGTCGTTGGTAAAAATCCGCCAAGCTAGATCGTTAGTTTTTAACGATCTAGCTCGTCCGTCGTTAGACTTAATGATCGTTGGTTGCTTTTTTTTAAACGATCATCGTTTGAAATGATCGGGGAACGATCGTTTCAAACGACTATAGTCGCATGTGTGTACGCACCTTTAGGGAGACTTGCCCAAAGTCGCCTACAAAATAGGTGCAGCTTCACTGAGATTTGAACCCTGGTCTCCTGTTTCAGAGGCAGAGCCCTTATCCACCAGTGGTGCTCACTGCCAGGTCGTGATCACGCTTACGCGTGGATTCACGACCATTTTGACGCATTCCGCCTCGGACACGAAAATCCGTGAATAGATTTTCAACCACGAAAATCTACTTCGGCTTCGCGTGAATGCGGACAGAAATCCGCATTCACGCTCGTGAAACCCGGTGCTGAAGTCGTGGTTTGCGGAAATGCGTCAAATTATGCGGAAGTGACACATTGCAGGCCAATCAGAGTGCCCCAGCCAGGCCCTAGCAACCAATCACAGGAGGGGAGCTATGCCCTCCCCTCCTGAATATAAAGCGGCGGCCATGATGGAAAAGCTCTGTCCTTGCTAGACTGTGGTGCTGAGAGGATTATCTCCAGGCCATTGTTGTTTGAGCAAGTGCATTTATTGTGTTAAAAACAAAGCGTTTTTTTTGCTAACACTGCTCTTTTACTGTACACAGTTAGCTAGTCAGTGAGTGATTGCTGTAGTTAGTTGTAGTCAGTGTAGTGTAGTGGGAGTGTGGGAGTCTAGTGATTATTTAACTGTGTGTAGTGCTGTGCAGGCAGGTTCAGTGCTGCAGTGTAGTGGGAGTGGGGATTATCTGTGTGTAGAGTGCAGGCAGGCAGGTTAGTGCAGCTGCAGTGTTCACTTGTATATTCCAGTGACACTTATACACTTGTACTATTTGCAGGCAGCCAGTCACACCGCCGGCGCCGCCACTCTCTGCCAGCGCTGTTCATTCATTCTGTCAGTGACCTTGTGCCGTGCCCAGTGCCCACTGCTCGCTCGCTCGCTGGCATATGAGCATCTCATTACACAGTGTGACATCCTTGTGTGCCCACTGCATCCTTCAGTGACCTAGTTGTATATCCAGTGCCCACTGCTGTGCCCACTGCATCCTTCAGTGACCTTGTACTGTGGCCGCTGCATCCTTCAGTGACCTAGTTGTATATCCAGTGGCCACTGCTGTGCCCACTGCATCCTTCAGTGACCTTGTACTGTGGCCACTGCATCCTTCAGTGACCTAGTTGTATATCCAGTGCCCACTGCTGTGCCCACTGCATCCTTCAGTGACCTTGTACTGTGCCCACTGCATCCTTCAGTGACCTTGTACTGTGCCCACTGCATCCTTCAGTGACCTTGTACTGTGCCCACTGCATCCTTCAGTGACCTAGTTGTATATCCAGTGCCCACTGCTGTGCCCACTGCATCCTTCAGTGACCTTGTACTGTGGCCACTGCATCCTTCAGTGACCTAGTTGTATATCCAGTGCCCACTGCTGTGCCCACTGCATCCTTCAGTGACCTTGTACTGTGCCCACTGCATCCTTCAGTGACCTTGTACTGTGCCCACTGCATCCTTCAGTGACCTTGTACTGTGGCCACTGCATCCTTCAGTGACCTAGTTGTATATCCAGTGCCCACTGCATCCTTCAGTGACCTTGTACTGTGGCCACTGCATCCTTCAGTGACCTTGTACTGTGCCCACTGCATCCTTCAGTGACCTAGTTGTATATCCAGTGCCCACTGCTGTGCCCACTGCATCCTTCAGTGACCTTGTACTGTGCCCACTGCATCCTTCAGTGACCTTGTACTGTGCCCACTGCATCCTTCAGTGACCTTGTACTGTGGCCACTGCATCCTTCAGTGACCTAGTTGTATATCCAGTGCCCACTGCTGTGCCCACTGCATCCTTCAGTGACCTTGTACTGTGGCCACTGCATCCTTCAGTGACCTTGTACTGTGCCCACTGCATCCTTCAGTGACCTAGTTGTATATCCAGTGCCCACTGCTGTGCCCACTGCATCCTTCAGTGACCTTGTACTGTGCCCACTGCATCCTTCAGTGACCTTGTACTGTGCCCACTGCATCCTTCAGTGACCTAGTTGTATATCCAGTGCCCACTGCTGTGCCCACTGCATCCTTCAGTGACCTTGTACTGTGGCCACTGCATCCTTCAGTGACCTTGTACTGTGCCCACTGCATCCTTCAGTGACCTTGTACTGTGCCCACTGCATCCAGTGATTCATTACTAGCAACATGTCTGGCAGGGTTTCGCGGGGTGAGAGGAAAGGGAGTTCAATTGCCTCAGCCACTTCTGGGACTGCTCCACGTCCAGGGAGAGGACGCCCAGCTGTACGTGGTCGTGATGCAGCAGAAAAGGGGGCAGCAAAGCCTGGGCCGAGTCAGCGGACGCCATTGTCCAAATATTTTAAAGTTTCTGGTCCCCGTGTGGTGGTTGAGCAAATGGAACCTGACGTACTCATGGACATCATGACTTCCTCCCAGACCTCTACTGTGAGCACCACTCCAAGCAGTAGCAGCAGCAGCCAACATCCCACGCTTGTTGTGACATCCACCCCAGCACCCACTGGTCAGCAGCCCTCCCAGGATGACAGCATTCTGTCCCTCAGTCCGGCATCTGGGAACCTGCTGATGCAAGAAGCTCAGGACTTACTGGGGACTGATGTGGCAGAGATTGAGATCGGGCCACAATCACAAGCTTTGTTGAGTTCTGGTGATGAAGAAGAGGGGTCTGTGTCTGGGGATGTAGGGACAGAAGAGGAGACGGGGGAGTCAGAGGAAGAGCTGGATTATGATGATGCTGCTGATGATGACGACGTTGTGGACCCTAACTATGTGCAGCCTGCTGAGTCCGTGGAAGAATGGTCAGAGCAGGATGACGAGTCACCTCGGCCTAGGCAAGGATATCGCCATATGTCAGGCAGGGGCAGGGGCATCGGCAGCAGTGGGCGTGGAGGAAGTAGACAGGACACTGCTTCAGCCGGCACCACCACCATGCAACCCCCGGCAACTACTACCACACATTGCTCCGCTGCACCCTCTGCTAGTGGGGGCCGCAGTAAATTAAAGTCACCAGTGTGGGATTGCTTTGAGGAATGTACTGATGACAAAAGGTATGCGGTGTGCAGGTTATGCAGCAAAAGATTGAGCCGTGGGAAAAGTCTGAGCAAGATGGGTACCTCATCCCTCCATGGCCACCTGAGAAGCCGCCACTGCCGCGAGTATGCGGACTTTAAGAGGAAGCAGGCACTGCTGGCAGGGGTTCCTGAGAGCAGAAGGCCCACCAGCGCAGCAGCATCCTCCCTCCCTCAGGGTCGTGAATCCCCCACAGCAGCAGCAGTAGTAGCACGCAAGCACTCTTCCACCTCGGCTGCTCAGGACACAGACATTGAGGCTGGCAGCCAGTGTTCGTCTCTCTCCTCTGTCTCCCCTGCATCCCAGCGTCGTCAGTCCCTGCTGAGCGACGCCTTTCAGGGTCTGACCAAGCCTCTGCCTCCAAGCCACAGGCGGATCCGCAAACTAAATGGCTTGCTGGCCCGGGCCATGGCATCACAGCTGCTTCTCTACTCCCTGGTGCAGGAGGGGAGCGCCATGCGGACGCTGCTCCAATTTGGCATCCCCGAGTGGCAAGTCCCCAGTCGCCACTATTTCAGCAGGAGCGCGATCCTAGCACTCCACAAGTTTGCGGTGGAAAACGTGGCCCGTTTCCTGGACTACTCTGTGGGCAAGCGGGTCCACGTGACCATGGACTCGTGGAGTAGCAGATTTGGGACAGGTCGCTACCTGTCCTTTACGGCCCACTGGGTGACACTGATGGAAGGGAGGGAGGACAAGAGCGCATCAGCCCAGCTAGTGGTGCCACCACGCGGGATCAGGGGGGATGCAGAAGGGTCCTGTCACGACACTCCCTCAGCACCCGGAAAGCAAGCCCGCCTCGGCAGCAGCAGCGCCAAGCCTCGGCACTGCCAAGCCCTTTTAAAATTGGTGACCCTGGGGAAAGAGAGGCTTACGGCCACCAACGTCCTGGCCGCATTCAGGAAGCAGGAGCAGAGGTGGCTGACCCCCAGAGGCCTGGAAGTGGGGTATGTGGCAGCCGATAACGGGGCCAACCTGGTGGCAGCAGTGCAGCAGGGAAACCTCCAGCACATCCCCTGCTTGGCCCACGTGCTCAATCTTGTGGTGCAGCGCTTCTTGCGCACCTACCAGGGGATGAGCGAGCTGCTGCAGGATGCCCGGGCGGTGGTACGCTTTTTCCGCCTGTCAGCCACTGCCTCTGCACTCTTGTCCACCTTACAGCAGCAGTATGGAAGGCCACAACACCGGCTGATCATCGACATGCCAGTTCGCTGGAATTCGACTCTGGCCATGTTGGAGCGGCTGTGTCAGCACAGGCTGGCTCTTAGGGCCTACATGCTAGACCCAAGTGTCCCCAGCAACCAGCAAGTCCCCATGATTACTGCCACTCAGTGGACACTGATGCAGCAACTATGCCTGGTGCTGAGTCCCTTCCTGGAGGCAACCAAGATGGTCAGTGAGGAGCGGGCCTCTGTGTGCCAGTGGGTGCCCTTGTTTTGTCTACTGTTGCAGGCAATGGACAATTTAATTGAGCGTGGGGATGAAGCCCTGAGGCAGTTGGAAGAACAGGAGCAGATGGCAGCACAGTCCAGCTCAGAGGAGGGCTCACAGCAGGTAGTGGAAGAGTTGGAGGTCCCTAACCTGAATGAGGAGGAGGAGGAGGAGCAGAGTGCAGCAGGCATTGTACGCGGATGGCGGTTTGAGGAGGACAACGACATGGCACAGGAAGAGGACAGGCATGCGTTATGGGACAATGGCGAGGACGAGGAAGATCTTGCTGGCAGGGCCCACTTGTTTCCCATGGCTGTGCACATGTTGCGCTGCCTTCGCAGGGACCCCCGGGTGATCCAGATGCGTTCAAGGGAGGACATCTGGATTACCTTGATGCTTGATCCCCGTCTGAAGGGGAAGCTGGGAGACTTAATGATGCCATCCACCACCGAGCAACGCACAAGGGAGTTGAAGGAGGCCCTTGTGCGCAGACTACTGGAAGCATTCCCCCAGCCTTCCACCCCCACTGTAACTGCTCTGCCAAGCCAGCAAGAGGTGCCTGCCATTGCCACTAGCAGCACAACAACAACCACCAGCAGCAGCAGCAGCAACTGGCGCCCCGGAGACTAGAGTTGAGCTGAAATTTTCGTAATTTCGCATTACTATAATTACGCATGCGAAATTTGCGATTACGATGCGAAATTAGCATAGCGAAATTGCCATTAAAATCGTAATTGAAAATACCGTAAGCGTAATTTTCAACGCGAAATTTCGCGTTTCGTTCATGCCGTAATTTCGCATTAAACGCTACCGTAATTTCGCGTTAAACCGTAACGCTCCGTATAATATAAAAAAGCCGCCGACTTTAAGGGTTAATAGCAAAGCCCCCTTAAATGCTAAGAGCCTCAAATTTGGAGAATATATTAAGGAGATCAGGAGGAATAAGAGGAAAAAATTTTTTTTCAAAAAGACCTTATAGTTTTTGAGAAAATCGATGTTAAAGTTTCAAAGTAAAAATGTATACATTTAAAAACCCGCCGATTTTAACGGTTAATAGCAAAGCCTGCTTAAAGTTTAGGAACACCAAATTCCTAGGGTATATTAAGGGGATCAGTGGGAATAAGAGGAAAATTTTTTTTTTCAAAAAGACCTTATAGTTTTTGAGAAAATCGATTTTTAAGTTTAAAGGGCAAAAATGTCTTTTAAATGCGGAAAATGTCAGTTTTTTTTGCACAGGTAACAATAGTGTATTATTTTCATAGATTCCCCCAAGTGGGAAGAGTTTTACTTACTTCGTTCTGAGTGTGGGAAATATAAAAAAAAAACGACGTGGGGTCCCCCCTCCCAGGCCTCTTTAACCCCTTGTCCCCCATGCAGGCTGGGATAGCCAGAATGCGGAGCACCGGCCGCGTGGGGCTCCGCACCCTGACTATACCAGCCCGCATGGTCCATGGATTGGGGGGTCTCGGAAGGGGAGGGGCAGCCAAGCTTTCCCCTCCCCCTCCGAGCCCTTGTCCAATCCAAGGACAAGGGGCTCTTCTCCACCTCCGATGGGCGGTGGAGGTGGAGGCCGCGATTTCCTGGGTGGGGGGTTCATGGTGGAATCTGGGAGTCCCCTTTAAAAAGGGGTCCCCCAGATGCCCACCCCCCTCCCAGGAGAAATGAGTATAGAGGTACTTGTAGTACCCCTTACCCATTTCCTTTAAGAGTTAAAAGTAAATAAACACACAAACACATAGAAAAAGTATTTTAATTGAACAAAAAACATAACCACGAAAAAAGTCCTTTAATATTCTTAATTAACCATTAATACTTACCTGTCCCTTTAAATAAATGATCCCACGCAATATCCTCGGAAATGTTCTATCAGTTACAATGTAACAAAGTTATTACAATATAACAACTTTGTTACATTGTAACTACGCCGCACCCGACGTCACTCACCGCCGCCGCCGCCTCCGCGTCTGCGCTGCAGGACCCGACAGAGCTCTGAGCTATAGCTCAGAGCTCTCGAAAGCATCTTTGTATTTGGGCTCCAAGGAGCCCCATTGGTCCTTAGCAGACCAATGGGGTTCCTTCTGATTTGAAGGAACCCCATTGGTCTGCTAAGGACCAATGGGGCTCCTTGGAGCCCAAATACAAAGATGCTTCTCAGAGCTCTGAGCTATATAGCTCAGAGCTCTGTCGGGTCCGTGCAGGACGCTAAGTCCCCGCCGGCTCCGCTGCCCTCCCCGCCTCTCCCACATGTCACCCACATGTCACCCACATGTGGGTGACATGTGGGTGACAGATGTGGGCGGGGTGGACAGCGGGAGCTGCGGGGACTTAGCGTCCTGCACGGACGCGTATGCGGCGGCTGAGCGGCGAGTGGCGTCGGGTGCGGCGTAGTTACAATGTAACAAAGTTGTTACATAATAACTTTGTTACATTGTAACTGATAGAACATTTCCGAGGATATTGCGTGGGATCATTTATTTAAAGGGACAGGTAAGTATTAATGGTTAATTAAGAATATTAAAGGACTTTTTTCGTGGTTATGTTTTTTGTTCAATTAAAATACTTTTTCTATGTGTTTGTGTGTTTATTTACTTTTAACTCTTAAAGGAAATGGGTAAGGGGTACTACAAGTACCTCTATACTCATTTCTCCTGGGAGGGGGGGTGGGCATCTGGGGGACCCCTTTTTAAAGGGGACTCCCAGATTCCACCATGAACCCCCCACCCAGGAAATCGCGGCCTCCACCTCCACCACCCATCGGAGGTGGAGAAGAGCCCCTTGTCCTTGGATTGGACAAGGGCTCGGAGGGGGAGGGGAAAGCTTGGCTGCCCCTCCCCTTCCGAGACCCCCCAATCCATGGACCATGCGGGCTGGTATAGTCAGGGTGCGGAGCCCCACGCGGCCGGTGCTCCGCATTCTGGCTATCCCAGCCTGCATGGGGGACAAGGGGTTAAAGAGGTCTGGGAGGGGGGACCCCACGTCGTTTTTTTTTTATATTTCCCACACTCAGAACGAAGTAAGTAAAACTCTTCCCACTTGGGGGAATCTATGAAAATAATACACTATTGTTACCTGTGCAAAAAAAAACTGACATTTTCCGCATTTAAAAGACATTTTCGCCCTTGAAACTTAAAAATCGATTTTCTCAAAAACTATAAGGTCTTTTTGAAAAAAAAAATTTTCCTCTTATTCCCACTGATCCCCTTAATATACCCTGGGAATTTGGTGTTCCTAAACTTTAAGCAGGCTTTGCTATTAACCGTTAAAGTCGGCGGGTTTTTAAATGTTTACATTTTTCCTTTGAAACTTTAACATCGATTTTCTCAAAAACTATAAGGTCTTTTTGAAAAAAAAAATTTTCCTCTTATTCCTCCTGATCTCCTTAATATATTCTCCAAATTTGAGGCTCTTAGCATTTAAGGGGGCTTTGCTATTAACCCTTAAAGTCGGCGGCTTTTTTATATTATACGGAGCGTTACGGTTTAACGCGAAATTACGGTAGCGTTTAATGCGAAATTACGGCATGATACGACTGTAATGCGAAAATTACGCTTACGCGAAATTTCGCGAAATCCTTCTTCATTACGATTATGTACTTACGGCCATAATCGTAATTACACTAATTACGCGAAATTTCGCAAAATCGTAATTAGGTCATTACGCTCATCCTGAAGAGCCTAAGCAAGAGCCTGTATGCAGTGCAGCAGCCCAGAACAGAGGTGCCCGCCACAGCATCCACCACCAACCAGCACAAGCAACGACTGACCACCATGGTGTCTGACTATATGGGGTCATCCAGCGGGCTCAATGACACCGACTGCCCCGTGGACCCCTTGGAGTACTGGGTCAAGAGACTGGACATCTGGAGCGAGCTTTCCCAGTACGCCCTGGAACTCCTATCCTGCCCTCCTTCCAGTGTCCTCTCAGAGAGATGCTTTAGTGCGGCCGGTGGCGTGGTCACAGAGAAGCGCTCTCGGCTCTCCCACGCCTCTGTGGACAAACTCACCTTCCTGAAAATCAACCAGGCTTGGGTGGAAGGTGAGTTCCTGGCCCCTATTGTCGGACACAGGGGGACATGAAGTGGCTGCTGCATGTGCTGTTGTTAACTATGCCTGCCTTTATAAAGACATTTACTACCTGCCTAGTGCCTACCTTGGTTAATTTTTTGGTGTTATGGTACTACTACCAGTAAGTTGCCATGGTCCTCCTTCTGAGCTGCTGAACTGACCACCCGCTTTGTCCTCCTGACTCAGTCGCTACTACACTCTGCGTTCACACTGCCCGGGTCGCCGGGTGCATTTAATTTTTTGGCCAGCACTATGACGCTGTGCTACTACTACTGTGCTGCTGCTGCTGAACTGACCGCCCGCTTTGTCCTCCTGACTCAGTCGCTACTACACTCTGCGTTCACACTGCCCGGGTCGCCGGGTGCATTTAATTTTTTGGCCAGCACTATGACGC
This sequence comes from Hyperolius riggenbachi, assembly GCF_040937935.1. Classification (NCBI taxonomy): domain Eukaryota; kingdom Metazoa; phylum Chordata; class Amphibia; order Anura; family Hyperoliidae; genus Hyperolius; species Hyperolius riggenbachi. Next base: position 322,360,919 of record NC_090651.1, on the reverse strand, counting down.
TGTGCTACTACTACTGTGCTGCTGCTGCTGAACTGACCGCCCGCTTTGTCCTCCTGACTCAGTCGCTACTACACTCTGCGTTCACACTGCCCGGGTCACCGGGTGCATTTAATTTTTTGGCCAGCACTATGACGCTGTGCTGCTACTACTACCACCAGTATGTTGCCGTGGTCCTTCTGTGCTGCTGAACTGACCGCCCGCATAGTCCTTCTCCTGACTCAGTCGCTACCACCACTGCACTCTGCGTTCACACTGCCCGTGTCCACTGACAACTCTGCTGCGATGTCATTGCTAATTGCTGCAAAAAAAACAAAAAAATATTACAAAAACCTCTCTGGAGCCTTTTTGCCGTCAGCCACTCATCCTCCTCCAGCGGTACCTTCGCCGCCAAGTGCCATTGGAACTCGCATTCACCTCTTTGACTGCTTAACGCGTATATCCCTTTTTAAAACCACTTATTACCAATTAATAGCCCCATTTAAAGTGTTGATTTCACTTTAAAATCCATTTTCTCTAGAAAAAAAATTTTTGGGGGAATTTTTTATGTTGAAGTTATGTTGCCCCTTATCACCTCGATAATCCATGCTATTTGGGGGACTGTAGCATGTATGGGGGCTTTGTTATTAACGTTAAAAGAAAATCCGCCTACGGGCGTGAATCCGCGCGTGATTACGCCATTCACGGGAAAAAATCCGCGTGGTTGCGTGGACGCAGACGAAAATCCGCATGCGGCGGGGCCGAATGCGGATTTTTTTTTGCAACCACGCGGATTTCCGAATTCGTGGATGAGGCACATCCGAGCATCACTATTATCCACCACCTTATCCAGCCACTTAAATAAATGTGTACATATCGTACCATACCTGGTCTGGTCCAGTCCGGTTCAGGACTGTCCTGTCAGTTTCGAATCAGTTTTCTATAAGTTTACCTGACTGGACCGGAAATGTACACCTTTTAGTTTTAGTTTTCAAAATATTTTATTGTGGTAAACATTCAGTTAAATGTTTACACCTTTTATATGTGTACACAGCAATAAAAATACATACAAAACTGATAAAAGAAACTGACAGGACTGGACATATACAGATTTATGTGTGAACACAGCCATAGAAACACATGGAAAACTGATGCCAACTGTCAAAAACCGACGGGACAGGACTGGACGCCTTTTTAAGTGTGAACCAAGCCTAAGAAAAGTATATTCTTATAGATCAGTAGTCTGTATGCACAGTATACTTCTATAGACCAGTAGTCAGTATGCACAGTATGTTCCTATAGACCAGTAGTCAGTATGCACAGTATATTCCTATAGACCAGTAGTCAGTATGCACAGTATATTCCTATAGACCAGTAGTCAGTATGCACAGTATATTCCTATAGACCAGTAGTCAGTATGCACAGTATATTCCTATAGACCAGTAGTCTGTATGCACAGTATACTTCTATAGACCAGTAGTCAGTATGCACAGTATATTCCTATAGACCAGTAGTCAGTATGCACAGTATACTTCTATAGACCAGTAGTCAGTATGCACAGTATATTCCTATAGACCAGTAGTCAGTATGCACAGTATGTTCCTATCCTATAGACCAGTAGTCAGTATGCACAGTATATTCCTATAGACCAGTAGTCAGTATGCACAGTATGTTCCTATAGACCAGTAGTCTGTATGCACAGTATACTTCTATAGACCAGTAGTCAGTATGCACAGTATATTCCTATAGACCAGTAGTCAGTATGCACAGTATGTTCCTATAGACCAGTAGTCAGTATGCACAGTATATTCCTATAGACCAGTAGTCAGTATGCACAGTATATTCCTATAGATCAGTAGTCAGTATGCACAGTATATTCCTATAGACCAGTAGTCTGTATGCACAGTATGTTCCTATAGACCAGTAGTCAGTATGCACAGTATATTCCTATAGACCAGTAGTCAGTATGCACAGTATATTCCTATAGACCAGTAGTCAGTATGCACAGTATATTCCTATAGACCAGTAGTCAGTATGCACAGTATATTCCTATAGACCAGTAGCCTGTATGCACAGTATATTCCTATAGACCAGTAGTCTGTACGCACAGTATACTTCTATAGACCAGTAGTCTGTATGCACAGTATATTCCTATAGACCAGTAGTCAGTATGCACAGTATATTCCTATAGACCAGTAGTCTGTATGCACAGTATATTCCTATAGATCAGCAGTCTGTATGCACAGTATACTTCTATAGACCAGTAGCCGGTATGCACAGTATGTTCCTATCCTATAGACCAGTAGTCAGTATGCACAGTATATTCCTATAGATCAGCAGTCTGTATGCACAGTATACTTCTATAGACCAGTAGTCTGTATGCACAGTATGTTCCTATCCTATAGACCAGTAGTCAGTATGCACAGTATATTCCTATAGACCAGTAGTCAGTATGCACAGTATATTCCTATAGATCAGCAGTCTGTATGCACAGTATATTCCTATAGACCAGTAGTCTGTATGCACAGTATATTCCTATAGACCAGTAGTCTGTATGCACAGTATATTCCTATAGACCAGTAGTCAGTATGCACAGTATACTTCTATAGACCAGTAGTCAGTATGCACAGTATGTTCCTATCCTATAGACCAGTAGTCTGTATGCACAGTATACTTCTATAGATCAGTAGTCAGTATGCACAGTATATTCTTATAGACCAGTAGTCTGTATGCACAGTATATTCCTATAGACCAGTAGTCTGTATGCACAGTATATTACTATAGACCAGTAGTCTGTATGCACAGTATATTCCTATAGATCAGTAGTCAGTATGCACAGTATATTCCTATAGACCAGTAGTCTGTATGCACAGTATGTTCCTATAGACCAGTAGTCAGTATGCACAGTATATTCCTATAGACCAGTAGTCAGTATGCACAGTATATTCCTATAGACCAGTAGTCAGTATGCACAGTATATTCCTATAGACCAGTAGTCAGTATGCACAGTATATTCCTATAGACCAGTAGCCTGTATGCACAGTATATTCCTATAGACCAGTAGTCTGTACGCACAGTATACTTCTATAGACCAGTAGTCTGTATGCACAGTATATTCCTATAGACCAGTAGTCAGTATGCACAGTATATTCCTATAGACCAGTAGTCTGTATGCACAGTATATTCCTATAGATCAGCAGTCTGTATGCACAGTATACTTCTATAGACCAGTAGCCGGTATGCACAGTATGTTCCTATCCTATAGACCAGTAGTCAGTATGCACAGTATATTCCTATAGATCAGCAGTCTGTATGCACAGTATACTTCTATAGACCAGTAGTCTGTATGCACAGTATGTTCCTATCCTATAGACCAGTAGTCAGTATGCACAGTATATTCCTATAGACCAGTAGTCAGTATGCACAGTATATTCCTATAGATCAGCAGTCTGTATGCACAGTATATTCCTATAGACCAGTAGTCTGTATGCACAGTATATTCCTATAGACCAGTAGTCTGTATGCACAGTATATTCCTATAGACCAGTAGTCAGTATGCACAGTATACTTCTATAGACCAGTAGTCAGTATGCACAGTATGTTCCTATCCTATAGACCAGTAGTCTGTATGCACAGTATACTTCTATAGACCAGTAGTCTGTATGCACAGTATATTCCTATAGACCAGTAGTCTGTATGCACAGTATACTTCTATAGACCAGTAGTCTGTATGCACAGTATATTCCTATAGACCAGTAGTCTGTATGCACAGTATACTTCTATAGACCAGTAGTCAGTATGCACAGTATACTTCTATAGACCAGTAGTCTGTATGCACAGTATATTCCTATAGACCAGTAGTCTGTATGCACAGTATACTTCTATAGACCAGTAGTCAGTATGCACAGTATATTCCTATAGACCAGTAGTCAGTATGCACAGTATACTTCTATAGATCAGTAGTCAGTATGCACAATATGTTCCTATAGACCAGTAGTCTGTATGCACAGTATACTCCTATAGACCAGTAGTCAGTATGCACAGTATATTCCTATAGACCAGTAGTCTGTATGCACAGTATATTCCTATAGACCAGTAGTCAGTATGCACAGTATGTTCCTATCCTATAGACCAGTAGTCTGTATGCACAGTATACTTCTATAGATCAGTAGTCAGTATGCACAATATGTTCCTATAGACCAGTAGTCTGTATGCATAGTATACTCCTATAGACCAGTAGTCTGTATGCACAGTATATTCTTATAGACCAGTAGTCTGTATGCACAGTATATTACTATAGACCAGTAGTCTGTATGCACAGTATATTACTATAGACCAGTAGTCTGTATGCACAGTATACTTCTATAGACCTGAAGCCGGTATGCACAGTATATTCCTATAGACCAGTAGTCAGTATGCACAGTATACTTCTATAGACCAGTAGTCTGTATGCACAGTATATTCCTATAGACTAGTAGTCTGTATGCACAGTATATTCCTATAGACCAATAGTCTGTATGCACAGTATGTTCCTATAGACCAGTAGTCAGTATGCACAGTACAGGTATATTCCTATAGACCAGTAGTCAGTATGCACAGTATATTCCTAGTATAGACCAATAGTCTGTATGCACAGTATGTTCATATAGACCAGTAGTCAGTATGCACAGTATATTCCTATAGACCAGTGATGGCTAACCTTGGCACGCCAGCTGTGGTGGAACTACAAGTCCCATGAGGCATTGCAATACTCTGACAGCTCTAAGCATAACTCGAGGAGGCAGAGGCATGATAGGATTTGTAGTTTTGTCACAGCTGGAGTGCCAAGGTTAGCCATCACTGCTATAGACCAATAGTCTATATGTACAGTATGTTCCCATAGACCAGTAACAGGCATGCACAGTATATTCTTACATTAAAGGGGAACTTAAGCCTAAATAAACATAAGTTTATGTTTAGGCTGAAGTTCCCCTTTAAGGTAGGAATATAAGTCAAACAAGTCATTAAGTTACATTAGTTAAGTTAATTAAAATAGATAGGTAATATAATCTCTTAGGCCCCGTTTCCACTTGTGCCTTGCGAGATGCGTTTCCGGCACAGCTGTGACATGTCTCGCAGCCGAATCCCTCTAGCCGCGCTATGCTCGGCTATGGGATTCGGACAGTGACGCACAGAATTATGCTGCAGGGCCTCCGATTTTTTCCCCGGCCACGAATTCGAATGCTCTGCATAGAGTTTTATAGGCTGCCAAATTCCATCCGAATTCTTGGAATTGGCCCGTTTTCACACAAATGGAAACCTAGCCTCACCCACCCTGTTTTAAAAGAACAAGCAGATGTTTGTGATTTTATGGGGGCAGCCATCTTTTTCATGGGGGGTAGCCATCTTTTTGTTTGAAAGGAGGTGACAGGGAGCATGAGATACAGTTCCAACTGTCCTGTGTCCTGATCACCCCTCCCCAGCTGCGTGCGCTAGGCTTCAAATCTCAAATTCATAATTTAAAAAAAAAAAAAAATGCACCTAAACAGCAGAACGAGAACAACATCAGAAATCCCATCATGCTTTGCACAGCATCAGGGGAAAAATGCCCGGGCACTTTTCTTCTGTGCAGCTAAAAATATAGGGGCGTAACAATAGACCCTGCAAGGGATGCAGTTGCAGGGGGGCCCAGAAGCCACAGGGGGCCCCATCCTGAGAGACTGACAACTAAGGGCAAGGAAAGAAAAAACGTTATGCTCTCTGCACAATTGTTCTAATGACTGCATCTGCTCAGCAACTGATAATGAATCATACAAAGTTTTGTAGACAAAGATTTGTAGACAGTCTCTATTCAGTGTGCAGGGGGAGGGGGCCCCATCCTGTGATTTCTAGTTATGCCCCTGGAGGCTTAGGTAAGAAAAACAAAGTTTTGATGCTGTGAAACTGTTAAACGCCAAGCCTTTTTTCATTGCTGCTGAGTAGATTGTTAGTCTGGAGATTCACTTTAAGGGCCATATCATATGAGTAATTCAATTGAGGAGAGTCAGTCGGGATCACTGAGTTACCATGACTAGTCTCAGCACACGTCATGGCACAGTAAATTACACACATATATATATATATATCCTGGAGGCTGTGCGATGATGGATGTATTTCTGGACCATACCATCCACTGGGAACTATATCAGAAGCCAAGAATGGAATAACCTGCCATTTACTGGAGAAGTGTTCCTCTGGATATTGCCCCATGCAGTGGATGCCTCCATGGACTTTCCAAATATATACCTGACGTCAGCCTATGAGTCTACACATGACCTTCAGAGATATGTGTCATCCAATGATGTGGCAAAGACATGACCCTCTTCTGAGTCACTCCTCAACTGTTTGGATATCTAAAAAACAAAATCCAACTAGCTAACTGACTCTTGCCCAGCGACTAGTCAGATTTCAGCATCTCAAGCAACTATTTGTAACCCGGAAACCAACAAATAAAAGTTGATTGCTTTAAGTGGTGCTTTTTACTTTCACAAATAGTAATTTTTCATCAGACCATTCAAAAGAAATAATGTTGAAATCATTATTTTCTACTGTTATTGAACATTTATAAGCACCTTAAAGTGTACCTGAAATGGCATGGGGGGTGAGCGGAATGGCAAATGGGACACAGAGGCATGTTCCCTGCTCCATAACATGCCTCTGTGACCCCTTTGCACCACTCTCAGTTCCCCTGGGCTGCCCTGCGACCCCCTGGAATTGCAGACAAAGCAGCTTGTTGGAACCTAACAGGAGGAAGGGGTGTCCCTCGCAGGAGAGGCACTCCTGCAAAACGCCTCCTCTGGCATTAGGAACATCCCTTCCCCTGCTCTCAACTGAGGTTGTTAAGGCGTAAGTCAGCTGACAGCCCCCAAGTAGTAGGTAGCACCCAATACTTTTAAATTGGTAGAGTGGTCCCGTAGGGAGAGATGGAGAGATGTGTTACTGGTGGAGTTCATATATTGCCCAGTACTACAACTCACTCTCCATTACCCCTGACAACCCCGGTATGTTGAAACCAGTTGGGTTAGAGAGTGGTCTAGATAACAATCTGTTCAAAACACTGCATATGTCCATTGTGTTTGATGTGAATTTATGCAAAAAGTTCCTGTGTGCATTGCTTTTAATTAATGTGTATCAGGTTTTCTTTACGATCATTACAATGCCATTTTGTTTTTGTGTGGTGGTGGCCATCCATGAGTTTGTAACTTTGGCACACTGGGTGGCTTCAGGTAGTAAAGACCCTGATTGTGAAGTATGATTTGATGTGACAGTAGCAAAGCGCTGAGGATTTACTTGAGTTTGCCTTTGCCATTTGTGGAGATTGGAACCTCTGGCAGCTGTCTACTGGTGTGGCATCCATCTGTGTGGTTGAGATTTTTTGCCTATTGGTAGCTACGCCTCTGATGGTAAAAGCTCCATACCTGGAATGGGGTCTGACCATTGTGATTCTTGATGTCTTTGCTTGCCCCACGATACAGCAATACCCGAGCACAGCTCTCCTGTAATGAGAAAAACAAAAGACATGACATTTAAAGCACTTGAAGACATCTTGAAAAATTGATTGGTGCAAAGAAACCTCATATTCAGGGAAGAAAAATGAGTAGTGCATTATATTTACGTTATTGGTAAGGGAGCAATTTGGGACTGATTTCATATACGGTATTTATGTTCCAAGTACAACAAAGTCCCCGTTACCCCGGAACACAGGCAACTGGAAGTCTCAACTAACCGGCATGCCTGAGGGGGATAACGGGGACAGTGCTTTGGAGGGTTTGCAGAGCATTGTAGGGTAGAAATTACTCACCGAGCCTCCAGGCGCCATCTTCTACCTTTCCTGCAGCTCCCTTCGATTTTCAGGCATCCATGCATTGCTCCTGGCATGGTCAATATGCATATATTCCATATGAACTCAACCCTCAGTGGAAACTTTTCCAATGCTTCACTTTATTTCAAGTCAACTTGATAAAGGGCATCCTGCCCAAAACGTTGTGCCGGCTTTGTTATACTGTGTATACTGCAATGAAGCATAAAATAAAGTGAAGCATTGGAAAAGTTTCCGCTGAGGGTTGAGTTCCTATGGAATATATGCATATCGGAGTTGATTCTGGAGGTTTGATGACCCTCTTGACCATTGGAACTCCCCGCACTACAGTGTCTATACCGAGGCCCGGAGACCACCTTTTGCCATAGAAGCTGTCATGTCATGCAGCGTTGAATTTAAAATTCTGAAACCCATAGGCACAGGCGTTCTGCTGACTTAAACTCTGCCTCTGAACACAGGCCACACCCTCAAGTAAAAATATTCTGAACTCTGATCCCTTCCTTAGAATCTTATACTAACTGTCCTTAGAATCTTACACTCTAATCTTATATCATTTTTAAGGTACCCATTAACGGTCATTAATGGTACAAATTTTCCTTCAGATTCAATCTTTCAACGCACTTTTTATGATTGACCTGTATAGACAACTGCACAGATTGTGGCGCAAATCGACTTGATACGATTCTTCAGTCGATCAGAAAAGGAATAATGATCGGTCCGAAAATTGGATTTTATAATCAAGTCAGAACGTAAAACCTTCTTAAATCATTCCATTAATAGGAACAGTTGATATTTGCCTTCCAATTATTTACCATCGTTCAAATCACGTCGAAAGATAGCATTTTTGATGAAAAAAAAAATTACCATTAATAGCCATATGCCTACAGTGCCTTATGGAAAACCCTTTCCTGATGTCACGTGACAAGCAGTGCAGGAAGAGAAGAAGAAGGAGAGAAACAGCTGTTTCTGGATGACCCTCATAAATACTTGTTCCTGGGGTTGCCCAATGGATGCTCACTTTGCTTGCATTGTGTGTGTGTAGTATGTGTGGTTGCTATGGGTTACAGCAAAGCACTTCCTTAGCATTGTGTTATCCCACGTGACTCCCTGTCTGTTTCTGTTTGTTTTGCTTTCTGTGCCATTTGTGGAGAGCCGCTTATTTAGATTCTACTGTAGTCCCAAAAAACTCAAATGCATAAATTATGACATTGTAAGCGCACAATGCAGCTCCGCTGTGATTTGTTTTGATACAAAGAGAAAATAGACTTTGTTCCTTCATAAAAAGAATCCCTGTGCAGGATTTACTTCGCAACATGTGGATTATTGCTGCCACAAAACACAATTTGAAAGTAAAAAGTAAACACTTTGCATTTTATAAAGCATTTTATAAAGCTAATTTGTGTTTTTGTGTTATTTAAAAGGAAACCTGGAGTGAGAATAAAGAGGCTGTCGGTGCTGATTTAAAGCGGAGTTCTGGACATCATCTTTATGTATAAAACGCACCCCTTACTACTGAAAGTGTCATTATGTTTTGCTCCTCCCATTATTTTTCAGCAATGCCTTAACTCTCTTAGGTATGGAGTTCACTAGAGCCTCACATGTTTCCATTGGAATTCTCTTCCTCTCTCCATGATGAAGCTTGTGGATGTTAGAGACCTTGGGCTCCTCCACATTCTTTTTGAGGAATGCCCACAGATACTCAATAGGATTTAGGTCTGGAGACGTGCTTGACCAGTCCAGCACCTTTACCCTCCGTTTCTTTAGCAGTGGTCATCTTGGAGGTGTGTTTGGGGTCAATATCATGCTGGAAGAATGTCCTTCGACACAGTTTCCAAAGAGCGGGTATCATGCTTTGCTTCAGTATGTCACAGTACATGTTGACATTCATGGTTCCCTCAATGATTTGTAGCTCCCCAGTGATGGCAGAACTCATGCAGCCCCAAACCCCATTACACCCCCACCACCATGCTTCACTGTAGGCAAGACACATTTGTCTTCACATTCCTAACCTGGTTGCTGCCACACATGCTTGACACCATCTAAACTACAGGACATGGTTCCAGTAATCCATGTTTTTAGTCTGCTTGTCTTCAGCAATCTGTGTGTGGGCTTTCTTGTACATCTCTTAGATGGGACACAGAGACAATGAAGGGCAAGGTGCGTCTCCTGCAGGAGAGGCAGAAGGGTTAGAAACGCCCCTTCCCCTGCTCTGATTGGGCAGCTCTGCCTCCACCACGCCGCCCCACCGCCTCCCTGCTCTATGCTCTATGTTGAGACATGCAGGGCCAGTGCTGCAGTGTCGTAATCCCAAGGGTAGCGCCATGGTTTTTTTCACCAAAAGTCGTCAATTTCGGGACAAAGGAGCGGTGGCTATTGATGCTACCTGATTCGGCTAGCCCCCTAGATCAGGCAGCATTTTTTGTTTTTTTTTTGTTTTTACAAAAATGCCCACCTTGGGTTCTCTTTAAAGTGCGTGTAAAGCCCCCCACCCAAAAAAATTAGATATTTACCTATGGACAGGGAAGATGGTGCCTAACCCTAAGACCCCCCGGTGATAGCGCCTAACTCTAACTCTCCCCTCCCCCATACAAACCCCCTTCTTGATGCCTAACCCTAACTGTCCCCCCTTGCACAAACCCCCTTCTCAACACCTAACCCTAACCACCACCCCCCTTTACACAAACACCAGTCCTGATGCCTAACTGCCCCCCTGCACGAAAAAAGAAAAAAAAAGAACAAACACTTGGCACCTGAATTTCTCTCTTGTCGCCAGCTTAAACACAGAGGAAAAACCCCGCACAAAAAAACTATTTTTGGGTGTCCCCTGGTGCCGACTTGACAATATTTTCAATCAAAGTCTACGGCGGCGCCTGATTTGTCCAGAAGCCACATGCTCCTGATTTGCCTGATACCCTTTCTGAGACACTGGTGCCTGTTCAATTCACTTTTCTCCTAAGTTTTCTACTTGGTGATATTTTCACAATAAAATGCCCTTTAAGCCACTAGCCAGTAGGAAAATACTCAGAATAATTTTGAGTATTGCAGAGTGCTGGAAAATTATTCTAAAGGGCCACTGACACAGAACAAGTATGCAGATCAGGTAGCCTGACTCAGGCTGGGTGCACACATGTGCGTGAAAGGTTGAGTTTTAGGTTGTGTGCATTTTTTTTTGCGTGTTTTTTTTAGTGCGTTTGAGTTTTTTGCCCGCATATGCGTTTTGCGTGCGTTTTTATGCATTTGCGGTTTACATATACAAAACGCATATGCGTTTTGTGTGCGTTTTCCATGCGTTTTTATATTGCGTTTTATGCAAATCACTAGGAAGACAACAGGAACACATCACAAAATACGCATATAAAAATGCATACAATATGAATACATTGCGTTACCATTGACTTTCATTATGTGCGTTTTTGATGTGTTTTTGAAAATTACGCATGTTTTAAAAACGCATGTTTGAAAAAGCATACAAAACGCATATGCGCTTTTATATGCGTTTTTTATGCAGCCTATTGACTTGCATTAGTGGCAAAAACGCTGCGTTTTCCGCAACACTAGGTGTGTTCTTAGCCTCAAGTTGGATTTCCCTGGCTGCATGCTTGTTCCAGGTGTGAGGCACCACCGAATAGGTATAATCTGAGTAAGAACCTGGTACTAAACACGTTTAATAAAAAGAGGAAAAAAATGACAGCCTCCATATTGCTTTCATGCCAAGCGTCATAGATATTTTCTTTTTTTTTTAAGTACGTTAACACACGTGTTCATTTTAATGGCCGTGAAGGATCTATCTAGAGGCTTATCAAGCTTTACTTCCTGATGTCTTATAGCGGCAGAAGCATGATAAAGACTGATGACAGCAAGAAGATGAACCTTAATGTGTCTTTAGTGTTGAAAAATGACTTTGAGCTCTCCGATTGCATTCACTGGATCATTAGGCAGGTGATATGGAGCCTTAATATGTAGTGAAAATACGATGTAAATTTATTCTAGCTCAATGTGAAGAGCTTGCAGATATATCTGACAAATAATATGCCAGGAAATGGCATTTCGCTTGCTACGATATTAGCATTTGTGCGGTTTCATGATGTCTTACCACTAGGGGCACTGCTGCCATAAAAGTCTTTTCAAGTGACACCTAAAGTGATCTGAATGTAGTTTTGCCTTCTTAGGTATTTGCGATAATTGAGCTTTAAAGGGGAACTGAAGAGACAGGTATATGGAGGCTGTCATGTTTATTTCCTTTTAAGCAATACCAGTTGCCTGGCAGCCCTGCTGGTCTATTTCTCTGCAGTAGTATCTGAATAAAACCAAAAACAAGCATGCAGCTAGTCTTGTCTGATCTGACTTTAAAGTCTGAGCCACCGAAACACCTGATCTGCTGAATGCTTGTTCAGGGGCTATGGCTAATAGTATTAGAGGCAGAGGATCAGCAGGGCTGACAGGCAACTTGTATTACTTAAAAGGAAATAAACATGACAGCCTCCATATCCCTCTCTCTTCAGTTCCCCTTTAAGGGAGCCTGAAGTGAGAGATATATTTAGGCTGCCATATTTATTTCCTTTAAAATAATACCAGTTGCCTGGCTGCCCTGGCTTCAGGAGTGTCTGAATCACACACCAGAAACAAGCATGCAGCTAATGATTGTCAGATTTTGGCAGAAACATCTGATCTGCATGCTTGTTCAGGATCTGTGGTTAAAAGTATAGCAGTATAAATAGTCAAAGGATCAGCAGGACAGCCAGGCGACTGGTATTGTTTAAAATCAAATAGATAAATAAATAGGTCATCCTCCATATCCCACTCACTTCAGGTTCCCTTGAGGCCAGTTTCACACTAGTGTGTGTTACAGTGAGATGCCGTATCGCACGGCACGAAATCACAAACCCATTGCCCTGCGGCAGAGTACGCTGAGGGGGTCATATCTATAGCACCGCCTCCCCCAGTGATGTACTTCCTGCTATACAACTTCCCCCACTCCACCCTCTGGAAGTATCCAATCTGGCGCAAGGGCTAGAGCGTGTTACCATAAGCACTGCGCTTAATGCACAGTGCTGGGGGAAATGAAAGTCTATGGGCGATGCAGTGAACGCCGGAGCACTGTGCATCGCTGCGCACATGCTCGGACCGATGGGAATCCCAGTGATGTACTTCCTGCCCAGCAGGGATCACATCACCGAACAATGGGAGGCGCTATGCATATGGCGCTGTCACCACACTCTGCCATAAGTCATAAGATTGTCATTTTTTGCATTGCGGTGAGATGCAGCAGAAACATCGCTTTGCACCGCAATGCAAAAATCTGATGTAAAACTGGTTTTAAGAAAATACTAAAGAGTATGACAGCTGAAGCTGGGATAAGAATACGGCTGCTCCAGGGAGCTACTGACCATGCTTTATCCTTAGCTGCCTCAGGAGGAGCATAAACCCTATTTAGTCGCACCCGGCAGAAATAATAATGACGATACTCCAGAGGCAATGGTGGTGTGTGACTGGGACGTGCCATGTGTTGCCTCACCCTGTGTCAGGGTAGGCAGGAATGCTGACCTTGTTGTACAGGGCACAGATGTGCATAGCCGTATTCCCTGAAGCATTCTGGGCCGCGGGATCAGCGCCATAGAAGAGGAGATGCTCGAGATGTTGAGAGTGGCCGTGCTGGCAAGCCTAGAGGAAAAAAACAACACAAACACAAACAATTATTTGTCGCAGCAAAATAACCACTAAGAACATTCATGACTCATCAAAGCAGACCTACAATCTAAACATTCCTTAAAGTGGACCTCTACCATGAGATTATGAAACCTGTCATTGCCATCATTAATCTAAGCACATACAGCTTTCCTGGCTGTGAAGTGATCCTCTGTGTTTAATCATGTTGGCGTCATGTCATGTCATGACAAATAGTGCAACTTGCATTGTGTAGGTTGAACATAGTGTAAGTAGTGTAACGTCACTTGTGTTACACTAGCAGCTTGCATGGTTATTTCACTTGGAATTTAGTAAATCAACGACAAAATGACCAGGCAAACCAGATTGCCAAACTGCAGTACCTTGAAGTACCTACAACAACCATTTAAAATAATTGATGTGCCCCTGGAGAGATGGTAGATCCCATATGCATTCTGTACAATATACGTTTTCATGCCTTTGCGCTAAGCCCCCTCCTCTCCATTAAATGCAATCTCCAGGCAATTAGTAGTCAAATACAGACTCTCATACTGGCCACAGCTAGGATTAGGCCAGTTGTCACATAAGAGATAAAGTGTCAGAGATAAATGACTGCTTTAAATTGCTTATTCCCAGTGATTTTTGCTGCAAATGCGTTTTGACAGGAGCGATACTTGCCAGTTGATTCAGCTTCAAATCCCCACTAATAGAGAAATTTGTTGCTGGCTAAGATGACTTATAGAAAAGCACTCGCAGCACAAAATATCTACAAATAAGCAATTGAGCAGCAGTTTATGGCTGTTGTTTTATCACTCATGTCATACCGATTTCAGGGACATAGCAGGTTGTTGTGATTTGCTCCCACATCACAGATACTGTTAGGCCTCTTTCATATGAGCAGCTGAAGGCAATAAGCATCTCTCCAGCAGCAGCTGAGCACCTCTCTCATATGAGTAGCTGAAGGCAATGAGCATCTCTCCAGCAGCAGCTGAGCACTTGCTGGCACGTGGTACCGATGCTGGACAGATGTCCCCCCCCATGGAGTCATATCTGAACATGCCTCCCTCTAGTGTCCGCTTCTCCTCCTGCATCACGTGATTACACGAAGCGTGAGGACATGGAGATGCCAGGCACCAGAGGGAGAACTGGTCACAGGAGGACGCACACTGCTGGACGAACTGCTTCTGCTTGCACATACTCTGCATAAAGTCAGATGGGGAAGCAGAGGATTGGGCACAGGACGTAGGAGGGGAGGGGCATGCGCCAGGCCACCGGGGGGCTGCAGTGGGATATGGGGGCCATACCTCCCAATCTGGGACATTGCCGGGCAAATCATTGTGTATGTGCGTGCGTGCGTGTGTGTAGGTGTGCATTGATCAGGTGACCCATAGCACAGTGCCATAGATATTTCTCTACTAAAAATGTTTTTGACCATAAACTTTATTACCATCCTTTAACCACTTGAGGACCGCAGTGTTAACACCCCCTAAAGACCAGGCAATTTTTTCATTACATTGGCCACTGCAGCTTTAAGGCCAAGCTGCAGGGCCACACGACACAGCACACAAGTGACCCCCCCCCCCCCCCCTTGCTTTTCTCCCCACCAACAGAGCTCTCTGTTGGTGGGGTCTGATCGCCCCCCAGATGTTTGTTTGTTTGTTTGTTTGTTTATGTATGTTTTTTTTAATTAAAAAGTGTGTTTTTTATGCTCTTGTATACCCCCCTCCTTCCCTCCCCCCATGATCAGCTGTCACAGGCTTAAGCCTATGACAGCCGATCACCTCTGTGGCTCTGGAGGGGACAGCCATGTCACACAGCTGTCCCCAGTACAGCGCTGCTCTAGATTGCAGTGTTGTACCAGTAATTAGACGGCGTTTACACCGTCTAACAGTCTCCCTAGCGGCAATCACAGCTCGGAGACTGAAGGCGGAGCTCGGCTCCGCCCACCAAGCAGGAGAGGTGCGCGCACGATCTCCTGCAAAACAGAGCCCCAGGACATTACGCCGATCGGTGTTAGGCGGTCCTGGGGCTGCCGCCGTGGCCATGCCCATCGGCGTGACCAGTGGCGTAGCTAAAGAGCTGTGGGCCCCAGTGCAAGTTTTACATGGGGCCCCCCCAAGCACTCTATACATAACAATTGATACGGCGCACCAAAACCTGCCAAGGACAACCACAGTGTCAGAGGTGCAAGAAGGGAATGGGGAACAGTGTGTTAAGGATTATTACTATTCAAAGCATCTATAGAAGTGATTTTTACCAGCACAGGACCAATAAAGAGCTAATACTGTGATAGAGGGTGGACCCTTCGGGGCCCCTCTGGCCCAAGGGCCCCGATGCGGTCGCTACCTCTGCACCCCCTATTGCTACGCCCCTGGGCGTGACACGGTTGGCTAGAAGTTGAATTGATATATTACTAATTTTAAAAAGTGATTATGAAGGCAAATAAACCAGGCTAGAAATGAACCAGTGTAGTTGTACTATATAAAACAACATATTGTTCTCATGAAATATTTATGATATGCGTGACTAGAGGTGTGACGGGGGCATGATCAGGGGTGTGTCAGGGGCGTGGCTTAAGTGTCCCTCTTTCTCATCTCAAAACGTTGGGAGGTATGACAGTGCTGAGAGTCACTGTCGATGCGATTCCTCCAACTAGCTTTATGCAATATGTAGGCTACATACACACTTTTAATACTAACCAGAGATTGGAACTCGATCTCTCTGGCAGGGGTGTAAATACAAATCCTGGGCCCACCAGCAAAACTTTGATGGGGCCCCTCAATGTTCATCACACCCCTTCTCTTACCTCCCCTTGGTGACCCTCAAAGGCTGGAGCCCATCTTACAAGGGTTAGAAAACAAGTGCAGATATCATCTTCACACTAATAACAAGTGTAGCCACACAAACACCTTGTATGAAGAATGGAGCCCTTTATCAGAGGAAGTGATGTAGTACTTGGGGCCCTCTTACAGCTCTGGGCCTCCCTGCAGTTGCAGGGGCTGCTCCCCTCTAGTTGCACCTCTGCTCTCGAGTCTCGGGTGAAAGTTCAGTGCCTAGAGCAGGCATGGGCAAACTTGGCCCTCCAGCTGTTACGGAACTACAAGTCCCACAATGCATTTGCCTTTATGAGTCATGACTGTGGCTGTCAGACTCCTGCAATGCATTGTGGGACTTTTAGTTCCGTAACAGATGGAGGGACAAGTTTGCCCATGCCTGGCCTAGAGTGTAGAGGCTAGTGGTGCGTTACTACAAAGGCAGGAGGAGGGAAGATGCATGACGCACAACAGAGTGGCTCCCCGCGGGTGGGGTGAGCAATGCACTTGGAACTCGCTCTGGAGTTGCTATAGATCCGGTAAGCTAGATCTTTAGGCAATGTCGTGGGGGGAAGGGTACCCTTACAGATGCTAGATACTCACCCAGGTGGTCTTTATCAGTCGCCCCCCCCCCACCCCGGTCAGTTTACTTCAGTGTTTAAATACCCTCTTCTCAAGAAAGCCCATACAGCTCAAGCTTTATATGACTGCTCTTGTGTGTCTCAGTGCAGCCGTCCCTGGGGAGAAGGTCATTATTTACTGTTACCTGGTGGATTTCTTGCCAGCCATTTTCATCCACTGTGCCAATGTATGCCCGGTTATACAGCAGTAGCTCGCAGCACCTGGGGTCCCCTCCCACCATGGCGGTGTGATAGAGGGGAGTCAGACCTCGGCGATCTTTATAATTTGGAGACCCACCCAGGTCCAGGAGAGTCTATAAGACAAAAGGGTACGATGATCACACACTTTGTTGTTAGACAGTCATGGTAAATTACAAATGATAGGATTTAATCATGCTTATCACAGTGACCGGTAGCAGGAAAAAAGGGCGCCGGCTTAGGGTGGACGAAAAGGGCTCCGCCATAGACTTTAATGCAACTATCGTTAATAAGGCAAAAAAAGCAGAAAAAAGGGCTCTGTGATAAATATCATTAACAACATTAGAACATTAAAGTTTTTGAAGTATGTTCTCGTTTTAGAAGCTTGCAACCTTATAGTTTTTATCATATTATTTTGTTTATATGTACAGATTTTACGTTATCAAAGATTTTATCGTTTCTATGTGGAAAAGGGTGTTTCTGCAGAGGGAGTGGTTAGGGTTAGGCAACACCAGGGGGCGGTGAATAGTTTAAGCAACACCAGGGGGGGTGGTTAGGGTTAGGCACCACCAGGGGGGTGGTTAGGGTTAGGCACCACCGGGAGGGGTGATTAGGGTTAGGCACCACCAGGGAGGTGGTTAGGTTTAGGCGCCAACAGGGGAGTGGTTAGTTTTAGGCACCACCAGGGGAGGGTTCTGTGTGAGAGTAGGGTTGGGTTAAGTTGTATTGTTAGATTACGAAACAATTTTTAACATTAATATCTTTTCGTCATTATTTCCTGTCTGTTTTTACAACGGTATTTATCGTTAACCAAGTTTGACAACGATATTTATCATTATCAGATTTCGTTATCCACCCGCATCATTTCGTTATCCAGCCGGACCCTTTTTTCACGCACGCCAGTGACCTGTGTCCATAATATACACAGGTAGGAACCAACAAATTGTGCAAAACTAAATACTTAAAGTGGATCCGAGATGAACTTTTACTCCTTGCATAATTGTGTTCCTTACATATAGTTTATAGGGCATTCCTCAAGCCAAATACTTGTTTTGTTTTGTTTTAATACCCTAATTTCCTATAAACTAAACAAGCCACACCCACAGCTTCTCCAGAGTGCCTTGGC
The DNA here is from genome assembly GCF_040937935.1 of Hyperolius riggenbachi. NCBI lineage: Eukaryota > Metazoa > Chordata > Amphibia > Anura > Hyperoliidae > Hyperolius > Hyperolius riggenbachi. The sequence continues at coordinate 322,342,685 of NC_090651.1, read as the reverse complement.
GCTTGCAAGGGATTGTGGGATTTCAGTCTGGGCAGGTGAAAAAGGTGTTACTAGCTATAGATTTCAGAGGCAGAGTTTTCACAATCTGAGAGCTGCAGTGCAGATACAGATCAGTTGCCTGTGTAATGGAGGAGATAAGTTGCCTGTGTAATGGAGGAGATAAGTTGCCTGTGTAATGGTGGAGTTTTCACAGAATATGCAGATTAGCATGCCTAGATACAGATAAGCTTGCCTGTGTGTGTAATTGTGTAATAGTGACAAGCAGAAAACATGTCTGCTCCCATTGTATCACAGGAAAAAATATTAATATACTGTTGAAGCGGTTTGAAGATAGATTTGCTGTGTAAACTATCTAAACTTTAGATAAGATATATAGACAAGTCACTTGTTATATTTAGTTTTTCATCTCGGATCCGCTTTAACGACAGTAGAGAAGACACCTAGTGGCTAAAATGCAATACTGCATATTGCTACACACATTAACAATCTCCCATAGAATCTTAATTAGTATTATAACACGGACCAAATTAAATGCAGAAGAAACCTTCAGGTATGTTTTTAAAGTATACCTACAGTTTAGCCTTTTAGACAGTGAAACACTGGAAAGGAAAAAGATGCAATGTGGCCTTCTAACTTTAAGTTTAACTCTGCTGACATAAAAAAAAGGCAATGTTTGCCTGATGCCTCTCACTTGTATTGCTGCAGCCTGCCCCCAGCTCGGCAACCGTGGTCTGATAGGTAGCCTCCATGGAGGCTGCCATGTTTATTTCCTTTTAAGCAATACAAGTTGCCTGCTGTCCTGCTGATCCTCTGCCTCTTATACTTTTAGCCATAGACCCTGAACAAGCATGCAGCAGATCAGGTGATTGACATTATTGTTAAATCTGACAAGATTAGTTGCATGCTTGTTTCTGGTGTTATTCAGACATTACTGCAGCCAAATAGATCAGTAGGGCTGCCAGGCAACTGGAATTGATTAACTACCTGAAGACTGCGCCACGCCAATGGGCGTGGCCGCGGCGGCAGTCTCAGACCGCCTAACGCCAATTGGCGTCAAGTCCTGGGGCTGCAGTTTGCAGGAGATGCGCGTGCATCTCCTGCTCGGGGGTGGAGCTCCGCGCCGCCTTTAGTCTCCGAGCGACGATTGCCGCTCGAGAGACTGTTAGACGGTGTAATCTCTGTCTATTATATGTACAGTGCTGCGATCGGCAGCAGCTCTGTACGGCGGCAGCCCCAGGACCGCCTAACGCCAATTGGCGTCAAGTTCTGGGGCTGCAGTTTGCAGGAGATCACGTGCAGGAAGCGTGCATCTCCTGCATGGGGGCGGAGCTCCGCCCCGCCTTCAGTCTCCGAGCCGATCGACACTCAGGAGACTGTTAGATGGCATAATCGCCGTCTATTTACATGTACAGTTCTGCAGCGCTGTACTGGAGACAGCCATGTGACACGGCTGTCCTCGTGGGGATCAAGAGAGCGATCGGCTCTCACAGGCTGAAGCCTATGACAGCCGATCGCTATGATTGGCCAGCTGGGGGGGAGGGAGGGTTTAATAAAAAAGAAAGAAAGAAATTGTTAAAAAAAATAAAAATAATAACATAAATATTGACAAAAACAAACAAACAACTGGGGAGCGATAAGACACCACCAACAGAGAGCTCTGTTAGTAGGGGGAAAAGTGTGTGTGTGTGTGGGGGGGGGGGGGGATCACTAGTGTGCTGGCCCTGCAGCTTGGCCTTAAAGAAAAAAAAATAGCCTGGTCTTTAGGGGGGTTTACTACTGTGGTCCTCAAGTGTTTAAAAAGAAATAAATATGGAAGCTTCCATATCCCTCTCACTTCAGTTGTCCTTTAAGGCATGTGCTTCCACCTTATATACAGCTTACTGACTTGTAGCATAGCTTCCAACTGTTCCTCTTTCAGAGGGACAGTCCCTTTTGGGGAATCCAGTCCCTCTTTCCTCCTTGTCCCTCTTTCAAGACTTGGGTACAGATCTATAAAAAATACCGTAAATGTATTTTTTCTAAACAAAAAAAATGTGTCTAACTGACTCTAAACTGTATTCCCATCCTTTAAATTGATATATTTCTTATTTTCATATGTTAAAGTGACCCAGAGATCATGAATTACAAAGCTTTTTACTTACCCGGGGCTTCTGGATGTGTCCCTTGCCGTCCTCCTGTTGCCCTCCATTCAGCGACCGGTAACTGGCTCAGTCAGCTCCAGTCTGAGTCAGCTGGGGTCTTCTGCGCATGCGCCGACCATCTGCGCAGAAGTCCCTGATATACCGGAGCTGATTACTGCTAAATGGAGGACCGCGGGAGGATGGCGAGGGACGCATCCAGGCTTATAGGGCTGGAGGTAAGTAAAAAAACTTTGTAATTCATGATCTCTGGTACACTTTAATATAAAGGAAAATGAACCAGGATAGAAAGGCCCAGTGTGGTTTAAGTTATAAAACAACAGTTTTCTTATGAAATGTTTATGGTATGAGTGACTAGGGGTTGTCACGGAGGAATGATTAACTGGTACCGGACCGACGCAGTACGAATCTACGTCCACCAGGTGGTGCTGCGGCTCTGACTGGACGTAGATTCAACGTCACAGTAAATTGCGCATCCCTGCCGTTACCTCCGCTCTGCACCCACCGCAATTTGTTTGCCCTGCCATTTATAAGACGGCAGAGCTCTGTAAGCAGGCCAGGAGCTTCTTTTATTGGCTCCTGATCATGTGATCACGGAGAGCCAATCACATTGGCTCCCGATGATAGACAGCATCAGGAGCCAATCAGAATCCTGACCGGCTGACAGGATTCTGCCGTAATAGAGATGACAGAGAGAGGAGCCTGCGGCGATGGGGCAGCGTTGTGACCGGCGGGTATTTGCGGCGATTCGTCGGGAAGCAGCGTTTTACCGTACCAGCAGGCTCTGTTCCTTAAAGAGACTCAGAGATGTGTCTCCCTGCTGTTTTCTACTTATCCGGGGCTTCCTCCAGCCCCATAAGCATGGATGTGTCCTTCGCCGTCCTCCTGCAGTCCTCCATTCAGTGGCATTAAACTCCCAGTATGCGGCTCAGTTGGGCTCAGTCTGACTTATGCATGCGCAGAAGGTCCGCCGCTGACGTCACTGAGCCGCTTACCGGGGAAGATTGCGGCTGAACGGAGGCGCTGAGGAGGACGGCGAGGGATACATCAATGCTTATGGGACTGGAGGAAGACTCAGCTCTGAGTCTCTTTAAGGGGCAGAGACTGCTGGTACGGAAGTGGTTAAAGTGAACCTCCAGACTAAAAATTTACTCAGCAGCACTGAAAAGGCTCGGTGTTTCTTTAACAGTTTCACAGCATCAGAACTTTGTTTTTCTTACCGAAGTCTCATTTTTAGCTGCATTTTTAGCTAAGCTCCGCCCCATCAAAGAAAACTGCCCGGGCTTTTTTCCCCTGATGCTGTGCAAAGCATGATGGGATTTCTGATGTTGTTCTCGTTGCCTAGCAACTGGGAAGGGTGATCAGCACACAGGACAGTAGGAACTGTGTCTCACGCTCCCTGTCACCTCCTTTCAACCAAAAAGATGGCTGCCCTCATCAAATCACAAACATTTGCCTGTTCTTTTAAAACAGGGTGGGTAAGAGATTATATTACCTATCTATTTTAATTAACATAACTAATGTAACTTAATGACAGTATGTTTGTTTAGGCTGAAGCTCCTCTTTAAGGGTGCGGCAGGGGCGTGGCCAAAATGTCCCTCTTTCTTATCTCAAAAAGTTGGGAGGTATGCTTGTAGTATATAGGTCTTTATTTTCTAGGTACAATTTAGAAAGGAATATGTTGGCGCTTTATAAATCAATAACAACAATAATAATAACGGAAAGTCAGCTGTAATATTTGTATTTCCCTCACTGTCTGTGGAACCGTTTGTACTGTACAGTACTATGTATTGTCTGCTGTGCCGCATCATGGAAGAAACAGGCAACATAGATCATTAATAATAACAAAATATAAAATTGCTAGAAATTCTCGGTAGTCGGAATCAGCCAATTCAGTATAACTCCCTCCACACTTGGCAGCCATTACCATAATCACAGCATTCACATGCTATACAGATTATATTAGAAAGGTTGTTATTTTGTGAAGGGAGTTCACAGAAGGCACATACATCTGCATATAAATATAAATGTATATAATAAATATTCAGCGGTGACTCACTGAATTAATAATTTATCTCTGCACGTCGCCGCTAGCGTCACATAACTTATTGATAGAGGAGAGCGAATCCAAACTGGCTGAACACAAGCTGTGTGGTGCGCAGCAGTAGAAAACCATCACAGCGCACAATATACACAGACGTGGGCATTAATTGGCACTCGTTACTCTTTATTCACTCACTGTGGGCGGAGACAGGAAGAGCCAAGTCAGACGCCATGTGACCAATGAGGAATACTACACTATATTCAAGGGAACTTGAAGTAAGAAGGATATGGACAGTGGCATAGCAATAGGGGAGGCAGAGGTTGCGTCTGCACCGGGACCCTTGGCCCAGAGGGGCCCACTAGACGCCCTCCCACAACCAAAGTATTAGCTCTTTAACCACTTGCCGACCGCCCACTGCACAGAGGCGGCCGGCAAGTGGATCCCGCAAGGACCGCCGCATGTACAATTGGCGGCGGTCCTTGTACGGGCATGGGCGGAGCGATCGCGTCATTCGTGACGCGATCAGCCACCGGCAACTGGCTCCGCCCCCCTCGCGCTTTAACCCGACGGCCGTTCGGAAGCGCCGGCGGGTTACTAGCACCCGGATCGCTGCATACAAAGTGTATAATACACTTTGTAATGTATACAAAGTGTATTATATAGGCTGCCCCCTGCCCTGGTGGTCCCAGTGTCCGAGGGACCACCGGAGCAGGCTGCACCCATCCTAGTCTGCACCCAAGCACACTGATTTTCCCCCCTGCCCCCTGATCGCCCACAGCACCCCTCAGACCCCCCCCCCCTGCCCACCCCCAGACCACTGTTTGCACCCAATCCCCCCCCCAATCACCCATCAATCACTCCCTATCACTATCTGTAAACGCTATTTTTTTTTATGCCCTAAACTGCCCCCTGCTCCCTCCTGATTACCCCCCCCCACCCCTCAGATTCTCCCCAGACCCCCCCCCCCCCCCCGTGTACTGTATGCATCTATCCCCCTGATCACCTGTCAATCACCTGTCAATCACCCATCAATCACCCATCAATCACCCCCTGTCACTGCCACCCATCAATTAGCCCCTAACCTGCCCCTTGCGGGCAATCTGATCACCCACCCACACCAATAGATCGCCCGCAGATCCGACGTCAGATCACCTCCCAAGTGCAGTGTTTACATCTGTTCTCTACCCTAAACACCCACTAATTATCCATCAATCACCCCCTATCACCACCTGTCACTGTTACCAATCAGATCAGACCCTAATCTGCCCCTTGGGGGCACCCAATCACCCGCCTACACGCTCAGATTGCCCTCAGACCCCCCCTTATCAATTCGCCAGTGCATTATTTACATCTGTTCTTCCCTGTAATAACCCACTGATCACCTGTCAATCACCCATCAATCACCCCCTGTCACTGCCACCCATCAATCACCCCCTGTCACTGCCACCCATCAATCAGACCCTAACCTGCCCCTTGCGGGCAATCTGATCACCCACCCACACCAATAGATCGCCCACAGATCCGACGTCAGATCACCTCCCAAGTGCATTGTTTATATCTGTTCTCTACCCTAAACACCCACTAATTACCCATCAATCACCCCCTGTCTCTGCTACCCATCATAAATAGACCCCTATCTGCCCCTAGGGCACTCAATCACCCGCCCACACCCTCAGAACGCCCTCAGACCCCAGCCCTGATCACCTCGCCAGTGCATTGCTTGCATCTATTCCCCCCTCTAATCACACCTTGAGACACCCATCAATCACCTCCTGTCACCCCCTAGCACACCTACCCATCAGATCAGGCCCTAATTTGCCCCGTGTGGGCTCCTGATCACCCGCCCACACCCTCAGAACGCCCTCAGACTCCAGCCCTGATCACCTCCCCAGTGCATTGATTGCATCTATTTTCCCCTCTAACCACCCCCTGAGACACCTATCAATCACCTCCTGTCACCCCCTAGCACTCCTATCCATCAGATCAGGCCCAATACAACCTGTCATCTAAAAGGCCACCCTGCTTATGACTGCTTCCACAAAATTCGCCCCCTCATAGACCACCTGTCATCAAAATTTGCAGATGCTTATACCCCTGAACAGTCATTTTGAGACATTTGGTTTCCAGACTACTCACGGTTTTGGGCCCGTGAAATGCTAGGGCGGTATAGGAACCCCACAAGTGACCCCATTTTAGAAAAAAGACACCCCAAGGTAGTCTGTTAGGTGTATGACGAGTTCATAGAAGATTTTATTATTTGTCAAAAGTTAGCGGAAATTGATTTTTAATGTTGTTTTTTTTCACAAAGTGTCATTTTTCACTAACTTGTGACAAAAAATAAAATCTTCTATGAACTCGCCATACACCTAACGGAATACCTTGGGGTGTCTTCTTTCTAAAATGGGGTCACTTGTGGGGTTCCTATACTGCCCTGGCATTTTAGGGGCCCTAAACCGTGAGGAGTAGTCTAGAAAACAAATGCCTCAAAATGACCTGTGAATAGGACGTTGGGCCCCTTAGCGCACCTAGGCTGCAAAACAGTGTCACACATGTGGTATCGCTGTACTCAGGAGAAGTAGTATAATGTGTTTTGGGATGTATTTTTACACATACCCATGCTGGGTGGGAGAAATCTCTCTGTAAATGGACAATTGTGTGTAAAAAAAAATCAAACAATTGTCATTTACAGAGATATTTCTCCCACCCAGCATGGGTATGTGTAAAAATACACTACAAAACACATTATACTACTTCTCTTGAGTACGGCGGTACCACATGTGTGGCACTTTTTTACACCCCAAGTACGCTAAGGGGCCCAAAGTCCAATGAGTACCTTTAGGATTTCACAGGTCATTTTGCGACATTTGGTTTCAAGACTACTCCTCACGGTTTAGGGCCCCTAAAATGCCAGGGCAGTACAGGAACCCCACAAATGACCCCATTCTAGAAAGAAGACACCCAAAGGTATTCCGTTAGGAGTATGGTGAGTTCATAGAAGATTTTATTTTTTGTCACAAGTTAGCGGAAAATGACACTTTGTGAAAAAAAAACAATTAAAATCAATTTCTGCTAACTTGTGACAAAAAATAAAATCTTCTATGAACTCACCATACTCCTAACGGAATACCTTGGGGTGTCTTCTTTCTAAAATGGGGTCATTAGTGGGGTTCCTATACTGCCCTGGCATTTTAGGGGCCCTAAACCGTGAGGAGTAGTCTTGAAACAAAAATGATCTGTGAAATCCTAAAGGTACTCATTGGACTTTGGGCCCCTTAGCGCAGTTAGGGTGCAAAAAAGTGCCACACATGTGGTATCGCTGTACTCAGGAGAAGTAGTATAATGTGTTTTGGGGTGTATTTTTACACATACCCATGCTGAGTGGGAGAAATATCTCTGTAAATGGACAATTGTGTGTAAAAAAAAAATCAAACAATTGCCATTTACAGAGATATTTCTCCCACCCAGCATGGGTATGAGTAAAAACACACCTCAAAACACATTATACTACTTCTCCTGAGTACGGCAATACCACATGTGTGGCACTTTTTTGCAGCCTAACTGCGCTAAGGGGCCCAAAGTCCAATGAGCACCTTTAGGCTTTACAGGGGTGCTTACAAATTAGCACCCCCCAAAATGCGAGGACAGTAAACACACCCCACAAATGACCCCATTTTGGAAAGTAGACACTTCAAGGTATTCAGAGAGGGGCATGGTGAGTCCGTGGCAGATTTCATTTTTTTTTTTTTTTTTTTTGTCACAAGTTAGCAGAAATGGAAACTTTTATTTTTTTCTTGTCACAAACTGTCATTTTCTGCTACCTTGTGACAAAAATAATATCTTCTATGAACTCACTATGCCTCTGAGTGAATAATTTGGGATGTCTTATTTCCAAAATGGGGTCATTTGGGGGGTATTTATACTATCCTGGAATTCTAGCCTCTCATGAAACATGACAGGTGGTCAGAAAAGTCAGAGATGCTTGAAAATGGGAAAATTCACTTTTTGCACCATAGTTTGTAAACGCTATAACTTTTACCCAAACCAATAAATATAGGCTGAATGGTTTTTTTTTTATCAAAAACATGTTTGTCCACATTTTTCGTGCTGCATGTATACAGAAATTTTACTTTATTTGAAAAATGTCAGCACAGAAAGTTAAAAAAATTATTTTTTTGACAAAATTCATGTCTTTTTTGATGAATATAATAAAAAGTAAAAATCGCAGCAGCAATCAAATAGCACCAAAAGAAAGCTTTATTAGTGACAAGAAAAGGAGCCAAAATTCATTTAGGTGGTAGGTTGCATGAGCGAGCAATAAACTGTGAAAGCTGCAGTGGTCTGAATGGAAAAAAGGGTCTGGTCCTTAAGGGGGGTAAAGCCCACGGTCCTCAAGTGGTTAAGGGACACCCGAGGCGAAAATAAACAAATGAAATAAACAATTGTATCTATCTTCCTTCTCCTAAAAATGACTTTTTAAGATATTCCAGTTTTATTTTATGTTTAAATCTACTTTTTAAGCTTTACCTGTTTTATTGTTTTTGCTCAATGCCACATTTATTGAAGTATGCCAGAGCTAAAATCTATGAACTATTGAACCTTTTTATCTCGTTCCTGCTCTCAGAAGCCATTTTCTGCTAGAAAAGTGTTTTATAGTTTGAATTTCTTATCAGTGAGGGTCACACTGTAGTCACTTTCTGTCAGGACTGAGTCAGCCACTTACATACTTGATGTTTAACTCTTTCAGACAGAGAAAGACAAAAAACGAACACAGCATAGTTATTTGTGTGCTAGGCATTCTACATAGACATGTCTATCTCATCATGTCACCTGTCACCTCAGGCATCCTTAAGGGCTCTTACACAGTGGGACGCTGCGTTGCAGGGGATGTTAAGGTCGCATAACGTTCCCCTAACACAACGCATGGTGGTGCTAAAGGTGGACGCTACATGGAGCCGCGTTATGCGGCTCTTGGTGCGCCGTTTTCGGTTGATAGAACCGGCAATGATTCATATGAATCATTGCTAGCAGGCAGAAAGCGAGAATGATTCATATGAATCATTGCTAGCAGGCAGAGAATGATTCATATGAATCATTGCTAGCAGGCAGAGAATGATTCATATGAATCATTGCTAGCAGGCAGAAAGCGAGAATGATTCATATGAATCATTGCTAGCAGGCAGAGAATGATTCATATGAATCATTGCTAGCAGGAAGAGAACTGGCATTGCAGTGCAGTGAATATTAAGTAGCCATGTGGCTAGGCAAAATAGCGGACTCTCCCCTGCTCCTGTAACAATAAAACAACATTACTGAGCATGTGCAAACAGTCTAACGCAGCTAAAACCACCTATAACGCACAGCATGCAGTACTTTCTAAATATTGCTACACGTTACACACAAAGCAACATGTGCACTGTGAAGGTCGCACAGACTTTGCATTGCTGTGCGTTAGTCTGCGTTGGAACATTTTCTAACGTGCGACTTTAACGTCACACTGTGAAAGAGGCCTTAATGGTGCTATGCTGGTAATTATCACTTCTATATATGCTTTGAATAGTTGCTGGTAATGACAGCCTGAAGTGATGACACCACCATATGCTGCCTTTCCTCCTTTCTCATGCTCTGCCAGGCCTTTACTGCAGTGGCTTTCAGTTGCTGTTTGTTTGTGGGTCTTTCTGTCAAAAGTTTAGTCTTCGACAAGTGAAATGCATGCTCAGTTGGGTTAAGATCAGGCCATTCAATAATTTTCCACCTCTTTGCTTCAATAAACTCCTAGGTAGCTTTGGCTGTATGTTGGCACCCCTGTTGGCACCTTTGTTACGTTGCTAGTTGTATTGCCGATTGTCCACTATTAGTGGAGGGGTGTTACCCATTTCATTACCACAGAGCGACTTCATTACCCAAGTGGGGTTGGGTCTAATCTCCCCACCTGCCTTTACAGAGATTACTTTGGTAGTAACAGCAATAGATCATTAACTTGCGCTCAACTATATACTGTACTGGCCCTTTAAATAATGTCTTTGCATTCACAAGATACATAAGAGACTTGAGGCCCCTCCTGGCAGACCGATCGTATCGAGAAATGGATCTATGACAGCTAATTTATCCAAATGTGCTGACCAATACCTGCAAACGGTGGTTAAGAAAACAAACTCATACATCAAGGATACCAAACATTTCATTAACAACTTTTGTGAACAAGATTGGCAGGATCAGAACCGGTTATGTACAGTGGATGTCTCCTCTTTGTACACAATAATTCCACCTGAAAAAGGTGCTACAAGCCAGTAAACACTTTCTGCTAGAAGATAATCAGTTGAAGGAGGAACAAATTCAATTTATACTGCACAGAATTTTTTTTTTTTTACAGCATAACTATTTCGTGTACAATCAAAAATACTTTATACAGACAACGGGAATGGCGATGGGGACAAGGTTTGCCCCGGCCTTCGCTAACCTTTATATGGCCCATTGGGAAAAATATATTCTATATGGACCAGATGGACCAGGTGAGAAACTCAAAATGTGGAAGCGTTTTATCGATGATGCCTTCTTCATATGGGCCATACAACAGAATCTTCCCTACAATCCTTTCTGAGGTGGTTAATATACCAATACATACAAAAGTGAAGCATATTGGGGGTGAAGCAGATATAAGACTAATACTAAATTATTCTTCACAAGCGAATTCCATTAAGAAGATAATCAGCAAACATTGGAACTATCTAAAAGGGGACTATCTGCTAGCACCCATTCTACCAGATGTACCACAAATCACCTTCAAACGAGCCCCAAAACGTAGGTACTATTATAGCACCAAGTGTTAAAAATAAGAAGGATAAAGAAAATGTAGGATATTTTAAAAACTGTGGGTTCTGTAAAATGTGTAGGGAAAGCGGTATGCGAGTTCAGCGAGTGTCTGAGGTTGTGTCCACAGCCAATGGCAGTGAATTCAAACTGTATGGGGAAACCAACTGTGACAGTAAGGGGGTCATATATGTTATCAAGTGCCCATGCAATAAGCAATATGTGGGCCGCACTAAAAGACCTCTCAAAGAAAGACTTCAGGAACACTCCGGAAACACCAAAAAAGGGAACAAGAAGCACCCATTATCTATGCCAGTGATGGCTAACCTTGGCACTCCAGCTGTCACAAAACTACAAATCCAATCATGCTTCTGCCTCCCCGAGTTATGCTTATAACTGTCAGAGTATTGCAATGCCTCATGGGACGTGTAGTTCCACCATATCTGGAGTGCCAAGGTTAGCCATCACTGATCTATGCACTATAAGGAACATCATGGGTGCTGCCTGAGGGAAACCAATGTCAGCACACTGCAGAAAGTCACCAAACCCTGCTGAGGAGGAGATTACATAGCAGAGATGTCCAGGAATAAGACCAGATGGATTTACAATCTTGAATCATTGGTTCTGGCAGGATTGAATAAAGACTTTTTGCATTCCAATAGGTCCATCTGCAATATAACCATCTAGTCCTTTTTTGCAACCCCCCCCCCCCCCATTTTATTTTTGATCCCACTGATTTTCCTTTCAGAACATATCACCCCTGTAATAGCCCAAACAGTACAATTATACAGTTGCTAAATCTCACCACCAACTTTACCATCCAACACTACCTAAAACTTTACTTGGGGCTGTTCATTGCAAAACATATATCCAGCAACATATACAATCTATACAGTACCTCCAACCGTATTCCCCATGTCTTAGCTTTAACCCCAATACCAGTGCATCCACCTTGCACTATTTTTATATATTTTATACATTTTTGCACATTTTTGTAGATATTTTTCCTGCATATTATCACCCCGGTTAGTGATACTTCTTCATATGTGGAATGAAGAATGACATTGTGGAAAACAGTTGGAAACAATGCAAATTTATGCAACCACAAAGCAATTATTCTTGACTGCACAAGTATGCGGGCAAACCGAGGAGCTACGCCTCAATAAGCACGCAAGAAATTTAGTAACAGATGATGGGAGAAGGAGAAGAATTACATTGTGGAAATAAACTATTGAAAACAATGCAAATTTATGCAACCACAAAGATTTGACTGCACAAGTATGCAAACAAATAGCGAGGCTATGCATACATGAGCACATAAGAGATTTAGTAACTGATGATGCGAGGAGGGGGCGGGGTCAAGCCGATACTTAAAAACCCAGGGAACCGATGGCAGTCATGCTCTGATGAAGGGAGACGGACCTCCTGAAACATGTAAGCGATAGACTGCAAGTGATGTCACTACAAGGAAGTTCCCTGGGATCCAGGCCGTGCAGCGGTGAAAGTGGGCATGCAGCCCTCCCACAGTCCAGCCGGTTGATCCATCTTGCACAACTAAAAAGGAGTCTTTTCACCTTGCCCTTACCAGTGAGTGCCTATCGGGGATCTAGCAGCCTCCGCTCAAGTCGTCAAAGGTTACGTGAGTGAATCAGCAGCACAGACTGCCCGACTACCTGAGGTTTTCAAGCCATATTTACTGCATGAACTATGCCATTATTTGCATGAGTACTCACACGCAATTAAGCTACTTATTATCAATGTAAACGAGCCATACTGCATCATGCTCCAGTTGTATCAATCTGTATGCACCCAAGAAGATTGCAATTATATTGCGCCCAACTATAGCATCTAGGCTAAGGAAACTTTAAAACCTTCAATTATTTTGGGGTCTTATTTTGCCATTTACCTTTTTATTTTTATATTCTAATTTTTATTATTATTATTATTTTTATTTTTGGACACAACCTTGTCCCCTTTTTTCTGTATGCATGTTTTTGTGTGCATGAGATTTGTAAGCTGGGTGTGACGACGCTGCAGCGCCTTACAGATGTTGTGTACACGCCACCAGGGAAAGTATGTTTTTATGCTATTTTAATAAATGTTCATTTGTTCATATGCAAAGATTTGTATTGAATTATTACTATAACTATTGAGGTTGAAGCGCAGATTAAGAAAAACAGTTTATATATAAGATCTACATAAGAGAAAGTGTGAGGGTTCAGATGAGGACAGAGTATATACACACACACACAAGCACACACATCTCCTTACCTAGTGTGTCTCCCACTACCCTTTTGATTGTAAGCTCGCGAGGTTAGGGTCTTCCTCCTAATGTTTACTGTTTTTGTTGCAATATTTTTGCTGCTTGAGACTCTGCTGTACATTTTTTGGTTGTACCTATGTTTCCCGTGTTGTCTTACTGTGCTTTTGTAAAGTGCTGCGGAATATGTTGGCGCTATATAAATAAATAATAATAAATGATAAGTGATAGTGTGAGGATTCAGATAAAGACAGAGTATACTTAACCTCCTGGGCGATAATCCCGAGCTGAGCTCGGGGTAAGCCGCCGCGGAGGATTTCTCAGGCCCTGGTGGGCCGATTTGCATATTTTTTTTTGTTACACGCAGCTAGCACTTTGCTAGCTGCGTGTACACGCCGATCCGTGCTGATTCGCCTCTACCCGCCGCGTTAGAGGGCGCCACCCCCTGAGACCCCATGTGCAGCCTGGCCAATCACCGGCAGGCAGCGCTAAGGGGTGGATCAGGACTCCCTCCGACGCCATGATGTGGATGACGTCGATGACGTCATCCCGATCGTCGCCATGGCGACGGGGGAAGTTAAACAAGAAATCCCGTTCTGAACGGGATTTCCTGTTTGCTCTGATCGCCGGAGGCGATCAGAAGGGGTGGGGGATGCCACTGCACAGCGCTAGGCTAGCTACATGATTAAAAAAAAACAAAAAAAAAGTGCTGCGGTGCCCCCTGGTGATATTATTGTATCGCCCAGGAGGTTAAGAGATAGATAAGAGATAGTGTGAGGGTTCAAGTGAGGACAGAGAATATATAAGAGCTAGTGTGAGGGTTCAGGTGAGAACAGAGTATAAATATAATAGATAGATAAGTAATAATGTGAGAGTTCAGGTGAAGACAAAGTATAAATAATAGAATAGATAAGTGCTAGTGTGAGGGTTCGGATGAAGACAGTATATTTAAGAGATAGATATGGGCTAGTGCAGGCATGGGCAAACTTGGCCCTCCAGCTGTTAAGGAACTACAAATCCCACAATGCATTTGCCTTTATGAGGGATGACTGTGGCTGTCAGACTCCTGCAGTGCATTGTGAGACAGACTTGTAGTTCCTTAACAGCTGGAGGGCCAAGTTTGCCCATGCCTGGGCTAGTGTCAGAGTTCAGGTGAGGTCAGGGTTTATATAAGAGATAGTGAGAGGGCTCAGATGAGGACAGAGTATATACAGTGGGTTGCAAAAGTATTCGGCCCCCTTGAAGTTTTCCACATTTTGTCACATTACTGCCACAAACATGCATCAATTTTATTGGAATTCCACGTGAAAGACCAATACAAAGTGGTGTACATGTGAGAAGTGGATCGAAAATCATACATCATTCCAAACATTTTTTACAAATAAATAACTGCAAAGTGGGGTGTGCGTAATTATTCGGCCCCTGAGTCAATACTTTGTAGAACCACCTTTTGCTGCAATTACAGCTGCCAGTCTTTTAGGGTATGTCTCTACCAGCTTTGCACATCTAGAGACTGAAATCCTTGCCCATTCTTCTTTGCATAACAGCTCCAGCTCAGTCAGATTAGATGGACAGCGTTTTGTGAACAGCCGTTTTCAGATCTTGCCACAGATTCTCGATTGGATTTAGATCTGGACTTTGACTGGGCCATTCTAACACATAGATATGTTTTGTTTTAAACCATTCCATTGTTACCCTGGCTTTGTGTTTAGGGTCCTTGTCCTGCTGGAAGGTGAACCTCCGCCCCAGTCTCAAGTCTTTTGCAGTCTCCAAGAGGTTTTCTTCCAAGTTTGCCCTGTATTTGGCTCCATCCATCTTCCCATCAACTCGAAGAGATGCACCCCCCGAGCATGATGCTGCCACCACCATATTTGACAGTGGGGATGGTGTGTTCAGAGTGATGTGCAGTGTTAGTTTTCCGCCACACATAGCGTTTTTCATTTTGGCCAAAAAGTTTAATTTTGGTCTCATCTGACCAGAGCACCTTCTTCCACATGGTTGCTGTGTCCCCCACATGGCTTGTGGCAAACTGCAAACGGGACTTCTTATGCTTTCTGTTAACAATGGCTTTCTTCTTGCCACTCTTCCATAAAGGCCAACTTTGTACAGTGCATGACTAATAGTTGTCCTATGCACAGATTCCCCCACCTGAGCTGTAGATCTCTGCAGCTCGTCCAGAGTCACCATGGCCCTCTTGACCGCATTTCTGATCAGCGCTCTCCTTGTTCGGCCTGTGAGTTTAGGTGGATGGCCTTGTCTTGGTAGGTTTACAGTTGTGCCATACTCCGTCCATTTCTGAATGATCGCTTGAACAGTGCTCCGTGGGATGTTCAAGGCTTTGGAAATCTTTTTGTAGCCTAAGCCTGCTTTCAATTTCTCAATAACTTGATCCCTGACCTGTCTTGTGTGTTCTTTGGACTTCACGGTGGTGTTGCTCCCAATATTCCCTTAGACAACCTCTGATGCCCTCACAGAGCAGCTGTATTTGTACTGACATTAGATTACACACAGGTGCACTCTATTTAGTCATTAGCACTCATCAGGCAATGTCTATAGGCAACTGACTGCACTCAGATCAAAGGGGGCCGAATAATTATGCACACACCACTTTGCAGTTATTTATTTGTAAAAACTGTTTGGAATCGTGTATGATTTCCGTTCCACTTCTCATGTGTACACCACTTTGTGTTGGTCTTTCATGTGGAATTCCAATAAAATTGATTCATGTTTGTGGCAGTAATATGACAAAATGTGGAAAACTTCAAGGGGGCCAAATACTTTTGCAACCCACTGTATATAGACAAGACAAATAACATTTATATCGCACTTTTCTCCTAGCGGACTCAAAGCACCAGAGTTGCAGCCACTAGGATGCGCTCTATGGGCAGCAGAAGTGTTAGGGAAACTTGCCTAAGGTCTCCTACTGAATAGGTGCAGCTTACTGAACAGGCAGAGCTGAGATTCGAACCCAGGTCTCCTGTGTCAGAGGCAGAGCCCTTAACCATTAACCACCCTGGCGTTCTGATTAAATCGCCAGGGTGGCTGCGGGAGGGTTTTTTTTAAATAAAAAAAAAACTATTTCATGCAGCCAACTGAAAGTTGGCTGCATGAAAGCCCACTAGAGGGCGCTCCGGAGGCGATCTTCCGATCGCCTCCGGCGCCCAGAATAAACAAGGAAGGCCGCAATGAGCGGCCTTCCTTGTTTTGCTTATATCGTCGCCATAGCGACGAGCGGAGTGACGTCATCGACGTCAGCCGACGTCCTGACGTCAGCCGCCTCCGATCCAGCCCTTAGCGCTGGCCGGAACTTTTTGTTCCGGCTACGCTGGGCTCAGGCGGCTGGGGGGACCCTCTTTCGCCGCTGCTCGCGGCGGATCGCCGCAGAGCGGCGGCGATCAGGCAGCACACGCGGCTGGCAAAGTGCCGGCTGCGTGTGCTGCTTTTTATTTGATGAAAATCGGCCCAGCAGGGCCTGAGCGGCGACCTCCGGCGGTGTTGGACGAGCTGAGCTCGTCCAGACCGCTCAGGTGGTTAACCATCCAGCCAGTATATATACTGTATATATATATATATATATATATATATATATATATATATATATATATATATGTGTGAGAGTTCAGGTGAGGATAGTGTATATATAAAAAATAGTGAGGTCTGGGTTCAGGGCAGTATAAGGATTTCCGTTTTGGCATGAAGCGTCCTACACTGGTTTCTGTGGCAAGAATGAGGATATGCTGTTTGTAGGCAAGGATGCCTCAGCTTCTCTGATCTGGGGGCACTGAGCTGCAGCTGACACTGCACTGGTTAATACAGCTTTGCTGGCTATGCACAGTGTACTATAATGCACTTGCTCTTCTCAGCGGTAGCAGCAGCAGGGAGGGATTAGGGGCTCAGAGACACGTGTGACACAGTAGGGTACTACATTCCTGTTACTATTGACCTCAATATGCTTCACTCTTATTTGCTTCTATGGCAACTGGATACTGTTTAAAGGAGGCGGGCTGCAAATCTATATTCTGTTTTCATCTATTGTCTTTTAATTGAGGTACTTTATATATGATAACATTTTTATGTTTAAAAAAAGAGGGCATCCTATGCCTACAATGTTGCCATGGAAGCAGATATCACCCTCTGGCAATTATGGTTAACCCCTCGCTGTCATAGTGAGGAGAGATGGGATGACATCCAATGCAGAGTGCTGGGGAGGAGGGGGGATGTGATGTAAGCTATCATGCAAAGGGATTTGTCGCCTGCCTGAGGTTTATAACTATATTTGTACCTTCAGGACTGAATAATCCTTAAATTAAAATGTTCACACATCAAAAGATAGACCAGAGTATCTCATCTGTCTTTTTGCCAGTCTCTCTATTTAAAGAGGAACTGTAACCAAGTACTTCATCCCAATCAGTAGCTGATACCCCCTTTCCCATAAGAAATCTTTACCTTTTCCTCAATAGATCATCAGGGAGGGTCTGTATGACTGATATTGTGGTGAAACCCCTTCCACAGTGTGATGTCAGGACCGAGGTCATGACAGTTTCCTGTCTGAGAGCCTTATTGCATTGTGGGAAATCTCCCTCTGAACACTGCTCTTTTAAGCCACTTACACCACTGCCCGCACTCTCACTCTCATCCTTTGAAGTTCATGCTGTCCGTCTCTATTCTCCATACCACATCCAGATTGCTGTTATCTACCGCCCGCCTGGCCCAGCCTCTACTTTCATTGATCACTTTTCAGCATGGCTTCTCCAGTTCCTCTCCACTGATATACCCTCTATCATCATTGGAGATTTTAATATACCCATCGACACTAACTGCCCTACTGCCACCAAACTGCTCTCACTCACCTCCTCGTTTGACCTCGCACAATGGTCCTCCACTTCCACCCACAAAGACAGCCACACTCTTGACCTTGTCTTTACCCGCCTCTGTTCTATTTCAAGCTTTCATAACACTCCGCTTCCCCTTTCAGACCACAACCTTCTTACCTTCTCAATCAATTCTTCTCTACCGTCAACTCCTCCAACACTACACCATACTGTCACGCGCAGGAATTACCGCAACCTGAATGTGAATTCCCTGACTGAGGCCTTGCAACCTCTAAGTACTCTGTCTTCCTACACTGACCCTGAGGCAGCATCCAGTTACTTATTTAGCGTAGTCTCCTCTGCCATGAATTCAGCCGTTCCACTCACCACCTCCTGCCCCCGCCAAACTAACCGGCAGCCCTGGCTCACTGATCAAATCAAACAGATGAAAAGGCGTGTGACAATCCAGCCCCGCGATCCCGTCAAGATCTGCTCCCGTTAGCGTACGTAGGAAGTACGGGCACAGACGGACAACGAGACCGGTTGCTGGATCGTCAGAGGGAAGAGAAAAAAAAGGAGGCGACAGAGCGTGCCAATCCCGTCTAATCTGCTCCCGTTAGCATACGCAGGAAGTACGGTGAACAGACTGACAATAAAGATTGGTCGCGCAGCTGCCGACAATATGTAATGGGACAAACATCCACCAATCCCGTATTACTAGGCCACTGTTGCCATGCAGGTCTCCTGCACTAGAGACTGCTGGAGGCAAATTCACTGTGTGCGTAGTAAACGGTTAAGATTGGTTGGAGGTGCCCATACATGTACAATTCTGATTGTATATACAATCGGTAAACTAAAAATATCGATTTCGCGCTGGAAAGCGGGTAAACTGCCACCACTGTCTGATTGGATGAATGGAGCAGACAGTCTCCAACTAGGGCGAAGAGACCCCAACGCTATCATAATAAGGTAGCCAGCCCAATCACATTCAACATGTTCCAGTCACCGTTTGGGGAATAGTCACTTCCGACGGCTTAAAGACTGTGAGCAATGTGACGTTAAAGAAAGGTTACTGGGTCCCTATATGATGCAATCTCGAATTGTGTTTACAATCGAGAAACGAAAGTTATCGATTTCGCACAGGAAATCTGGTACTAGCTAATCCTAGAAGGAAGAAACGGTTATTTACAACCTAGCTAGCAAATCAACAATTTATAAGCAAACCATAAAACAATGCGGTAGTATGACTGACTCTTCAGAGGGCAGATTCGTTATAGCAGCAATCAGATGACCAGAACAGGCACAAGACTGAACGATAAAAATCGTTAGTTTATTTCTAAACTACATACACACAGCTTATTTTAGAACAGATTGATTGACAGAGAGAAAAGAGGAAAAGGAACAGAATGTCTGAATATACACAGTTCAAATACCGTTATTGGTAGTCCATGCGGCAATCGCAAGTCTTTGGCGTAATGTCCAAAATGGCGGTTGCCATGCGGCCAACAGGCCTTTGTTAGAAAGTTCCAAGATGGAGGTTTTGGCCCATGTCCTTGCGGGCTGCCAGGATGTTACTAGGCATCAGATTGAAAGTAAAGGACCCAGAGCTTTCTGGGCTCTCTGTGGTTATAGCCCCCACTCCAGCAAGGAGGGGTTAAGGGGCGTGGATCACACACCTCTTTGCAGCAGGAGGTCCCTGCCCCTCTCATAGAAACAAGAATTTACCTGAATCATGATAGGTGTGCTCATCTGCAAACCGTACAAGTTATGTTAAATCTAATAACATTTTTAGGTTTGTCAGAATTTATCAAGAACGTTGATACCAAACTTGGGGGATCAGACCCCTGGGGTATTAGAGGGTTGTTTTAAAACAATCTTACGCTAGATCTGGCAGTCCGGTTGGTCCGTAAACCTGTCAGAACCAGCGCCCTGTGGAATCCCATAACCTGTGCAGATTTCATGGCCAGGGAGATCTGCTATGCCAGGAATTATGAAGGAAATATGGAGAACATATGAATATTGGGATTCCTGAGGTCACAGCAGGTTTTCCTAAGGTCAGAAGTCTTTTGAAGCTCAGGGAGCAGCCGAGGTGTCATATCTCATGCTGAGACTGGGGCCGATCAGGCTGGAGAAAGCTACAATTTATGAGCTTCTGTCAACTGAGATCTACCCTTCACCTGATGGATGAGGTCATAAACACCTCAGGGGGTCCCCTGTGCTGGCAGAGAATCTTTTCACAGGAGGCTAATTAACTGACCATGAAAAGATTCCTCCAGCCCTTTGGCGAAGGGAAAAAAAAAGTGTATTTAAACCAAAAACTGTCAGTTTGGTTGGTTTGCGAAGAACTGGCGTTCGTAACTCCATGACGCATTCGGTATGCCATATCGACGGCGTCACAAGACGCTCCAGGGTGGCAGAAAGGTGCTGGAGAAAAAGCACTGCT
Source organism: Hyperolius riggenbachi (assembly GCF_040937935.1). NCBI lineage: Eukaryota > Metazoa > Chordata > Amphibia > Anura > Hyperoliidae > Hyperolius > Hyperolius riggenbachi. Next base: position 322,322,182 of record NC_090651.1, on the reverse strand, counting down.
GTAGAGGACTTCAATCACTATAAACAAACTATGCAGGAGCTCAGGGATGCCCTCACCTCTGCTAAGCAGTCTTATTTCTCCTCACTCATCTCCTCACAGTCCCACTACCCAAAACAATTGTTCAACACCTTTAACTCCCTACTTCGTCCCCCACCTCCACATGTCTGTCAGCCGACGACTTTGCATCATACTTTACAAGCAAGATTGATGCAATACGTAATAGCTTCAACACACAACCACTTTTACCAGCTCAACCGTCACCTATAAATTCCTTCTGTCCGCCTGCACCCTCACCCACCACTAACTGCCTTCCCCCCGCTCCACACGACCACTCTCCTACTCGAACATCTTTCACCACACTAGCTGAACAGTGTCTTTCCTCACTAATCTCCAAAGCGCATCTCACTACCTGTGCCCTGGACCCCATTCCCTCTCATCTAATCCCCCAGCTTTCCTCCTCCTTTAATCCCGCTCTAACAACTGTATTCAACCTGTCTATCTCCACTGGCACTTTTCCTTCCTTATTCAAACAAGCTATCATCACACCACTTATCAAAAAACCCTCTCTTGATCCAACTTCTCTATCCAACTACTGTCCTGTCTCTCTCCTCCCCTTTGCTTCTAAACTGCTGGAATGTCACATCCACTCAGAATTGTCTGCCTTTCTCTCTACCAACTCCTTACTTGACCCCTTTCAATCTGGATTCCGCACACACCATTCCACTGAAACTGTCCTCACGAAAGTGTCTAATGACCTACTGGTAGCTACATCCAAAGGCCAGTTCTCTATTCTAATACTCCTTGACCTTTCCTCTGCCTTTGACACAGTTGATCATGCTCTGCTTCTGCAGACACTGTCATCTTTAGGAATCAAGGGACAAGCACATTCCTGGATCTCCTCTTATCTCTCTGGACGCTCTTACACTGTCTCATTCTCTAACACCAATTCCTCTCCACACCCACTGTCTGTTGGTGTACCTCAAGGCTCTGTTCTTGGGCCACTTCTTTTCTCAATCTACACCCGTGGCCTGGGACAACTAATCAACTCTTTTGGCTTCCAGTATCACCTCTATGCGGATGACACCCAAATCTATCTCTCAGCTCCTGACCTGTCCTCACTACTATCCAGAGTCCCCGACTGTCTACGTGCCGTGTCTGCATTCATGTCCTCCCGCTTCCTCAAACTCAACATGACTAAAACGGAAATTGTGATTTTTCCACCATCGCTATCTACACCCCCACCAATTGCAACCATAACGGTAGACAACACCCCAATAACCTCAACCACTAAGGCCCGCTGCTTGAGGGTTATACTTGACTCAGAGCTCTCCTTTAAACCTCACATTGCCTCCTTAACCACCACCTGCTATTTCCAGCTCAAAAATATATTCCGTATCCGTCCCTTCCTCACACAAGAGGCCACCAAAATGCTTGTTCATGCCTTAATCGTCTCCCGCCTAGACTACTGCAACACCCTGCTCTGTGGCCTACCAAAAAACAGGCTAGCACCTCTCCAATCCCTTCTAAATTCAGCGGCCCGCCTCATTCACCTTTCCACACGCTCTTCCGATGCAGCCCCTCTGTGCCAGTCTCTCCACTGGTTACCCATCACCCAGAGGATCCAGTTCAAACTCCTGACTCTAACATACAAAGCCCTCCACGAGTTGTCTCCTCCATACATCTCCTCACTAATCTCAAGATATTGTCCCTCCCGCAACCTTCGCTCCTCCCAAGAAATTCTCCTGGCCTCTAAGCTGATCACCTTCTCTCATGCTCGCATCCAAGACTTTACACGAGCATCATCTCTTATCTGGAACTCTCTTCCACAGCCGGTACGTCATGCTCCAAACCTGGACATCTTCAAACGCACTCTTAAAACACACCTTTTCAGACAAGCTTATAACATTCTATAGCCCCCTATTTACTTATCTGACACAATGTAATCAGAGGCAAAGAATCACTGCCTCATCCATCCTCCACCCCCTTACCTAGTGTGTCCCCCACAACCCATTAGATTGTAAGCTCGCAAGGGCAGGGTCATCCTCCTAATGTTTACTGTTCTTGTAACAATATTTGTGCTGCTTGGAACTCTGCTGTACATTTGTTAGTTGTATCTATGTTCCCCTTGTCGTCTTATTGTGCTTTGTAAAGCGCTGCGGAATATGTTGGCGCTATATAAATAAAAAATAATAATAATAATAATAATAACAAAAAAAACAAACAAACAAAAAACAAACCTTGTAGACTATCGCAATATTAGGGTGTGTGATTATAGATAATTAGTAGACCTAAGCCCGTCAATGTCAGGGGCTCTAGGTCTCCCTCACAACCCACCTCCATTCCTGCCTCTGTGACTGCCGCCACCGCCGCATGTCAGCACGCATTCGTGTGCGCCTGCGGACATGCCCGCCGGCCCCCTGGCCCCGTCCTGCTCCTGTCCCCATGGCTGTCCGGGCTACATATGTGCAGTAGTGCAAACGTATAGACACAGGGACAGGGGACGCAAAGACACTTACTGTTTATTATATAGGATGGCAGTTGGTGCTGTCTGTTTTTTTATGTCTGCCAGTAGTAAAGATGGTTACGTGCAGGCTAAGTGTGGATCAAACAATATGAACAAATTACATGGTAAGGACACAGAGGCTGCTCATTGTATACAGAATGCGCCTCTGTGTCCTAATAGGATTTATCAAACCCACCTCGGGTTCTCTTTAAATGACACAGACAAATGAGTGTATGGTCCTAAGGACTTAACTGAAACATTAATGGTGACACTTATTAAAGAGGTGCATGAACCCTAACTGTCTATGTATCGCTTCTCGCTCTGGCCAAGCGAGAGATCTAGGAGAGGAGCTGTCGGCAGGCTTTAAGAAACGCCTTATCTTCTCTTACACATTGTAAGTGTAATTTTAATGCGCTTATTTTTATATTAAAAATCAATTAACCCTTCGCACACTCACATGCAAATGTCCAAACAAATGCATTCACAGATTTACTCATCCAGGCACAACTGTTATCCCTACAGCTAAATTAAAAGCCAGGGTTTTAGTTCACAGAAAAATGCATTCTTATGCTTAATCACCTATACTGCGCAGAAGTACCCAGGTAAACATAGGTGTCCTAAATCTGGCCCTGTAACATGCATAGTGCAGACATACAAACACATTCATTGCATCAAACCTATCAATGGATTAGGAGCACACATCCTAACTTCCTCTCCTGGGAAAGACAGTGCATCTTACCAATCGCACAAGGGAGCTAACTTTATGTGTCCATGTGCACCATGCGCATACACCAGCATAAGCTGTCTGCATGCTGACAAACATACAGGGGAAGGGGGGAGTGCACCGAATTAGACCCTAGCCACAGGGGTCAATGATAAGAATAAACATACATATATCCAGGCACATCGCCTCTAGTTAGGACATTAAATAAATTTGCAGACAGCTTATGCAGACAGCTTATGCTGGTGTATGCGCATGGTGCACATGGACACATAAAGTTAGCTCCCTTGTGCGATTGGTAAGATGCACTGTCTTTCCCAGGAGAGGAAGTTAGGATGTGTGCTCCTAATCCATTGATAGGTTTGATGCAATGAATGTGTTTGCATGTCTGCACTATGCATGTTACAGGGCCAGATTTAGGACACCTATGTTTACCTGGGTACTTCTGCGCAGTATAGGTGATTAAGCATAAGAATGCATTCTTCTGTGAACTAAAACCCTGGCTTTTAATTTAGCTGTAGGGATAACAGTTGTGCCTGGATGAGTAAATCTGTGAATACATTTGTTTGGACATTTGCATGTGAGTGTGCGAAGGGTTAATTGATTTTTGCTGTTTCTAGCCACACCCCCTTCAGCACCTCCCTTTCCCTAAAAATTTATTTAATGTCCTAACTAGAGGTGATGTGCCTAGATATATGTATGTTTATTCTTATCATTGACCCCTGTGGCTAGGGTCTAATTCGGTGCACTCCCCCCTTCCCCTGTATGTTTGTCAACATGCAGACAGCTTATGCTGGTGTATGCGCATGGTGCACATGGACACATAAAGTTAGCTCTCTTGTGCGATTGGTAAGATGCACTGTCTTTCCCAGGAGAGGAAGTTAGGATGTGTGCTCCTAATCCATTGATAGGTTTGATGCAATGAATGTGTTTGCATGTCTGCACTATGCATGTTACAGGGCCAGATTTAGGACACCTATGTTTACCTGGGTACTTCTGCGCAGTATAGGTGATTAAGCATAAGAATGCATTCTTCTGTGAACTAAAACCCTGGCTTTTAATTTAGCTGTAGGGATAACAGTTGTGCCTGGATGAGTAAATCTGTGAATGCATTTGTTTGGACATTTGCATGTGAGTGTGCGAAGGGTTAATTGATTTTTGCTGTTTCTAGCCACACCCCCTTCAGCACCTCCCTTTCCCTAAAAATGTATTTAATGTCCTAACTAGAGGCGATGTGCCTGGATATATGTATGTTTATTTTTATATTAAAACGTTAATGCAGCAGAGAGGCGCTCCTGTTTCTTCTCTCCATTCTGTCTATGTATCTGCCTGTCTGTCTATCTACAATCAGCACATTAGGCATTTGATTTTATAAAAATATCATATTGAACAAAAAAAGAAAGAAATCAGTTAAAAACTAAGGCTCTCTTGATCTTTGATTGACAAAGTGACACCAAACCTAAAATGACACACCCTACCTGCTGTGCTCACAAAACCGATACATAGTTTATCTAATATATAATTTAGGTTTATCTTAATTTGGATCCGGCTGGAGTCCCTATTCTTTCCAAGGAAGTGACCATCCTAAATAGATCCAGTGATTACCCGAGTGGAGACGAGTTTATCAACTCCACCTGCCAGGGGCGTTGCTAGGATCCTAACAGATCCCGGGAACTTTTGGCCACTCCAGATGAAAAATGAATGTGACCATGCACAAGAATGTGGGTGTGGTCATGGGTGGAGCCAAATGTACATGAACTTCACAGCAGTCTACGTAGGCCTGCCCAGCAAAATGTTGCATGAAGCTCCCATCTCCATTAATTACAGAAAAAAAAAATGCAGCATATCACATATATAATAGGCAGTGTAATTTAAACATAACTAGGCAGAGTTACCTGGCTTCTGTGCTGGCTGCAGGGGCATAACAATAGACCCTGCAAGGGATGCCTCCGCAGGGGGGCCCAGAAGCCACAGGGGGCCCCGTGGGGGAAAAAGTTTGAGAGACTAACAACTAAGGGCATGGAGAGAAAACATATTCTACTCTCGCACCATTGCTATGTTGACTGCATGTGTCTACCACACTGTCCCTGCTCCCTAGGGTTCGTAAAAAAACATCTGTCTCACACTGCAGCAGAGTTCTGATGACTTCATGCACAACTTTACAAACAAAGCAGTCACAGTTGAAAAAAAAGTTGTAGACCTTCCCTCAGAAGAGATTCCTAGATTCTTATCACATACAGGCTAGTGACTTTATGGTGTCTAATTACTGGACAAAGTGGAATGGGTAAGATTGATGTCTGACTGTCACTGCCTCATTAAGAGCTTGTGTCTTATACTGAGTATAAGATCCTGTAATAACAGTATCATTCTTAATGTTTTGCCAAAGTTACAGTGAATATTATATCTTATGTTCAGCATGTCATTATTGTTTCTCCATATAGCATGTGCTCTCATGTAGTAAAATAATATGGCTGTGTGTGTGCGTGTGTGTGTGTGTATGTATGTACTGGGAGCAGCGACAAGGGACTTGTTGGCTGCAAGGGGCTGGAGGAAGCCCCGGGTAAGTAGATCTAGGGGTAGCATAGATTACCTGACATTTCCTTTAAAGTAGACCCATATTAAAATACAAGATTTCAGAAGTACAATCTATTTTCTAAATTATAATAATAAATAGCAGCCTTTTTTCAGCTGCATGATGACAAATATAAAATATTTTACATTTATTGGAGGAACCCCTCCCTTCCTTTCATATTGCCGGGACAGAATCCGGCAGACTGGTGGAGTAGGTGGTGTCCAGCAATGGAGGAATGGCTAATGGCTGCCACCAGTATAACCCTAGTTATGAAAAGAGAAGGGTGAAAAGCATGCACTGAAATGCTCATAGGCTTCAAGGAGTTTTGAATTAAAAAAATGTTTGTTTTGGGTCCGCTTTAAGTGTTTTTATTTGCATGAGGAAAACACATTGGTCCTCAGTTTTCCTATGCAGAAAGAGAGGGGGGTGGGGGGCCCCTTCCAAAGTTTCGCAGGGGGGCCCAGTGATGTCTAGTTATGCCCCTGGCTGGCTGGTAGGGCTTACTGCTGGGCACAGCACCCAATATGTCTACATAGAGGCACCATAGCACCCAGCATACCTCCCCATTGTTGTGTGCTGTGGTACCATGCTGGGTGCTATGATGCCTCTTTGGGACACGCTGGGTGCTGTAATGCCATGCTGTGTGCTGTGGTACCGTATTAGGTGCTGTGTAGTGCTCTGCTGGGTGCTGTGGTGCTTCTGTGTGGCATGCTGGGTACTGTGTGGTGCCATGCTGGGTGCTGTGGTGCCTCTACTCTGTCTTCAGGACAAACCCAGGGCACCCCAGAATAGATCCGGAGCATGTGGCACTGATCTTTGGGGCTTACAACGCCCTGCCACCTGCCTACTGTAGTTGGCTGCCTATAGCAACCCGATTTTGTGAGTACCACAGTTCTCTCATATTCTTAAATTGATTCAGCATTTGTGCTCCTTTTGTCTCTGTGATTGTTGTTGAAGGTGCAAGGTCATCTCATCATCCCCCCGTTAATGTGTATCCGAGGCAACATGTAACATGATGAGATAAATGCGAATGTACAGTGCAAAACATATTATTAACCAGGCTGTTTTACTTTTTTTACTTTGCTGCCTGAAAGAGTTAATTTTCAGACATGCAAGTGACAGCTTTTTGCTTGTCGGTAGCTTGTCGGGAATATAGTAAACATCCCTGAAAAGCAAATTACAGCCATAAACGTTTTCCTGGCAGAATACAACTCCTGAGGGCAGGGAGAGATAAAATACATGAACTATTGACCATTTTCTAACTCTGGGACACTTATAAGGCTGCCATTGAGCAGAGGCAACAAAACTTTCAATCTAGTTTGTAAATGTGTAAATATAAGTAGTAGTTAGCACATGCAAACTTAGCACCGTAGTTAGCACATGAAAACTACTTAGCACTGTAGTTAGCACATGCAAACTACTACTTAGCACCGTGCTAACTAGGGTGCTAAGTAGTTTGGACATGCTAACTAGGGTGGTAAGTAGTTTACATGTGCTAACTACGGTGCTAAGTAGTTTGCACGTGCTAACTACTTAGCACCCTAGTTAGCACATGCAAAGCATGTTAGCACATGCAAAGTGGCTTTTCGCTGGCGTGCTAACACTTAGCACCCTTTTCTGAATCAAGCCCATCAGAGGGACACTTAGGGCCTGTACACACTGCTGCGCTTTTAAAATCGAATGTGTTTTTTAATCACAAGGTCTTTTGAAAAGTCATGAAAATCCCGAAGACCTGCACACACTAGTGCGATGTGATTTTTCTATTTTCCTGAAGGCTTTTGCGATTTAAAAAACGCATCGCAAGCGCAGCAGTGTGTACAGGCTCTTAAAGTGACAAGCCTATCCTCTGTACAGTGCAGCGTTAGATAAATACATTTTGTTTTTAAACTCAAGATCGCAGCCTGCCAGCGCTGATCAGCCGCTGGCAGGCTGATCGCTGTGCCCTGCAGTGGTTACTGATGGGAGCTCGTGCAAGCTCCCGTCTAATCTCGCTCCTCGCGAGATGATACCATATGGCGTCCAGGAGCAACGAGAGAGCCACTCTGCGGCCGACATCCTGCGTTAGACGGTCGCAGGGTGGTTAAAACAAACCTGAAGCGAAAATACACTTATGAGATAGTGAACTGTATGTGTAGTACAGCTAAGAAATATAACTGAAAATAAAAATGATAATCTTCTTTGCTACTAATGTTCTATTTGTTATCCGGACTACACATACAATTCATTAGATTATTATTATTATTATTTAGTATTTATATAGCGCCGGCATATTACGCAGCGCTGTACAGTGTATATATATATATATATATATATATGTATATATATTGTCTTGTCACTAACTGTCCCTCAAAGGAGCTCACAATCTAATCCCTACCATTGCCATATGTCTATATTATGTAGTGTAAGTACTGTAGTCTAGGGCCAATTTTTTAGGGGTAGCCAATTAACTTATCCGTATGTTTTTGGAATGTGGGAGGAAACCGGAGTGCCCAGAGGAAACCCACGCAGACACGGAGAGAACATACAAACTCTTTGCAGATAGTGCCCTGGCTGGGATTCGAACCAGGGACCCAGCGCTGCAAGGCGAGAGCGCTAACCACTACGCCACCGTGCTGCCCATACTTTTTTTTTTCTCACTTCAGATTGGCTTTACACCTACAATGAGCAGGGCATCCAGGGGACTTGGGGGGAAAAAAAGCAAGCCTTTCATAAAAGGTTGACTTTAAAGTAGAGCTCAGTCAGTATCCTAAAAATAAACCATCATGCATTGCTCATGCAATCTGCATTAGTTCAGCATTAGTTATAGATGGCAGTTCCCCCAGCACTGAGCACTAATGAAAATTCAGGATGTGTCTGGCAGTATGAGCATGTTACTTATTCAGAGGCGACATCTTTACACCTCTCACATGAATTCTGCACCGTCTCTGCCGCACTGCATGGAATAAGCACATTATATGAAACAAATCGGTTTGGGGCCACTTTTGATGATACATATTTTACTCCCAGGGTTTTACAGTCGCATACATATGTTGATAAGATGCAGTTATTTGATATGACACTACCATATATAGACTGATCAGGCTTCCTCTTATCACCCCCAAAAATAAGAATCTCAGAACATTCATTTTGAAATCATGAAATATCTTAAAGGATACCCAAGGTGACATGATGAGATAGACATGTGTATGTACAGAGCTAAGCACACAAATAACTATGCTGTGTTCCTTTTTTTCTTTCTCTGCCTGAAAGAGTTAAACATCAGGTATGTAAGTGGCAGTTCCTGTCTGAGTCGGGACTGGGTCAGAGTACAGTGTGACCCTCACTGATAGGAAATGACAACTATAAAACACTTTCCTAGCAGAAAATGGCTTCTGAGAGCAGGAAAGAGATAAAAACGATCAATTTTTCATAGATTTTAGCTCTGTCATACGTCAACGAATGTGTCATTGAGCAAAAACAATAAAACAGTAAAAGCCTAAAAAGTAGATTTAAATATAAAATAAAACTGTGGAATATTTTAAAAAGTCATTTTTAGGAGAAGGAGGATAGATACAATTGTTTGTTTCATTAGTTTATTTTCACCTCGGGTGTCCTTTAAAGCGGATCTAAACTCAGACCTGCTCTCTGCTCTGAAAGATAAGCAATAGCATAATAACCTTTACAGAAAAAAAAATTCCTTGTTACAACTTATAGAGCTCCTCCAGAGATGCTGCCGTGTAGAAACTTCCTGGTTTGCTGGGAGCACAGAAGAGGTTAACCTCCTGTGTTTACATATTAGCTCTCAACTCGGGGGACAGCTGGGAAATCAATTTACACTGGCTCATTACTTGCTGAAAAGATAGCATTAGACAGGCTTTTCTCTATAAACACACACAGGTTGGACACAGAGTGGATTTCTCTGTGTTGTTCTTTTCTCCTGTGCAAGAGTTCAGGTCTCACAGGCGTAGCAATCGCCATAGCGACCATAGCAATGCTATGGGGCCCGCCCCCTGCCCTACACCACAAGGGGCCCGCAGCTGAGAGGATTTTTTTTTAACTTTTATAGATTTATTAGGAAGCTGGGTGCCGGGCCCCCCTCCCGACATCCCTCCTCCCGCCCCCCAGTCCCCGCAAATAGCAGGTGAGGGGGGGCTATTTTGGCCGGCAGAATGATACCTCCCTGGCCAGCTGCCAGACCCGACAATTACTTTGTAGTTCCAGCCAGGGAGGAAGGAAGGAGGAGTGGCTTCCTGGCCGGAAGAGGCTGCCTGCTGAAGTGCTGGGGGAGCCCCTGGCTTGGTCCACCTGGTAGAGATGGGAAGTTCGGATCTTTTCAATGATCCGGATGATTCGAATCGGATCATTGAAGAGATCCGGATCTTTGATCCGAATCTCGGATCATTTTACTACCGGAAGCATTCGGGGGTGAAATGACTAGCAGGACAGGTCTGTGGACAAGAGAAGGAGAGGGGGGTGGACACACAGAGAAGGGGAGAAGATGGACAGAGGGCAGGGAGTGGACAGAGAAGGGAGGAGGGACGAGCAGAGAGCAGAAATGTTTGCACGTAATACCCACATGCTGAAGTCATATGCTTTACATATATTTCACCTATATGCTCATCTGTACACTTTGAAAGAAAAGGTCGCACAGTGAAAGAAACCATTCCCAGAAGTGTAGTGCAGCTGTTTAGAGCCGAGTGCAGGAGGATCATATTACGCTGCAATCACAGTGCCTGCAAAGTTACTGAGCTGTGCTGAGCCAAAAGCTTCCAATGTGTTCACTGTGCACAACTACGGAACAGACAGCCTGTAATGAGCATCACGTTATAGCCAGTATGTGTGCTCTACACATATCTGGCAGTGGCACCCATGTCCCCTCTACCTGTCCCTGCAAGGCTGGCTCCCCTGAGTCCCCTCCAACAGAGCATCCATCTCTGCTCTGCTTCCAGGACCCCGCTGCTACCCGCTGAGAGGGGGCGTGTCGCTCCTGGCCCCGCCCTTTTTGCGATCCGAATCACTCATTTTGATGATTCGGATGATCGACTCATAAAATAGATTCTGATCAAAGATCCGAATCGTTCATGATCCGGACAACACTACCACCTGGTCCTGACGTGCGGCTGACAGGGAGACTAGTATGAGGTGTGGGTGGGTCAATGGCTATCAGCCTATTATCACTGCTGCTAGTGGGAGAGCTGCAGCTGTCAGCCCGTGGATGGAGTTTACATTGACAGGCTGACAGCTGCAGCTCTCCCACTAGCAGCAGTGGTAATAGGCACCAGCAGGCAGGCAACTAGGCAAGCACTCACTCACCTCAGCCTTGCTCCAGGCAATGCAGGTCTGGCAGTCTCCTGTGTAGTGTAACTACTGTGCACTTCCTGCTCCTTTGGGCTCTAGTGCCTGATGTCAGAAGCAGGAAGTGCAGACAGAGCTACACTACAGAGTAGAGATGGGAAGTTCGGATCTTTTCAATGATCCGGATGATTCGAATCGGATCATTGAAGAGATCCAGATCTTTGATCCGAATCTCGGATCATTTTACTACCGAAGCATTCGGGGGTGAAACGAATAGCAGGACAGGTCTTTCCCTGCTGTGGACAGGAGAAGGGGAGGGGGTGGACACACAGAGAAGGGGAGAAGATGGACAGAGGGCAGGGAGTGGACAGAGGAGGGACGAGCAGAAATGTTTGCACACAATACCCACATGCTTTAATCATATGCTTTACATGTATTTCACCTACATGCTCATCTGTATACTTTAAAAGCAAACGGCTCACAGTGATAGGAAGCATTCCCCAAAGCATTCCCAGAAGATAAGTGCAGCTGTTTAGAGGGAGGGCAGGAGGATCATATTGCGCTGCAATCACAGTGCCTGCAAAGTTACTGAGCTATGCTTAGCTGAGCCAAAAGCTTCCAAAGTGTTCACTGTGCACAACTAGGAACAGACAGCCTATAATGAGCAGCACATTGCAGCCAGTATGTGTGCTCTACACATATCTGGCAGTGGCACCCATGTCCCCTCTCTCTCATCTACCTGTCTCCCTGCAAGGCTGCCTCCCATCCAACAGAGCGATCCATCTCTGCTCTGCTTCCAGGACCCCGCTGCCCGCTGAGAGGGGGCGTGTCGCTCCTTGCCCCGCCCCCTTTTCGATCCGAATCACTCATTTTGATGATTCGACTCACAAAATAGATTCGGATCAAAGATCCGAATCGTTCATGATCCGGACAACACTACTACAGAGGAGAGAGACAGGACCTGCAGCCCCTGCAGCAACAAGGAGGAGGTGAGTGCTGCCTGCATGTCCTCCCCACTGTGCAACTCTGTAATGCTGGGAGAGGGTGGAGGAGCTACCACACTGGAGGGAGGGGGGCTGGGACACTTCTAGCTACTACAGTGTGTGTTATGCTGGGGAGGGGGCTGGGACACATCTAGCTATTACACTGTGTGTTGGGGGATGAGGGGACACATCAAGTTATTATACTGGGGGAGGGGGGAAGGTACAAATCTAGCTACTACAATTACAAATCTAGCTACTATAATGTGTATAGGGTGACTGGGTGAGGGGGGATTAGAGTACACATCTAGCTATTATACTGTGAAAGGGGGGCAGGGGGCACAGATCTAGCTGCTATTCCTGCCACCTCCAGTACGTACAGTATAAGGTGATACTCTATGCCTGTACTGAGTGATAGTATACTAGCTGCAGTGTGTGCTTATCTCTGCTACCTCCGGTATGTACAGTATAAGCTGTTACTCTGTGCCTGTAATGACAGTAAACTAGCTACAACGTGTACTGATCTAACATTTGCTGATCTCTGCTACTGCCAGTATATACAGTATAGGCTGTTACTCTGTGCCTATACTAATAGTACACCAGCTGCAGTGTGTGCTGATCTTTGCTGCCTCCAGTATAAGCTGTTACTCTGTGCCTGTACTGATGGTGAACTAGCTGCAGCGTGTACTGATCTCTGCTGCTTCCAGTATCTACACAGTATAAGTGGATACTCTGTGCCTATACTGATAGTATACTACCTGCAGTGTGTGCTGATCTCTGCTACCTCCATTCTGTACAGTATTAGTGGTCACTCTGTGCGTGTACTGATAGTAAACTAGCTGAAGCGTGTGCTGATCTCTGCTACCTCCAGTATGTACAGGATAAGCTGTTACTCTGTGCCTGTACTGATACTATACTAGCTGCAGTGCTTGCTGAGCTCTGCTACCTCTAGTATGTACAGTATACGCTGTTACTCTGGGCCTGTACTGATAGTAAACTAGTTGCAGTGAGTGCTGATCTCTGCTACCTCCAGTATGTACAGTATAAGCTTTTACTCTGTGCCTGTACTGATAGTAAACTAGTTGCAGTGAGTGCTGATCTCTGCTACCTCCAGTATGTACAGTATAAGCTGTTACTTTGTGCCTGTACTGATATTATAGTAGCTACAGTGTGTGCTGATCTTTGCTACCTCCAGTATGTACAGTATAAGCGGTTACTTAGCCTGTACTGTGAGTAAACTAGCTGCAGTGTGTTCTGATCTCTGCTTCCTCTAGTATGTACAGTATGGGGAAGAAGGGGGTGGGGTTGGTAATGGGGGGGGGGGGGTGGCGCGCCCAACCACAAAATTTGCTATGGGGCCCATTGAATTGTAGCTACGCCCCTGTCAGGTCTGCTTCAAGTTTAGGCCTGAATTGCTAGACAATCTCCAGAAATCTCCTGCTTGAATACATTAAGTGATTCAGCAAACCTGCACTGCATATGGCTGGCCCGTTTCCACTAGGTGTGAATTTGTGTGGTTTTTCAGTAGATTCGCACTGCAGTGCTTTCATAGTTACATAGTTACATAGTTATTTTGGCTGAAAAAAGACATACGTCCATCGAGTTCAACCAGTACAAAGTACAACTCCAGCCCGTCCCCCACATACCCCTGTTGATCCAGAGGAAGGCGAAAAAAACCCCACCAGGCATGGTCCAATTAGCCCCAAATGGGAAAAATTCCTTCCTGACTCCAGATGGCAATCAGATAAAATCCCTGGATCAACATCATTAGGCATAACCTAGTAATTGTAGCCATGGATGTCTTTCAACGCAAGGAAAGCATCTAAGCCCCCTTTAAATGCAGGTATAGAGTTTGCCATAACGACTTCCTGTGGCAATGCATTCCACATCTTAACCACTCTTACTGTAAAGAACCCTTTCCTAAATAAATGGCTAAAACGTTTTTCCTCCATTTCTTATGGGCCCATTTCCATTACATGCCATAATCGCATCCAGAAAAAATCTGAACAGCAGTGCCATCATTTTCCGGACGCCGCATGCAACTTTTGCATGCATTTGTGTTTTCTGTGCATTTTCACATGCGTTTAAGTGTTTGTTTGTATTGTTAATAGAAATGAAAAACAAAAAAAAGGGGTAAAAATTGCAAATGCGCATGCAAATTCACATGTGAGCGGCTCATTTCCACTAGGAGCCGTAGCCGTTTCCGACGGGGCTGTGTCACCCGTTCTGCTGCCAAGCCACAGCTCAAATCACCAAGTCATGCCATGCACGGCTCTAGGGATTCGATTGCGCACTGCATAAAGCTGCAGTATTCTCTCCAGATTCACTCCGCAGTGCGATCTAAACAGCAAGTCACTATTTAGGCAATATCAGCCTCAATTCACTTATCTCCTGTGTATAATAATGTTTCTAGTGTTATCACCATGGTCGGATGAAAATGTTTCACCATGCTTCATGAGAGAACTGGCCCTGCCTGCGATATTTACCTTCTGCGGCTCCAGCCCCAGCGCAGTAGCGGCTCCCCGATGGGATCATGTGAAAATAGCGGATTCCAGTCGGGTGCACTTTACTGTGCAGGCACAGGCGACTTGCATCTGCGCCGTAAAGCGGACCATAACGGGGATTGGCTATTTCGGCCTGTTCCTGATCAGAGAGCCGCTACTGCCCCTGCACTGAAGCCAGGAAGGTAAATATTTACATGTCCGCCATTCGGGGGCTACTAGCGCTGCCACCAAGTGACAAAGGAGGATAAGGGAAGCCTCATTAGAATACAGAGGCGTCCCCCTCCCGAGGTAAGTACCCCGCAGGGGACTTTTTTTTCGTTACACATTCTCTTGAACTATTTTCTATCTATCTATCTACAGTGGCTTGCAAAAGTATTCGGCCCCCTTGAAGTTTTCCACATTTTGTCACATTACTGCCACAAACATGAATCAATTTTATTGGAATTCCACATGAAAGACCAATACAAAGTGGTGTACACGTGGGAAGTGGAACGAAAATCATACAGGATTCCAAACATTTTTTACAAATAAATAACTGCAAAGTGGTGTGTGCATAATTATTCAGCCCCCTTTGATCTGAGTGCAGTCAGTTGCCTATAGACATTGCCTGATGAGTGCTAATGACTAAATAGAGTGCACCTGTGTGTAATCTAATTTCAGTACAAATACAGCTGCTCTGTGATGGCCTCAGGTTGTCTAAGAGAATATTGGGAGCAACAACACCGTGAAGTCCAAAGAACACACAAGACAGGTCAGAGATCAAGTTATTGAGAAATTTAAAACAGGCTTAGGCTACAAAAAGATTTCCAAAGCCTTGAACATCCCACGGACCACTGTTCAAGCGATCATTCAGAAATGGAAGGAGTATGGCACAACTGTAAACCTACCAAGACAAGGCCATCCACCTAAACTCACAGGCCGAACAAGGAGAGCGCTGATCAGAAATGCAGTCAAGAGGCCCATGGTGACTCTGGACGAGCTGCAGAGATCTACAGCTCAGGTGGGAGACTCTGTCCATAGGACAACTATTAGTCATGCACTGTACAAAGTTGGCCTTTATGGAAGAGTGGCAAGAAGAAATCCATTGTTAACAGAAAGCATAAGAAGTCCCGTTTGCAGTTTTCCACAAGCCATGTGGGGGACACAGCAACCATGTGGAAGAAGATGCTCTGGTCAGATGAGACCAAAATTGAACTTTTTGGCCAAAATGCAAAACACTATGTGTGGCGAAAAAACTAACACTGCACATCACTCTGAACACACCATCCCCACTGTCCAATATGGTGGTGGCAACATCATGCTCGGGGGGTGCATCTCTTCAGCAGGGACAGGGAAGCTGGTCAGAGTTGATGGGAAGATGGATGGAGCCAAATACAGGGCAAACTTGGAAGAAAACCTCTTGGACACTGCAAAAGACTTGAGACTGGGGCGGAGGTTCACCTTCCGGTAGGAAAATGACCCTAAACATAAAGCCAGGGCAACAATGGAATGGTTTAAAACAAAACATATCTATGTGTTAGAATGGCCCAGTCAAAGTCCAGATCTAAATCCAATCGAGAATCTGTGGCAAGATCTGAAAACTGCTGTTCACAAACGCTGTCCATCTAATCTGACTGAGCTGGAGCTGTTTTGCAAAGAAGAATGGGCAAGGATTTCAGTCTCTAGATGTGCAAAGCTGGTAGAGACATACCCTAAAAGACTGGCAGCTGTAATTGCAGCAAAAGGGGGTTCTACAAAGTATTGACTCAAGGGGCGAATAATTACGCACACCCCACTTTGCAATTATTTATTTGTAAAGAATGTTTAGAATGATGTATGATTTTCGATCCACTTCTCACATGTACACCACTTTGTGTTGGTTTTTCACGTGGAATTCCAATAAAATTGATCCATGTTTGTGGCGGTAATGTGACAAAATGTGGAAAACTTCAAGGGGGCCGAATACTTTTGCAACCCACTGTATCTCTACAGTAAACTAGAACGAATTCTGCTTGGTGAATACATTTCTGCCACTTTCATAGAACAAAGCAGAAGCAGATGTATAAGTATTTGGTGTATCTGTGTGACAAGCAGGCTTATGCGATGCCGGTTATTGATGTGCGTATCGCAGGGAGAGGCAGAGACACTGATGAAAAGCATAAAACTCCAATCATGACTCCTTATATTGCATCCCGCAGTGATCCCCCCTAATCAATCACATCGACGGGGAGGATTTGCTCTAGATACAGCTTCCTCTGCTTATTCTGAGAAATTTATATTCCAAAGGATCCTCCAAAACAGGTCACGGGATGTTCCCCTACAACTTGATTAATGCATGACAGTCCCACAGAAGCCATCCAGGCAGTTCTGCTTGTTACAGAATAATAACATCGAGCTGCTGAACACAAACAAGCCCGGTGATTTGTGAGATGAGGGGATTTGATTGGCTGATCCGAGGACTGTCTGAGGCTCTGTTCCCACTAGAGCGGAGAATGGGCTTTTTTTTGTCCGTTCTCCGCTTATTGCTAAGTGGAGAGTCACGGGTCCTATGGTGTACATAAATTCTGTCTATCTATCTACTGAATATTCTGGTGTATAAGACTACTTTTTAACCCTAAGAAAATCTTCTAAAAAGTCAGGGGTCGTCTTATACGCCGGGTGTCATTGATGCTGGGTGATACGCCCTATCCTGTTACTGCCTCTCAGATCTCGCTGCTGAGGACTGTAGAGAAGCGGCGCAGGCACACATGTGCGAGATGAGATCTGAGAGGCAGAGAACGAGATAAATAGTATACAATAACAAGGGTGGGCCAGAAGTGTTAAAGAGGCATGTTTTATGGGCATAGCGCAATCTATTCTTTCATACTGCTCTGATAAACAGGTAGTCAAAGAGAGCTGAGAGAGGGAGAGTTGACCAATCCAATCAGTCAATCTCCTGTATACTGTTATATACTGGGTACCACATACAGTACAGCACCAGTATCTCTTCATACATAGCACCAGTATATGATGTTTTTTTAATTTTTATTTGGTGTGCGTTGGAAGAGCGGTACTCTTATATGGCGAGTATATCCCAAACTCTATATTTTAACTGGAAATGTTGAGGGGTCGTCTTATACGTCGAGTCGTCTTATACGCTGGAATATACGGTATCTATCTATCCATCTATAACTACAGTAAACTAGAAAGGTTATATATAGGAGCCGTTCAAACTGTCACTCTGTAATGCATCCGCGGGATCTATTGCAGTAAGTGGAGCACGCTTCTGTGCAGCTTGTGATAATCCCAGGCCAGGCGGATGCACTACCCCATATAGCCTTTGGGGGAGCATATCTGCCCCGGGCTCCAGCTGCATCACTATGGGCCATCAGAGCGGACATTATACTGTCCCCTCCCGCTGGCCGCACGTGATGCGGAAGTAAGTGGGAACAGAGCTTAAAACTGGAATTTGAGGATCTCTCTTGCATAAATTACATCAGTGCATCCAGGAGCATAACTACAGCGGAGCAGCCCCTGCAACAGCAGGGGGGCCCAGAGCTGTGAGGGGGCCCCAACTACTAACCTTCCCTTCCTTTCCCATCGGAAATCAGCATTTCTGATCAGGAAGCAGATTCTCGCCAGTTGCCACAACTCGGTAATTGTAGCTCAATCACCATCATTCTGCTAACCCTGTGCCCAACTCACTGGCGGTGTACATATACATACGCAAGTACCGTCCCCACTCGGCCTTTAAAGGGAACCAGAGACGAAGCACCCTTGTGTATTTTACCATATATATCAGTAAGAACATTAGAGAAAACACTTACCATGCTCTGTTTCATCCTCACTGCTAAAAGTGTCTGTTATCAGCTGTGATAAGAATCCCGGACTGAGCATTCAGTCTGGCTTTGCAGGGAATAATTATAGCTGAGTCATTATAGCAGAGCCACAAGGGGGCAGGCTTGGGCTTGAAAAGACACCAGAGAAGACAGACCCAGCTATAATCTTTCCGTAGCAAAACCAGACTGAATGCTCAGTCGGGGATTCTTAGCAGAGGTGATAACAGTCAGATTAAACAGAGAACAATGAAACAAAGAGCAGATTAGGTGTTTACTATCATGTTCCCACTGATTTATAAGGTAAAATACAAGAGGGTGCTTCATCTCTGGTTCTCTTTAAGTTACAGGTGTGGTCGCTTCTCCAAAACAAAAATACATTTTTGAATTGTTTGAATTTTAAAAACCATAAAATCAACCATTTCTGACCCCTCAAACAAAGTGGAAACACATGTAGCTGGTAATTGGAGGTGTCCAATAAAAGTATAAAAAACTAAAATGGCTTAAAAGGAAGGTAACAACAAGCTACATTGAAAACAAACATTGAAAGTTTAGACAGATTTATTGCTAAGGGCAAAAACAACAAGTTTTGTGACCTGAAGCAACTTCCTTAGGTAAATAAGCCTTGTCCAAAGCTGAATCTAGCTCAGAAGGCGCTTAGAGCTAGATACACCTTTGGACAGGGTTTATTTGCATGTGGAAGTGGCTTCAGGCCACAAAAAGCATTGTTCTTGTCTATATCTTTAAAAATATTTTAACTTTAAATGCTTGTTATCTTTGAAGGCAAGCTCATAGTTTCCGTATTTTTCAGACTATAAGACGCTCCTGACCATAAGACACACCTAAGTTTAGAGGACAAAAACCAGGGGACAAATATATACCAAACCTGGTGCATCCATGGTGAAGGCGCATCTTGTGGATTATGCCCCCTTTGTACCTCATGCTCCCTTGTATCTCTTGTTTCTCCCTGCGTCCTCTGTCCCTCTTGTGTTCTCCTCTATGCCCCCTTTGTACCTCATGCCCCCTTATACCTCTTTTGTCTCCCTGAGTCCTCCTGTGTCCCCCTTGTGTCCTTGTGTCCTCGTCTATGCCCCCTTGTGTCCTCCTCTACACCCCTTTGTGCCCCCCCTGTGTCCTCTGTTTGTCCCCCTGTGTCCTCCTCTGCATGGGCACAGTATAGGAAGTCCCTGACATTGAGGCGGGTTGGAGGTTCATATTGGCAGGTGTTCACAAGTCAGGAACTCCCTGCATTTGGACTATAAGATGTAGTGACTTTTTCCCCCCACTTTCGGGGGAGAAAAAAATGAGTCTATAGTCCAAAAAATACAGTACCTCCTTTCAAGCATGTGCAAATAAAAGGAGGATCCGCAGACCAGACTTGGCTGATGAAAAAATGTCCGTTCTCCATTGAAAAAAACACAAGACAACGTGCAATAAAATCACAGGATCAACTGACACGTGTCGGGCCTACAATGTGTCTTTGGTCATAGTAAGGACTATGACTTAAGCCCCATCTACACGATACAATTCTTTGTGCGATTTGATTACGATTCGATTTACGATTCGATTAAATTCGACATGTCCAATTGGGATTCGATTCAATTCGATTTGCCATTGTTTTGCAATGGCAAATCGAATTCAATTGAATCCCGATCGGACATTTCGGATTTAATCGGATCGTAAGTAGAATCGTAATCGAATCGCACAAAGAATCGTATCGTGTAGATTGAGTTTAAGGGCAGATTGGTTCTGTGATTCTCCGTTTGTTTGCACATGCATATTGGCTTGGCCTACCAAGATCCTGCACCGACTGGTATGATGACTATTTAGGGGGTAGAGCGAACATGAACTTTCCTTCTGCACCTCCTTTTAAGCAGTTTTTAGTATTTCATTTTTTATTGGACGCCTCCATTTACTAGCTACCTGCAAATCGGGAGTGTTGAAACATCCAAACATCTTATTTCTGTATTTGTTTTGGGATAGTAAATGCTTTCCAGCTGGAGTACAGACATTTCAACCAGGATGGAAGCATTGTTAGAAGGAGGTCACAAGGGCAGCCTCTGCTGATCTCAAATGACAAGCTGTGCGGCAAAAAGCAAGCTCCACAGTATGTTATCTTCCAGAAGAAACAAAGCACTTCAGATTGAATCTTACCATGAGGGCATTGTAGTTTCGGGAACAGACAGCTTTGTGCAGAGCCGTGGTGCCATCTCGGGCTCGGAAATCAATGTGGGCACCTCCAAGGCACAGCATCCTTATCACATCTACAGTTCCCTCGAGCTGCGAGGCCAGGGTCAGCGGTGTCTCTATAAAACAAGATGTGTCAGCCAGACAATGCTACAACAGTAAGTACATCAGCAAATCATAAGGAATATTCCTTCTGTAGTTACTTTTTTCTACATACCTATCAACTTTTTGAGATAAGAAAGAGAAACACTTAAGCCACACCCCTAACCACGCCCCTGCCACAACCTCAGTCACACTTACCATAAAGAGTTCATAAGAAAAATGTGTTGTTTTATAATTCACACCACACTGGTCCTCTCTATCCTGGTTCATTATCACATTTCAAAATAAGAAATATATCAAAAGGATGGGAATAAAGTTTAGAGTCAATTAAACACATTCTCCGGAGAAACAATACATATATTTACATAGATCTGTATTTCAGTCCTGAAAGAGGGACAAATAAGAAAAAAAGAGGGACAGAGGTATGGGGGTTCCCAAAGAGGGACTGTCCTGCCAAAAGAGGGGAAGTTGGGAGCTGTGATTTCCATGTTGCTATTTGTTTCCAAGGAACTAACACTAGACTAATAAAATGAGAGTGAACCCTCCTCACATATTTCCCCCAAAAGAAGGAATCATGGAACCAGACGCACTGTCCTCGCCTGCCGCTGCATCCCTCCATAAACTGGTTCCTGGGCCCTGCTGCTGGCCCTCCCATGTGGTGAAGAGGGGGTGGCTGGATGCCTTGAAAACGAAACACAAAGATAACTGGAGCCCAAATAGTGCAGCACATTTATATTACGCTTTTCTTCTGGCGCACTTAAAGCACCAGTTACTAGGGTGCACTCTATAGACAGTATCAGTGTTAGGGAGTCTTGTCCAAGGTCTCCTCACTGGCTTACTGAAGAAGAAGAGTCAAGAGTCAAACCCTGGTCTCTTGTGTCAGAGGCAGAGCCCTTAACTAGTACACTATCAAGCCACTGCATAAGGGTGCAAAAGGGGGCAACCAACCATTTTAAAGCAAGTGGAGAGGCACAAACCTTGTAAGGTTGATGCAGGCCTTGTAAGGTTTTTGGCATTCCCCTGGATCAACTGGGATATGTGCAGTTTCAGATTGGTGTTTTTGTTCTGGATGAACTTGATGGACGGATGTCTTTTTTTCAACCAAACTAACCATGTAACTATATAAAAACTCTACTCAAGTGTCCAGAAGGTACTGGTACTAGTTGTGGCCTTGTGCCTATGCAGGACAAAAGGTGCTCACTAACCATACAATTTTCAGCAAAGAATGGCCTGAGCGATCAGAAATATGAGAATGAAAGTAAAATGTTGTAATACATCAATTATTTCATCATGAGCAGACCAATCTGTACTTCCTATTCATTACAACCAGTTACTTAAAGCATATACAGTATGTTCATTTCCATACACTGTATGGACTGTACCTAAGGGTGGGCAAGATACAGGAGCCTGTTAGTCAATGCATGTTCACAACTACAAGTGGGAAGAATATGGAGGCTGCCATATTAACTTCCTTTTAAACAATATCAGTTGCCTGGCAGCTCTTTCTGATCTATTAGGCTGCAGTAGTGTCTGAATCACACAAGAAACAAGCATGCAGCTTATCTTGTCAGATCTGGCAATTACCGGTATGTCAGAAACCCCTGATCTGCTGCATGCTTGTTCAGGGGCTATTATTAAACAGGTGAAACTCGAAAATTGGAATATCGTACAAAAGTCTGTTTATTTCAGGAATCCAACTTGAAAAGAGAAACTAATATATGAAATAGACTCAATACATGCAGAGAGAGGTATTTCAAGCCTTTCTTTGTTATAATATTGATGATTATGGCTTACAGCTTATGAAAACCCCAAAATCAAAATCTCAGACCATTAGAATATTGTGAAAAGGTTCCATATTCTCGGCTCAGAGTGTCAGACTCTAATCAGCTAATTCATCCAAAACACCTGCAAAGAGTTCCTATTTCATATATTAGTTTCACCTTTTAGGTTGAATTACTGAAATAAATGGACTTTTGCATGATATTCATTTTTTTCAAATGTCACCTGTATTAGAGACAGGGATCAGCGGGATAGCTAGACAACTGGTATTGCTAAGGAAATCCTCAGTGGCGTAGCAATAAGGGTTGCGACAGCATCGGGGCCCTTGGGCCAGAGGAGCCCTATAGGGCCCTCCTTCAACTGCATTATTAGCTCTTTATTGGTCCTGTGCTTATAATACTCACTTCTACAGATGCTTTGAATGGTAGTAATCATTAACAAACTGTACCCCATCCCGTTCTTGTACCTCTGACACTGTAGTTGTCCTTGGCAGGTTTTAGTTGGCCATATTAATTGTTATGTATGGAGTGCTTGGGGGGCCCAGAGCTCCTTCCTTCGCTATGCCAGTGGAAATCCAAAGTACGCCCCTCCATCCCTCCCACTCCAGCTCTCGCACACTGATTGCTATTAGACAAGGTGCCCCAGGGCCCCAAAACCCACCATATAAGAAAATTATGGAAAAAATTCATTATTTTTCAGTATTCGGACATTATAGTTGTAGAATTAAACGTTCTCCTGTGGATAAACAGGCACATTTACTTTGCCCAGCTGTCCCGATTGTTAAACCAGTTAAATTATGTCCCTATCACAATGTATGGCGACAATATATTATTTTGAAATATACGTGTTATTTTCCTGTTGGTTTTTTTTGGGGTGGGGGGGGGGGGTTGTCCGGTCCATAATTACAAGGCCCTATGTAGTAAAGTAAAAGTAATTTTCCCTCATAAAATATAGATTAAAAAAGCTGAGTTTTTTGGTTTTTTTTAACTGATTTTTTTTTTTACAAGTGGTTTTTTTTTCTGGGGGGGGGCGAGGCCTTGGAAGTGTAAGTTATTAATTTTATAAATGTGTATGTATGTATGTGCCTGTATGTGTAGTTTTACTTTACACATTCATTCCAGGCATTGCGGTTGGGTAGAGGACCTCGGCTCGGTCCTCTTCCCCAATCACTGAACACGGAATCCCGACGAAGACGGCGGCGGGATCGGCGTGCACACGTGTGGAAGGCAGTGGGAACGAGCAACGTATTAAAATGTCCTATTGCCGTTAACAGGCTCAAACATGACGTTTTAATACGATACATTGTCATTAAGTGGTTAAAGAGGAACTGTAGTGAAAATAACAATGAAAAAATTGCTTATTTTTTTCAATATTCATTTATAGATTATTTAGTCAGCATTTGCCCATTGAAAGTCATCACTCTCTCTCCCTAATTTACATTCTGAAATGTATCCCTGGTGGTGACATTTTTAGTTCTGCCAGGAGATGTGTACAGAATGTTTGTTACTGGGAGTTCTATGCACAGAGGGAGATACTGCTTGCTTGGCAGTTGGAAAAAGGTGTAATTTCCCACAATGCAACGAAGTTAACAGACGGCAAACTGTCAGAACCACGGTCATGACATCACACTGTGGGAGGGATTTCACCACAATATCAGCCACACTAATGTCCTGGATGATCTATTTGAGAAAAGGTTAAGATAACTTGTGGGAAAGGTGTATCGGCTAATGATTGGGATGAAGTTCGAACTTCGGTTAAAGCTCCCATTTAAGCTAGCCATACACTAATCGATTGCCACCCAATGTGGCAAAACCATCTCCCTCTGATCAGCAGGAAATCTACTGAAAATTGATCACCCGCTGCATTACACTATTCGATGAAAAGCAATACTACGGCCCATTGATTGACTACCCTTCCTGTCCCAATCAATGGAAATTTACCATCCCGACCAATCAATAGATGCGATCAATTTTAGGTCAAAATTCACTGATCGAACATGGGGCAATAGAGAGATTGAATGCTGGAAATTTAACATAAACATTGTTCAGTGTATGGCCAACTTAAAGTGGACCTGAACTCAGAACTTCCTCTTTGCTCTAAAAGAATAAGCAACAGCATAGTAACCTTTATAGTAAAAAACATTTCTTTGTTACAGCTAACAGAACTTCTGCAAGTGTCCACTTCCTGCTTTCATGGAAGCAGACAAAGGGTTAACGTCCTGTGTGTACGTATTAGCTGTGACTGCCATAATTTTGTGCTGGCTCAGCTGAGAGATCACATTATGCTTGTGATTACTTACAGATGAGGGGAAATTAGACAGGAGGGGCCTGATTCACAAAGCGGTGCTAACAGTTAGCACCCTGGTGAAAAGCCCTTTATCATGCCTAAACTCAGTTTAGGCATGATAAGTTTAGGTGTGATAAGTTTAGGTGTGATAAGTTTAGGCATGATAAGTTTAGGTGTGATAAGTTTAGGCATGATAAGTTTAAGCACTAACTGGGTTAGCACTGCAGTGCACAGCTGATCAAAAGTTTTGCGCTAGCAAAGTCTGGTGCACTTCGCATAGAGTTTAATGGCACTGCTTTGCGTGCGGGACTTTGCACGCTATCTACACTTATCTAAACTTAGCATGCCTAAACTTATCACACCTAAACTTATCACGCCTAAACTGGCTTTTCACCAGCGTGGTGCAATGGTTATCACGCCTAAAGTCTCTAACTGGGTTAGCACCGCTTTGTGAATCGAGCCCGAGGTGTCGGACTGGGAGGTGGGAAAGCTGAAGAAATCCACTTGCTGGCCAAGCAGCAGTAATCAGGTGTTGCTGCTCACAGTACAGACTTGCTACAGATTCCTATTAGGAGAGATAACATAGGGTTTCTGCTGCTTGGCCAGCAGGTGGATTTCCTCAGCTTTTTCACCTCCCAGTCCAACGCTGTAGAAAGGCTCTTCTCTCTAAAACACACACAGGGTACATTTCTCTTTGTTTTCCTTGTGTACTGTGCAAGAGTTCAGACCCACTTTAGGCAAGCAACTGATCCCGTTTTTCTCCAGTTTCCTCTGCATCCGTGCTGATAAGTCAGCAGCAGAGGCCAGTGTGAATGCAATCAGCCAACTACTGTATGCATGAATGGCATTATGTGAAACATGAGAGGAGTCTCATGCATATTTATGTATGGTAAACCAGGATGCTTGCATTGCAGATATGTCCTCTACTGTCTAATTAAAAAGATGTTTGTTTTCCAGCGTGTCAGTTTAATATCCTGGTAATTTTACTTCCTTTTACCTAATTTAACTATTGTCCCACCAGTACATCATTCACTTCACTGAGAATAGGAAATATTTACATAAATAACACTGAGATACAGCGCTGAGCAGACTGGCCTGCGTCAGTCTAGTTTAGGGTACCCTGCAGGAAGCCTCATGGGGAAATTCCACTAACGTGATTGGATGGACATCACCCTCCCGAACTGTTAGGTTTCAGATAGGTTGTAGTAAACTACGCCCATATTATTCTGCCAATCACAACGCTTCATGCTGTGGATGGTGCTGTGATTGGAGAACTGTTCCCTATGAGGTTTCCTGCTGGGTCTCCTAAACTAGACTAGCGACAACTGGCCTGTCCAAAGTATGGTTTGCAATGCACTAAGATGACGATCTGTGGATTCCTGCTCTGCTGGCAAAGGCGCTAATCCGCTCAGAGGGTCCCTCACCTGTTTAAAGGATACCCGAACTGAAATGTGACATAATGAGATAGACATGTGTATGTACAGTGCCTAGCACACAAATAAGTATGCTGTGTTCCTTTTTTTCTTTCTCTGTCTGAAAGAGTTAAATATCAGGTATGTAAGTGGCTGACTCAGTTCTGACTCAGACAGGAAGTGACTACAGTGTGACCCTCACTGATAAGACATTCCCATTGTTATCTCTTTCTTACTCTCAGAAGCCATTTTCTGCTAGGAAAGTGTTTTATAGTTGGAATTTCTTATCAGTGAGGGTCACACTGTAGTCACTTCCTGTCTGAGTCAGAACTGAGTCAGCCACTTGCATACCTGATATTTACCTCTTTCAGGCAGAGAAAGAAAAAAAGGAACACAGCATAGGTATTTGTGTGCTAGGCACTGCACATACACATGTCTATCTCATCATGTCACATTTCAGTTCGGGTATCCTTTAAAGCACACCTGAAGTGAGAGGGATATGGAGGCTGCCATTTTTTTTTCCTTTTAAACAATACAAATTGCCTGGCTGTCCTGTCGAGCATCTGCCTCTAATACCTTTAGTCATAGACCCTGAAGAAGCATGCAGATCAGATGTTTCTGACTTGAGCCAAAGAGATCAGCAGGACTCCCAGGCAACTGGTTTGTTTAGAATGAACTGTGGCAGCCTCCATTCCTCTCACTGGCCAAATAGGGTGCCCTTCCAAATCGCATGCTAACCCACCATCACTCCATCAGGGATGGTCAATGAAATGCAAATTATTCTGGTTTGCATGCACATTGAGGGCCCTTTTTCACAAGCAAGCGCGATCGCAAGCTCAATCGCCTGCGTTTGTGATCGTGCAAGCTGCTTTTTCCACTACCCGCAATTGCACTGAATAGCCGCCGGTAACAGAGTGTGATGGCGATGAGAATCGCACAAGCCAGCGATTGCGCTCGGGGAAAAACGGTGCACAACAGTGGGAAATGAGCACCGTGATTTACATGTAAATCACAGTGCTCTAGCACTTGGCAAAATAGCTGCAATCCGCTTTTTGAAGTGGTGTGCAGCTGGTGGAAAAGGGCCCTGAATGCACATTTTATGCAGCTTCAAATTGGGCCAATCAAATGCAGTTGCGGCTGACTGTGATTGGCCATATCCCAATACGCTAATGAGGCATGCAAATTTAATGCTCGCTGTATGCAGCTTGAAATGGGTCCAATTAAACGTAGTTGCTGCTGATTTTGTTGGGGCCAAGACTACATACAGATACTCTGGTTTAGTTTCAGCATCTATTTCAGATGCATTGTTCAGCACCTTCCAATAGCAGTGCTGTTGGATGCCAAAACCAACCTCCATATATGGATCGTTTTGGGTACACAGAACTCAAACTTACTGTTTAGTGTGCACCAAGTCATCTTCCTGCCTCAGCTGGGATGCCCTTTTCCAGCACACCCAATTCAATCATTTCCACTCACCATCTCCTGTCAGGAAGTTAACCCAGCGCATGATAGGGTCAAATCCAAAACACGGCAGGCTGTCGGGGTAGCACAGTTTAGTCAATAACTACAGTGGTGAGCATTATTTTTTCATTAGTGAGTGGATTTACACTTTGAATCATTTTTACAAAGGCTGTCAAACGCTTGATGAGCAAATTAATTTTCACCTGACCTAATTCCTTTTAAGGAATATGTAAATTATGTTTACAAGTAACACAGGAACTCTTTTTTTCACTGCTAAGGTTTGATGTACAGAAGCAATGCAACACAGTTTTCATTTAACACTGTACAATCCATTTTCTCAATCATCTATGCACCCCAGCACTTACTTTTTTTTCATGGGGGTGACATGGGTGATCATGAAAGTGCTGCAGCCACTACCATTCGGGGGAGTCTCCGCCTCTGACCCAACATGAAGAAGCGGGGTCACATCGGACTTAGTCCGACACTTTTATCTGAAGAGGATGATGCTGTGCTGGATTTTATCTAGCAACAGTGCCACCTAGTGGCAACCATTTATCCTATGTTGGACTATGTCTATACTGGAAAGGGCCATTGTCGGACATAATAGTTTAACAGGGCTGGAGGCACAGACATCAGGCATTATATGGAGGTTTTATGAGGCAGGGTAGCAGGAAAGCAGCTTGAAGGACACATATAGGTGACCAGCCAGCCAACAATGATCAATAATAATTTCTATATTTGTATAGCGCTTTTCTCCTGTCGGACTCAAAGCACTTGCAAGGCAGCCACTAGAGCGCACTCAGTAGGCAGTAGCAGTGTTAAAGAGAACCCGAGGTGGGTTTGAAGAATATTATCTGCATACAGAGGCTGCATCTGCCTATACAGCCCAGCCTCTGTTGCTATCACAAACCCCCCCTAAGGTCCCCCTGCACTCTGCAATCCCTCATAAATCACAGCCACGCTGCTGACAAACAGCTTGTCAGAGCTGGCTGTGTTTATCTCTATAGTGTCAGTCTGCTGCTCTCCCCGCCTCCTGCAGAACTCCAGTCCCCGCCTGCATCCCTTCCCTCCCTGCTGATTGGAGGGAAGGGACGGGGGCATGGACCGGAGCTATGCAGGAGGCGGGGGAGCAGCTGAGACTGACACTACACATGTAAACACAGCCTCACAGCATGGCTGTGATTTATGAGGGATTGCAGAGTGCAGGGGGACCTTAGTGGGGTTTGGGATACCAACAGAGGCTGGGCTGTATAGGCAGATCCAGCCTCTGTATGCAGATAACATTCTTAAGGCTCCCTGCACACTGCAAATCCGTTTTCCGATTCCGATTCCGATTCCGTTTCCGATTTTCCTTGAATACATTCAACAGAAAAACGGATCAAAAAACGCAGCATGCAGTTAAGATTAAAAATCGGAATCGGAATCGGATGTAAAAACAGATTAAAAATCTGAATCTGAATCTGATTTGCTTGCAGTGTGCAAGAGGCCTTAAACACACCTCGGGTTCTCTTTAAGGAGTCCTGCCCAAAGAACTCCTTAATGAATAGGTGCTGGCTTACTGAACCAAGATTTTAACCCAGGTCTCCTGTGTCAGAGGCAGAGCCCTTAACTAGTGCACTATCCAGCCACTAAAGTTGTAGGTGCTGTAACAATTTATAATATTTGAGCTGGATTTGGTGCAATGGAGCAATATAAAGGCAGTGGTTTTGACTAACAACCACTGAGTGAAACATTAGAATATACATGTATTATACTGTATGTATACGTTATACAACATAGCATTCTTTACCTCCAGTTTCTGAATCGTGATAGTTGGGGTCTAGGCCTTTGTCCAGCAATCGGGCCACCTTCTCAGCAGAACCATGCTGTACATACTCCACAAACTTCTTAAGACCAGCCTAGAAGGACAAAAAAAATAAATAAATGATTCCTACCCAGGCAGTTCACATTTTAGTCATTCTGAAGAAATTGTTGGAAGTATCAACAGGATTACTTAAAGCAACCACAAGATGTCACTGCATATGTAAAGTGCTGAACTCTATGGGGTAGCAGGAAATTTGGGTGCAAGTGGCTAATGAGCGATTTGGGCGCCCCATAGGCGTTAATGCAAGTATTGTTAATACGGCACCCAACGCAGAAATTTGGGCACCCGATAAATTGTTTTCCACATAAGAACATTAAAGTTTTTTTTTAATACACATTATCGTTTTGAAACATGCAACAATTTTCTAATGTTTTAACACTTGTATGTACAAATTTTATATGTGTAAGGCTCCCTGCACACTGCACTGCACACAATCTGTACACATGTTGCTGCTCCATGCTCTGTACACACGCTGCTGCTCCATGCTCTGTACACACGCTGCTGCTCTATCCAAAGTCAACTGTAGCCAGAAAGAAAGGGGGCGGGGCTCTGAGCTGCAGGATGCCCGCAGATATTCTGGTGTCTGAACTTGTGCCTGTCGCCAGACACTGGTCTATTCTAGGCAGCTGTAATCTCCCCCCTGCATTTGCCTATAAAGTGTAGAAAATGCAAAATGTCACATTTCTGTGAAATCCTCAAAGCTAGGCAAAACCAACTGTTATTTGGATAAGTTCCTTATTAAAGCCACACAAAAAAAAAGGTTGGGAAGAGCCACCAGATAGCAATGATTCTGTTGGTTATAATATAGTGAAAGTCTTTTTTTACATATTCACTTTACACAGTACAGTTCTTTGTAATAAATATTCTTCTATAAGTCTTTTTGGATTGTGGAACGATTCCTCTGTGTTTCCATTCATTCTTTTAGGGAAATTTGGTTTGATATTTTTTAGGGAAATTTGGTTTAATATTAGAGTGCTTGGGATTACAAGCATGTTCCAGGAATGAATTCTACTCGCAAATTAAGGTTCCACTGTATAGAAAACAATGGCCAAGACACAAAGCACTTATTGAATCTTTATTTACTGGAACTTAAAGAGAATCTGTATTGTTAAAATCGCACAAAAGTAAACATACCAGTGCGTTAGGGGACATCTCCTATTCCCCTCTGTCACAATTTCACCGCTCCCCGCCACATTAAAAGTGGTTAAAAACAGTTTTTAAAAGTTTGTTTATAAACAAACAAAATGGCCACCAAAACAGGAAGTAGGTTGATGTACAGTATGTCCACACATAGAAAATACATACATACACAAGCAGGCTGTATACACCCTTCCTTTTGAATCTCAAGAGATCATTTGTGTGTTTCTTTCCCCCTGCAGTTCTCATGCACTAAAGTTTCAGGCTGCTCGTTTCTTCCTGCAAACAGCTTTGCCTTTGTCTGTAATTCCTCAGTATGTGAAAGCCCAGCCAGCTCAGAGGATGATTTATCCAGCTTGTAAAAGATAAGAGAGAAGAGAGAAGCTGCTCTAATCCTAAATAACACACAGGCAGTGTGCAGAGAGGGGCCTAGAAGGGGGAGTTCATAGCAGAACCACAACACTGAAGAACTTGGCAGCCTTCCATACACAGGCCGACAAGTCTGAGAGGGGAAAGATACATTGATTTATTACAGAGACTGTGATAGCAGAAAGTGCTGCAGTAAGCCAGAACACATTAGAATAGCTTTTGGAACTTGTAGGATGATAAAAAACAGGATACAATTTTTGTTACGGAGTCTCTTTAAGCCGTAACATAACCAGCTATCATGTTAAAATATGAATTGGGTGTTTGTATATGGCAAGGAGACTGGCGAGGGGATCACAGGAAGTAGCAGCAGACCCTGCGGGAATATCTGTCCACATGAATGAATCCCAAAGCATCACACATTCAGCATCTGTCATCTCTCCAGGATAACAGCTGTGTGTGTTTCACACCTAACCTTCCCTCAGTCTCACTTCCCAGCATGCATCAGACTCAGAATACAGCCAAAAGGAAAGTGCTGTGGGTTTTGCTTATTTGCCCACGCTCAGTGTAGTTTGCCTTCTTAAAACAGAAGGTATTTGTGATAATTCAGCATTAAGTGAGCGACTGTGGTCTCCTACAATGCATCACTACTGACCACCCCGAGCTGCTTGGTGAATTTTGCTTATTTGTCCATAATACTTCTCAGCTCCCAACTACAGTATGTATTTTTTGAGAGAAAATCATATTGTACCTGGGTCATTTTTGTTCTTTTTGTCACTCTGACCTAAAGGAAAGCTTAAGTGTAGCAAAAATAGTTTAACTTATCTAGGGCTTCTTGTAGCCCCCTGAAGGCATCCTGTACCCACGATGCTGATCCAAGTCCTTCCAGCCAGCAGCAGCGACTAGGGATGGTCGGAATGCCAATTTCTGATTCCGCGGTAAATCCGCATTCCGTCATGTACCGATTACAGATTCCGCTTACCGCTACCAATTTCCGCATTCCAATGCGGAATTTCCACCGGAAATCACGGAAATTCCGCCCGACTTTAACATCAATTTTCTCAAAAACTATAAGGTCTTTTTGAAAACTTTTTTTTTGCATCTTGTTCAGAAGATTCTGATTAATAAACCCTGCAAATCTGGATTTTTCCAAATCTGGAAATTTCTAGGACTTACGGGGGCTTTGCTATTAACCACTAAAGTCGGCGGATTTTTACTGTAATGTAAAATGCAGAAAATAGGAAGATGCAGATTTTCTGCATTTTACATTACAGTAAAAATCTGCCGACTTTAGCGGTTAATAGCAAACCTTACTTAAGTCCTAGAAACACCAAATCTTCAGGGTTTATTAAACCGAATCTTGTGAACAAGATGCAAAAAAAGTTTGCAAAAAGACCTTATAGTTTTTGAGAAAATCGATGTTAAAGTCTGGTGGAATTTCCGCGATTTCCGGCGGAAATTTCCGCGATTTCCGGCGGAAATCCGCCTATGGCACTTGCATTACTGATTTCCGCATTCCGATGCGGAAATGCAATTTCCGTTCGGAATTTCGGAAATTGCATTTCCGCAGGATCCGAATGAGCATCCCTAGCAGCGACCTCCACATGGCTGGCCAGCCATGCGCCTTTCATCTCATTCCCGATGCTGGGAGCGTACTGTGCATGCGCAGTATGCGGAAATCGCCACTGTGCATGCGCAGAGCACTCCCAGCAGAGGGAGTGCAATCAGGCCACCTTTGCGGGGGTCACTGCTGCTAGCTGGACAGACTTGGACCGGCATCGTGGGCACAGGTTGCCTTCAGGGGGCTGCAAGAAGCCCCAGGTAAGTTAAACTCATTTTTTTCCCTTAAGTCTCCCTTTAATTCCTATGTCTCCCACTGAAGCAAAAGGCCCTAATAAGGCCTATTTTCCGCTGCTGCCTTCCACTAAGCAGGCACTCGCTAGCACTCGGCACAGGCAGAGGACAGGTGGTGGACGGGTGGCCCTCCCATATAGTTGCATCCAAGCAGATGTGACATGAGACTTTTGCGCCACAGGTAAGCCGCTGCTGGTCAAACGTGACACGCACAATGGTACAGAACGCTGCAATCTGGCTGCATGCAATTGCAGCTGAATGGCGGCTGTGTCCACCAGACGGGCAGCTGAACGGCTTGATAAACCAGCAGCTCGCCACCCATGGAAAAGAGGCCTAAATGCTTTCCAGCATTTCTTGTCCTGTGTGATCTCAGGTCATGGTGTCCTTGTATTCTTTAGTGGCTGGATAGTGTAATGGTTAAGGGCTCTGCCTCTGACATGGGAGACCAGGGTTCGAATCTCGGCTCTGGCTGTTCAGTAAGCCAGCACCTATTCAGCAGGAGACCTTAGGCAAGTCTAATTAACACTGCTGCTACTGCCTATAGAGCGCGTCCTAGTGGCTGCAGCTCTGGTGCTTTGAGTCCGCCAGAAGAAAAGCGCTATATAAGTGTTTGTCTTTTTTTTTTTATTTACTCCTCCACACTTTTACACACATTTACTCTTCCACTCCTCCCAGTTGCTTTTGGTCTCCCTCTTTTTCTTCTACTTTTGGAATTTGACCGACTTTCTCAATGTCATTCTTGTGAAGAGGATGGCCAATCCATCCCCACTTCCTTCAGTTGAACTGTAAATCCACTGGTTCTTCTTTCGCTCTCTCACAACTCGTCATTAAGTATTAAAGAGGAACTATAACAAAAAAAAAAAGAAGCCCCTTGGGGGGTATTTACTTCGGGATCCAGAGGCTTCCCCCTCCCACAGGGCCGGTTCTAGACTTTTTGCTGCCCAAAGAAAACTTGTGAGGATAGAAATGATTGCACAGCACCCAACAATGTGCACCTCACCTTATAGCTGCGGTGCGATTAAAAAAAAACCACCCTCAGTATAGGTAGGTAGGTGGCCAGGTATATGTGCCCCTGTATATGAAGCCAGTTATAAGTGCCCCCCAAGTATAGGTAGCCAGTTATAAGTGCCCCCAGTATAGGTAGCCAGTTATAAGTGCCCCCAGTATAGATAACCAGGTATAGGTACCCACAGTATAGGTTAGCCAGGTAGGTGCCCCGCCCAGTAGGTAGCCAGCATGCCCGACCCGCCCACTTTCTGCAAATCCAATAAACTTCATTTCACTTCTTAAATATCACTGTGTGTGTCTCCTATATGATATATTTAACTGACATTTTTTATCATAACAACCAACGATTTATACGGGAAAATCATGACAATTAACAAGGTTGCCCAAACTTTCGCATCCCACTGTATATGGAGGCTGACATATTTATTTCCTTTTAAGCAATACCAGTTGCCTGGCAGTCCTGCTGATCCATTTGTCTGCTACATGCTTGTTCAGGATCTATCGCTAAAAGTATTAGAGGCAGAGCATCAGCAGGACTGCCAGGCAACTAATATTGCTTAACAGGAAATAAATATGGCAGCCTCCAAATCTCTCTCGCTTCAGTTGTTCTTTAAGTGTTCTCCTAAGGCAGTGATTTACAAAGGTTTGAAGGCTTCTTGCTATCTCTATTGTCACCTCCCATGTCTCTCAGCCATACAGAAGGACGGTCATCACTTGCTTGGAATATTTAGAGTTTCATTTTTAAATAGATATCATGGAATCTCTATATTGGATATAGTTGTACCAAGGCTGTTTTTGCCTTCCTAATACGGTTTCGGGCATCAACACTGGCACTACCATCCACTGTTACCAGGCTGCCCAGATAATGAAACTTTGACATAGTTTCAATGTGTTTGCCTTATAGCACGGTGGCGTAATGGGAGTACGGTGGAGAGTATTTACAGCTTCTGTATTTCCTACCCCCGGCTTATACTCAAGTCAATCCTTTTCCCTGCTTTTTTAGGTAAACGTTGGAGGGTCAGCTTATACTCAGGTCAGCTTATACTCGAGTATATACGGCAAATACTAAATAATAATAATAGTTAAAACTTCCTTTTTAGGATCTGTATTGTATCTATTTGAGTTTTTTGTTTTTGTTATCACTTTTATCACTTATTATCACTCCCACCTTACTTCTCACTTTAAAGCGGAACTGTAGTGAAAATCACAAATTAAATAAAATTGCTTATTATTTATTATATTAATTTATAGATTATTTACTAGGTGTTTGCCCAGTATAAAATCTTTCCTCTATCTGATTTACATTCTGAAATTTATAACTGGCAGTGACATCTTTAGTTCTGCCAGGTGATCTATTCTGTACGGAATATACGTTACTGTGAGTTCTATGCACAGAGGGAGATACTGCTTGCCTGGCAGTCGGAAAAAGACGTTATTTCCTGCAATGCAATGAGGTTCTCAGACAGCAAACTGCCAGGACCTTGGTCATGACATCACACTGTGGGAGGGGTTTCACCACAATATCAGCCATACAGACCTCCCTGATGATCTATTAGAGAAAAGGTATACATTTCTCATAGGAAAGGATGTATCATTGGAATGAAGTTCAATTATTGGTTTAAAGGGGAACTGAAGTAAGAGGTATACGGCGGCTGCCATATTTATTACCTTTTAATCAATACCAGTTGCCTGTCAGCCCTGCTGGTCTATTTCTCTGCAGTAGTATCTGAATAACACCAGAAACAAGCATGCAGCTAGTCTTGTCAGATCTGACACCTGATCTGCTGCATGCTTGTTCAGGGGCTATGGCTAATAGTATTAGAGGCAGAGGATCAGCAGGGCTGCCAGGCAACTGGTATTGCTTAAAAGGAAATAAATATGGCAGCCTCCGTATACCTCTTACTTCAGTTCCCCTTTAAGTTCCTCTTTAACCCTTTAGCAGCCAATTTATTTAGAAGCTTGCAAGTGTTCCAGGCCAATTTATTCTAACCACTTTTTTTTCATATATTTTTTGCTACATTTCCCTGCTTCTAATTAGTACTGCTGCACTATGTATTTATGGTCATTTGTCAATAGGGGGCAGTGTGAGACAATAACAGAAGACTTCTGCTTTTAGTTTCTATATTTTCTACTCAGTAGAGAGATATCAAATCATTCCAAGAATTTACAGCACGAATTCTGCCAACTGAAGTCCTAAGCAGTGCACTTATCTCAAACAAGAAAGCTCTATTGAAGTTGCTAATGAGTTAAAGCGAGGAAATACTCTAGCAGATGAAGAAAATGATCAATAGCCACCGGGTATAGATTGTTTATTAGCTTACTCTGTTCAATATTGCATCACATGTCACCCAAGAACCTCACTCTCAAACTCCTCCCCTACCTGCATGCTTCCACCCACATTTCTACATAGTGTTAAGGGGCAAACCCATGATTTTCAAGGGGGGGGGGGGGATTCCTGAAAGATCAGCCTCACACACGCACAATACAGTATAACAATATTGTAGGACATCATGCTTGGTACACATAATGCAATTTCCTGTCTGACCAACTGATGGACAATGGGACCGATCAGGAGCAGTTTGGCTACAGATAATGAGGACAGCCGACATTGCTAATGAATGAGAAAGTGAAGCATTCACACAGCAGGGCACCGGGCTGTGCTCATACCCGACTCTGTTAAGTTCCCCAGAGCTTCTCCATGCTCTGTACATACACTGCTGCTCCATGCTCTGTTCACACACTGCTGCTACATGCTCTGTACACACACTGCTGCTCCATGCTCTGTACACACACTGCTGCTCCATGCTCTGTACACACACTGCTGCTCCATGCTCTGTACACACACTGCTGCTCCATGCTCTGTACACACACTGCTGCTCCATGCTCTGTACACACACTGCTGCTCCATGCTCTGTACACACACTGCTGCTCCATGCTCTGTGCACACACTGCTGCTCCATGCTCTGTACACACGCTGCTGCTCCATGCTCTGTACACGCTGCTGCTCCATGCTCTGTACACGCTGCTGCTCCATGCTCTGTACACACGCTGCTGCTCCATGCTCTGTACACACGCTGCTGCTCCATGCTCTGTACACGCTGCTGCTCCATGCTCTGTACACGCTGCTGCTCCATGCTCTGTACACACACTGCTGCTCCATGCTCTGTACACACACTGCTGCTCCATGCTCTATACACACGCTGCTGCTCCATGCTCTTTACACGCTGCTGCTCCATGCTCTGTACACGCTGCTGCTCCATGCTCTGTACACACGCTGCTGCTCCATGCTCTGTACACACGCTGCTGCATGCTCTGTACACACACTGCTGCTCCATGCTGTGTACACACAATGCTGCTGCATGCTCTGTACACACAATGCTGCTGCATGCTCTGTACACACACTGCTGCTCCATGCTGTGTACACACACTGCTGCTCCATGCTCTGTACACACGCTGCTGCTGCTTTCAAAGTCAACTGTAGCAAGGAAAGAAAGGGGCGGTGCTGTGAGCTGCAGGATACCTGTAGATATTCTGGTGTCTCAATTTATGCCTATGCCCAGACACTGCACCGGCCCTAGTCTGAGGGGGGATACTGGGCAGCTGTAATACCCCCCTGCGTTTGCCTATGGTGTTCCCACAGCCTCTTCTGCTGCCGGTGGAGAGAATAATCCAAGGCTGCCAGGTCAGAGTCCACTTTCACCCACAGAGTGAACAGAAAGACGCCTAGGCAGGCCAGGCCTGCAGAACACAGAGGGCCTGATTTATGAATACTGCATTAAGCAGAGATCAAGCAGAGATGACGTGATCGGGAAAAAATACTGATTGAGTGTTAATGAAGAAAAGACGCACAACGGCGACCCACAATGACACTTTTGGAATTAACTAACTATTCCCCAGCCATTGCTACAGGCTTTTGTGCCCCAAGCAAAGACTGAGGTAACTATCGGAAAGTAGCTAGCGATGCTGTTTTGTAAACAAGGCTATTGTCAGGAAAAAAATAAATGTCTATAAAATGTCACTGCAACCTCAAATAAACTTTACATTAATATCTAACTTTTTTTTTTCAGAATAAAGAAAATAGTGTAGCCTGAACCTCCCCACATCCACAGAGATATTATCCCCTTATCCATTCATGTAGATTGGGTGGCGGGAAGGGAGGACCCACTTTGCATATAAGGCAGTAAAGTTCTGACAAGTTTTGGATTAGTCCATTTGCTCACGTGGGATTCTCTGTTAGTGTTGAGCCGAAATTTTCGAAATTTCGCGTTACTATAATTACGCATGCGAAATTTGCTATTACGATGCGAAATTATGGTAGCGTAATTGCCATTAAAATCGTAATTGAAAATACCGTAAGCGTAATTTTCAACGCGTAATTTCGCGTTTCATTCATAACGTAATTTTGCGTTAAACCATAACGTAATTTCGCATTTCTTCGTAATTTCGCGAATTTCGTAATTACTTGTTAGCAGGGTTGCTCGCGAATTTTCGCCAAAGGCATTTTCGTCTGTATGGCGAATTTTGATGCGAAATATCACTCCATGGCGAATTTTATATGCGAAATAGCATTCCGTAACGCGAAAACGATGCGAAAAATTAACGCTTACAGTAATATGAACTATCGCAAAATTACGTTATGTAACTACGCTTACAAACAGTTGCATGCAAGGCAAACGTAATTTCGCGATGCCCACTGTAATGCGAAAATTACGCGAAAATTACGCTTACTCGGAATTTCGCGAAATCCTTCTTCATTACGATTATGTACTTACGTCCATAATCGTAATTACACTAATTACGCGAAATTTCGCGAAATCGTAATTAAGTCATGACGCTCATCTCTATTCTCTGTATGTCCTCCATTCTAAACAAATGCAATCCCTGGAAAGGATCAATAGAAAAAATGCCTGACCAGCCAACTCATTTACACACTGTGATGGCAGTAGGAATGAGCAACTGCCGCTCAAAGTGCTTTTGAAAATAAAAGAAACCCTGAGAACCCTCCAAGAGCAGATGGACAAGTGAAAAACCGGTCAGATCTGCAAGGTTTTTACTGCTTAAAGGACTTACGAGGTGACATATGACATGATGAGATAGACATGCGTATGTACAGTGCCGAGCACACAAATAACCATGCTGTGTTCCTTTTTTTCTTTCTCTGCCTATAAAAGTTAAACATCAAGTATGCAAGTGACAATTTCTGTCTGGGTCGGGACCGGGTCAGACTATAGCATAAACCTCACTGATAAGTAATTACAGCCATAAAACATTTTTCTGTCAATAAATGGCTTTTGAGAGCAGAAAAGAGATAAAAAGGGTCAATAATTCATAGATTTGAGCTCTGGCATACTCCAATGAAGGTGTCATTGAGCAGAGACAATGAAACAATAAAAACTTAAAAACTAGATTTAAATATAAAATAAAACTGTGGGATATTTTAAAAAGTCATTTTTAGGAGAAGTAGGATAGATATAATTGTTTTTCTCAGAAGTTTAATTTTCACCTCGTAAGTCCTTTAAGCTTGATTCACACATAAATCTGTACATTTCTGATCCAGTCCTGTCCTTTCAGTTTTGTATCAGTTTTACCTGACAGTATTGGAACTGTACACCTTTTATGAGTGAATACACCCATAGAAAACGGACACAAATCTGATATAAAGCAGCACGGTGGCGTAGTGGTGGGCAGCACGGTGGCGTAGTGGTTAGCTCTCTCGCCTTGCAGCGCTGGGTCCCTGGTTCGAATCCCAGCCAGGGCACTATCTGCAAAGAGTTTGTATGTTCTCTCCGTGTCTGCGTGGGTTTCCTCCGGGCACTCTGGTTTCCTCCCACATTCCAAAAACATACGGATACGTTAATTGACTCCCTCTAAAATTGGCCCTAGACTACAGTACTTACACTACATAATATAGACATATGGCAATGGTAGGGATTAGATTGTGAGCTCCTATGAGGGACAGTTAGTGACAAGACAATATGTATATACACTGTACAGCGCTGCGTAATATGTCGGCGCTATATAAATACTAAATAATAATAATAATAAATATAAAACTGACAGGACTGGACCGGAAATGTACACCTCTTATGTGTGAATCAAGCCATAGAAAGCTCATACAAAATGGATGCAAAACTGATAGGGCTGGACTAGACCGGAAATATAGAGATTCATGTGTTAACGAAGCCATAGAAAACTCAGGCTGGGCTCACATATGGAATAGCGTGAAAATCCAGTGTTTTCCGCTGGTACGTTTGCGTTAGGGTAATGAGTTTTTGGGGCGTTTGCGTTTCTTTACGCAGATGCGTTATCCATGCGTTTGTCATGCGATTTGCATGCATTTCATGCGTTTGCAGTTAGGTAATGTAACGCATATGCATTTTGTATGCTTTTTTTTTTAATTTATGCAAATCATTAGGAAGACAACAGGAAGTGGAAACACAACAGAGATCTTTACTTTTTAATTAAAAACGCATTAAAAAACGCATCAGAAACGCAATGCATTACCATCGACTTTCTTTATGTGCGTTCTGGCAGCCAGCCTGCATATTGTGCAACATTACTGTGAATCGCAAGTGCAACGCTTGTCCTTCTGCGTCCCATAGACTAACATTGCTGAATAAAACGCAGCGTTTCTGTCTCTGCAAGCGTTTCTGCCATGTGTGCACCCGGCCTCATAAAAAGGTATTCCTGTCCTGTAAGTGTTTGACAGTTGGAATCAGTTTTTTTATGTGTGAACCAAACCTTATTGTAACTGAAAGGAACATACTAGTAAAGTCATTTATAGTTTATTTTAATCTGGGTGAAATGTAGTTCTTATAAGTATGTATACACAGTAGCTTTTCCCCCCCAAAAAAGTAAAACCTTAGGCCCAGTGCACACCAAAACCGCTAGCAGATCCGCAATACGCTAGCGGTTTTGGGAGCTGATTTCAGAGCGATTCTAGGCATGTTTAGAGACGTTTTTTAAACATGCCTAGCGGTTTTGGCTGTGTTTTTCTGTAGCAGATTACACATATTGTTACAGTAAAAGCTGTTACTGAACAGCTTCTGTAACAAAAACGCCTGGAAAACCGCTCTGATCTAGTGTTTTTCAGAGCGATTTGCGTTTTTCCTATCCTTTATATTGAGGCAGAAACGCTTCTGCAAACCACAAATGTGCAGCAGGAGGCCCGTTTGCGGTTTGTTACAATCCTCAAACCACCGGTGTGCACCATCCCATTGAGATACATTAACCGAGCGGTTTGACAGGCGGATGCGGCCGGCGGATCGCATCAAAAACCACTTGCTGTACACTGGGCCTTAAGGTGCGTACACACATGCGACTATAGTCGTTTGTAACGATCGTTCCCCGATCTTTACCAACGACGATCGTTACAAAAAACGAACCACCGACTATTAAGGCAAACGACGAACGAGCCAAATCGCTACAAAAGAAAGTTCTGTCTCGGCGGATTTTAACCAACGACGATCGTTTGCAAAAGTAGTACATCGTTGGAAACGATCGTTCGTACTAGGCTTGACATGCGCATTTCACTATTTCTCCATGGAACTTCTCATTTTTATGCGCAGGCGCAATAGTTGCTTTCTGTGATGTAACGTTCGTTCTAACGATCAGATCGTTACACACATTTTAAAACTACCTTTACTTAGGTCGTTCTTGCATCAATTAAAAGTTCGTTCGTCGTTCTTAACGAACGATCGTTGTCGCATGTGTGTACGTAGCATAAGTGTCTTTTGGAATGTCAGCTTCTGCTGTACATAGCGGTGGCTGTACTTGGGGGCTGCTCTATATTGGGGACATTGTACATAGGGGCTACAGTGCATGGAACATGGTGTCTGATTGACATAGAAGATGGAACTGCTTTCCATATAGGGCTGCACATGAAAAGGGGCAGCACATAAAGAAAGTGGGCTGCTGACAGAAGCAGGGCAAGTCAATTCACATGGAAGAGAGAGTTGCTGACACTATGTAAAGAAGAAGAGGCTGCTGGCTCACATAGTCAAGGGGTTGTTGTACATTGGGGTAACTACAAATCATGTGCCCAGCACAACTTTGATGCGAACCCCAATGTTCAAAGCCTTCCAGGCAAAGCCACAAAAGCTATGGCATAGGGCACCAGGATATCAAGGGGCCGCATGCTGTGGCAAGGGGTGCTACCCTGTAGTTGCACCCCCTTTGCTGTATATAAGAGGCTGCCCATGGAAAAATGGGCTGCAGTACAACAAGGATTGCGCATAGAAGAGGGAAGCTGCTCTACAAAAAGGCAAAATGCTTTGCCTGTAAGGAGGGGGCAATACATGACAATTAGGTTACGGGAGCAAAAAAACATGATTCTGGCCCTGAGTAAGGATCAGCATGACAAGCAGAATTTTATAGAAGAGAATTAGCACCATTCTCGGCCACATTTCTCTCGCTGCAGTCTTTATAACCAGTGAAATGTTTGTGGGCTTTTAGCTTACCTTGGTGTGCAGCTTGGCCAATTGCTTTTCATCAAGGTTAGTCTGTTTATAAACTCTCGTCTTGTATCGGAACTGAAAACAATAAATACAATAACAACAGTCAAAAATAGTACATTTCCAAGGACGCCAATAGCTATTTCAGAATCCATACAGGTTACTCTTAACAAAAGCATTGAGTACACCGGGCCTGAGACACAGACAGACAAAGCAGAGAAAAATGCAAGTTTATATTTCCAGTTCTAGTAAAAAAAAAATATATATATATATATATATATATATATATATATATATATATATATATATATATATATATATATATATCATATTGTTATATAGAGCTACATAAAGACTCTGGATTCACATTGTCTGAGGCAGTTATTCCCGATCGTCTTGTATGAAAATCTTACATAATTACAGATGAAACTCGAAAAATTTGAATATCATGCAAAAGTTTATTTATATCAGTAATTCAACTTAAAGCAAGCCTGAAGCGAAAATAAACATATGAGATAACCAGTGGTGGGCCGAAATTTCGCGTATGCAAAATTTTGCATTGAAATTTACATTTACGCATCGTAATTGTAATGCAAAATTTCAGGTAAAACCGTAATTGATTTCGTATGTAATAGTAATATTTCATAATTTCACTTAAATTTCCGTGTAATTTTCATGCAATTTCGTGAAATGTTGTGCCGGTTTTAGTGGGTAATGGCAAAGCCACTATACATGCTAGTGCTACCAATATTGCTATATATGTTAAGGAGAATATGGGGTACAAGTCAAAAAAATAATTTTTCAAAAATACATTGTAGTTTTTGAGAAAATCGATTTTAAAAATGCAAAGAAAAATGGTTTTTAAACGCTCATTTTTTTTTTGTTTAACCCATTTGCGTTCCGTCGTTTTCACTTGAGCAATGTTCACCTCCCATTCATTAGCCTATAACTTTATCACTACTTATCACAATTAACTGATCTATAGCTTGTTTTTTCCACCACCAATTAGGCTTTCTTTGGGGGGTACATTTCGCTAAGAGCCACTTTGCTGTAAATGCATTTTAACAGGAAGAATAAGAAAAAAACGGAAAAAAATCCATTATTTCTCAGTTTTCAGCCATTATAGTTTTAAAATAATACATGCCTCCATAATTAAAACTCATGTATAGTATTTTCCCATTTGTCACG
Organism: Hyperolius riggenbachi; assembly: GCF_040937935.1. NCBI lineage: Eukaryota > Metazoa > Chordata > Amphibia > Anura > Hyperoliidae > Hyperolius > Hyperolius riggenbachi. The sequence continues at coordinate 322,278,737 of NC_090651.1, read as the reverse complement.
GTTATTTCACCGTTAAAATTATGTCCTATCACAATGTATGGCGACAATATTTTATTTGGAAATAAAGGTGCATTTTTTCCGTTTTGCATCCATCACTATTTACAAGTTTAAAATAAAAAAAATATAGAAATATTTCATCTTTACATTGATATTTAAAAAGTTTAGACCCTTAGGTAAATATTTACATGTTTTTTTTTATTGTAATTTTTTTTTTTTTTTTATATTAAACATTTTATTTGGGTAGTTTTGGGAGGGTGGTATGTAAAACAATAGTTTTATAATGTAAATGTGTATTGAGTTTTATTTTTTTTACTTTTAGTTGTAGTTTTACTTTTTGGCCACAAGATGGCGGCCATGAGTTTGTTTACATGACGTCACTCTAAGCGTAACATATGCTTAGAGAGACGCATGGGGGACGCTACAGCCAGAAAAAGCGAAGCTTCCGAGAGAAGCTGTCGCTTTTTCAGCAGGGGAGAGGAATCAGTGATCGGGCACCATAGCCCGATTCACTGATTGCCTGGCTAACGAAACGCGGCCGGGAGCACGCGTGCACGCGCGCGATCAGCCGCGGGAGCGCGCATGGTTACTGGACGTAGTTTCTACGTCCGGGAACTAAAATAGGTTAAAAAAAATGTTTTCTTTGCATTTTTAAATTCAATTTTCTCAAAAACTACAATGTATTTTTGTTTGACTTGTACCCACTATTCTCCCTAACACACATGTAGCAATTTTGGTGTCACAATCATGTATGGGGGCTTTGCTATTCAAGTCGGCACGAAATTACACAAAAATGAAGCTACATTTTAGGCAACATTACGAATTACTATACAAAATCAATTGCATTTACAAATCATAATTACGTATAAGCGTAAATGCGAAAATGTACGCAAAATTTCGTGTAATCGAATTAGCGGATTACGACCATCACTGGAGATAACTAATTGTATGTGCAGTATATCTAAAAAATAGAACATTATGTAGTAGCAAGGAAAAGAGTCTCGTATTGTTTTCAGTACAGGGAGAGTTAAAAATCTTCAGTTGTCATCTGTTCTCAGTTGATGGCTTGGGATAAGGTTTTACTGTAGGAAACTTCAAAGGGTTGTTATTTCTTTAATGACCGCCTAACGCCGATAGGTGTCGGCAGGTCTTAAGTGGTATTACATGGAAACGGCCGCTCGTACTAGCGGACTTTCCATGTCAGTTCACGGAGGGTGTCTCCGTGAGCAGACTGCGAGCCGCCATCGCAGGCTGAATGTAAATGTAAATACGTGGGGAAGAAATCCACGCTGTTTACATCATACGGCGCTGCTGCGCAGCAGCGCCGTAAAGCAGATCGGCGATCCCCGGCCTCTGATTGGCCAGGGTTCGCCGGCATCTGATAGGCTAAAGTCTATCCTAGACAGCGCAGGACAGATATCCGTCCTGCGCAGCCCATAGCCTGCGGGAGAGGCAGGTAAGGGCAGAGAGGGCAGAAATCGCTGCGGAGGGGGGCTTTTAGGAGCCCCCCCCCGCTAAGCAGAAATAGCTGGCGGCAATCAGACCCCCCCAGCAGGACATCCCCCTAGTGGGGAAAAAAGGGGGGGGAAGTCTGGTCGCCCTGGCTCAATCCTGATCGGTGCTGCAGGCTGGATCATAGCAAAATCCCCTGGTCCTTAAGTGGTTAAAAAACAGAATGTTGTTTTAAAACTGCAACTGTGACAGAATAATGCAATATTATTTTAAAAAAAAAGCTATATAACTGAAAATAAAAATATGAGACTCTTCTTTGTTGCTAATGTTCTATTCCTTATCTGTACTGCACATACCATTCATTATATTATAAGGTTTTTTTTTGCTTTTAAAGGTAAAACTAATACATGGAATTGACTTATTACATGCAAAGCAAGATATTTCAAGCCTTTATTTTGTTATCATTTAGATGATTATGGCTTACAGCTTATGAAAACCCCAAAATCAAAATCTCAAAGTTAGAGTATTGTGAAAAGGTTCAATAATATACGCTTGAAGTGTCAGACTCTATCAGCTAATTAATCCAAAACACCTGCAAGGGGTTCCTGAGCCTTTAAATGGTCTCTCAGGCCTGGTACACACCGAGCGGTTTTTGAAGCGATCCGCAAACCGCTACCGCCTTGGAAAACGCTTGGCTAATGTATTTCAATGGGATGGTGCACACCGGCGGTTTGTGGTTTTTAGCAAACCGCAAATGTGGGTCCTGCAGCATTTTTGCAGTTTGCAGAAGCGTTTCTGCTTCAATGTAAAGTATAGGAAAAGCTCAAAGCGCTCTGGAAAACGCTAGATCAGAGCGGTTTTCCAGGCATTTTTGTTACAGAAGCTGTTCAGTAACAGCTTTTACTGTAACAATATATGAAATCTGCTACACAAAAACGCTCCCAAAAATGCTAGGCATGGTTAGAAAACGTCTCTAAACATGCCTAGAATGGCTCAGAAATCTGCTTCAAAAACCGTTTCGCAGATCTACTAGAGGTTTTGGTGTGCACTGGGCCTGAGTCTGGTCCAGAATTACTGACATAGTTATATAGTTAGTTTGGTTGAAAAAAAGACATTCGTCCATCAAGTCCAACCACACAAATAAATAAATAAATAAAACACTATCCTGAACCTGCAAATATCCCAGTTGATCCGGGGAAGGTGAAAAACCTTACAAGGCCGGGGCCAATTAGCCTTAAAAAATAAACTTTTGGGGATTTGACTTTATGTCACTAACCACTCTTTTTCCGCTTCTAGTTTCGCAAGTCTGTTTTTTTTTTTTTTTTTTTTGCAGTTTTTGTTACATTCCCTATAATTCTTTAATGCAGATGCAGTCCCCCCATTCTTAAAGAAAACCTGTAATGAAAAAACCCTCCCCTGGGGGTTCTCACCTTGGGTGGTGGAAGCCTCCATATCCTATTGAGGCTTCCCACGCCGTCCTCCTCGGTCCCACGGCAGTGGGCGATAAAGCTCCCCGAACAGCGGCGATGTAAATATTTACCTTCCCGGCTCCAGCGCAGGGGCAGTATCAGCTCTCCGCTTGGAGATAGATGGAAATAGCCGATCGCTGTCGAGCCGCTCTACTGCACAGGCGCAAGTCTCCTGTGCCTGCAAGGTACGGAGAGCCAGGAAAGGTAAATAAATCAGCGCTTGTCAGCCTTGTCGAGGGAGGATTCCGAGACACTTCGGGGGAGCCAGCTACAGGGGAGGGGAAAGGCTCATTGGGACCCTGAGGCTTCCCCCTCCCGAGGTGTGTACCCCCCAGGGGAACTTTTTTTTGTTACAGGTTATCTTTAAAAGCACCAAAGGCATTCCTTTTACACTTAATCATGTCTAAAACAGTATTATTTATCCATACTGGCCTTTTCCAGATCTAGAATTTTTATTTCCATGAGGTATGTACAAACTGCAATAGTCAATAAGAATCTGAAAGTTTGCCATATACGTTTAGTGTCCTTGCCCTGCAATTGACTCTCCCAGTCTACCGGTCTTAACAAGTCCCTGAGCTTCTTAATGTTAGCCTTATTAAAATTCATAGCTTTAGTTGTCCACTCGTTCACAACCCTGTTGAGTAGTAGGCCGAATGTTACCATATTATGGATGGTCACTATTTCCCAAATGTTCTTAAACTTGCACATTAGATATAACATCTGGTCTATTGGAAATGATCAAATCCAGGAGAGCATCACTCCTGGTTGGTTCGGTTACCATCTGAGTTAAGTAATTGTCTTGCAGTGTTGACTTTTGCACGATATTCTAATTTTTCAAGTTTCACCTGTAAAGGTATCCACTGAAGTACAGCAGATGACCAACAAGAAGATCCACCATGTCTTGGAACTAATCCACTCGCCCTCCACTTGACATCCCCATTTGCCTATCCACAGAGCAGAAAAAAAGTACAGTATCTATACACTGACTGTTCCTAAAATTGGCACCCAGAAGCACTGTATTGATTACCGGTTCTCCCAGGAGCGATCCTGAGCTACGGGGTTCCTCTTCGAACCAAGTCAGCCTTCCTAGTCTTATTCTCACCAGTGTAAAATTGGCATGCAAGTAGTCAATCAATCACTCTGTTTCTGTGGCAGCCTATTGGCTCTTGGGACTTGTTGCCCTACTTCATTGGTCCCTGCCCCAATAAAGCTGTGTTTCACTCCTGTGCAGTGGCGTAGCTAAGGAGCTGTGGGCCCCAATGCAAATTTTTCATTGAGGCTCCCCAAGCACTCTATACATAACAATTTATACGGCGCACCAAAATCTGCCAATGGCAACCACAGTGTCAGAGGTGCAAGAAGGGGATGGGGAACAGTTTGTTAATGATTACCAATATTCAAAGTATCTATAGAAGTGATTATTATGAACACAGGACCAATAGAAAGCTAATACTGAAGTTGAGGGAGGGCCCCTTGGGGCCCCTCTGGCCCAAGGGCCCCGATGCGGTCGCAACCTCTGCACCCCCTATTGCTACGCCCCTGCTCCTGTGCACATTTCCCATGATAGCTTTACTTGTTGTGAAGCTAGCTGCTAGGATGTGATTAGGATCGATCTCTTGTTGTGACCCTGTTAGAGCTAAAGAACTGCCTACTCTACTGTGTTTGACCCTCGGCTTGTTTCTCAACTCAAATTTGTCCACCACCCACCCCTTTCCTGGATTGATAGTCATCTGACCTCCATGTATGACCTGGGACTGACCTCTCTGCCTACCCATATCCTGCCTAGTGCAGTTGTGCTGGCTGGTTCTTCTGCCTTCATGCCTTCGCTCAGGCCTGGGTGTAACCATGTGCTGGGACAATGCATACAGTTTCCTGAGGCTGGATATGCGCCACATCGAGTAAAGTCTCCAGAAGAGATTGGGCCATAGGGGATGAAAAGAAGGCAGGAGATCGGCCAGGCCTTTTGCTTAGACATCATTTCCACTGAGACCAAAATGTGTCCGAATTCCAGACACTAACGCATGCAAAATGCACACTGGGTCATTAAAAATCATTGGTCTATTTCCACACATTGCCTGGAAAAAAAATGCTGCCTACAGCAGTTTTTCAGACAGCTTGTGCATTAATCCACTGGCACACATACCGCTTTCCTGGACAATGCCCACGTATCTCTGATACATATGCACCAGAAACGCTGCATTGAATTACCCACTCACCGCTGGTGAACAAGAAGCCCTTAAAGTGTACACAAGACTTTTTTGTAATACAAATGAGACACAGAGGCATGTTCTCTGCTTAAAGTGACACTGAAGCGGAAATAAATTATGATATTATGAATTGGTTGTGTAGTACGGATAATTAATAGAATGTTAGTAGTAAAGAAATTAGTCTCATATTTTTATTTTCAGTTACGGTATATAGCTTTTTTATAACATTGCATCATTCTCTAATATTTGCAGTTTACACATCACATTCAGCATTCTAAATGATTTCACAGAGCAGGCTAATAAACTTTTGAACTGTCCTCTGCAGAGTAGAATAAAATACAGTGACAGACAGTTGAGATAACAAGCTTCAGAAGAAAGAGCTCTCTGCGACTTTGAAAGTCCTGGACCTCAATGGCTCTTTTGCATAGATAAGAACTGGAGTTTCTTAATTATTCCTGTACTGGAAACAATATTAGACCCAAGTCTCTGCTGATAATGTATTGTTTTTTAGCTGTACTACACATACAAATCATTATATAATAAGGTTATTTTCACTTCAGATTCTCTGTAATGACATGCTTCTGTGTCCTCTGTGACGTCCCCCCCCCCCTTCTCCCTGCTGCAGACCCCCGAAAATGCCGACAACAGGATTGTCGCTAGATAACTAAGGGAGGGGGCATGCCTTGCAGGAAAGGCACTCCTGCAAAACGCCCCTTCCCCTCCTCCTGGATCGTCTTCCACCACCTTTCTGCACCTCTCCCTGCCTTTATCCCTCCCCTCCGAGCTTCTCCCGTGCCTCTATCCCACCCCCCTGTGGCTCTCCCCCTCCTCTCTGCTCTGTGAGGAGAAGCAGAGAGGAGAGCTGCAGCAAGCTCTGTGAAGCTGACCCGCCTACAATCAGCACAAATAAAAAATTCCATCATGTTTGGTTAGTGCTACGTTTCTGCCCATTTGTGCTGCAAAAATTAAGATTCGTGCTGCTTTATTTTGAAGATAATAGCACTTATTATTTCCAAAACAATACCATCACCCAGCCCCCATACAACAACCTACAGCCATTAAATGGGTATGGGTGAGTAGTGCTGTGCATGTGCTCATTTGTGCTGCTAAAATCATCTTTCTATCTTTTATAGTTTTTGAGACATTCACGTTTTTATAAAGGTCAAAAGTTCACTCAGCCCCCTACAACATTACAAAGGCTGAGTGAGCCTGAGTGAACTTTTGACCTTTATAAAACCGTGAATATCTCAAACTCTATAAAAGATAGAAAGATGATTTTTGCAGCACAAATGAGCACATGCACAGCACTACTCACCGATACCCATTTAATGGCTGTAGGTTGTTGTATGGGGTCTGGGTGGGTATTGTTTTGGAAATAAGTGCTATTATCTTCAAAATGAAAGCAGCACAAATCTTAATTTTTGCAGCACAAATGGGCACAAACGTAGCACTAACCAAACAATGGAATTTTTATTTGTAGCGATTGTAGGGGGCCAGCTTAATGGAGCTGCTGAAGCGTTGTGACCCCAGGGTCCAGCAAAACAAAATGATTTTTGCAGCACAAATGAGCACATGCACAGCACTACCCGTCCATACCAGTTTCATGTCTGTAGGCTGTTGTATGGGGGCTGGTATTGTTTTGGAAAGAATAAATGCTATTATCTTCAAAATGAAAGCAGCACAAATCTTAATTTCTGCAGCACAAATGGGCACAAACGTAGCACTAACCAAACATGATGGAATTTTTATTTGTGGCGATTGTAGGGGGGGGAAGCTTCATGGAGCTGCTGCAGGGTTGTGTGACCTCGGGGTCCAGCATCCAAATCCCTCTAGCCCTGCGTGCACTGCTGTGCGTGACACGATTTGTTGCTGCATGTCCTCCATTTTTTCCCCACATGGGAATCGGACAGCAGCTGCGTTTTCAAATTTGCATGCTGGGACACACAGTGATTGACCCTAGCGGAGACAAGCCCTAATTCAGCTGGGACTGTGTAATCAGGGAACAGGAGCAAATGTAAAAATAGGTAAACATCTGTTGAAATCTTTTCAGTGCATATTTTCGTTTGCAAGGAAATTATTTCTAGGACTGCGCTTTATTTAACATTTCCCATATCAAGAGACCTGTGTATAGATACTACAGTATTTATATATATTACCACTCTCTCTGTGAGAAACCTGGACAAATGATGCCCTTGTGCCAGGTTTCCAAGGAGAGGAAATCTTATTTTTGCAGTCTCCAAGGTAACTCCATGCAATTTACCTGGGTTTCTTCAGGCCCCATAAATATCACTTTTAAACAGTATGTATGTATTATCCACTTAAGGACCACAAGCTTAAACCCCCCTAGTGACCAGGCCATTTTTTACAATATAGGCCACTGCAACTTTAATGCCTCGCTGCAGGGCTGTACAACACAGCACACAAGTGATTCCCCCCACCCCTTTTCTGCCCACCAACAGAGCTCTCTGTTGGTGGGCTCTGATCCCCACTGTAATGTTGGGACCGCCATGTCACACAGCTGTCCCCAGTACAGCGATGTACGGAGTAAATAGAGAGCGGTTTCACCATCTAACCAATTGCCGCTGGGAGACTGATGGCGGAGCGGAGCTCTGTCATTCCAGCGGAGATGCGAGCGCATCGGTGTGCTCTATCTCCTGCAAAACACGCCCCCAGGACTGCACACCAATCGGCGTTAGGTGGTCCTGGGGCTGCCGCCGTGTCCACACCAATTGGCGTGGAGCGGTCTTTAAATAGTTAAAGAAGAACTCCAGAAGCTGCAGCCATCACAAGACTGCCTAACCTCCATGCTGCACTGCCATTTATACAGCAGCAACAACAACAACAACAACAAAATAAAAACTGCGGTAACAATAAAGGTGCCTATACATCAGACGGTGTATGGGCAGATTGATCAACAGACAGATCTCTCTCCAATGAAATCTGATCACAGAGAGATCTATTGCCTGGCCATACACCACAGATCGAATCCTAATCGATTTCATGCTGAAATTGATCCAGAATCAGCCTTTTGATGCCGCATACACCACCTTGCCAGCCCAACGCTATTTCCCCAATGGTGAATGTGCCCCTCCCCTGGTGCCCACTATATATTACCTGCCCACGTCTGCTGCTTGTCTGGCTCCAGGCTTCTCCATCCATACACGCACCCCAGGTGGTTGCCGAGGTAACGTTGGGCGCATGTGTGACATCATATACGCACCCACGTGGATGCCGGCAAGCATGTGGGGCACGTGTATGGATGGAGGACAGCACGTGGAGGCAGGCGGTGGCCATGGACAGGTTATGTATAGTGCACTGGTCGCCGGGGGGGAGCACATTCACCGTTGGGGGGACAGCGTGTCGGGGGTTTCGTCACTCATCCCGATATCGCTCACCGTTTCCGCCGCTCACCCGACCGACCATAATGGCCTGACATCTTGCAGCATGTCTGACGGCTTGAAGCTGGTCATCAAAACTTATCTCACGTGTTAGCTCCACTCAGGGCTGGTTCTCTCATGAAGCAAGGAGAAACATTTGCATCAGGCGGCAGAGATTACAGGGGCAGCATTTTTGTACTGTGTTAAATCCCTGAGAATCCCCCATCAAGAGATGTACTAGTCCAAAACCTGTCATTTCTGTTAGATTTCTACTACCTACTGTAAGTGACAGCAACATTGGAGAAAAGTAATTTATGGCTCATTTTACTCTGGAAAAAAAATGTACTTATTTGTCTATGTTAGTATATATTTTAAAATTTACAATTTTTTACCTTAGTTCCCCTTTAAGATAAAATGGGGCCTTAGACAAGATCGCAGTTTTTTGCACACCGCTGATGGTCAACTGGCTCTTTTATTAAAATTTGATGCGAGTAGCATCCACCAGGCCCCTGGTCTCCCTCCAGGCCCTAGGCGACTGCCTAGGTTTGCATTATGGATGATCTAGCCCTGCTCTGAATCATCATCTGGGGGCTCCTTGCTACCTTGGTAAGTATACATTTTTTTTTCTCACAGCTTTAAAGAGACTCTGAAGCGAGTCTCAATTCTCTTTTTTAACCTATATTAATGTTATGCCCCATATGCACAGCTAAACCACCGCTATCCCGCGGCAAAACGAGGAGTTAATAACCCCAACTCCCCTCTCCTGTGTCAGGGGAGCGCTTCCTGATTGAGGTGGAGCTACAGCCATAAGCTCTGCCTCAAGCATGTCAATCCCCACTGATCACTGCCTCTCCCCCGCCCCTCTCATCTGCCTTCACAGAGAGGGGCGGGGGAGAGGCGGAGATCCGTGCTGCGATTGACGCGCATGGAGGCAGAGCTGCAGCTCATAGCTCTGCCTCCCGGAAGTGCAAAATCCACGACCAAGAAAGTCGTGGATTTTGCTGGGGGGATTTGGTAGGTATTAACCCCTCGTTTTGCCGCGGGATAGCGGCGGTTTATCTGTGCTTATGGGGCTTAACATTAATACAGGTTAGAAAAGAGAATTGAGAGACTCGCTTCAGAGTCTCTTTAACTTGCTTTAACTCACTGTTGATCCTTCCTTACTTGTTTATCTCATGGATTTTCTCTCCTTACAGAGTGGATGAAAAAGATTGGATCATTAGTGGCCACCATTAGTCTAATAGCAATCAGTGTGTGACAGCTGGGGTGGGAGGGATGGAAGGGCGCACTTTAATGTCCCAGCCTTGGGTGCTGGAGGACCTTGTCCCGGCTCTCTGTACAGGTATTCGGCATACTACAGCCAGCAAGTAGTGAGAATGGTGAAATGTCTGCTAGATCAGTGTTATGACCCTCTGCTTTTTTTAAAGTAAGTATCCCTCATCTCTTATCAGGTGTTAGTCAACCATCCTATCATCACACATTATTTTAAAATACCCACTGACATTTTTTTATAAGCAGTACACCCTACGTGTATATTAATGATTTATAAACATTCCATCATGAATTTACAAGCTTTAATGTTGAAAAGGAGCACAGTTGCACAGTAAAAAAGATAACCAAAAATACAGCAGTTACTGATAACTAAAAACAGTTACTGATCTGGTTTTATGATTTGCTACTTTATACAACTTAAAACTCATTGACATAAATTGACTGTGAAAAATTGAGATACCATTTAAATCCACCAAAAGTATGTGCTTCCTGTGGTAAACATACCGCATGTTTTCTCCTAGAAAATAATTTTTCATCTTCTGTTTAAAATAACTTTTCAGTGTTTTGAAATTAAATAAGTAACAAAAAAATAGATGAAAAAAGTACTTTCAAAATTATTCAGAGTATTTTCTTTCTTATGGGTGGCTTAAAAGGCATTTTATTGCTAAAGTGTGAAAATATCACCAAGAAGAAGACTTTGGAGGAAAAAAAGCACATTTAATAGGGACCCATAGGTTGTCCATTCAAAGTTAACGTGATTTTTTGCCCTTTAGATAACATTAAAAGACACGAGTACAGCCCTTAGATTCCACTATTGTGTATTTTGTACAATATTTAAGACTTACCTCCAAATATGGAACTCCCTTCTCAAAGGATTGTGGGTATTCCCGAAGCAGGCGCTCTTCATCTAGAAACTTGGCGTCTCTTCCATTGGTCGCTGGTTGGAAGAGGCCATAGTTGAGGACATCTTTAAGGCTCTCATTCAGGGTGCACAGTATTTGCTGCTTGGCTACCCAGATAGTTGCATCTGGATTGAATCGGAGGCATTTCTGTGAGGAAAAATTGGAAGGATGTAAATGTGAGGGCTGTAATCAGTAGACCTCTAACAAATTCAAAAGTCAAAAAGATGAAGCCATAATTCAAGACGCACAAGTGTTATCCATGTATCCCTCATGAACTTAGCACCTGATAGATCACATGTCTTGCTTAAACAACTACAATACATAATACATTTGTCTATCCTATATCACAAAGAACAATGCAGATTTTTATAAACAATAATTCTTAAGCTCAACACACACCATACAATCTTGGTTGTACAGATTTACCAAATCTATGTAGTATAAGGGCCAACAGATTGGAAATACCTTGAATGTTTTATTGGATAAGCTCTTATACTACATGAAAGTGGTAAGATTGAACAACCAAGATTGTATGGTGTGTGTTGAGCCTTAGTGATAACCCAGAGTGCAACAACTGCCCTTCAATGTCCTAAATCTTAACCACGACCTGACTTTTCAGTAGACCTCAGGCTCTTATGTCCCTCTTGGAAACGCCACTTCTATCTACTTATTTATATTCAATGACCAGAGATAGTATTGCTGTGGCCAAGAAACACATCTATAAATATAAAGATAGATATAAAAAACAGCAGAAAGATCCCAGGCACAAGATACAAGACCATACCGTTACTCACTGGCATAACAATAGGGCCTGCAGCCCCTGCACCCGTGGGGGGTTTGGGTGCGTTTTGGGGGACTGGAGGGGGTCGCAGCATGAAGGGAAAACCATGCTGCACCTCGGGATCTCCCCTCTGCACTTCTCTCCAGCATCAATAAGTATGTGTGTCTAGGGCAGTGATCTGCAAACTTGGCTCTCCAGCTGTTAAGGAACTACAAGTCCCACAATGCTTTGCAGGAGTCTGACAACCACAGTCATGATTCCTAAAGGCAAATGCATTGTGGGAATTGTAGTTCCTTAACAGCTGGAGAGCCAAGTTTGCAGATAACTGGTCTAGGGCAAGACGGCGGGCAGCGGCAGATCCACATACCTTCCTTGCGTTCCAGCGTGGATGTTCCTCTTTCTAGCCTCTGACACGACTTCCTGTATAAGAGGAAGTAGCGTAAGACACTAGAGGGAGAAACATCCACGCTGGAATGCAAGGAAGGTATATGGATCTGCCGCTGCCCGCCGCCTAGCCCTAGACACACACACTTACTGATGCTGGAGGAGAGCGCAGAGCCCAAGGAGAGGGAGGGGGGGACGTCCCCCCTCCCCACTGATGTGCAGCATGGCTTTCCCATCATACTGCGACCCCTCCAGCCCCTCCAAAACGGCCCTGCGGGGGGCCCGCTCAGAATTTCTGCAGGGGGGCCCGATGGGACATAGTTACGCCCCTGCCTTTACTACTAGATTTGAGTCACCATATAAGGTCAAACAGTAAAGTTTGATGGCCTGACAGCTGTTTTGAGGGAAGTCACACTTCATCAGATCTAGAAGTAGGTGTTCCTGCAAAACAGTTGTCAGGCTGTGAAGCGTTGTACACCCACTATTTTTACCTACACGACAAACCAGATCCAAAAATAAAGGTATGGTCTTTTATCCAGGTTAAGGGCTCTGAATCTGACGCAGGAGACCAGGGTTCAAATCTCGGCTCTTCCTGTTCAGTAAGCACCTATTTAGTGAGGAGATCTTGGGCAAGACTCCCTAACACTGATATGGCCTATAGAGCACACCCTAGTGGCTGCAGCTCTGGCGCTTTGCGCCTGTCAGGAAAAAGTGCAAGATAAATGTTCTGGGTCTTGTCTGTGTCTTATCTAGTGTTGGGCGAACATCTAGATGTTCGGGTTCGGGCCGAACAGGCCGAACATGGCCGCGATGTTCGGGTGTTCGACCCGAACTCCGAACATAATGGAAGTCAATGGGGACCCGAACTTTTGTGGTTTGTAAAGCCTCCTTACATGCTACATACCCCAAATTTACAGGGTATGTGCACCTTGGGAGTGGGTACAAGAGGAAAAAAAATTAGCAAAAAGAGCTTATAGTTTTTGAGAAAATCGATTTTAAAGTTTCAAAGGGAAAACTGTCTTTTAAATGCGGGAAATGTCTGTTTTCTTTGCACAGGTAACATGTTTTTTGTCGGCATGCAGTCATAAATGTAATACATATAAGAGGTTCCAGGAAAAGGGACCGGTAACGCTAACCCAGCAGCAGCACACGTGATGGAACAGGAGGAGGCGCAGGAGGAGAAGGCCACGCTTTGTGAGACACAACAACCCCGGCCTTGCATGAGGGCAAGAAGCGTGCGGATAGCATGCTTTGTACCGCCATGCACTCATAAATGTAATAAAGATAAGAGGTTCCATAAACAGGGACCGGCAACGCTAACCCAGCAGCAGCAGCAGCAGCACACGTGATGGAACAGGAGGAGGCGCAGGAGGAGAAGGCCACGCTTTGTGAGACACAACAACCCAGGCCTTGCATGAGGACAAAAAGCGTGCGGATAGCATGCTTTTTACCGCCACGCAGTCATAAATGTAATAAAGATAAGTGGTTCAATAAACAGGGACCACGCGGCAACGCTAACCCAGCAGCAGCAGACGTGATGGAACAGGAGGAGGCGCAGGAGGAGAAGGCCACGCTTTGTGAGACACAACAACCCAGGCCTTGCATGAGGGCAAGAAGCGTGCGGATAGCATGCTTTGTACCGCCATGCAGTCATAAATGTAATAAAGATAAGTGGTTCAATAAACAGGGACCACGCGGCAACGCTAACCCAGCAGCAGCAGACGTGATGGAACAGGAGGAGGCGCAGGAGGAGAAGGCCACGCTTTGTGAGACACAACAACCCAGGCCTTGCATGAGGGCAAGAAGCGTGCGGATAGCATGCTTTGTACCGCCATGCAGTCATAAATGTAAATTAAGATAAGTGGTTCAATAAACAGGGACCACGCGGCAACGCTAACCCAGCAGCAGCAGACTCAGTGTGGCTGAGCGAGCGGTGTACCACTATTCCCAGCAGACACAGAACAGTGAACAGAATGCTATATAATGTGGCTGAGCGAGGTACACAGAGTGGCAGTAAACAGAATGCTATATAGTGTGGCTGAGCGAGTGGTGTACCACTATTCCCAGCAGACACAGAACAGTAAACAGAATGCTATATAGTGTGGCTGAGCGAGCGGTGTACCACTATTCCCAGCAGACACAGAACAGTGAACAGAATGCTATATAGTGTGGCTGAGCGAGCGGTGTACCACTATTCCCAGCAGACACAGAACAGTAAACAGAATGCTATATAGTGTGGCTGAGCGAGCGGTGTACCACTATTCCCAGCAGACACAGAACAGTAAACAGAATGCTATATAGTGTGGCTGAGTAAGCGGTGTACCACTATTCCCAGCAGACACAGAACAGTAAACAGAATGCTATATAGTGTGGCTGAGCGAGCGGTGTACCACTATTCCCAGCAGACACAGAACAGTGAACAGAATGCTATATAATGTGGCTGAGCGAGGTACACAGAGTGGCAGTAAACAGAATGCTATATAGTGTGGCTGAGCGAGCGGTGTACTACTGTTCCCAGCAGCGACACAATGACAGGGGGGACCCTGGCTAGCGTGGCTGGAGCGCGAACTACCCTGCCTGCCTACCCAAAGCTAAACCCACAGACAAATGGCGGAGATATGACGTGGTTCGGGTATTTATTTACCCGAACCACGTGACAGTTCGGCCAATCAGAGCGCGTTCGGGTCCGAACCACGTGACCCGTTCGGCCAATCACAGCGCTAGCCGAACGTTCGGGGAACGTTCGGCCATGCGCTCTTAGTTCGGCCATGTGGCCGAACGGTTTGGCCGAGCACCGTCAGGTGTTCGGCCGAACTCGAACATCACCCGAACAGGGTGATGTTCTGCAGAACCCGAACAGTGGTGAACACTGTTCGCCCAACACTAGTCTTATCCAGTATCTAGGAGCTTTCTACTGATTTGTATAACTATGGCTGTATACATTCCCTAATCGTGGATATATATTTAAAAGTTCTATCATGACTCTTTTTGGCTTCACATTCGGTGCCACTAGCCTTTGGTCTCTTGTGGAACAATTTTGGTAGATTATGTTATGCTTGATAAAGACATTCAAGGGTGGACAGATGTGCTAACATCATCCAACTATCCTGTCTTTTGGCAGTTCTACCAAAAGAGCACTCAGCCAAGACAAGCACACTGGATTGTACTAAGGAGCAACTGAGGAGCTGCATGTGCTAATGGCTGCAGGGAACCCAAATTCAGGCACACATTTTTATTGAATAGAAATAAATGGGAAATTGTCTCCCTTGCCATCCACCCAGGCCAACTCAATCTTCCTCTATGGTCCTCTGAAATTTCTCCATTCTGGGCTCACTGCACATGCAACAACTGGAAACATTTTTAGAGGACCCTAGTGGAGGACTGAGGCGAGCACGGAGGATGGCGAGAGAGCTAACTGTCTGAAGGGGCTGAAGGAAGTCCCAGGTATGTATGAACCCCCCCCCCTCCCCATCTCAGGTGCACTTTAAAGTTCACTCTAAGTAGGATGGATGTGCAATATTGGGGGCACTAATAGGGGGCCTAAACGGAGTGGGGGGCTCAGTTAATCTCCAGGTCAGGTTGAGCAATTCCTCCTTTCAAGGTTATCTTGACATTATATTCCCCCAATGCTGTATTGGGAGTTTGGGGGATATTCTTAAACCACAGAAACTTACATAATAGGATTGATGTTCTGTTTTTTTGCCGGCAAGTGCATTTTATTTATTTTTGTTTTAACTTAACGCTCAGTTTCTACACGGAGCAAGCACCTACTTAACTATCTCTTCATTGTCGTTTCCAAGACAATGACAGCTTGTATTCCCTGGTAACAGTTTCCATAGCGATCCTAAGAGGAGCAAAGCCTCTCCACAGGAGTCTTCTGAAAGTCCCGATGCTTTGACTAATGGAGGCATATTGATGCAGCTCCCCAGGAGACCAGCGAGAAGTTTTTTTTATTCCCAGGCAAAACCGCAGCTTACCTTAATCTTGTTTAATCACAGACAGGTAGAGTCTCATTTAAAGATACGGCGCTGATCAATTATACACAGAGGGTCTGTGTGGATTGTCAGCGTGTGTTTTGAGTTGCAATCATGACTTTTTGACTTCCTCTATTCATTTTGCACCAGAGAGACTGAAATGAGTCTGCCGGTGTTCTCAGGGTGTCTGAGCAGATGTTGCTGATTAATCCTGACTGCGGATTCTACTTTGAGGAACACGTGCTGACTGCTATAGCTCTGAGATGAATAGCATGATCAGCTGACTACACACTGGAAACAAAAGCAACATGGCCTATGTCCACCAAAAAGCAGAAGCTGGTTGCTTAGTCATCTCCAAATTGGCATGATGGACAGATCATTACTGCAGATATCTGGGCGCTGCCTATTAATTTTGAGATAAGAAACATATCTTTAGTATGTACAGTAGTTAAAGGACAACTGTAGTGAGAGGGATAAGGAGGCTGCCATATTTTTATCCTTTAAAGCAATACTAGGTGCCTGGCTGGCCTGCTGATCCTCTGCCTCTAAGGGCCCATTTCCACTATCGCGAATTCGCATGCAAATTCGCATAGCAATACAAGTGAATGGGACTGTTTCCACTTGTCAGGATTCCTGTGAGTTTTTCTGTGCAAAAAAAATTCGGATGGCAGAGCCATCAGAATTCGCATACCGCTATGCGAATCGCATACAATGCATTTAATAGGAAATTCGCATGCGGTTTGGGTATGCGAATTTTCATGCGAATTTGCATAGAAACAATGGAAAAAGCACACCAGAACTGTCATGGTTAAATTCGCATACATCGTCATCCATGCGAATTCGCATGCGACTTCGCATGAAAATTCGCATACACCCGCATGCGGAATTCGCATCCGCATGCGAATTTTTACCGCGGCGATTCGCACAGCACAAGTGGAAATGCAGCCTAATACTTTTAGCTATAGACCCTGAACAAGCATGCAGCAGATCAGGTGTTTCTGACAGTATTGTCAGATCTGACAAGATTAGCTGCAGACATGCTTCTGGGCCAAATAGATCAGCAGGTCTGCCAGTCAACTAGTATTGTGTAATAGGAAATAAATATGGCATCCTCCATATACCTCTCACCACAGTTGTCCTTTAAAACCATCTTAGCGGTATGGACGAGCTCAGCTCGTCCATCACCGCCGATGGCTGCCGCTCAGGCCCTGCTGGGCCGATTTTGTTGAAATAAAAAGCAGCACACGCAGCCGGCACTTTGCCAGCCGCGTGTGCTGCCTGATCGCCGCCGCTCTGCGGCGATCTGCCGCTAGCAGCGGCGAAAGAGGGTCCCCCCAGCCGCCTGAGCCCTGCGCAGCCGGAACAAATAGTTCCGGCCAGCGCTAAGGGCTGGATCGGAGGCGGCTGACGTCAGGACGTCGGCTGACGTCCATGACGTCACTCCGCTCGTCGCCATGGCGACAAAGTAAGCAAAACATGGAAGGCCGCTCATTGCGGCCTTCCGTGTTACTTCTGGCCGCCGGAGGCGATCAGAAGAACGCCTCCGGAGCGCCCTCTGGTGGGCTTTCATGCAGCCAACTTTCAGTTGGCTGCATGAAATAGTTTTTTTTTTATTTAAAAAAAACCCTCCCGCAGCCGCCCTGGCGATCTTTATAGAACGCCAGGGTGGTTAATATTTCCTCTTTAGTGCAGTCCTTACTTAATTCTAGTGAAGGAAATGGCAGATTTATTTTAACCAGTTCACCCCCAAGGGTTTTTACTCCAACGGACCAGTGCAATTTTTACTTGTCAGTGCTCCTCCCTTTTATTCCCTAATAACTTTATTACTACTTATCACAAGAAAATTATCTATACCTCGTTTTTTTCACCACCAATTAGGCTTTCTGTGGGTAGTTCATTTTGCTAAGAATTGTTTTATTATAAATGCGTTTTAGTGGGTAAAAACAAAAAAAAAAATGGAAAAAAAATCATTATTTCTCAGTTTTCAGCCATTATACTTTTAAAATTAAACATTCTCCTGTGGATAAAACAAACATATTTTATTTGCCCAGTTGTCCCGATTATTAAACCGTTTAAATTATGTCCCTATCACAATGTATGGCAACAATATATTATTTTGAAATATAGGTGTTATTTTTCTGTTCTGGTTTTTTTTTTTTTTTCTTCTGGCCATAATTACAAGCCCCTATATAATAAATTAAATATAATTTTCCCCCATAAAATATAGATTAAAAAAGCTGAGTCCCTAAGGCAACTATTTATTTATTTATTTGAAACTGATTTTTTTTTTTACAAGTGTTTTTTTTTTTTTTGGGGGGGGGGGGGGGGGGTTGGAAGTTTAATTTCATCAATTTTATTAATAGTGTGTATGTACTTTGTATCTGTAATATACTTTTTGTGAACACTCTCCTGTATAGGAAGTTTTTTTTTTATACACTTAATTAAACTATTAAAGTTTCCTGTTTTTGTGAATGGAGGTGGCCGCTGTTCGCAGTCGCGTCCATTCACTCTTGCAGTGCGATTGGGTAGAGGACCGTTCGGTCCTCTTCCCCAATCACCTAGCACGGGAACCCAACGGAAATGGCGGCGGTAGCGGCGCGAACACGTGCGGAGCGGCGGGCGGGAATGCGTGATGTAGTAAAACAGGCAAAAGCATGATGTTTTAATACGTTAGTTTGCCGTTAAATTGTTAAAGGATACCGGAGGTGACAAGCGTCATGAGATAAATGTGTATGTACAGTGCTACGCATACAAATAGCTATGCTGTCTTCCTTTTTGTTCTTTTTCTGCCAGTGAGATGTAACATTCAGGTATGCAAGTGGTAGTTTGTTTCAGGTGTGTGATTTACACTACTGAAACCAGATGGATAAGCAGGACAGCCAAGCAACTGGCATTGTTTAAAAGGAGATAGTAATGGCAGCCTCCATACATCCCTTACCACATTGTCACTTTAACTGGTAACCTTCAAGTGTGTAACTTCAAGTGTAACTTCATTACCTTCAAGTGTGCACAGCAACTTTAAAGTGGATCCGAGATAAACTTTTACTCATTGCATAATTGTGTTCTTTTCATATAGTTCATAGGGCATTCCTCAAGCCAAATACTTTTTTTGTTTTGTTTTAATACTCTTATTCCCTATAAACTAAACAAGCCTCGCCCACAGCTTCAGAGTGCCTTGGCACTCTCAGACTCATGTACCAAGGGCTTATGGGAGCTCAGTCTGGGCAGGAGGAGGAGGAGGTGTTACTAGTCAGAGATTTCAGAGGCAGAGGGGAGGAGGGGAGTTAAGTTTTTACAGGCTGAGGGCTGGAGATGCTATCAGCTTGCCTGTGTGTAATGTGACAAACAGAACATAGCTGCCCTCATTGTATGACAGGAATAAATAATCATAAACTGTTGAAGCTGTTTGCAGCTAGATTTGCTGTGTAAACTATCTAAACTATCTATAAATAAGATATATAGACAAGCTACTTGTTATAGTTAGGTTTTTCATCTCGGATCTGCTTTAAGGCTGTGTGTACAGTGGGCAGAGATGGATTAAGATATAATGGGGCCCTATGCAAGGTAGTTTTGGAGCCCACTTGTGGTCCTTTTGGTAAGCTGAAAGTAAGTCCTTTTGGTAAGTGAAGAGAGGTCAAAGAAGTTGACAGTTGGGCCCCTTGACATCCATTAGGCCCCAAGCACCTGCCTAGGTTGCCTGGTGGAGGATGCTGCTCTGACAGTGGGGCATTGAGATGGGATGTAATGGCTGCATTGTAACGCTGAACATCACACTGCAATGCACCACCTATGTGACATTCACAATCCGGTCAGTGTGGTGCAGTGTAATAGTGTGAATTGCATGCAGTGCGTTACTGCAAAACATGTATGTTAACGGTGAAGCATAATTTTCAATAACTGTATGCTTCACTGTATGCAGCAAAACGTGCAGATAACATGAGGCGTCCCATTTCATTGTGTTTCTGTTTTAACAGGGAACGCAACACAATGCCCACTGTGAAATTGTTCGTAGGGTAACTACAAATCATAAGGTCCCCCAGGTAGACTTCTTTTGCACCCCTCCTCACAAAGTTCTCACCTCTTTCCCCATCTCCCCTTGATGACCTGCTCCCCCCCCCCCCTTACAGTGTGGATGCCATGACTCCCCCACTCATAACTAGGGATGATTACAGATATGCAAATAATTCCGAGTTGATGCAAATGTATGCAAATTTTTATGCAAATGTATGCAGCTTGAAATTGAACCAATCCATTTAAACCTGGGTTTAAACTGATTGGCTCATTTTCAAACTGCATACCATTTGCATAAAAATGTGCATATTTTCAGAAGAGTTTACATCTCATTAATCATCCCTACTCATAACAAGTGCAGCCACAACAACCTGATCTGAAGGATGTCTCTCTATGAGGGGGTGGAAAGGTAAGTAGATGGTTACCCATAGAGCACTGATCTCCCCTGCGGTGGTATGAGCTGCTCCCCCTATGGTTTCACCCCATTGGTAGCTCCCACTTTTGTTGAGAAAAACAAAAACAAAGCTATCCAATATGGGGATAATACCTTTCATACCAGGTCCCCATTTGTCCCCTTTGACTGGCCACATATTTGATGAGATGGTTGAACAGACAGGCCACCCTATCTTCTGCATATAAATAGGATCTTTTTCTGGATTCATGGAAAGTTATTTCACTCTTTGTTATTAAATGTCCTTTTTACAGGTACACATTTGCTCTCCATGGTGCTGATTATGTTTAATGACATAATTACGATTGTTAAGTGCCACAGAAGATGCTGGACACACATAATAATAATAAATAATTATAAGGATTACAGTAAAAGGCCAGTGAGTTTGTGGTCCCCTCCCTCGCTGCTGCCCACCTGCATGGCCGTCTGTATAGGGGTGAGCATGCACAGAAACCTTGTGTTTATATGATGACCTTTGCAGGTCCAGATTGTGGCAATCATGTCAAGTGTGTAACTAACCTAACACGCCACCCATTCAAGTATTAAAAGTGCTACCACACACAATACTGGCAATTAAACAATGTTATTTATACTACTGACACTTAAAGGGAGTCTGAAGCGATTTAAAAAAAACAAAAAAACAGACACTCGCCTAAGGAGAGAGAAGGCTCTAGGTCCTATAGAGCCTTCCTATTCTCCTCCCCTGCAGGCCGTTCGGTTGTACACTGCTCTCTTCTGGGTTGGGCTGGCTTCGGCAGTCTTTGGTAGCACTCGGGCTTCTGAAGACTGGCCACTACGTACTGCGTACACACGAGCACCCTCTCTTGAGCACTTGCGCTGTTCAGAGCCGCCGGTCTGAAGGGGACCGAAGAGACTGGCAGGAGAACAAGAAGGCTCTGTAGGACCCAGAGCCTTCCCTCTCCTTAGGTGAGTATCTGTTTTTTTTATTTTTAAAGTCACTTTAGACTCACTTTAAAGAGGTCTCTGCAGAAGGTAGCACATAAACAACCCTCACTATGTGAGAAAAGTTCAAATGTTCATGTTATCTTCACAAAACTCCAAATCTGCCAGAGCAAGGTTGGTAAATCTTCACAATTTCTCTGCTATATTCCTACTACCTCCACCAACACCCCGTGAGCAGACACTCACCGTATTCAAAGACCTCCACTCAGGTCTATTAGCGCCTTGGGACACTTCATGCCGTTCCCCCACCACACCAAAGCTATACTTGTCACCACTGGATCTCCTTCTTTACTCAAAGCAGATTGATCTCTCCATACATACCGTAAGTGTCCCCTCCCTTAAGGAGCAGATGGGGAACATACACGTTATGTGGGAAAAGTTTTTTGTAATCATAGTTTATCGGCACATTTTGGGGAAGCCCATTCTGGTGATGCTAGATTGTTGTCTTTTTGTGGTATATTTAAGCTCACCCCTAGTTGGACGGGATGCAACAGGTTGCATGCTATATCACAGGAGGAAACTAAATGGCTATATAACCTGGGTACCGTCACTGCAGGAGGATTAAATATAGAGGTGGATATTATGTGCTTCTTAGGAGAACAGTAATCTCTGAGTCTGCAATATTTATCCCTGTAATATTTATTGGTAATAATGTTAGCCCTAACTATAATTTCATATATGCAGTGATAATATTTCCAATAATGTACTAATTTCCCTAGCACTATAAGCATTATGCACATTTTTAATGGTATCTTAATGTTACTTAGAGTGTGAAGAAGTGTAATTACATTTTATTATTGTTTATTTTTTATATTTTGACTGTAAGCGGAGTTTTCCCCACTTGGTTGGACACTATATATAATTTTATCCCCCTAGTGAATGTGGGTTTATGCGTTTTTTCCTTTCTGGAGGGCAATCTGCCCCATATGAGGGGTTTACACTTCAGATGCATAGCATAGACAGGACTGCTTGTGCATGCGCCAAGGAGTATTAAACAGACTGCACAGCGATAAGGAAGATAAGTGGAACACATTTGGGGTGCCATGTTCTAAGCGCGCGCACCTGGGCACTTGGATGCGCGCGCATCATCGGATAAATAGTGGAAGAGGAAGTACGCTGGAACGCTCTAGAGGCGCAACGCTTGGAAGGGCATGCACACTCTGTATGTGCTGGCAAAGAACGATAAGGGGAGGGCCTATTCAGGGGTAGGGAACGCCGGGAGGACACTTATAGCTCTCACTCCACATCGGGACTTAGCTTCTGATGAGTCATAACGACGAAATATGTAAGGATGCGGAAGTGAAACCAGAGATCCACATGGGTGAATGAGCGGCGTCCTGATCTGCGGGAAAGTGCACGCCATCCCGTTTGCAGTTGAGGAACTACAAGTGCCAGCTGGGGCCCAACTAAACGGGGGAGAGCCCATAACCAAACTCTGTGCTTAAATTAACAAGAAAGCAATTTGTGAGTGCAATTGATTTTATAACATAATAAATGTGTATAGTTTTACACTATGTGAGGCATTTGTTTTGATGTCATGGATGTATGGAGATCAATCTGCTTTGAGTAAAGAAGGAGATCCAGTGGTGACATCTATCACTTCGGTGTGGTGGGGGACGGCCTGAAGTGCCCCAAGGCGCTAATAGACCTGAGTGGAGGTCTTTGAATCCGGTGAGAGTCTGCTTACGGGGTGTTGGTGGAGGTAGTAGGAATATAGCAGAGAAATTGTGAAGATTACAGTTCTTGCTCTGGTAGATTTGGAGTTTTGTGAAGATAACATGGACATTTGAACTTTTTCCACATAGTGAGGGTTGTGTATGCGCTACCTTATGCAGGGACTATTTTATATATAGAGAGAAGGGGCAGCTCCGACTTACTGAGTGCTGACAGCACCCTGTGTTGTGGTGTAGCGCTTCTCTCCTTGTCTTGTTCACTTTAAAGAGGATCTTTACCTTTTCTGTAATAGATCACCAGGGAGGTCTGTATGGCTTATAATGTGGTGAAACTCCTCCCACAGTGTAATGTCATGACCAAGATCCTGACAGTTTTCTATCTGTGAACCTCACTGCATTGTGGGAAAGAATTTTACAGGCCATTAAAGTCAATGGAGCTCACCCACAAACGATTGAGTCGCTAATGTTTGCAGTAAAATTTTAGAACTCATTCACGAATGCAAAAACGCGATGTTCAGCCATGCTTAATCAGCAGCTTTTTCTCAGTCAGAAAAAAAAAAAACACCTCTTTTGGCTTTTGTTTACTTTTCAGGAAACAGACTGAATTTAACAAGCTGTTCAACAAGCTGATTTTTATAGATAACAACTAGTTTTTTATCACCTGCTTTCCAGGAAAACAGAAAGGGACTTCAGACAATTTCATAATAAGGCTAGTACTACATATATATATATATATATATATATATATATATCTGGTTGCCTTGAGAAAGCGCAGTGATTGGGTAAAAACTTGTAGGCAGGGAGGAGGCGTATCAGGGCGGACCTCAGGACCCACGTATGTCTACAGTAAATACCTAATTTTAAATGCAGTTTTACGCACTGAACACTTTATTTCTTTACTATATATACTTATGTTTATCTCATCATGTCACATGTCACTTAGGGCCTGAGCCCACTGATGCAGTTGTGTCTGCTTTTCAGTTAAACATCAATGTTACAGAGCTGAAAAGCAGAAAGAAGCAGATACAAATGCATTAGTGGGTTCAGGCCCTTAAGCGAAAAGGGGGAAAAAATCAATACACTGCAAAGTGAGAAATTAAAAAATAGAAGAGAGATCAAGAAATGATTGATGTTCGCCATGTAATTTGTTCATATTGTTTGATCCACAATCAGCCTGCACATCATCATCTTTACTACTGGCAGACATGAAAAAAACTAGACAGCACCAACTGCCATTTTCTATAACCACACCCCTTAACAATGTGATAGGCTAAAAGGTTTTTGTTTTTTTATAGATATACATATGCACAGAGAGAGATACTGATTGCTTGGCAATTGGAAACAGCCATTATTTCCCATAATGCAAATAGGCTCACAGACAGGAAACTGTCAGTACCTAGGTCCTGACATCACACTGTGGGAGGGGTTTCAGCACAACACCAGCCATACAGACCCCCCTGATGATCTATTTGAGAAAAGGTAAAGATTTCTCATGGGAAAGGGGGTATCAGCTACTGATTGGGATGTAGTTCAATTCTTGGTTATAGTTCCTCTTTAAGGTGTGCATGTAACTGGTATACAGTACTGTAGCTGTACTACTCTTTTCTTCTATACAGTACTGTAGTGCTTGGAACTGTCTTAATATGGTGCAGATCTAAACAGAGGCTTGTTTACTGGTTGCCTGCTAGATCGTCGGGGGAATCTAAACAATTTTTCCGGGGGGCCCTAAAACACCTAATTAAGCCCCAGAGTACAGTGATAAAATGTCAACGTAATTTGTTAAAAAAAAAAAGAGAGAGAGAGAGAAGAAAAAAAACACACACAGGGCACAAACAGCACAAAACGAAGATACATTTAGAAGTGCAATTAGCAGCACAAGAAACAAATCAATGAGGGAAAAGCAATACGCTGTTTGTTGCACGATATAGTTACACAGCAGGAATAAATTAGCGGGTATTGGTTTCAAAAGATTGCAGAGAAAGGCTGCTAATAGTCAGCTATTGGAATATGTATTAGATGAGTGATTTATTCCCACAGCGCTTACAGTGGAACAGACTGGGCTTAAACAGGAGTAAAAAAAAATGGGGGACATTGGAAAATGTCATTTTTATTCATCAAAAGAAATTCAGGATGACATAGGAAAAACAAAATTAAATATAAAAAGAGACATGGAGGAATCCCTAACACTTAGGCCAGAAACCCACTAGGAGCGATTTTCTGAGCGCTTTGCGATTTGAAAAGCTCTTGCTAATGTAATGCTATGGGTGTGATCCCACTAAAGGGATGTGATTTTATAAAAATCCCCCATAGCTCTACATTAGCAAGAGCTTTTTCAAATCACTAGCGATTAGAAATCGCTCCTAGTGGGTTTCTGGCCTTAACCACGTAACGACCAGCCAACGCCGATAGGCGGCGGCTGGTCGCAGTGGTATTTCCATAGTTCCATGTCAGTTCACGGTGTTTACGTCACATGGCGCTGCTGCCTCTGATTGGCCGGGGATCGCCGGCATCTGATAGGCTGAAGCCTTTCAGAGGCGGTACAGGACGATCACCGTCCTATGCCGCCCTTAGTAAGGAGGAGAGGGAGGGGGGAATATCGCTGTGGCAGTAGGCAGCGGCGGCGATCAGACCCCCCTCCCCCGGCAAGACATCCCCCTAGTGGGGAAAAAAGGGGGGAAGTCTGATCGCTCTGCCTAAAACCCGATCTGTGCTGCGGGCTGAAGAGCCCACGCAGCACAGATCACATAATAATCAGCCGGTCCTTAAGTGGTTAAAGTGTACCTGAGAGGAAAGGGTGTAAAAGTTTTATACACACCTAGGGCTTCCTCCAGCCCCCTCCATGCAGATCGCTCCCTCGCCACTGTCTGCTTCTTGGATGGTCCAGTAGATGCCCCATTATCTTCGGCCAGCCGGGGCCAGTCGGCACAGGCTCAGTTCACCCATGCGCACTCCCCCTGTTGTGCTCCCACAGCTGGGAGCATTCTATGCCTGCACAGTAGGACCGTGCAGGCGCAGAAAGCTCCCGGCAATGAAGCTAATGTGGCATTTACTCCGTGTATTCAGGAGGCAGAGGAGGATGGCGAGAGAGCGATCTGCGTGGAGGGGGCTGGAGGAAGCCCGAGTGAAAACTTTGACACCCTTTAATCTCAGGTTTACTGAGTCTCAGGTGTGTTCATGCTGGATCCGCATGCCTCTGTGCTTTGTCCATTCCACTTCTCACACCTTGAAAAATGGGACTTTTGGTTTAAAAGGAGAGGTACCACTCAGGCCTCTCCATGGTTGACTAAAGAGGTTGACATGCCACATCGTAACATCACCATTTGACAAAGGACAGAGATACCATCCAAAATGGCGACAGTCCGTTGGTGGAACCAAGCCACGATGTGACACTGCCCATGCCACCGGTTAGTCACTTCATTGTTTGGCAGCATGAGCTGAAATACGTGAGCTATAATTACATCTGAGCTATAGAAAGGATGTTTGGTGAAGTTTGTTCACTGGCATAGGTGAATAAAAATCCAATATTGAGGTCTTCCAGTGCTGGTCTCCTTGCTTGCTTCTGAAGTGTGAAGGTCTGTCTAGAAATGTAGAAGAGGTGTGCCCTCTAACATTGACAATATTGTCTTGTCTACAGCCAAGTATGGAGGTGGGAGTGTCATGGTTTGGAGGTGCATGAGTGCTGCTGGCACTGGGTAGCTACAGTTCACTGAGGGAACCATGAATATAAACATGAACTGTGACATCCAGAAGCTGAGCACGATCCCCTCCCTTCTGAAACTGGGCTGACATGATAACGACCTCAAACACACCTCCAAGACAACCCCTGCCTTGTTAAAGTGGGATTGTCACCATAAAAATTTCAAATTTCAACAGCAACTGGTCTGAATGCATTAAGTGATAAAGATGCTAATCCTGCATTCAAAACTTTTTCTGCTGTTTTGGTTTGCAGTTATCACATACCTTAGGAGCACTGGCCCTGTAAGTGTCATTGCCAAACAGTTGCATGCTGGGGGTCTTTTTATCTATAATATAGTCCTCCTCTTCCCTTTATTTCCCCCTCCTTCTAATGACATAAGACAGTGCACTTCCTAGTGTAGACCTCAGTGGCAGTGTCTGAAGACTCTGGGAGGAGGGCATTTAATGAGTACACAATTAGCAAAAGGAGAAAAAAGTGAGGGAGGAAATGATGTCAGGAGGTGGACAGTCAGGAGGTGGACAGTGCAATACATCTGTTATGTAAGTAGAACTAGTATGTATTTACTTATATATGTGTTTCTTATTTCTAGGTTAGCATGGGTGTCGCTTGTTCGTTAAAGAGACTCTGTAACATGAAAAACATCCCCTGGG
Source organism: Hyperolius riggenbachi (assembly GCF_040937935.1). NCBI lineage: Eukaryota > Metazoa > Chordata > Amphibia > Anura > Hyperoliidae > Hyperolius > Hyperolius riggenbachi. Next base: position 322,251,477 of record NC_090651.1, on the reverse strand, counting down.
GGGTACTCACCTCGGGTGGGGGAAGCCTCGGGATCCTAATGAGGCTTCCCACGCCGTCCTCTGTCCCACGGGGGTCTCGCCGCAGCCCTCCGAACAGCCGGCGACTGTGCCGACTGTCAGTTCAATATTTACCTTTGCTGGCTCCAGCGGGGGCACTGTGGCGACTTTCGGCACGGAAATAGACGGAAATACCCGATCTCCGTCGGGTCCGCTCTACTGCGCAGGCGCCGGAAACTTGCGCCTGCGCAGTAGAGCAGACCCGACGGCGATCGGGTATTTCCGCCTACTTCGGCGCCGACAGCCATCAGAGCGCCTGCGCAGGAGCCAGGAAGGTAAATATTGCGTCACCGCTGTACGGAGGGCTACAGCGAGACCCCAGAGGGACGCAGGACGGCGTGGGAAGCCTCATTAGGATCCTGAGGCTTCCCCCACCCGAGGTGAGTACCCCCCAGGTGCCGTTTTGTCGTTACAGTTCCTCTTTAAAATAACTGAGATTAAAGATGCTGGACTGGACTATTCTCTGCATGTTTTTTACACAGTCTACCTTACTCTGTATGTAAACCTCTCTTAACCATTTCAGCCTTCCGGACGTGATGCTCACGTCCAGGTGGCTGCTCTGCTGCGGTGCCGCGCTTAGCCCCCGTGCTGTCCCCCAGTAGCCCTGGGATCAGTGAACGGAAACATGGTTCCCGATCACCGATCCGTGTCCCCAGCAGAAAAACCGAAGTGCTCTAACTAGAGGCTTCAGTCTTTCTGCAAATAAAATTTTCCGCGTCCCCCTTGTCCTTGCAGTTAGCGAGAAGCACAAGGAGAAAAAAAACTCAAGGTGGCCATCTTGTGGCCAAATAGTAAAACTACATCTACATATTGTTTACATTACAATTTACACATATAATAGCATTAAAAATTAACTGTTTATTTCCCACACCAAAATATTACCCAAATAAAAAATTTTATGGAAAAAAAAATTACAATTCAAAAAAACAAAAAAACAAAACAAATAGTTACCTAAGGGTCTGAACTTTTTAAATATGCATTTGAAGGGGGTATACTATGAACATTTTTTTTAAATTATAAGCTTTTAAATAGTGATGGACGCAAAAAGGAAAAAATGCACCTTTATTTCCAAATAAAGTATTGGCGCCATACATTGTGATAGGGACACAATTTAAATGGTGTCATAACCGAGACAAACGGGCAAATAAAATAAATATGTTTTAATTATGGTAGCATGGATTACTTTAAAGCTATAATGGACCAAAACTGAGAAATGATGAATTTTTTCCATTTTTTTTCTTATTAATCCTGTTAAAATGCATTTATAAAAAATAATTCTTAGCAAAATGTACCACCCAAAGAAAGCCTAATTAGTGGCGGAAAAACAAGATATAGATCAATAAATTGTGTTAGAAGTGATAAAGTTATTAGCGAATGAATGAGAGGTGAAAATTGCTCTGATGCATAAGGTGAAAAATCCCTGCGGGCTGAAATGGTTAATATCAGCTGTACAGTTGTATGGTACAGCAACTGAGCTTCAGGACACGTCAACCTGTATTTTACATGGTTGATTTGATTTCTTTTTATTAAAAAAAATAAATGAAGGCAAACCATTTGGCTAATGGACTGCTTCCATAATGGAAAAAATCTGCTACACACCTTCCCTCCCTCGGGATTCTCCTGTTACAAAGTCTTCTTAGCTGTGATTGACGTATCTGTACCAGGCAGCAACAGTTAAAAGGTAAGCACAATCAATCCTCAATCTCTCTCACTTTTTTCTTTCACGTACAATTTGTTCTCCAGAGACAGAATAGCTCTCGGTGGGGGAAGCAAGTGTCACTGCTCAATGACATATTCCTAAACGCTGAACTCACCTGGGACAATACAGCCAGTGTCTGTGCCTCTAGTATTAAGTGCTGATGAGAAGAGGACAGGTGGTCCTGGTACAGATGAAGGCACGCTGGTCGGAGGTGCTGAGAGCCATTATGGCCGCAGAACTGGAAACCTTTTTGGACCCACAGGCTGCAAGCAAAAGACTTTTCTGTCACCGGTGACACGACTAACTATGCTGGACTTCTCTCAGAATCCATAAAGATTTACTCACACAAGACACACTTCAGGGCTCCTGTAGGTCTGTCTGGTACTGGATTACGACTTGTACCTGTCACGATCGGTGTAGCAGAGAGGGTCTGATTCTCGGTGATCTGCAGTATCACTAGGAATACAGATATATATCCGATTATTGATGATCTGCAGTATCACCGATAATCCGATATAACGCTAACCTCTGAACACCTGAGTAGTGTGAGTGCTTGGTGCAACAGTAATACCGTGAGGACTAAGCCTCAGAAACAAGTGCCGTACAGTATGAAGTACTGCAGCAATACAGATTCCTTCCGAAGGCCTGGACTCTCCCGGGGGAGGAGTCAGGCGGAGCGTAGGAAGGACAGAACGTGAGTGACACCTACGAGAGAGTGTCACTAACAGATCTGGGAACTGCCTCTAACAGTAAGGTCAGTTCTCGAAGTCGGGCAAGCCAGGTCGCAACACACGGACAGATACAGTACAGATTAAGAAAGCAGAGGCGGAGTCTAATAAACAAGCAGGGTTCGGCAACAGGGTATCCGACATATCGGGGTACAGAATCAGGAATCAGATGCAGAGTCTAAGAGCGAGCCGAGGTTCGGCAACAGGGTATCAGAATGACAAGGTACAAGATCAGAATACAGAAGAATAGTAACAAGCTTGAGGAACCTGAGGAGCAGGTTCCCAATGAATACAGGATGGGCCCTGGGGCAGCAAATACAGCGCTGGCCCTGAGGAGCAGGTGCCCAACAAATACAGAGCTGGCCCTATGGAGCAGGTGCCCAGCACATACAGTGCTGGCCCTGAGGAGCAGGTGCCCAGCAAATACAGCGCTGGCCCTGAGGACCAGGTGCCCAGCAAATACAGAGCTGGCCCTATGGAGCAGGTGCCCAGTAAATACAGAGCTGGCCCTGTGGAGCAGGTGCCCAGCAAATACAGCGCTGGCCCTGGGGAGCAGGTGCCCAGCAGATACAGCGCTGGCCCTGAGGAGCAGGTGCCCAGCAAATACAGAGCTGGCCCTTTGGGGCAGGTGCCCAGCAAATACAGAGCTGACCCTGGGGAGCAGGTGCCCAGCAAATACAGAGCTGGCCCAGTGGAGCAGGTGCCCAGCACATACAAGGCATGAACTATCTCCTAGTGATAGAGATAGTTCTCAGGGTCGGGAAGGCCCTGGGGAGCAGGTGCCCAGCGAATACAGAGCTGGCCCTGGGGAGCAGGTGCCCAGCGAATACAGAGCTGGCCCTGTGGAGCAGGTGCCCAGCACATACAGAGCTGGCCCTGTGAAGCAGGTGCCCAGCACATACAGAGCTGGCCCTGTGGAGCAGGTGCCCAGCACATACAAGGCATGAACTATCTCCTAGTGATAGAGATAGTTCTCAGGGTCGGGAAGGCCCTGGGGAGCAGGTGCCCAGCACATACAGAGCTGGCCCTGTGGAGCAGGTGCCCAGCACATACAGAGCTGGCCCTATGGAGCAGGTGCCCAGCACATACAGAGCTGGCCCTGTGAAACAGGTGCCCAGCACATACAAGGCATGAACTATCTCCTAGCGATAGAGATAGTTCTCAGGGTCGGGAAGGCCAGGTCGGCAACTCACAGACAAACAAAGTACAGGATCAGAAGACAGAGGCAGAGTCAGGGGCTAGCGGAGGTTGGCAACGGAGTATCAGAAAGGCAAGGTGCAGAATCAGATATCAGGAGAGTAGTCAGACAGGCAGAAAGTCATAACAGATAATCACAATCAAACTAGTACTTTAAGCTATCAACAGAATCTAGCTAAGTGTAGGATTACAGCTTCAGCTGGTCCCGGCACACTTAAGGATCTGACTAAGGGTCTGCGTGCTCCCACATTGTGATCGCAACGACAGGCCACCAGCAACTGACCAAGCAGCAGAATATATAGTTGCTGGACACTGCCGCCCCGCCCGAACCATTCAGCCAATCATGAGTCCTGCAGGAATCAGCTGACCTTCCTGATCAGCTGACACTTCCCCTGCTAGTATAAAGATCCTGGATTCAAGCCTGCGCGTGCATAGCTCTCCATCTGCCTAAGTGCACTAACAGACCCAGCCACACCAAGCACACGCTGCTGCATGCAAACAGCCGCTTTGCTGTCAGGGCATGCGGCGGCTTTTCCGCGTTCCACCACACAACCAGACGCGTGCAAACCGCCGCGTAGGACGCAGAGTCAGCCGCCTAGCTCTTGGCACACGTGGCGGCTTTCCGCGTTTCCTCACAGTACCCCCACCCCGAGGCGTGGACTCCGGACACGCCCCAGACAGATCCCCAGGAGACAATGATAGCGACGTCAGCTACCAAAGTCGAGGACCGTCCTGTGTCAGATTCAGGATTTTGGAACAAGGCATAAATGTGATAGTCACTAAATTCCTCGCATTCAGAACATAAATACAACCTTTCACAGGTGCGAGATTTCTCATGAGTGACAACCGGTGGATCAGGCGAAAAACATTTCCCACACTCAGAACATGAATACGTTTTTTCATCGGTGTGAGACTTCCAATGACTGAGAAGTTCAGTGTTATTTACAAGACATGTTACACACTCAGAAGACGAATAAAGCTGTCCCCCGCAGTGTGAGTTTCTACGATTGACAAGATTTATGTTATGTTTAAAACATTTCCCACACTCAGAACATTAATGTGATTTCTCATCAGTGTGAGACTTCCCATGACTGAGAAGTTCTTCCTCACATACAGAACACCAGTACAGCTTCTCACCAGTGTGAGATCTCCCATGGGCTACAGGCGGTAGTTCGGGTACAAAAGGGACCCCACACTCAAAACATGATACGTTTTCTCATTGGTGTGAGACTTCCCATGACTGAGAAGTTTCTCCTCACATACAGGACACACGTATAATTTCTCACCTGTGTGAGATTTCCCATTAGTCACAGGTCGTCCCTCAGGTACAAAAGAGTCCCCACACTTAGAACATGAATATATGTATCCCTTAAAGTGGGGCCTACTATGATTACTAAGATCTAAATTATGCTCAGAACATGAATGTGGTTTCTTTTTACCTAGAATCTGGTCAGATGATGGAGCTGAAGACTGTACGGTTTCAGACTCCTGAACTCGATTTGCTGCAATAAGCAAGCTTGACCCTTGCGCAGAAGATTCATGACTATAGATAGAGCCATCACTCTCATAAAGTTCGGAAATGTTATCCGCATAGTAGCTCTCTATCTGTTCTTCAAAACTATTTTCCGCTCCCAGTGAGGTCATACTTCCCCTATATGAGTTCTCACCAGAACGCGATTTCTCAGGAATTATAGGTTGTGCAGGATGTACGTGGGACTTTCTATGATTGAGGAGATCCGCATAATATACAAAATCCTCTTTACACTGTGAACATGGAAAAGATTTATCAGACGGACGGGAGGTATCTAAATCGGGGAAAGACTTGAGCGACAGACTTCCCACCAGGAGTTCAGATACACCAGCACATGGTTTCTGGACACCGGGACCTGAACTAGCACCAGATCCCGTATTTCCCGGGGATGGCGCAGTAGACTCCTTAGAACTCGGGCCTCTCACCATCCCCCAAAAAAATTTTCTTGACTTTTTCCTGCAATCTCGTACCCAATGGTCATGTTGTCCGCAATAGAAGCAAAGACCCTCTAGGCGTCTTTGCGTCCTCTCTGATTCAGATAACCTAGAGTGGTGCCCTATGAATTTCCCTGGTGAGGGTACTCTAGATTGAATTACAGAGGGGGGTGACACTGGTGCAACAGAGTTAAAAATACACTTAATTGACTCAGTCAGTTGGTTAACCTGAGTCTGTAATGTATCAACCACTTTCCTAACCTCCTTAAGAGTACCGGTTTACACATCGATCCGTTCATCAAGTGTCACCATGTTTTTTGGGCCTGTCGTTCTGTCACGATCGGTGTAGCAGAGAGGGTCTGATTCTCGGTGATCTGCAGTATCACTGGGAATACAGATATATATCCGATTATTGATGATCTGCAGTATCACCAATAATCCGATATAACGCTAACCTCTGAACACCTGAGTAGTGTGAGTGCTTGGTGCAACAGTAATACCGTGAGGACTAAGCCTCAGAAACAAGTGCCATACAGTATGAAGTACTGCAGCAATACAGATTCCTTCCGAAGGCCTGGACTCTCCCGGGGGAGGAGTCAGGCGGAGCGTAGGAAGGACAGAACGTGAGTGACACCTACGAGAGAGAGTGTCACTAACAGATCTGGGAACTGCCTCTAACAGTAAGGTCAGTTCTCGAAGTCGAGCAAGCCAGGTCGCAACACACGGACAGATACAGTACAGATTAAGAAAGCAGAGGCGGAGTCTAATAAACAAGCAGGGTTCGGCAACAGGGTATCCGAAATATCGGGGTACAGAATCAGGAATCAGATGCAGAGTCTAACAGCGAGCCGAGGTTCGGCAACAGGGTATCAGAATGACAAGGTACAAGATCAGAATACAGAAGAATAGTAACAAGCTTGGGGAACCTGAGGAGCGAGTTCCCAATGAATACAGGATGGGCCCTGGGGCAGCAAATACAGAGCTGACCCTGGGGAGCAGGTGCCCAGCACATACAAGGCATGAACTATCTCCTAGTGATAGAGATAGTTCTCAGGGTCGGGAAGGCCCTGGGGAGCAGGTGCCCAGCGAATACAGAGCTGGCCCTGTGGAGCAGGTGCCCAGCACATACAGAGCTGGCCCCGTGAAGCAGGTGCCCAGCACATACAGAGCTGGCCCTGTGGAGCAGGTGCCCAGCACATACAGAGCTGGCCCCGTGAAGCAGGTGCCCAGCACATACAGAGCTGGCCCTGTGGAGCAGGTGCCCAGCACATACAAGGCATGAACTATCTCCTAGTGATAGAGATAGTTCTCAGGGTCGGGAAGGCCCTGGGGAGCAGGTGCCCAGCGAATATAGAGCTGGCCCTGTGGAGCAGGTGCCCAGCACATACAGAGCTGGCCCCGTGGAGCAGGTGCCCAGCACATACAGAGCTGGCCCCGTGAAGCAGGTGCCCAGCACATACAGAGCTGGCCCTGTGGAGCAGGTGCCCAGCACATACAAGGCATGAACTATCTCCTAGTGATAGAGATAGTTCTCAGGGTCGGGAAGGCCCTGGGGAGCAGGTGCCCAGCGAATACAGAGCTGGCCCTGTGGAGCAGGTGCCCAGCACATACAGAGCTGGCCCTGTGAAGCAGGTGCCCGGCACATACAAGGCATGAACTATCTCCTAGCGATAGAGATAGTTCTCAGGGTCGGGAAGGCCAGGTCGGCAACTCACAGACAAACAAAGTACAGGATCAGAAGACAGAGGCAGAGTCAGGGGCTAGCGGAGGTTGGCAACGGAGTATCAGAAAGGCAAGGTGCAGAATCAGATATCAGGAGAGTAGTCAGACAGGCAGAAAGTCATAACAGATAATCACAATCAAACTAGTACTTTAAGCTATCAACAGAATCTAGCTAAGTGTAGGATTACAGCTCCAGCTGGTCCCGGCACACTTAAGGATCTGACTAAGGGTCTGCGTGCTCCCACATTGTGATCGCAACGACAGGCCACCAGCAACTGGCCAAGCAGCAGAATATATAGTTGCTGGACACTGCCGCCCCGCCCGAACCATTCAGCCAATCATGAGTCCTGCAGGAATCAGCTGACCTTCCTGATCAGCTGACACTTCCCCTGCTAGTATAAAGGTCCTGGATTCAAGCCTGCGCGTGCATAGCTCTCCATCTGCCTAAGTGCACTAACAGACCCAGCCACACCAAGCACACGCTGCTGCATGCAAACAGCCGCTTTGCTGTCAGGGCATGCGGCGGCTTTTCCGCGTTCCACCACACAACCAGACGCGTGCAAACCGCTGCGTAGGACGCGGAGTCAGCCGCCTAACTCTTGGCACACGTGGCGGCTTTACGCGTTTCCTCACAGTACCTCAAATAACATAAGTAGGCAGCATGTCACCAAAATAACAAAATTACGCACCATGTGCACCAGATAATCCAGTCACGGAGGCATGCCCCCGAAAACTTCTAAAATAAATAGCATATGAATCAAATAATAAAATTAGGCATCTTTGTCCCCCACATAACAAAATTAGACAGCAGATCACCACAACCAAAATTAGGCAGCAGGTCCTCCAAGCAACACATATACAGCATGTCCCCCAAATAGCCTAATTAGGCAGCATCTCCCACCAAATAGGCAGTATAAACATGTCCCCTAGCAGACCCCCTAGTACAGCCGTTTGTCCACAATAGCCCTCTAAGCACAGCCATATCTCTTAATAGCTCTCTCAGTATCACCTCCACCTGCTGCACCTTGAGACCTCCCACACATAGCAGCACAGGGAGGCTTTATTTTATCGGTGTTAGTTTCCTGTTTGCAGGGGTGTAACTAGAGGGGAGCAGCTCCTGCAACAGCAGGGGGGGGCGAGAGCTTTAAGCGGGCCCCAATTACCACTTCACTCCCTCTGATAAAGGGGTCCATCCTTCGGACCAGGTGTTTCTGTGGCTACACTTGTTATGTATGTGAAAATTATGATTTTTTTGGGGGACCCTTGCAAAATGGCCCCCAAGGTTGTGAGGGTCACAAGGGTTGGCAAGGGAAAGGGTGTGAACAATGGGGGCCTCATCACTGGTGGGCCCCATGATTTGTAGTTAAGATCCTGGCTGTTTGCATGTACTTTGTGAGTGCAAAGGATTGGTATGAATATATATTTTACCCAATCTCCTACCCTTTGTTGATTTAGGCCTCTTTCCCACAGACAGTCTATAGGCAGTGAAATGCTTCTCAAACTCTCACAACTGCCTGCTGCTGCCTGATAATTGCTCACTGCTGCCTGGTAACTGCTCACTGCTGCCTGATAACTGTTCACTGGTGCCTGATAACTGCTCACTGCTGCCTGGTGACTGCCCCCTGCTGCCTGATAACTGCTCACTGCTGACTGGTAACTGCTTGCTGAGCACACTGTTCAACTGTCTGTGGAAAGGAGGCCTTAAAGAGGAACTCCAGTGAAAATAATTTAATAAAAAAAAGTGCTTCATTTTTACAATAATTATGTATAAATAATTTAGTCAGTGTTTGCTCATTGTAAAATCTTTCCTCTCCCAGATTCACATTCTGACATGTATTACATGGTGACATTGTTACTGTGGGCAAGTTATGTAGCTGTTTCTAGCTGCTCTGGCTGTTACAGACAGCTTTAAACAGCCATTTCCTGTCTGTGAACATTGTTACATTGTGGCAGTTTGCCCAGAGTACCGCGGTATTCAGAGCCTCTTGTGGGAGGGGTTTCAGCACAAAATTAGTCACACAGCGCCCCCTGATGGTCTGTTTGTGAAAATCATTCTATTTCTCATGTAAAAGGGGGTATCAGCTACTGATTGGGATAAAGTTCAATTCTAGGTTGGAGTTTCTCTTTAAGATAAACTTTCAACTTAAATAGGCATTATGGCAAAAAAATTTAAAATTTAAAATATGTGCAAATATATACAAATAAGTACATTTTTTCCAGAGTAAAATGAGCCGTAAATTACTTTTCTCCTATGTTGCTGTCACTTACAGTAGGTAGTAGAAATCTGAGAGAAGCAACAGGTTTTGGACTAGTCCATCTCTTCATGGGGGATTCTCAGGAATTTATTTATTTTCAAAAGCACTTAGTGAATGGCAGTTGCTCCGTCCAACTGCCAAAAAACTGTGTAGCGAGCAGGGAGGCTGGCCAGCATCATTGTTTAAATCATTTTTAGGGAATATCTTTATAGAGAATAAAAGCCTTGCTGAGAATCCCCTAGGAAGAGATAGACTAGTCCAAAACCTGTCGCTTCTGTCATATTTCTACTACCTACTGTAAGTGACAGTAAGATAGGAAAAAAGTAATTTATGGCTCATTTTACTGTGGAAATAACATGGTTCTTATTTGTCTATGTTTGCACATATTTTACATTTTTCGCCATAGTGCTCCTTTAAATAGCAATGGTCTGCTTCCATAAGGGCCCTTTTCCACAGGTGTCTGAACTGCGCGCTCAATGAGCAGTCACCAAGCTGCAGCGAGCAGTTGCCAGGCAGCAGCAAGCAGTTGTGAGAGTTTGACAGTCTTTTCACTGCCTATCAATTGCTTGCTGCTACCTGGTAACTGCTCGCTGCTGCTTGGTAATTGCTAGCTGCTGCTTGGTAACTGCTCGCTGGTGCTTGGTAACTGCTCGCTGCTGCTTGGTAACTGCTCGCTGCTGCTTGGTAATTGCTCGCTGCTGCTTGGTAACTGCTCGCTGCTGCTTGGTAATTTCTAGCTGCTGCTTGGTAACTGCTCGCTGCTGCTTGGTACCTGCTCGCTGCTGCTTGGTAATTTCTAGCTGCTGCTTGGTAACTGCTCGCTGCTGCTTGGTAACTGCTCGCTGCTGCTTGGTAGCGGCTCGCTGCTGCTTGGTAACTGCTCGCTGCTGCTTGGTAGCGGCTTGCTGCTGCTTGGTAACTGCTCGCTGCTGCTTGGTAGCTGCTTGCTGCTGCTTGGTAGCTGCTCGCTGCTGCTTAGTAGCTGCTCGCTGCTGCTTGGTAATTGCTCGCTGCTGCTTGGTAATTGTTCGCTGCTGCTTGGTAACTGCTCGCTGCTGCTTGGTAATTGCTCGCTGCTGCTTGGTAGCTGCTCGCTGCTGCTTGGTAGTTGCTCGCTGCTGCTTGGTAGTTGCTCGCTGCTGCTTGGTAGCTGCTCGTTGCTGCTTGGTAACTGCTCATTGCTGCTTGGTAATTGCTCGCTGCTGCTTGGTAATTGCTCGCTGCTGCTTGGTAATTGCTCGCTGCTGCTTGGTAGTTGCTCGCTGCTGCTTGGTAGCTGCTCGCTGCTGCTTGGTAACTGCTCGCTGCTGCTTGGTAGAGGCTCGCTGCTGCTTGTTAACTGCTCGCTGTTGCTTAGTAACTTTCATCGCTGCTGCTTGGTAGCGGCTCGCTGCTGCTTGGTAGCTGCTCGTTGCTGCTTGGTAACTGCTCGTTGCTGCTTGGTAGCTGCTCGTTGCTGCTTGGTAATTGCTAGCTGCTGCTTGGTAGCTGCTCGTTGCTGCTTGGTAATTGCTCGCTGCTGCTTGGTAATTGCTCGCTGCTGCTGCTTGGTAGCTGCTCGCTGCTGCTTGGTAACTGCTTGCTGCTGCTTGGTAACTGCTCGCTGCTGCTTGGTAGAGGCTCGCTGCTGCTTGTTAACTGCTCGCTGTTGCTTGGTAACTGCTCGCTGCTGCTTGGTAACTGCTCGCTGCTGCTTGGTAATTGCTCGCTGCTGCTTGGTAGCTGCTCGTTGCTGCTTGGTAGCTGCTCGTTGCTGCTTGGTAGCTGTTCGCTGCTGCTTGGTAGCTGCTCGTTGCTGCTTGGTAATTGCTCGCTGCTGCTTGGTAATTGCTAGCTGCTGCTTGGTAACTGCTCGCTGCTGCTTGGTAATTTCTAGCTGCTGCTTGGTAGCTGCTCGTTGCTGCTTGTAATTGCTCGCTACTGCTTGGTAATTGCTCGCTGCTGCTTGGTAGCTGCTCATTGCTGCTTGGTAATTGCTCGCTGCTGCTTGGTAATTGCTCGCTACTGCTTGGTAATTGCTCGCTGCTGCTTGGTAGCTGCTCGCTGCTGCTTGGTAGTGTTGGGCGAACACCTGGATGTTCGGGTTCGGGACGAACAGGCCGAACATGGGCCAGATGTTCGGCATGTTCGGCCCGAACGCCGAACTCAATGGAAGTCAATGGGACCCCCGAACATGCCCATTTTGGGGGCCCTATGGGGTCGCAGGCATAAGGGGGGAGCATGCCCCTATCGCGGGGGGGGGCGGAAATTCCCCCCACCCCCTCCGCTAGCGCTCCCCCCTCTGCCCGCTTCCCCATAAAAAAAGTTTAAGGCAAGTTAAATAGTACCTGGTGGCTGGCACTGGCAGTGGAGTGAGGAGGAGGAGGAGTCCGAGTAGCAGAGTGACGCGTTGAGGCCGGGCAGCGGGCGGTTCAGCGGTAGTACCCTTGTGGTACTCCGCCCTTTCTCTGACCTCACGTCCTCTGCATACGAGGGTACGCGTCACGCGCACCCTCGTATGCGTCATCACGTAGAGGACGTGAGGTCAGAGAAAGGGCGGAAGTACCACAAGGGTACTACCGCTGAACCGCCCGCTGACCACCTTGCAGAAAAGTTGACTGAACTCCTGCATCCACCTGTTTCCCACCAATTAATGAAGTATAATGTGAATGTCGATCCCTCACTGCTCGCACCTGTGTAGTCAATTAGGGTTGATTGCAATGAGTAGTTTTCGGTTTTGTGGGGTTTTTTAATGTAATTTTTGCAATTGCTATTCTGATCATAATTGCAATTTTGTAGGCAATCTCAACCACATGGAATTTCACATCATTTCCGCACAAATGCATTGAAGTCTACAGGTATGAGGCATAAGAAAACAAATTTCTGCATATGAGGAAACACATGTTCACATAAATGCATGTAAGTCTATGGGCACAAGAAAGTAATATTTTCTTGAGATTAAAAATAATAATTCCAGTATTTGTATAACGCTTTTCTCCTGTCAGACTCAAAGTGCCTGAGAGGCAGCCACGAGACTCCCGAACACTGCAGTAGCAGTGTTAGGGAGTCTCGCCCAAGGACTCCTTACTGCATAGGTGCTGGCTTACTAAAATATGAAGAGCTGACATTTGAACCCAGGTCTCCTTTGTCAGAGACAGAGACCTTAACCATTACACTATCCAGCCACTCTATTTACCATTACACTATGCAGCCACTCTATCTACCATTACACTATCCAGCCACTCTATCTACCATTACACTATCCAGCCACTCTATCTACCATTACACTATCCAGCCACTCTATCTACCATTACACTATCCAGCCACTCTATCTACCATTACACTATCCAGCCACTCTATCTACCATTATACTATCCAGCCACTATCTACCATTACACTATCCAGCCACTCTATCTACCATTACACTATCCAGCCACTCTATCTACCATTACACTATCCAGCCCCTCTATCTACCATTACACTATCCAGCCACTCTATCTAACATTACACTATCCAGCCACTCTATCTACCATTACACTATCCAGCCACTCTATCTACCATTACACTATCCAGCCACTCTATCTAACATTACACTATCCAGCCACTCTATCTACCATTACACTATCCAGCCACTCTATCTACCATTACACTATCCAGCCACTCTATCTACCATTACACTATCCAGCCACTCTATCTACCATCACACTATCCAGCCACTCTATCTAACATTATACTATCCAGCCACTCTATTTACCATTACACTATCCAGCCACTCTATCTACCATTACACTATCCAGCCACTCTATCTACCATTACACTATCCAGCCACTCTATCTACCATCACACTATCCAGCCACTCTATCTACCATTACACTATCCAGCCACTCTATCTACCATTACACTATCCAGCCACTCTATCTACCATTACACTATCCAGCCACTCTATCTACCATTACAATATCCAGTCACTCTTTCTACCAGTCAGCAAATGACCATCAGATGATGCTGAAAATAATGACTGGCGGATAGTGGCCTTTACGGTTTTTGTTTTTTTTCTATTTGATTTTCTTTTTTACTTTTTAAACTAAAATTATACTCTCAAAACTAACATTTCAGTAACTACTCTCAAGGTGGCCACTAATAATCTAATCTTTTTCATCCAATCTTCTCATTTCTATGTAATATAAGGGTAAACTGAGTGAATATATTGAATGGATAATTTAGGCAGTTACCTTATATTACATAGAAAAGCCGCTACTCGCTTGCTCCATGGGACGCCACGCCACCCTGCAGTTCACCACGGAGATCCATGGCCATACCATTTGCCTGGTAGGGCTGCCTGCTAGCGCGTCAGGCTGTCTTTGCTGATCCCGGGAACGTCACCTCGGAAACATACAGCTCCGGCTGCACACTATCCACTATCGGCCATCGGATGGTCCATATGGAACTGTCTACCTACTGCTCTTAGTGAGTTATGGCTTACAGTGACTGATGCACAGAATCCTGACCTGGGAACTGGTGAGACCTAAACTTACATACTACATGCTGCTTGATTAGGCATACTGCATATGCTGCTTGGCTTGGCTTCTGCTGTGATGCTGCTTATGCTACTGTGAGTCCGTCAGGATCTGAATTTTTCAAAAGTGTGGCAGTGTATCTGCTCAGCGGCTGACATCACGAGTTTGTTTCATCAAGCTTTGCAACAGTTGCATTAAGACTCTGTGTTCAATCATTCCCTCAATATACCAACAAGGATTACGACTAGTGGCTTGTATGAGTGGTGCACCTGGTGTGTATGGGCCGAGGTGTGTGCATGGTGGAGTGGCCATCCCATGCGTTTTTAATCTTTTTTAGTGTTTATTTGTACTAATAAAAGTGTTTTCTATTTCGAACTAACTATTTGATATCAAGTGTTTATGTCACACTAGTCAGTCATTTATATACCACTTCCCATTGGCTTGGGTATTACATAGAAAAGGTAAGATTGGATGAAAAAGATTGTATCGTTAGTGGCCAGATTTAGGTAGATAAAATAACATTTGAAAGCATTCCCTGAGTTTAAAAACATTTCCTTTCACTGAAGAGTACAAGCTTGCTTATCTCTGGCTCATCGGCAAATGTAATCATTGCCAGCTGGGAGACACTCTCTGCCTGTGTCTTGATTCTGGTCCCGCCTCCCTTAGTCTGTTGAATAGACACATCACCTTGGCAACAGCTGAGTCATTTCAGCAGAAAAGAAGAGTGAAGACACAGGCAGAGAGATTCTTGCCGGTAATGATTACATCTGCCGATTAGCCAGAGATAAGCAATCCTGTACTGCTCTGTGCAGTAAAAATTAACATTTTTAAAATATAGGAAATGCTTGGAAATGCTTTCAAATGTTCTCTAATGTATATAAGAGTATTTACTGAAATTGAAGTTTTTGGAGTTTAATCCCAAAGAAAAGTTTTTTTCAGTAATTCTACAGATAGGTATACTTCAGTAGATCCAAGTGATAAAACAATGCATGGCAATTCTTTTAACACACAGGGAAACGTGTTTACAGACACATTTAAACTAATCTAATCAGCTTCTTAAACACACGCATTGATTGCTGAGTGGGTGTGCAGTTGTCTGAGGTTGTGCAGGTAGAGAAAGTGTTAGATTCTGGGTGGATAGGCAGTGTTGCAAGGGCAGGGAAGAGGTTATGTACTGTTTGGGTGGGCAGCTCTGTGAGGCTGTACAAGAATGGGTTAAGTGCTGTTTGTTGGCTATAATTTTGTTTATCTAGGTCACCTTGTACACAAGAGACATTTCCAATGGATTCTATGAAACTGCAGTATTTTGCTATCTGCAAATATCGACATGGTAGTTTTAATCCTAACATAATTTATGAACTAATTAAATATTAAAGGTCCGAAGCAAAACCTTGTGGTACATAACTTTCAGTATAGGCTCAGTTAGAGTGCATATCATTCGTCACAGCTGCCTGAACACAGTTTTAGGCAAGTTCTCTTTACTATTCCATGCTAACCAACAACGCTCGTCTTTGAGAGACAATGCCAACTGCTTTTGCAAAGTCCATCCCTTGTCCAAATATCTATTATGAAAGAGTGTCAGTGACCTCTTCCATAATAAGGGCATAAATATATTCAACATTTATTCAATATATAATCAAAACATGCAGGTTACCTTGGTAAACTAGTTACTTCCTTCACCTTTGCTCAGTCAACAAAAGATGCAGCTCACTACAAGACACCCTCTCATAAGAAGCATTTGGTGTCCTATTAAACCCCTGAAGGACCCCATAGGCAAGTGCAAGGCTTGCCTCACTGTATAAATAATCCCAGGGCATGTGAACTGATTGAGTTATGCCGGCAGATTGCTAAGGGCTGTCTTCACATCCTACCCAATATTCTGAAATATAGCTGTAACAGCTAGGGATTTCTGGGGAGGGCAACAGGCCAGGACCAGAGCTTCTGTACATTCTCTGAAAAAAAAAGTTAGAAAGTCTGATGGGGAGGTTGTATGGGGAGAGGCAGGCTACAAAAAAAACAGTCAGGGTCTGTGTTGTGGACCCTGAGCCACAGTTTGGATAAGCAGGTCAGGCTAAGGAGAACCCATCATTTCCTGCTATTTCCCACCTTCTATGGAAGCTGAAAAAGGATAGTCCATGCACAATGGGCCACACAGGAAAGAAAACAAGCTTCTCTTTAAGCCTTTAAAAGTACCACAGAATCCGGAGTCACTTACACACTCTTCATTAGTGATGATAGTAATCTACTAATTACGCGAAATTACGCATACATTTTCGCAATTACGCCTATACGTAATTACAAATTCGTAATTCAATTTACTTTGTATAAGCATTCATAATTACACATGAATTTACACGCAATTTTGTGCCGAATTTGGTGGTGAATTGCAAAGCCCTCATATGTGCTATAGCTACCAAAATTGCTGCATATGTTAAGGAGAATAGTGGGTACAAGTCAAAAAAATGATTTTTCAAAAGACCTTATAGTTTGAGAGAAAATCGATTTTAAAAAGGAAAAGAAAAATGGTTTTTAAACCCAGAAAAATTACAGTTTAAAAACCATTTTTTTTTAAATCGATTTTCTCAAAAACTACAATATCTTTTTGAACAATTCTTTTTGCAACTTGTACCCACTATTCTTAACATATGTAGCAATTTTGGTAGCAATAGCAAGTAGGAAGGCTTTGTTATTCCCCGCCAACGTTGGCAGGAAATTACACGAAAATTCATGCGTAATTATAAATCATAACAATTGACTACAAAATGAATTACGATATTTCCCGAAATGTCGCAGTACGATTACGATGCTTTATTGCGTATTACGATTCTGCTCATCACTACTCTTCATAACCATCTTGTCAAGCAGGTTAACATGGGACGCCGCACCGCCCCAGCCACCTAACAGCGGGATCCAGCAGGCGAAATCCATCCGCTCCGCATCCGGCCCACCATAGCTAACTGGGCATCTGCGGCAGGACCCGTTGCTGTAGGCCGCTCTGCTCTACCCACGCTCCTGGTGGACATCGTTCCAGCGCACCACACGTGTGCCAGCACCAGCCGCTTTCAATATCAGCTCCAACCATCAAGATTCGGTGTGGTGAGATTTCATTGACTGTACTATGCATATGGGAATGCTTATGACAGCTGTTGTGGCGACTGCCATTCTTGTGCTATGAACTTATATTGCATAAAGCCCTGTTTTTTGCTTCCCTGATTTGCTGTGCTGAAACCACTAACCGAGCTTGCAGGACTAACCCTTTTGCATAAGGCTCTTTTTGCTTCCCTGATTTGCTGTGCTGAAACCACCAACTGAGCTTGCAGGATTAATCCTTTTGTTGTGGAGGAATACTTTCTGTGGAAACGTTCTGGAGACTGTACCTTGTGAGCGTTTTATCTGATACTTTAACAGTCCCTGGTGTGCATACTATCACAGCCGTGGTGTGTGGGTATATATGCGGAGTGACTCATGGTTGTCTGTGGCGGGGTGGCCATCCCATGTTGTTTTTAAACACTCTTTTGTACTCTGTTTAATAAAATAACTGATTTTATATTTTCTATATACAAGGGTCTGAGCAGTCTTTTTGAGTATATAGTAGCTGGTTCTTTTCTTTTTAAAAAAAGAAGCAGACACACATGTCCCTCTATTTTTTGCCACTTTCATTTAGAAACTGTAACAATGGAGCTAAAAGTAAAAAAGTAGTGCATAGAAATGTGAGGTTCTCATAGCAGGTTTCAGGGATTGTGAATAAGATGCAAAACATCTGGGTCATTGTCAAATTTTGGAACAATCAAATGTAACAGGTTTGGGGGAAATATTAAAGCGTAGCGTGTGTTATAATAAGGGGGAGGAAGAAAAAAAATGTCACAAAAATGTATATAAATGAGGGAGAGGGAAGCAATGATGATATTCATTTTAGAGCAAGTTTTATCTTTCCTTATCAACAAAAACGGTATGGCTTAGAAGTGTGGCAACTGAGGAGCACCAGGCCATGCTTCTGTATCTATAGGCTCTGGAAATGTAAATATGAACTCTACCATTGGCCTACCATCATCCGTTTACCAGTAAACAATGTGTGAAAGCAATGTGGCGCCCAAAATGGAAAAGGTAATACCCCTCACAACACCGGGAGGCAAAACTGGTCAGGTTGCAAATGGGAAACTATTAGCAATATTTCTTGTATGACGTCTGAGTGAAAGGCAAGCTTACCATATGGGTCCTAATTGGTTTAGGACCCCAGATGTGAGTAGCGTGGTTGTTTTATTCATGGAAGAATTGTTGTTTTAATAAAACCACTTGTTTTTACTCTGCTGAGGAGCCCTCCCTTTACTGTTACCTTCACCCGTTGTGAGTGTACTGGAGGATCGAAGGTAACAGTGGGGAGAAGTGATCACTGACAATTAGGCATGGTCAGAGATGCCCATTTCCGATTCCATAGAAATTCCCATTTCTGACAATGCCGATTTCGGTTTTCCCAAATTCCGTTTTTCTGGTTTTCCGATTTTTTCATTTTACCAATTTCTGAATTTGGAGGTGTAATTGGTCATCTTTTGCATCAGAGAATTAAAAAAAAAATGAAAAAGAAAAAAAAATCGGAAAAATGGAAATCGGAAAAATGGAAAATCAGTCTTGTGATTGGTCTAAAATTACTGCGGTGGTCCGATTTTTGCAGAAAAATTCTGAATTTTCTGATTGGTCCAATGCTTACAAGTTCTGTGATTGGGCCAAAATTACAGAGTGGCGGTAAATAGGATTTCTGTGGAAATTTCAATTCCGCAGGAATCCGAATGAGCATCCCTACTGACAATAAATGAAAGCATCTATTGGAGAATTGCTCCTTGTTCACATGGGGTGATATATCACTGGAATCATCAGCACTGCAGTTTCATTTTGCCTTCAGACAATAATTACCAGCAATGAATGTGTGAAAACAATGTGCCTCGCCAAATGGAAAGGCTGACATCCCGATCATCACTACTGCCAGTGTCCTCTTAGGCAGATTAAGCGTGGTTTGTCCCAGAATTCCTCTCATGTTTCGGGAGGGAGGGGAGTGGTAGGAAGGAAGGGTGATCTCAGGTCATGCACTGCTAGGCTCAATCACCCATGCAGCACCAAAGCTCTAACCAGAGGCGTATCTAGGGAAAATAGCGCCTATGGCAAGCACTGAAATTGCGCCCCTCCATAACACCAGATAAAACACTCTTTCACTTACCTGGGGCCTCCGCAATCTCGTAGTTTCCTCGCTGACCTACTGGTCCTCATCCTTGGTCCGCTCTGGCCCGGTAAGGTGTGTGACGTAGCTAGGTCATGCAATACTAACCCATGCACTAGCCTGGCGGCATGCCTACTTGATTGCACTCCTGTGGCTGGGAGCATTCTGCACCTGTACATAGCACTTTACAGGAGTGCAATCAAAGTGCCTCGCCACCAAGCCAACACATGCACAGTAGTCTATACAGTTTACAGGGAGAGCGAGAGAACTACAAGACTTCAGGGCGTGGATTCTGGCGGAAGCCCCAGGTAAGTAAAAGACCTCACATGAACAATTATTTTCAACTGCAAGGAACCTTAGGACACACATTTAGTTTCCATACTACAGCAGGCTCCTGCTTACCCACATTTCAGTAGTTCTTACAAACTTCCATCCATTCTACAGCAGGCCACTGCAGTGCTTACCCACAGAATTTCATTTCTGGGAAAATCCCAGAACTTATAGGAAAGCAGTGGCCTGCTCTAGAATGGATGGAAATTGTAAGAATTAAAATGTGGGAAAGCCTGGGCCTGCTATAGCATGGAAATTGTAACTGAAATAAAATGTGGGACAGTGGGAAAGTAGTGGCCAGTAGGGATGTAGGCCAACCGTTCGCTACTACTTCCGGGTCGCTATAACCTGGAGTAGTACGGCTGCTCTGGGCCGGCGGTGTGTGTCTTTGATCGTGCGCCTGTTGCCGGGCACTCTCTGCGCATGAGCGGGACGTCACGCACATGCGCAGAAAGTGCCCGGCAACAGGCGCGGGATCTAGGATGCGCACCGCCGGCCCAGCGCAGCCGTACTACTTCGGGTCATAGCATCCCGGAAGTAGTACAGGGTGAGGTGTTCGCCAGCGAACGGTTCCCGAACCATTCGCTGACATCTCTAGTGGCCAGCAGATGCTGTTGCCCTGCAGAACAGATTTTATAATAATGGGTTTTTACAGTTCATCTCTAACTTATAGTTTGATTTCTAACTTAGCTTCAGCTCTGAGATGAAATAGTAAGCTGTCCTGGATTTATAAGGGCCAGTCCAGTAGCCCCAGTGGAAAAGAAATAAGACAATAAAGAGTTAAACGTACTGCTGTGGATGCAAACAGTCTTAGCACACAGTGTGGTGAAACAAATTAACACTGTGTGCAATAAAAGTTTTGAATGACTGTGTGGGTGTGAGTGTGCGGCCCCTCCGAGGGACAGTGATGAGAGGGGGATATCAGCCTAATCACTAGTGAAGCCTCACAGACAGCCTTCTGTGCAGTCTTGCAGATAATTACAGGCTACACGCTGTGCTGGCACATCAATCTTTGTCCCCTTACCCTGATTCCTGCAGCAGCTTACAAACTTGACTTCAGCAAGTCACTCACTGGCACTGCACACAGTCCAGCGGGGGAAGGAGGTGACGTCACATGCTCTGCTCTGTCCTTCCCTGCGTTCCACTGCTTGTCTGCTGAGCTTCCTGGATAGAGGAGAGATGAAGGGAAGCCACTTCTGCATTCTGTGCTGGAAGTTGCCGATGTTGCCAGGACAACGAGAGAAGCTTACAGGATGCTGTGCGACACTGTAAGTGTGTCAGACCTCTCCTCCAGGCAGGGTGTACAGCGCTGGCGGCTGCGGATTGTGGGAAGGAGCATGGGGAGGTGCTCGGACTTGATGGAGAGGGGTGATTTATTTGTTCAGAGATGCGCCCCCCCAGGTGAGCGGCAAGGGGCGCCTATAGCAGCTGCCCCATGTGCACTCCTGTAGATACGCGTCTGGCTCTAACTGGTAATGTTTCCTCCCTCCGTATTCCTGCCTGTTTCTTGTACAGCTGAATTTCCCTACAAAAGCATTGTGAACAGGCAGATTAAGCGGCATTAATTACACTGTAAGCTCCTGTAAGTAGGGTTATCTCTCTTTGTTTGCTTTCCGCTTATGTTTTTTTTTTTTTTTTTTTTTGCGTGTGTGTTTTTTTTTCATTTAGAAGAACAACTGTATTTATCCCTTTCAGGATACAAATTTCAATAAAGAATCCTCTAGTATCTCCGCGAGAGAATATGAATATCATATTGCCTGCTTCTGCCTTTTTATAAGGCTTATTAAGGTTTTCTCTGCACAGATCGGAGTTCACCTTTTATTTAAGTTTTTTTCGGAATATAAGACGCCACTTTTTCTTCCCCCAAAGTAGGACGAAAGTCACGTCTTATATGGTGCAGCAAGATGTCCCCCAGAAGCAGGCGCAGGACGTGCCAGAAACCTTCCCCTATCCAGCCGCTGGCTCAGAGTCCTGTATCTTGCTTCCTCCTTCCGTGTGTTAGGGACCATTCACACTTGCTGTTAGCAAAATGCTAGCGCTTTTGCTAACGTTTTGCTCTGGCGATTTTTGATGGTTAACGCCCAAAAAATCGCAGTTCACACTTGGCGATTTTTTGGCGATCGCGTTTAGCGCTTCTATAGCACTGAAACGTGATCGCCGGGAAATCACCTGAAAATGGTGCAGGCGACGCATCTGCGTTTCATGTTTTTGGGCATTTGCGGCAATTAGCGCAAATCGCCCAAGTAACAGCGGGCCCATAGACTTTAATTACACTAGTGTTTTGAAAAGCGCTAGCGTTTGAGCGTTTTGCCGAAATCGCCGGCAAAACGCTCAAGTGTGTATGAGCCCTTACACCCATCATGCACTGGTTCTCCTGCCTTCGACTCTCCTCCTGTGCAGCTTGTTTAGCAGGTTGATGAGCAGCACTCAGGCTCCCAGGACGCCCTGTGAGGGTTTAAGTGAGAATGGGTGCCGGGTACTACATAGTAAAATATCAGTAAATGAAATGTCTGTAATGAAATTACAATATTTTACTACAAGCGGCATCACCCGGTGCTCAACTCATGCGGTGGCATGGCAATATGTACTCCAGGTAAGTATGAGGACCCCATAATACATATGCTGGTGTGTGTAGCTTTATAGATTTAGTGTCTGTTTAAGTGCCCTTTAAAGAGAATGTGTACTGTAAAATTCTTACAATAAAAAGCATACCATTCTATTCATTAAGTTCTCCTGGGCCCCTCTGTGCTGATTCTGCCTCTCCCTGCTGCAATCCTGGCTTGTAATTGCCAATTTGTATGCAGTGTTTACAAACAAAAGACATGGCAAGTGATAGGCTGAGAGTAGCTCAGTGTGTGAGTCATACAGAGTGTGCAGGGGGCCTGGAGAGGGTGTGTATAGCTTCTAGCCAATCACAAGCAACACAGCACATTCCAGCCTGACTGCCTCAGCCCCACAGAGGAGAGAAGATTAGATCATATAACAGAGATAATACAGCCACTGTGCAAATAGGAAAGGCTGCAGTAAGACATAGCACATTAAAACAGCTATAGGAACATATAGGATAGAAGAAATAAGGCTTAAAATTTTGTTACAGAGTTTCTTTAAAGTGAACCCGAGGTGAGAGGTATACGGAAGATGCCATATTTATTTATTTTTAATCAATTCTAGCTGCATTCTTGTTTCTGGTGTTATTCAGACACTACTGCGGCCAAATAGATCAGCAAGGCTGCCAGGCAACTAGTATAGTTTAAAAGGAATCAAATATGGCATCCTTCATATCACTCTCACCTTGGGTTCACTTTAAATATGAGAGTTGGATGGCTCAGAACAGACAGCGCCATTACCTGTGCTGGAAGGAAAGTGATAGGCGCTAGTTACATTTCAGGAGCTAAGTAAGAGTTTCCAATCCCCTTCTTATTATTACATTAGGAAAGCTTTAGCGCTGAGCAGAAGAAGGAACGGCAGGCGTTAAACATGAAAGTCGGAGGCGCGTGAAAGACCCGCGTTCCGCTCAGAGTCTGCGTAGGGTTACGGAAAGTCACTCATGGCATTTTCAGAATTCTTTTCATTGTGACTGCACTTCACTAGATCAAAACCCTCGCTCGCGCTTCCATTGTTGCGTAACGCAAAGAAGAAAAAAAAAAACAGACCGTTCCAAGTCAGGTAGGTATGCTGAAAAGTGAAATCTGGCAACTGTGTCTGGAAACCGCTCCATTTTGAAAAGGTTAATTATTAATAGCGGGAACACGTGGCAGAAAGCCTTAGGCGGCGGTTTGATTTAGACTTCATATGAAGAACTTGCTTAACAGAGCTTAGGCAGAACGCTGAGAAGTCTGTTAACGCTCAGCTTCTAAATTATTCATTGGAGAAACAGTACGAGGAACCGAGCGGAGCTCTGGGCTTGCTGGCTTTACATGCAAACATTCACACATACGCGTACGGACGGACGTACCTACATTCATTCTATAGAACGAGCGAAAGAGAGAGATGGTATGCGCTTTCTCAGCTTCCGCACCTCAGTACTGCCTGGCTTTGGTACATAAATATCAGCATCATATGAAACACACGCAAATGGAAACTGGGAATTTGGAGGTGCCCAGAGATCATCATCATCAAGAGATAGTAATACAACAAAGTCCCTGGTATCTGGCATCGGTGGGGATCGCCTGATGCCGGATACACGTGCTCAAGCAACTGGCCAATAAATGCGCAAACATCCCCCCCCGCCCCATTCAGCAATGAACGGGGACTGAGCCTCCAGCGATGTCTTCTAACCTTCCTGTAGCTCCTAGTGGCTTTCTGGTGTACTCCTGGCGTGACCGCCGACCCACCTTGGGTCATGGGACACACCGAGAGCCGTGCACGGACGCCGGAAAGACACTAGGAGCTACAGGAAGGTTAGAAGATGGCGCCGGAGGCTCAGTAACTATTTTAACCCCAGCAAAACCCGCAAAGCATAGCCCCCGTTAGACCCTTAGGCATGCCGGTTAGTTGAGACTTACAGTTGCCTGAGTTCCAGATAACAGGAACTGTGCTGTTGTAAGAGATAATAATAATAAAATAACTAAAACAACATATGGCTGAATGCCTCCTCAGTTTAGGTTCCCTTTAATTTTAAATATCCTGGTTTCCACATCAGACTTCAGCTCGGCCTTCAATACAATCTGCCCAAGCATCCTTTATGACAATCTGTTGCAACTTGGTCTTGACCTCACTCTGTGCTGCTGGATCAAGAACTTCCTCACAAACAGGACGCAACTGGTGAAGCTTGGCAGCTGCTCCTCACAGGAAAGAACCACAAACACAGGTGCCCCGCAAGGGTGCGCACTGTCCCCAATCCTGTTTTCCCTTTACACAAACAGGTGCACATCATCTGATAACTCGGTCAAGGTCATTAAATTTGCAGATGACACCACCATCCTGGGACTTATTGGCAGCGACGGGGAACATGCATACCGGAATGAGATTGAACGTATCTCCAGGTGGTGCAAGGACAACCAGCTTGTACTCAACGCAGCAAAGACAGTTGAGCTGATAGTGGATTTCAGAAGGCGCCCCCACACACCCGACCCAGTCTCCATTGAAGGCACCGACGTCTCCAGGGTGTCGAGTGTCCGTTTTCTAGGTACCACCATCACCAACGACTTGAAGTGGACGGAGAACACCACCAAGGTTCAGAAGAAGGCCCAGAAGAGGCTATTCTTCCTGAGGCAGCTGAGGAAATTTGGGATGCCGCGGGAACTGATGACAACTTTTTACACTGCCACCATTGAGTCTTTACTTTGCTCCTCCATAGTCGTCTGGTATGCAGGCGCCACTGCGAGTGACAGACTCAAGCTCCAGAGGGTAATCAATACTGCAGAGAGAATCATTGGGTCATCCCTTCCACCTCTGGACCTCCTAAACACCTCTAGACTGTGGTCGAGAGCAAATAAAATACGGAACGACCCCTCCCACCCCGGCAGTCGCTACTTTGACCGCCTGCCTTTGGGTCGCCGCTACAGATCCATCCCCACCAAGACCACCAGACATTTAAGTACTTTCTTTCCCCCAACCGTCCACCTGCTGAACTCGAGCTACCACCCTCGCGAAACACGATAGTCTCGCACTGCGGCCCAAATCAAGTTGCACCCTCTATCTAGTTATACCTGTTATGTAATCTCGCTGTTGCTTAAACAATATAGATGTCATTATTATTATTATCTTGCATTCTCTGTCTGTCTATTGTCTAAATGCCCCTTTCACATGTAACAAACTTTTCCATGCCGTGTGTACCACAAAAAATTCCGGGTATATATATATAGTACCTGTCTTACTCGGCGAATAAACTGATTCTGATTCTGAGAAACACTTCCGGTATCTATATATTGCTGCATAGCCCCTCCCACCAAGACTTATCCTAGGCTGTTTATTATTGTGCAGGGTTTTACCCTTTTGTATTCCAATAAAAGTTGTGACTATTGACAGACACCTGTGAGTGTGTACTGTTTGTATCCAAATCCATAATACCTTCCACATCCCAAACTAGGTTTACTGCCCCCCCTTCACAGACTATGGTAGGTTTATCAGCCAATGACTATAGTGTCACTGTCCTCTGGGACAGTTAGTGACATAAATTATTTAGTGTATTCTGTAAAGAACAAAAAACAGAGTGTAAAATGCAACTTTTAATTACAATATTCATTAGTGGTCAGACATGATATAACAGTAAAAAGTCCATGAATCACGTTAGTTTACCATAGATCGCCTAACGCATGTTTCGTGGTCTTTAGAATGGTCGCTTCTTCAGAGGCACAATTTTGCCAATTCACAGATTGTGACAAAACATGGTTAAAAACATAAGATATGGGATTTAGTCCATTGTCTAGTCAGCCAGAAGCCGAAATGGTAATTATAAAAAGTAGTCATAGCTGCAGCATGGATGACGATGTGCCAGTGGCGTGGCTGAAGCCAGCTGACTGCTAACGAATATTGTAATTAAAAGTTATGTTTTATACTTGATGGTGATTATTGTCACTCTGTTTTTTGCTTTCTACCTTGTGTGACTTGATTAGAGGGGTGGCTGATCCTTGAGACTATTGTACATTACTCTGCAAAGAGATCCAGTGGCATAGAGATCACCATAGTAGCGTCTATGGGGCCTGTAGCCACTGGGGGCTCACTGTACATAGGTAAATGGGAGTCTGCTGCAGGCCCTTGTGAAGTCCCATGGAACCCCCCTCCCCCAAGGTGCAGATACAAGCACAGGGTTATGGCTTCCTATACATGGGGGGCTGGGGGGTTCACATCTGAGTACCTATATTTGGGGCCCTCGGCTACTTATAATGGGGGTCCTTATGGATACCTAATTTGGGGAGGAGAGCTGATGACACATCTGAATACCTATACTGGTGGGTCCTCCAGCCTACAGCCCTTGTGGCTACCTATACTTGGGGGTGCTACAACTGGCAAGCTACACTTAGGGAAGTTACTAATGAGGGGGCCCAACCACAACTTTGCTACCGGCCCCATGATTTCTCACTACGCCCCTGAAGAGATCCTGAAAATGTTACCACTATATAAATGCATAATGGAGGATACCATATTTAATTTATTTTAAACAATACCAGTTGCTTGGCTGTCTTGCTGATCCTCTAATACTTGCCTTTAATACCTTTAGCCATAGACCCTGAACAAGCATGCAGCAGATCAGGGGCTTGATTCACAAAGCGGTGCTAACCTACTTAGCACGTCTAAAGTCTTTAGACGCGCTAACCAGGGTGCTAAGTAGGTTAGCACCGGATTTCTCAATCAGATCGCGCGCGCTAACTTTGCGCACGCAAAGTTTTACGCGCGCAAAGTTTTACGCGCGCTAAGTCCCATAGGCTTTAATGGGCACTTCGCGCGGAGCGCCCTGTGCTCTGTGCAGTACGCGCGTAAAGGTTTACGCGCATAAAGTTTTGCGTGCGTAAAGTTTTATGCGCGAAAAGCTTGTTTAGACGTGCTAAGGGGGTTTTCACAGGCGTGCTAACAGTTAGCACCGCTTTGTGAATCAAGCCCCAGGTGTTTCTGACATTATTGTCAGATCTGACAAGACTAGCTGCATACTTGTTTCAGGTGTACTTTAGACACTACTGCAGCCTAATAAACCAACAGGCTGCCAGGCAACTGGTATTGTTTAAACGGGACTAAATGGGATATCCCTCTCTGCTCCGATTAACTTTAAGGTGCAGTCCTACTTTTCCTCCTTTTACATTTTCAGCCCCCAGCTCATATACAGAAGAAGTGCCCCCTTCTGCACACAGCCTAATCCCAGGCCCTAGGCCACAGCCTATGTGGCTTTTGTAGAAATCCCGCCCTGACCAGTTGCAGAAATCGTCACCCCGACCAGTAATCTCTGAGCTCAGCATCCGCTATAGCTCAGCTGATCCTGGTAATATGTTTTTTTTTTCCTAAGGTGCTTAAGTTATTAATAAATTCACATAGTGTCGTTTCATCCAGTTAGCAGCATAATGTGGTTTGTCAGTTACTCCAGCTAGATGACTATACTTGTGTTCCCATTCAGTGAACATTAGCAATAATCATTCATCAGCTAGCTGGGTGGCGATGATTCATTGTTCTCTTCCATACGGTATACACACAGACGCCAGCCATAATTGCTGCTACGTGGTGGGAGCTGTTTAAACTCACCTGTAGGGTTATAGCTGAGCGGCTGTCAATCAGCTCAGAGGAGCGGCAAGCCACCGAGGCTGAGAGGAGGCGGGAGCGAAACCAGGGGTAATTGCACTGTACTAGTATATGTATATGAGACAAGTGGTTTTTAAAACAATGTTATGTTGGCACATACTAGTCAGCTGCCCACGCTACTGGACAATTTCCTTTTTCTTTTTTTTTTATTCCTTTTTTTTCCACTTAACCAGTATTTATTAACTTTCTCTCTGAAAGTGATTTACATATTTCCATACATCTGTCTGCCTCCCTCACTTCATAAGGAAAATAGAGTACATCTGAGATTTAAAAAAATTAAAGCGTTTATCCAACCTCCATTTTTTTTACATGCACATACCATAGTAAATTTGCATGCAGTGCAGGAAGCTGTGGGATGCAGTGTAGGGAGTTGCGGGATGCAGTATAGGGAGTTGTGGGACGCAGTGTAGGGAGTTGAGGAATGCAGTAGGGAGTTGTGGGATGCAGTGTAGGGAGTGGAGGAATGCAGTACAGGGAGTTGTGGGATGCAGTGTAGGGAGTGGAGGAATGCAGTACAGGTAGTTGCAGGATGCAGTGCAGTGGAGTTGTGGGATGCAGTGCAGGAAGTTGTGGGATGCAGTACAGGGAGTTGTGGGATGCAGTGTAGGGAGTTGAGGAGTGCAGTACAGGGAGTTGTGGGATGCAGTGTAGGAAGTGGAGGAATGCAGTACAGGGAGTTGTGGGATGCAGTGTAGGGAGTGGAGAAATGCAGTACAGGGAGTTGTGGGATGCAGTGTAGGGAGTGGAGAAATGCAGTACAGGGAGTTGTGGGATGCAGTGCAGGGAGTTGTGGGATGCAGTGTAGGGAGTGGAGAAATGCAGTACAGGGAGTTGTGGAATGCAGTACAAGGAGTTGTGGGGTGCAGTGTAGGGAGTTGAGGAGTGCAGTACAGGGAGTTGTGGGATGCAGTGTAGGGAGTGGAGAAATGCAGTACAGGGAGTTGTGGGATGCAGTGTAGGGAGTGGAGAAATGCAGTACAGGGAGTTGTGGGATGCAGTGCAGGGAGTTGTGGGATGCAGTGCAGGGAGTTGTGGGATGCAGTACAGGGAGTTTTGGGGATGCAGTGCAGGGAATTTTTGCAATGCAGTGGCGGAAATTGTGGGAGGCAGTGCAGAGAGTTGTGGGATGCAGTGCAGGGAGTTGTGGGATGCAGTGCAGGGAGTGGAGAAATGCAGTACAGGGAGTTGTGGGATGCAGTGCAGGGAGTTGTGGGATGCAGTGCAGGGAGTTGTGGGATGCAGTACAGGGAGTTTTGGGGATGCAGTGCAGGGAATTTTTGCAATGCAGTGGCGGAAATTGTGGGAGGCAGTGCAGAGAGTTGTGGGATGCAGTGCAGGGAGTTGTGGGATGCAGTGCAGGGAGTGTTTGGGATGCAGTGCAGGAAGTTGTGGGATGCAGTGCAGGGAATTCTAGGAAGCAGTGCAGGTAGCATTGTGGATGTGGTGCTGAGAGTTGTGGGGTGCTGTGAACGGAGTTGTGGAATGCAGCAGAGGAAGTTGTGGGATGCCATTAACCACCTGGGCGGTATGGACGAGCTCAGCTCGTCCATCACCGCCGGAGGCTGCCGCTCAGGCCCTGCTGGGCCGATTTGCGCCAAATAAAGAGCAGCACACGCAGCCGGCACTTTGCCAGCCGCGTGTGCTGCCCGATCGCCGCCGCTCTGCGGCGATTCGCCGCTAGCAGCGGCGAAAGAGGGTCCCCCCAGCCGCCTGAGCCCTGCGCAGCCGGAACAAAAAGTTCCGGCCAGCGCTAAGGGCTGGATCGGAGGCGTCTGACGTCAGGACGTCGGCTGACGTCCATGACGTCACTCCGCTCGTCGCTATGGCGACGGTGTAAGCAAAACAAGGAAGGCCGCTCATTGCGGCCTTCCTTGTTTATTCTGGGCGCCGGAGGCGATCGGAAGAACGCCTCCGGAGTGCCCTCTAGTGGGCTTTCATGCAGCCAACTTTCAGTTGGCTGCATGAAATAGTTTTTTTTTAATTTAAAAAAAACCCTCCCGCAGCCTCCCTGGCGATCTTATCAGAACGCCAGGGTGGTTAAGGACCCCAGTAGCATACTTCCCAACTTTTTGAGATTAGAAAGAGGGACACTTTAAGACACATCCCTGCCACACCCCTAATCACACCCCTGCCACACCCCTAGTCACTGATACCAGAAAGAAATCAGATGTAAAAGACACAATTATACAATTCAGACCACACCAGTCCTCTTCATCACCATTAGTTCTACTTCATTTTAACATTTAAAAATCTCGCTAATATTATAAATGAGAAAGTTCAGATGTTTGTTACTCGATCACACAACAATGGCTGATTGGATTTGAATGAAATTTGACACACATAGTACATTACCTGGAATAACATATAGGATACTTTTTATCCCCATAACCAAAAAGTGGGCGGAGACAAATACAACTTCACTGGGAAAATGTAAACTGCAGCCATTCTTACACTGTTAATGGCAGGGTTCTCAAACTTTGCACAGATGGTCAGTGGGTGACTGAGATTAATATTTGAAAACTTTCATGGGGCCCTATGAATGTTCACACCCCTTCCCTTGCTACCTCTTGGTGCCCTTCACGGCCTTGGGGCCCATCTCACAAGGGTCATCATGATCTTCACACCCATAACAAGTGTAACCACAAGAACACCTGATGTGAAGTATAGTCCCCTGTATCAGAGGAAGGGAAGTTTAGTAGTTGGGGCCCCCCCTCAGCCCTAGGCTCCCCTGCGATCACAGGTGCTACTCCCTTCTAGTATCGCCCTGGTGCAATAGGATTGTATGAGGGGATTTGGGAGTGAGAGGTTCTGTCTTTCTGCTAGATTGGAGGTATGGCAGGAAAGAGAATCATTGGCATAGGAGTTTATTATTTAGATCATCTGTAGTAGTGACTGTCTCTGGTCTGCATGCTTGCTACTGCTGGTCATCCCATACTGGTTAAACAGTGACATGCTTTGCTGTTATCGTTAAATGGGACAGTAGCTCATAATTAAATTATGCTCCATAATTGAGTTCCATGCTAAGCCATGTACCTGTCTCTACGGTTACACTTTAAAGTACTGCAGGAAGTTGGCAGCAGATATTCCTAATGAGCTGCTCACATGCGTTGAGGCCAAAGAGGAATACATTATGCATTTTTATTTCCAGCATTATGCCACGGTGTAAGATTTACACCCCGGAATGTGGAAAGTTGTCGGGATCAGCTAAAATGCTCTGCTGATGAAACAAATTGCTCGGTTCTTGTCTTTAATGCAGCAAAAATGGAATGCCCGGCCAGCGCCACTCTTTGGAATATTTTGCTGAGCGGTCCCCATAGCCCGTTGTCTGCAGTAAAAGGCTTGCTTAATGAGAGGTGGGCTCTGAGAATGGGGCTGGGCACCTCTCTTTGGAATATATTTCTGAGCGGTCCCCATAGTCCGTTGTCTGCAGTAAAAGGCTTGCTTAATGAGAGGTGGGCTCTGAGAGTGGGGGAGGGCCAATGAGAGCTCAGGTTATTTGATTTTCGTTCTGCTGAGTTGGACGTTAATCATAACTTGTGGGTAATGACCCCCCTGGAGACCCGACAATAGCTTCAGAATGGAAAATTGAGAAAGTGGAAGAGAGGCATGCCTGAGAGACTGAACAATATTGGACTTCCCATATCAGCAGCCTTCTCCTGAGAAGGTTCCTTTCATCATCATCATCAGTGTTATTATTAGTACCATTAAAGAGAATCTGAAGCCTAAAAAATACCTCTTTTTACTGCGCAGTCCTGTTCAGCATTAACACCATAGCTGATACGCTGCATCCCCACGGCAGAATTCCACGACTTTTTAGGTCATGGATTTTGCTGCCCGGGGGAGGCAGAGCTTTGCGCTGTAGATCTGCCTCCAGGCCAGTCAATCCTCACTGATCACCGCCTCTCCTCGCCACTCTCATTGAAAGAAGACTGAGAGGGGCGGGGCGAGGCGGAGATCGGCGGATATTGACTGGAGCAGAGGCAGAGCTACAGCGTAAAGCTCTGCCTCCTCCAGGAAGTGAACGGAGGATTTTGCCCCGGGGATTTTGGGGTATAAATCCCTTGTTCTGCCGCGGGATAGCGGCGTATCAGCTATGGTGTTAATGCTGAACATGACTGCGTAGTAAAAAGAGGTATTTTTTGAGGCTTCATACTCTCTTTAACCACTTAAGCCCTCAGTCGTTTTCACTTTATGCATCCGAGCAATGTTCACCTCCCATTCATTAGCCTATAACTTTATCACTACTTATCACAATGAACTGATCTATATCTTGTTTTTTCCGCCACCAATTAGGCTTTCTTTGGGGGTTACATTTTGCTAAGAGCTACCTTAATGTAAATGCATTTTAACAGTAAGAATAAGAAAAAAACTTAAAAAAATTCATTATTTCTCAGTTTTTAGCCATTATATTTCTAAAATAATACATGCCTCCATAATTAAAACCCACGTATTGTATTTGCCCATATGTCCCGGTTATTACACCGGTTAAATTATGTCCCTATCACAATGTATGGCGACAATATTTTATTTGGAAATAAAAGAGCATTTTTTCCGTTTTGCATCCATCAATATTTACAAGCTTATAAAAAAAAAAAAAATATTTCATCTTTACATACCGGTAGATATTTAAAAAGTTTAGACCCTTAGGTAAATATGTATGTGTTTTTTTTTTATTGTAATTTTATTTTTAAACATTTTATGTGTGTATTTTTGGGAGGGTGGGATGTAAATAGTGTTTGATTTGGGGAAATATATGTGTATTGTAATTTTTTTTTTAGTTTTAGATGTAGTTTTACTTTTTGGCCACAAGATGGCAACCTTGAGTTTGTTTACATGACGTCACTAAGCATAACATGTACGCTTAGAGGGACATAGGAGTCAGAAAAAGCAAAGCTTCCGAGAGAAGCGGTCGCTTTTTCTGCGCGGGAGAGGAATCAGTGATCGGGCACCATGGCCTGATTCATTGATTCCTGGGCTAACGAATCCGCGGCCGGGAGTGCGTGTGCACGCGCGCGATCAGCCGCGGGAGCGCGCATGTCCTCCTTGACGTTTTTATACGTCAAGGAGGACAAAGTGGGACTTCTTTTTATTTATACCATGTTCTTTTCATACTATAAAAAAAAAAATGTCAAAACGTCTTTATGCACCATACATGATGGTAAGTATGCAGGGCTGGATCATCCATCTGGCAACCTAGGCAGGTGCTTAGGGCCCAGTAGGTGTCAGGGGGCCCACCAGCCACCTACTTTGACATCTCTTAGCTAACCAAAATGACCACAAGGGGGTCCAAACTCTACCACCCTGCCTACAGCCCCAATACATTGTTTTCCTCCCCCACTCCATCGTCCCTCCTCCCCTCCCCATAGCAGCAGAGGAAGGAAGATTGAGTGCAGAGCAGAGGATGTAGTTTGGATGGTACTTGGAGATCAGTGAGAAGATGTACAGGGGAGAGATTGCAGAGAGCTTTGTAGGTTAGAGTTTGAAGTCCTAGTCCTCTGACTGTTAACCAATGAAGAGCTTCACAGAGAAGAGCAGAAGATGAGGAGCAGGAAGAGAGATGGGTGAGTTGAATGGACTACTTCATTATAGATTGGAGGGATGGAAGCCTGTTAGTAGGTAGGCCGCAGAGCAGTGATTGGGGAACAAAAGTTATAGCGGTGTTCTTGTCATTTATTGTTAGATCGCCGCTGGACCCCACCAAGTTGTCTCCCCCCCCCCCCCCACACACACACACTGTTCCCCGGGGCCCCCTCACATGTAGCAGGATTAACACTCACTGCCTGTCCCAGTGGGCAGCGGCTGCACCATCCATGCACTCTTAACCATGCTGGCTGCCTCTCTATCCGACGCATGTTTACACATAACTTGCGGTGGACTGGATAGAGATGAGGCAGACAGCATGGCTGAAGAGTGCACAGATGGGGCAGCCGCCACCCACCGGGACAGCCACTGAGTAATTAATGCTGCTACATGTGAGGGGGGCCCTGGGGAGCAGAGGGGTAATGATCATAGAGGGAGGGGTTAGGTGGGCCCCAGCTTAACTTTACCCCAAGCCCCTGGGCCCCCTTAAAAAAGCCTTGAGTTTTAGAAAGCAAGAGGCCATGAAAGAAGATACAGCAGACAGTCAAGAACGACATAAGTACAGATACAGAACCACGGAACCATGTGTATTTTATACTGGGGATCGGACTACCAGCACTGTGAACAGGGGCATAACTAGAAAACACTGGGCCCCCTGCGAAACTCTGGATGTCCCCCTCCCCACCACCACAAGACCTTCTGAACACTGAACAGGGACTGTCTACAAATCTTTGTCTACAAAACTGTGTATGATTCCTTATCAGTGCCTAAAAACAATGAACACCAAGAGCCCCAATAGTGTAATATGTACTGGTAAATAGTTACTAGACATAGTAAATATTAATACTCACAAACCAGAGTTACCATTAGGCAACCACTGGGAGATTTTCCTGACCCCACTCAGGAATAAGAAGTCGCTCCCTGTAGGTGAGTAAAAGAGGGTTTAACCCTCCACCCAGGGTGGACTCAATATTATGCAGGAGAACAGAGGCGCCAAAAGGATAAAAGGAAGCTAAATGAGCTTAAAAGCCAAATTCTTGGTAAATAGAGGAGGTAGTGGTGGACTTGCCTCCTCCAAGTAGACACACAACGACTGTAGTAAAGACAGTCAATATATTTTATTAATTAACTCCAAAAATGCAACGCGTTTCGCAGGTTTGATCCCGCTTCATCAGGCAAGAACAACGGAGCAATAGCATATGTGGTCAGTAGAAGAGCCAGGCACCTCTGCCTGAGCAGATGCAGTCAGTCATTAGAACAATTATGCAGAGAGCAGAGAGTTTTTTTCTCCTTGCCCTTAGTTGTCAGGCTCTCAGGACAGGAAAAAGAAACTTCTCCCCCCATGGGGCCCCCTGCGGCTTCTGGGCCCCCTGCAGCTGCATCCCTTGCAGGGTCTATTGTTACGCCTCTGACTGTGAGTATAATAGGCCACCTAGAGCTGCATTTTAAGAACAGCCACAGTGCAAGAAAGAGCAGCTTGCTAATGATTACCACTATTCACACCACATACAGAAGTAATCATTACCGCTACAGGAAACAGCTGCTGTCTGCAAGCTAGAATAGTATGGTTATGTAAAATTAATAGGCTCACTGTAAATCAGCAGCTCTGGACGTCTGCTTGGCTTTTCAGGGACAAAAAGGAATGATTTGCATATTCACTTATTAGGCAGGAGTGGTGCATCATGGGAGTTTCTTCTTGCTCGCATAAAGATGAATGATTGTTTCTGTTTTGGCGAATTTATATTTAGCATATATATTTTTCAGTAATGGAGCTTTTAGGTACACTCGCCATACCGCCGCAAACGACGGGTCCGTTATACCCTCCCGCTGGGCGGACGTTCAGCCGACAGTAGCACGCGTGTACGCGCTGTCGGCAGACTGATAAGGATGTTTCTGAACGATCCGCTGAGCGAGGTGAAAATAAACTGATGAGATAAACAATTATATTTATCCTCCTACGTCTAAAAATGACTTTTTAAGTATCCCAGGTATATTTATTTTATATTTAAACATTTACAATGTAGGTTGAATGTTTGACTGTCTCTAATCAGTGGCAGCCTATTAAGAGCCCCAGAGTTAGAAAAAGGTTAATAGTTCACGTATTTTATCTCTCCCCTGCCCTCAGAAGTTGTATTCTGCCAGGAAAACTTTTATGGCTGTAATTTGCTTATCAGTGATGTTATCTATATTCCCAACAAGCTACCGACAAGACATTAGCTGTCACTTGCATGCCTGAAAATTAACTCTTTCAGGCAGCACAATAAAACAAGTAAAACAGCCTGGTTATTAATATGCTTTGCACTGTACATATACATGGGTATCTCATCAAGTCACATGTTTCCTCAGGTACACTTTAAATCAGTAGAGTTCTGAAACACGACCTCCTCCAGCAGCAAGACGGCCATAGCCATCTTTATCTGAAGTGTTCAAAAACTCTTCGGCCACAGAGTTTGAAAAACTTCAGAACAAAATGCTTCAGTGGAAGGTAGGGGGGGGGGGGGGTGCAGAGTTTCAGAGCTCTAATTATTTATGGGCAGCAGGTAAATTACTACTGCTGACAACCACCAATACATGCAGCTCACCTCTGCTCTGAAATAGCGCTTTGCATGAAAGGAATTCAAAACTATAACTAAAGTACTCTTTTACTAGATAATCTGTAAAACTCCTACTTGTCAAGTGCTAACTAAATGCCATATTAATCCATAAATTGCACTGATGAAGTCAAGCCAGAAACAGCATTCTGAAAGTTTAATTAGTATGACCCTTTACAATTAATAGAATACAGCCATATTGCACACCAGAGGCTCTGGACTGTCTTTTCAGGGACATAAAGGAATGATTTGCAAATACACTCAATTTTGAAAAAGTGATGCATCATGTTCCCTCTTGCTCACATAACGCAGAATTATTGCAAATACATTCTGTTATAAGAAGTCAATTTTATAATTACTGTGCTGATTTTTAGCAAGGGAGCTGTTAGACTCTTATAAGGTCCTAGTGTTTCTGGTTCAACGTGACTTGAAGGATCAGGGCCGGGCGAGGCAAGAGAGGCTCCAGCCTCAGGGCGCAGTGTAGTAGGGAGGGCGCTCAACTCACTCATTTATCATTCCCGTATTGTGTTTGAAGCAGAGAGAAACAAGAAAAGGTTATACATGGCAGTGACTGCAAGCCAGATAACTAGAGACTAAGGTGCTTGGAGGGGGTGGGGTGTCGTGGGGCACCTCTTAGTCTCATAGCAATCAGTGTGTGCTAGCTGAGGTGGGGAGGGATGGAGGGACGCACTTTGGTGTCTCAGCCTTGGGTGCTGGAGGACATTGTCCCGGCTCTGTGAAGGATACATGAGGTGAAAGAAAGGAGTGCGGCTTTACTTACCATGGGCTTCTTCCAGCCCCTAGAAGTGTAACCATTTCAGTGCTGAAGGTCCCCTCTTCCCTTCTGTAAGATCACGACCCACACCTGGATGGTGGCATCTGCACATGCGCAGGTACACCTCTCATGTTCGTGCTCAGTACACAAAGCCACGAGTGCGCGATCACAAGAAGTGAGTGGTGTGCCAGAGCATGCGCAGAAGCCCACGACCCAGCCACGGATCACTATCTTATGGAGGGGATAGCGGCAGCCTGGAGAACAGGGGAACTTCTACACTAGAATGGTTAGAATTCTAGAGGCTGGAAGACGTTCCAGATAGGTAAGGCTGCACGCCTTTCTATCACCGCATGTATCCTTTAACTAGGTACTCTGTGGAATGGTCTATGGCGGCGACCTAAAAAAGTGAAAGTCCACCTGTCTATCCCCTGGTAGAAATGATTGCCCAAAAAATGCTCTGTAGCCGATTTCTCTTTCAGATGGGCAGAGAATACGGAGGTTGCCAATCAGCAAGAAAGCAAATTTATATTTCGGACTCTATAAACAGCTAATGCAGCAACTCGGGCCCCTTTTACACGGAAAATCGTGATCACCATTGCAAATGTGCTACAATAAATATTTTCTTCATTTAAGTGCTGTTTTTGCCGTGATTTGTGGCAGCTATTTAGCTATAGAGGCAAATCACAAGCGCAGAAAAAAATGCAGCATGCAGCGCTTTCTCGAATCATCGTAAATCATGTCGCGGCTGGAAAAAGGAACAGAACGGTGCACTTGCAATCAGCAAAAGTGCTCCTATAACTGAATCGGAGCGCAACCAGTGGAAAAGTGCCCAAAGGGCCTGTCCACTCTTGTGTATTAAAAAAAAATGCATAAAAAACACTGTCAAAATCTTAGAAGCGCATACAAAAGCACGTGTTTATATGCATGGACGCCTTTTTAATGCATGTTTAATGCGTTTTTGCAGTGTTATAAGATGGTTTTATTTATCTCAAGACCTGGGAGAGAAGAGCCTGGTGCACTGTGGGAGAAAAAAACACAGTACCCTGCATTCTGGTGAGTTGCTTGAAACATATCCATTGACTTTCATTACATGTGTTTTTACCCCAAAAAATATCCTTCTTTGCATTGTGTTCACGCACCAAACGGCAGTTTCTAGGCTAAATTTCACCCAGGACGAGGGTGTAAAAATTGAACCTCCCAACCCCCCGTAGAGCCAGGTATAGGTGCCCGCAGTATAGGTTAGCTACGTAGGTGCCTCCAGTATAGGGTAGCCCGTATAGTTGCCACCAGTATAGGTTAGATAGGTAGGGTCCGGCAGTATAGGTTAGATAGGTAGGTGTCCGCTGTATAGGTTAGATAGGTAGGTAGGTAGGTGCCTCGTGCCTGCAGTATAGGCTAGTTAGATAGGTGTCTGCAGTATAGGTTAGATAGGTAGGTGCCTGCAGTATAGGTTAGATAGGTAGGTGTCCGCCGTATAGGTTACATAGGTAGGTGCACTGCAACGGTGGGGGTGGCGGACATAGTAGTTATAACTCTCCTTCCTTCCGTCGATCCCAGCATCTGTCTCATTGGTAACAGTGACCCTGTGTAGACATGTGATCACGTCATCACAGGGGGCGCTGTTACTATTCCTAGGAGAGGAAGGAGAGTGAAGTTGAAGAAAGGTGAGTTGTAACTGCTATGTCCTCTCCTCCCGCCGCTGCGCCCCCCCCCCCCCTCCTGCCGCTCAATCCAGCGCCCTGGGCAATGTTACGTTTCGCACGCCCATAGAAACGGGACTGGCACCAAAGCGCATTGCTTGAGTGTAGACTTTAGAAAACGCTTTCTTTGCACTTTACAATGTCCTTGCAGATTGCAGTGTGCATTGCTGAAATTTGCAACATACAAGTGTTGACAGGCCTTAAAGGAAGGCACTGAATGGGATTGGGCACTGGATTAACAGTAGTAACTGATTATGAGCTCTTAGAAGGCATGGACGCCTCTGACAGACTCCTGTTAATTGCCTGAAGAATCGGGTGAAACACTTGCAAAACGTGTCCCACTGTTTCGTAAAAGTATACAATAAAATTTGCCTGAATTAGTCAATTCGAGTCTTCAATGTAAAGGTAAGTCTACCACTACCTCCCATTTTTAATCTGTTTTTAGTGTATTTTCTTTCTTCCTGGCACCTCTGTTTACCATCTAACCTATAAGTTTGTTCACCCTTGGTGCAGGGGTGTACCCCCTATTTTCCAATTTACAGAGAGCAACGTCTTAACCCAAGTGGGGTCGAGTGTAATCTTCCCGCCTGCCTATGCAGGTGAAACTAGAAAAAATTAAAATATTGTGCATAAGTCAAGTTACTTCAGTAATTTAACTTAAAGGGTGAAACGAATACATCTAATAGACTAATTACATGCAAAGAGAGGTATTTCAAGCCTTTATTTGTTATAATTTTGATGATTATAGCTTACAGCTTATGAAAACCCCAAAATCAGAATCTCACACCATTAGAATATTGTGAAAATGTTCAGTATTCTAGCCTCAAAGTGTCACACTGTAATCCATTAATTAATTCAAAACACCTGCAAGGGTTCCTATTTCATACTGTATATTAGTTTCACAATATTCAGATTTTTGAAGTTTCATCTGTACAGTGGTTGCCTAAGCAGCGACCCTTCCTTGTGTGTATTAGTGATGACCGTAATCCGCGAATTATGATTACACAATTTTCGCATACATTTTCGCAATTTTGCCTATATGTAATTACGATTTATACATTTAATTTATTTCGCATAAAATTTAGTGTAATTTTTGCGTAATTTTGTGCCCACTTTGGCAATGAATAGCAAAGCCTTCATACATGCTATTGACATCAAAATTGCTATATATGTTAAGGAGACTTCTGTAACAAAATTTTGAGCCTTATTTCTTCTATCCTATAAGTTCCTATGCCTGTTCTAATGTGCTCTGTCTAACTGCAGCCTTTTCTAGTTGTAATAAATCTTATCTTCTTTCCTCTGTTGTCTCTGTCGGGCTCAAGCTGGAATGTGTGGAATGTGCAGCACTGCTTGTTATTGGCAGAAGCTTTACACACCCTCTCCAAGCTCTGCATGAGTCACACAGTGAGCTGTTCTCAGCCTATCATACTCTGGTTAGAAGCCATGTCATTTGTTTGTAAACACTGCCTAAAAATGGCAATTACAAGCCAGGATTGCAGCAGGGAGTGGCAGAAACAGCACAGAGGGGCACAGGAGAACATAATGAAAAGAATGGCTTTTTATTGTAAACATTTTAGAGTACAGATTCTCTTTAAGGAGAATAGTGGGTACAAGTAAAAAAAAAAAAAGATTTTTTTTCAAAAGACCTTGTAGTTTTTGAGGACATCGATTTTTATAATGCAAAGAAAAAATGGTTTTTAAACTCAGAAAAATTACATTTTAAAAAACATTTTTCTTTGCATTTTTAAAAATCGATTTTCACAAAAACTACAAGGTCTTTTTTGAAAAATTATTTTTTTGTCTTGTACCCACTACTCTTCTTAACATATGTAGCAATATTGGTAGCAATAGCATGTATGGGGGATTTGCTATTAAAGGAAAACTTAAGTCAGCTGAAAAAAATGACTTTTACTCACCCGGGGCTCTCCTCAGCCCCTTGCAGCTGAACGGTGCCCTCGCCGTGTCCCTCCGATGCGCCTGGACTCGCCGGCGGCCACCTCCGGTTTGGCCGTCACCGGCCGACAGGCTGGGAACGCGGCTGATTATCCGCATCCCCGGCCGCAATAGCATTATAGAGGGCGCTATTGCGGCCGGGGACGCGGATAATCAGCCGCGTTCCCAGCCTGTCGGCCGGTGACGGCCAAACCGGAAGTGGCCGCCAGCGAGACCAGGCGCATCGGAGGGACACGGCGAGGGCACCGTTCAGCTGCAGGGGGCTGAGGAGAGCCCCGGGTGAGTAAAAGTCATTTTTTTCAGCTGACTTAAGTTTTCCTTTAACCACTAAAGTCGGTGAAAAATTATGCAAAATTATGAAATATTACTATTATATATGAAATGAATTACGATTTTCTCTGAAATGTCGCATTATGATTGTCATGAACAATATGGAAAGTCGTGCGTAATCGCCAACAATTTCCGTGTAATCCAGCAGAGCTAATGTCAGTTTTACTTTTATATGGACTTGGGGTTTTTTTCTCCTCTACTTTCTTTTTTGCTTTCTCACCATCACCCACATTGAATGTGAGCATAATTACTCAACCACTTCACACCTAAGTGAGAGCAAATGGTCCTTTCATTAGTAACCAGAGATTGTCCTCAAAGGCAGTTTAAAAAAAACTTCCCTCTAAAAAGTTCCCTCGGAAATGTGAATTTAGAAAATAGGAACATCCCATGTATTAATAACTCGATATGGTGCTATCACAGACTTAAAACAAATACATTTTCCGGTTTATAAAAATTAGAATAATAACGCGGTTAACTTATGACATTGTAACGGCTATGGAAACCGAGTTATTCAGCGTTCACTGACCACACAAGATAACCTATCCAAATTTAGTGTAATTTAATCAAACATCGGCCACAGGTTACAAATCTGCCCTCGGATTCGCTGTGCAACATTCCAGACAGAAATGGTGCAGGTTATTGGTAAATAGTGTCATTCGGTGCGTGTACAAAACCCTGCCTATACTGCTCCATAGGGGGTAGAAATGCCCATCTTTTACTAAAACACAGCCCACCAACCACCAAGGCAGATTTTATAAAAATCTGGACCCTCAGCCACCATCTTTGTGTTCCAAAATTCCACCGACAAAGAATTTTCTCCATGCATGCATTCCTAGGAGGACCGGGCGCATACCATATAAGGACTTGTGATGTCAATGCCTGCATTTGAACTGGACTTTATTTTTTTCAATTTTTTTCTATCCCACATGGACTGCATTCAGTTAAGTAAACAGTTCACAGTTATTCCCTTTTTGATTTAAAGCTTTGTGTGTATATGTTAATTAGTGTATGTATATGTGTGTAAAGCATTTTTGATATTAAAAGGTTTAAAAATCGTTTAACGGTTATGACCTGTTCCTGAACATACACACTCATACTTACTCTGAAAGCATTACCTTGTGTTCTATAGTATTTTGCATCTACGTATGCTTGAATCGGGCACAGATAGACAGATCTCGCGCCGATCCCTGCATACTGCAAAGGGTTAAGTTACAGTATTCTCAGTGTGTTAATATAGGTATAGCCGTGCGCTGACTCGCACGTGGTGGCAAACATTTGAATTGGATGCGTGTGGTGGATCCTTTGGAGTCAGAATGCTCCTCTCGGCTAGTCGGTTCATACATTGCAATTCACATATGGGCATCTATACGCAAAGTGACAGCGAGATCGAGTTTCTGAATCTGAGCGATTAACCCAATCAAGGATCGGCCCTTGCGGTCCTTGACAACGATTACGATGCGTGATTGCGAATTTCGATGCAAAATTTCACATATACAAAATTTTGGCCCACCACTGGTGTGTATTCATTCACATTGATTTATTCTATGCCACGTGACTTTAACCCTTTTGGGACCAGCTACCTAACCCCCCTTAAGGACCAGGCATTTTTGGTGAAAGTGGGGGCGTGTTTGGGGGTTAGGGCAGCCGGATCCCTGCAGGGTCTTGCTGGGCATAGTGTCCCCTGTGTGGCCAGGTGCCCCCCCTTTAGTCAGCAGCCATCACTCACCTTCCAGGCTCCAGTGATGAGCCGCAGCGGATCCCTCTGCTCCAGCCGGCATCTCTGCTCCTACTGCCGCTCAGTTCAGGCTCGCAGCTTGATGACCTCATCAAGCCGGGACCCGGTGCTGACGTCAGAAGGAGCAGAGATGCCAGTAAGAGCGGTGGGGGGCGCCGATCATCGCGGGAACGACAGGGAGGTGAGTGGATCCTCTTCTTTCCCCCCTACCACCGCAGCTGTCAAATTGATCACTACGATCCGCCGGCGATCATAGTGATCACGTGATCAGCAGCCATACGCGATGGCTGCTGATCACTGAGGGGAGATGTCAGCTGTCATATGACAGCTTAATCTCCCCTCCCCGGTGCGCACGATCGCGTCGGGACGGTTTGTTAGCGCGGACGTTGAATTAACATCCCATCAGGGCGGTAGCACCACCTGCTGGACGTAGATTCAACCTACGTCGGTCCCTAATAGGTTAACATACTACACTATTACGGGCTCTCGATTTCCTTTTTGTTTTTACAAGTACCTGTGGCCCAGAGGCTCAGGTGCAGCTGCAACCTCAGCATCCCATTGCTACGCCCGGATTCCCCGTATCTGAGATAAAATATCATTAAATGGTCATATCACATTGCCACTCTGCTACATCCCACATAATGGATAAAAC
This sequence comes from Hyperolius riggenbachi, assembly GCF_040937935.1. NCBI lineage: Eukaryota > Metazoa > Chordata > Amphibia > Anura > Hyperoliidae > Hyperolius > Hyperolius riggenbachi. The sequence goes on along the minus strand of NC_090651.1, from coordinate 322,208,274 downwards.
CATCAGGCCATTATGTAGTTGGCATATCAGCGTCTTCCCGCTGTGAGCTAATGGGACAAGATGGAGGATTGAGAGCGTGCAAGCAGGCAGTGACAGATGAGATGCATAAATGAGCAGAGGGCTCCACTAGAGCCGCAATAGCTTGGTTGTGAATCAATGTGGATAAGTCCAGAGCATATGGTGCGGCTAATCTGTGCTTCTCACTTCCATCCTGGCCAAACGCAATGCAATGTTAGCATCTTCACGCCAAATGAACAAGCCCCGGTGATAGCGGAGGACATGTGCCGCCTCTATAGGAAAGTCAGAATGGCCAAACTTTATCCAAGCCTTCAATATCAATATACTTCAAAACAGAGCGTTAGTCAAAACAAAATGTAAAGTGGAGCTGAACTCTTGCACAGGACAGAAGGAAAACATAGAGAAATGTATCCTCTATGTATTGTGAGAGTTTAGTCTGTCGAATTCTCCCTCATCTGTGACTAATCGCAACTGTAATTAGATCTCTCAGCTGTGTCAGGTCAGGAATCTCCTCTGCTTCCGCAGAGAAGCTAATTTGTAAACACAGGATGTTAGCCCTATGTCTGCTTCCATGAAAGCAGGAAGTAGACACAGTGCAGATTTATTGCAGGATTTATATCAGCTGTAATAAAGAAATGTTACTGTTTATTTTTTTCCCCCTCACTGTTTAAGTGTTTGTTCCCACCAGGTAAAAACACTTCATTATCTGCACCCGCATGCAGTTGCAGATCTATACGACTCGCGGTTCTACTTAGGGTGACACCCTGGGCCGTATGCAATTCACTTTTTCACCTGAGTTTTCTCCTAGGTGATATTTATAAACTTGTCAATAAAATGGCCTTTTAAGCCACCAGAAAGCTAGAAAATACTCAACATAATTTTGATAGTACTATTTCACCAACTTTTTAGTACTTTTTTTAGTTGAAAAGCGCTGAAAAGTTATTTTAAATCAGAGATGAAAAATTATCTCCTGGGAGAAAAGTCAAGTGAAAAAGTGAATTGCATATGGCCCCCTGTCTCACCAATGTGTTTGCATATTTGCTAAATTGTGAACCTGCTGCTGCACACGTTGTTTAAGAGGCCTGCATGCGGTTCAATGCAAGTAATCGGTACCCTCATTTGCGTTACATAGTTACATAGTTACTTTGGTTGAAAAAAGACATACGTCCATCGAGTTCAACCAGTACAAAGTACAACTCCAGCCTGCTCCCTCACATATCCCTGTTGATCATAAAATCCCTGGATTAACATCATTGGCATTACCTAGTAATTGTAGCCATGGATGTCATTCAACGCAAGGAAAGCATCTAAGCCCCCTTTAAATGCAGGTATAGAGTTTGCCATAACGACTTCCTGTGGCAATGCATTCCACATCTTAATCACTCTTACTGTAAAGAACCCTTTCCTAAATAAATGGCTAAAACGTTTTTCCTCCATGCGCAGATCATGTCCTCTAGTCCTTTGAGAAGGCCTAGGGACAAAAAGCTCATCCGCCAAGCTATTATATTGCCCTCTGATGTATTTATACATGTTAATTAGATCTCCTCTAAGGCGTCTTTTCTCTAGACTAAATAAACCCAGTTTATCTAACCTTTCTTGGTAAGTGAGACCTTCCATCCCACGTATCAATTTTGTTGCTCGTCTCTGCACCTGCTCTAAAACTGCAATATCTTTTTTGTAATGTGGTGCCCAGAACTGAATTCCATATTCCAGATGTGGCCTTACTAGAGAGTTAAACAGGGGCAATATTATGCTAGCATCTCGAGTTTTTATTTCCCTTTTAATGCATCCCAAAATTTTGTTAGCTTTAGCTGCAGCGGCTTGGCATTGAGTACGATTATTTAACTTGTTGTCGATGAGTACTCCTAAGTCCTTCTCCAAGTTTGATGTCCCCAACTGTATCCCATTTATTTTGTATGGTGTTAGACCATTGGTACGACCAAAATGCATGACTTTACATTTGTCAACATTGAATTTCATCTGCCATGTATGTGCCCATATAGCCATCCTATCCAGATCCTGTTGCAATATAACACTATCTTCCTTAGAGTTGATGATTCTGCACAATTTTGTATCATCTGCAAAAATAGCAACATTGCTCACTACTGTATCCACTAGGTCATTAATAAATAAATTGAAGAGCACTGGACCCAGTACAGACCCCTGTGGGACCCCACTGCTAACAGTCTCCCATTTTGAGTATGATCCATTGACCACAACTCTTTGTTTTCTGTCCATTAGCCAGTTCCCTATCCAAGCACACAGACTCTTCCCCAGTCCTTGCATCCTCATCTTTTGCACCAGACTTTTGTGGGGAACAGTGTCGAATGCCTTAGCAAAGTCTAAGTATATCACATCTACAGCATTCCCAATATCCATATTAGCATTCACTACCTCATAAAAGCTGAGCATGTTAGTCAAACAGGACCTGTCTTTAGTAAACCCATGTTGATGCTGAGAAATAAGATTATTTTCTACTATGAAATCATGTATAGTATCTCTTAGTAACCCCTCAAATAGTTTGCATACAACTGATGTTAAGCTTACAGGTCTATAATTTCCTGGATCTGATTTTTTGCCCTTCTTAAATAATGGGAAAACGTGGGCTGTACGCCAATCCACTGGGACTCTGCCAGTTGCAAGAGAGTCACAAAAGATAAGATAAAGGGGTTTATCTATAACTGAACTTAATTCCCTTAGGACCCGAGGATGCATGCCATCCGGGCCAGGTGCCTTGTCTATTTTTAATTTATTTAGTCTTGCCTTTACTTCTTCCTGCGTTAAGTATTTAATATTACAGTTAGAAGATTGAGACTCTTCCGCCTCTGTAATTTGCAACAGTGCTGTTTCCTTTGTAAAGACAGAAGCGTTGAACCGCATTGAACAAAAAATACACAGTACCGTATAGCATGGCAAAAGACATTCCATGCAAGTCTGAAGGTAAGAGGCCAAGGCCCATATGCAATTCACTTTTTCACCTGAGTTTTCTCCTAGGTGATAATTTTAAACTTGTTGTCAATAAAAATGCTTTTTAAGCCACCAGAAAGCAAGAACATACTCAAAATAATTTTCACATGACTTTTTCACCTACTTTTTGGTACTTTTTTAGTTGAATATTGCTAAAAGGTTTTATAAATCGAAGATGAAAAATTATCTCCTAGGAGAAACCTTAGGTGAAAAAGTGAATTGCATATGGCCCCAAGGGTTAAGAATCCAAGTCTCTAACAGTCTCTCTGTCTGCAGTGGGCACAGCATAACACTCATTGATAACTAATCAGAAGTCATAAAACTCCTGTGTGGGCGACAAAACGACTAGTGAGAGCAGGGAACAGATAGCTCAAGATTTCTTAGTATTGCAGTTGAATACACATAAAACAAGACTAATGGATTCCGGGGAAGTCCTATTCAGGATTAGGACTACAGATACAATGGTGAATTTTATCAGCTTATTTTCACTTCATGTTTACTTTAAAGCCAAAGTCCATTTTTTTGTCTTTTTTTATTTATTTATTTAATTATACACACGCCTCCCTTCTCTTCCTCCAAGATTTTCTGTACTTTATATAATTATAGTTTTGAATAGCATGGAAAGGGATTTGAAACTTGTTAGGTTATTATAATTTTTTGTGTCCCCACTGGAGATATTTTACCTTGTTTCCTACCCATGGGACTTCCATGGATTTTTGTGGATTCCACATGCAATCTGAGGCAAAGGATCAACACAACAGCCAGGCAAATGACACATTTTAAAGGTAAGTCAGCAATGCCTCATGAGACCTGATTAGAGACACCTACACTTTTTCCCCTATGCTATCAAGGCATTTTGTATTGACCCGAGGAAGCGGGCCATGACCCACAAAATGTGTTGTCAGATTGCTTTTTGAGAATAAAAAAAATTCCAGTTGAACTGGAGTCTATATTTTCTGGGGTGGTAATCGATTACCTCTCTTTTTTTATTTCCAATTTAAAACACTAAAATAGAACACACATTGGGTGCCTCCATCCAACCCATTACATTTTAAAAGTAAGTCAGCAATGCCACATGAGCTCTTCCTGAAGTGTCATCATTAGATTGAAACCTCAATATGAATAATACAGTATTTAAGACACCTTCCAAAATTGTTTGTCCAATGAAAGTCAGGCTTCTTTCAATAATATTTCAAAGTATGTTGTAAGCAAGAGAGAATCAGTATGCAAGATGACACACAATTTCCCATCTAACTAGGAAGTGATTTTATTGAGCACACACTTTATTTCTTATATTTCTCTCTCTGATATTTTTCATTTCATTCATGCTAGATTCTTTGTATCCTAAATTTGCTTTGGAAAATGCTAGTGCAGCTTTTTACTGGACTCCTTCCATTGACTTCTTGCTGTAACACAACCTCCAACCCCTGTGGTCTGGGTTGCCGAGCAACTGGGAAAGGAAGGCTTCCAAAAACCTCCCGGATGCAGAATCACACTGACAACAGGCTCACTGACCAGGAACTACAGAACCAGATGAATAATATTTCAAGTGGGAGACACAAAAACATCCTTTCTTAAAGCCCAACCAAGTAAATGATATCAGTAATTATGATGAAAAGTATATAGAGATGGCGTATTGCAGTAAAATGGTGGATATAACACCCTCTTCATGGAAGAAATATGCTTGGAACTGCAATACAGCTTGCTTCCTGCTCTATCTGGATTTATCTAATGGTTGAGTCAATTAGTGATAAGCACAAATTTCACATAGTCGTAATCTTGCATTGAAATTCGCAAATACGATGCAAAATTTACTTCCTCTGAAATTGTAATCAGGAACCGTAATTTCGCATTATTACGTAATTTTTATGTCATTTTGTGTCAACTTTAGCAGTTAATAGCACAGCCCCAATATATACCATTGACACAAAAATTGCTAAACATGTTAAGAAGAATAGTACTGTATATAATCGAGTATAAGTCTAGAAATTTAGGCCTGATTCACTTTATAAAAGTATAGGTGTCGGCTCATTCACGAGTCATGGGCAACACTGAGCACACTGAGTAATGTGTGTACTAATAGCAACATTCCCATTTGCAGCAATTTACTCTGTGGTGGTAAGTGATACTTGGAAGAAAGGAAATGGGTTGTTAGGGTTGAATATTGGAGTCGACTTATACACGAGGTCGACTTGTATTTGAGTATATACCATAGGTAACATTTTTTCAAAAAGAAAAAATTAGTTTTTGAGAAAATCAAGTTTAAAAATGCAAAGACATTTTTTTTTTAACTTTTAGAAGAATTAGTTTGAAAAACATTTTTCCTTTGCAATTTTGGTAACTTGCATGTTGGCTTTGCTATTAACTGCTAATGTCGGCACAAAATTACACGAAAATTACAAAATATTACGAATGGATTATACAAAATCAATTGAATTTACAAATTGTAATTACGTATGGGAGTAATTGCAAAAATGTACACAAAATTATGTGTCATCGTTATTAGCTGATTAGGATCATCACTAGGGCCAATCAGGAGTGACCAGACCGTGCGACTCATATAGTAGGAAGAACACCAGATGCAAGACTATATTACCCAAATCCCCTGCATTACAGTAGAAACCACAGGTCTTCTATGTGAGAGCGCAAACTAGCAGTTCACAGGAAGTACATGGTGAGCAAAATGTAAGACCTCAATCCACTAGCAGGAAACTAGCCAGGTCTGGAGTCTGTAAGCCAGGGGCGTGGCTAGGATCCTAAGAGATCCTGGGCACTTTTGGGTACTCCAGCCAGATAATGGGTGTGACCACGCACCAGAATGTGGGTGTGGCCGTGGGTGGAGCCAAATGTACATGAAATTAACAGTGGTCTAAGTAGGCCTGCCCAGGAAAATGTTGGATGAAGCCCCCTCTCCATTAATACAAACAAAACAAAAAACATAACTAAGCAGAGTTGCCTGGCTTCTGTGCTGTCTGGTCTGGCTTGCTGCTTGGTGAGCTGGCCTGCCACCAAGTTATCTGTCCTTCCAGTGGACCCCTCCCATGAACCTCTCACTGAGGCACCACAACTCCCAGCATGCCCCCAGAGAAGAATCACAGCTCCCTGCATACCCCCATAAAGGCACCACAGCACCCAGCATACCCTCAGTTGATGCACCAAAGCTCCCAGCTGGTCCTCTATTAAGTCACCACAGTTGACTCTACCTAGGAGACATCCGGGGCACCCCAGAATAGATCCGGGGCACGTGCCACTGATCTCTGGGGCTAGCAACGCCCCCAGCTGTAAGCATAAGGTGCCAAGCTGCAAGCAAACACAGCCACTCAATGGGATTTTAAACTTAAAAAAAACCATTCATATCTAAATATAAGACATATCAAAATTATTGTCAGAGGGTTGGTCTTGTTTAATGTACGGTTCAGTACGGCTATAAATATACTCTTCTATATTCTTACCGTTTGGTGAAGGTCAGGGATCCCTATGCGAAAGACCATCATACTGAAGTTGGAATCGTCAGGGACGGACATGGACCTCTCTTTTATTCTCCGGGCAGCTATGGAGGACGATGAAAGAGGGTTAGGACCAATATTGCTGGTGGCAGAAGAAGGGTTGCTCTTTCCCCCAGACATTGGGCCGTCTCTTGAGCTGTCTGAGTCTGATTCTTCCCCAGGGTATTCGGAGATGCTCCTCCTCTCCTCCTCGCTTGACACAGGACTCTGGGGCATTGTCAGGAAGGCAGAACCACAGCAGCATTACAGGGCCAGCTACAGAGCAAGAAGAGAGAAAACGGTTATACCCCTTAGTATTATGGAGGAAACAGCTTGGTAAGATGCAAATAAAAGTAAACATGTTTTAAATCTAAAGCCTTTATTGCATAACAACAAATAACATTTGTAAAGCGTTTTCCTCCTGTAGGACACTCAAAGCGCATAAGCATGGCTCAGACCAGTAATTGGTAGACTGATAAATTGTGATACAAAGGAAGAATTCTAAAGTCCGCAAATGCCAGGTCAAACAGGTAGCTTTTCAGTCTGGATTTGAATAACTCGAGGGATGGAGCTGTCTTTACTGGGTGTGGTAGGGAATTCCAAAGGGTAGGGGAAGTATGACAGAAAACTCTGGCTCCAAAGGTTTTGAGGTGCACTCTGGGAGTGACCAAGTTTATGGATCCTGCTGATCTGAGGTTGTGAGAGGTGGGGTGCAGTTTCAGCAAGTACTTTATCCAGGGCCCAAATTATGTAGGGACATGAATGTCAACAGTCCAATCTTGATCTGAATGATTCTGGGTAGTTGGGTTTAGAGTTGGGCGTTACATACTGGAATGCACATTCGAATGATTTGGAACAGAACAAGAATCTGTGCGCTGCCCTTCATGGTGCGTTCCAGCTCTCAATACTTCCTCCTTTACAGCCAGAGGGAGGAAGTAGCTGGAGAGCTGGAACACCTCCTGGAGGACAGAGCGGAGGCGGTGTCAAAGGTGAGTTATGCTCAAATTCTTGTGCTATTTTGAAACATTTCGGAACAGCATTTCAATACAGAACACTTATCCCTAGCTGAGTTTTGCCCACCACACAGAGAAGCTTTTCTGCGGAGTATGCATCCTATCACTAACCCCGTAACATATATGATGATGCAAGCAATGTACTGTATATTAAACAATCAGTGGTGCTACAGAGCCATGAGGCCCAGTTTAGAAAGTCTGGTGCACAACTTCAATTATGATTGGCCAATCACTGACCAATTTTGCCTCCTCCATGTAGTAGTGGCTGGATTGTGTACTGGTTAAGGGCACCGCAGCTGTTCCTATTCAGTAGGCCAGTACCTATTCAGGAAGAAGTCCTTGGAAAAGAATCCCTAATACTGCAGGGTGGCCTACAGAGCGCACCTTAGAGACTGCAGCTCAGTCTTAAGCGCTTTGAGTCCAACAGGAGAAAGCGCTATACAAATGTTAGAATTAGTAATAGTAGTATGAGAGTTTATCTACACAATCCGTTCATAGTATTCAAAATCTGGACCCTCATGCTACACGGAGGTAGTGAAATTGGCCAATCAAAATTCAAGATATGTACCAGACTTTACAATGAGCCATCTTCAGTCCCTTTGCCCCTTTGGTCCCAGGATTTAATGTATAATAATCATATGATACAGAACACTAAAACCAGCTTTCCAAGGACAGCGAGAGAGGTGTAAGCAGAGGAAAAGGAATGTTTTGATATATTATTATTATTGATGTATAAAGCGCCAACATGTTCCATGGCGCTGTACAAAGTAAGAAAAAAACATGGGGTACATAATAATACACACACAACGGTATACACCAATATACAAAATACAGAATCAATACAGAATACCAGGGGCGTAGCAATAGGGGGTGCATAGGTTGCGACCACATCGGGGCCCTTGGGCCATAGGGGCCCTCCCTCAACCACAGTATTAGCTCTCTATTGGTCCTGTGCTGGTAATAATCACTTCTATAGATGCTTTAACTAGTAGTGATCATTAAAAAACTGTTCCCCATCCCCTTCTTGCACCTCTGACACTGTGTTGGCAGGTTTTGTTGTGCCGTATCAAGTGTTATGTATAGACTGCTTGGGGGGGCCCAATGTAAAACTCGCACCGGGGCCCATAGCTCCTTAGTTACACCACTGCAAAATACAGAATTGGTAATTACAGTTACAAAAGTAACTCGATGAATAAAATGTATAACAAATTCCAAGACACAAAAGGGGGAGAGAGCCCTGCCCTTGCGAGCTTACAATCTAAAGGAATATGGTGAGGACAAGAGGCTGGGTAGTATACAATAAACATGCCTAGTGGTAGTGTATTTTAGGTTATCTAGTAGTGCAACTTGGCCTTAGGTCAAAGCGGGAATGGCCTAGGCATAGAGTGTGTGCTTTTTGGAAAATGTGAGTTTTGAGGGAACATTTCAAGATATCAAAGGTTGGAGAGTGGCAGATGTTTTGGGGAAGGGTATTCCAGAGGAGGGGTGAGGCACATGCAAAATCTTGTATACGTGAATGTGAGGAGGTAATTCTAGAGCAGGGGTGTCAAACTCAAATACAAAGTGGGCCGAAATTGAGCTCTGGGACCAAGTCGCGGGCCAATCTCAATGTCTAGTGGCCACCTCTCTCCCTTATAAACTTTTCTGGCGTCTATTAGCTCCTCTCCATCCCCTATACCATTCCCAGATGTTTAGTTGTCCTGCCTTTCTCATCTATACAATTCCTTGATGTTTAGTGGTCCTTCCTCCCCAATACAGTTCCCTGGTGTCTAGTGGCCCCCTTCCCTCTCCTATACAGTTCCCTGGTGTCTAGTGCCTAGTGATGGCTCCGAGGGCCAGATTTGGCCCATGGGCCGGAGTTTGACATAAATGTTCTAGAGCAGGGGTCCCCAAATGTTTTGGGTCGAGGGCCGGGTCAACATACTTAAGACTGCTGGGGGGCCAGAGAATACATAAAATTATGTAGAAGTCTTCGTGGGCCAGACAGTGAAGCATACCCAATTGGACAGCAGTGTCACCTGATGTGGAATTTGATTGGAAACCAGAGAATTACTGCTTTCTGGTTTCATTCTATATGCGGACCACCAATATTTAATGATGTAGCTGACTGCATCTATAATATATTTTTTTGTGTGGGGGGCCGGTAAAAAAGCCTCAGGGGGCCACATTTAGCCCACGGGCCTTAGTTTGAGGACCACTGTTCTAGAGGAAGACAAAAGAAGGTCATGTGCAGATCTGAGATTGTGATTGGGTTGGTATCTGCAAACTAGGAGATGTAAAAGTAAGAAAAATATAGCCACCACTAATATATTAGTACTACGATGTGCTGGTGAGATTAGAATGTAAATATAATTTAAATTCAACAAAACTTTAGCAAGCATAAGCAGTGATGCATTATCGCTTTATTGCCCATACAATGCACTAAATTACTGGGCACAGGAAGATGTTTGCAGTGTTTGACAACAAAACATGCGGGGTCCATGACATTTATCAGCGGAAGGGAGCTGGAATAAATCCATTCCTATCTGCATGTGGCCAGCAAATCAGCACTAATACATCCAGACTGCCAGGAGCGCAGCGGGCCACAATTAAAAAGCTCCATTCTTATTCAACTTTTTCAGATTTTCCATTTAGATTGTGATGCCGGAATAATTCAAAGGTAGATTTCAAAGCAGCCTCCTCCATCACACTGAGCAAAATGAATGCAACAAAAGGGAAGAGCGGCCCACCATTGTCAGACTCGCTGCACAGACTGGGAGGGGCAAGGAAGGAAATTATGCTCCTCAGAAAGTGATCTGTGTAAAAAAGTAGGTCTGTGGGATGCATACAAAATATGATATACAAACGGCTAAAACAGGGGTCAGGAACCTTTTTGGCTGAGAGAGCTATAAACGCCACATATTTTAAAATGTATTTCCGTGAGAGCCATACAATATGTTTCAAACTTCGACAGTGTGCATGCGCAGCAGAGGGCTCATTGCCATGGTGATGTATATACAGTCGATCTGCCGTTCAGGGGAAGTGTCAGACATGTCTTCAGCTTCTCTTGGGTTTCAGCAACATCAGTAATTTCCCCAAGAGACAGACAGGAGAAATACTGACTAACAGCTTGTACAATTTGCTATCTGACTTGGGTGTTGATTCACTTTGTAGGACAAGATCCCTGCACTTTGGCCCAATAGGCCATCAAGTGACAGGCAGCCTATTGGGCCAATCAAAGTGTGGGGATCTCGTCCTACAAAGTCACTGGACCTACCAGGGTCCAGGGTGGGACAATTCGAGCAGAGGTTAGTTTTGGGGTAGTGTGAGTAAGTTAGAAGTGCATGTTACAGCAGTAGTGTGCCTACTTTGAAAATTTTACTTGTGCTGCCACACTAAGCTGCGCTGCTTGAGCAGTGTAGCTTAGTGAATCAACCCCTACAGATTTGTCTTTGAGCCAGATGTAGCCATCAAAAGAGCCACATCTAGCTCCCGAGCCATAGATTCCCTACTTGTAGGCTAAAACATTAAAGCCACCTGCCTAATACTGTGTAGGTCTCCCCCTGAGGCCACCAACTAGGGGCATAACAATAGCCACCGTGACCCCTGCCATCAACGGGAGGTCGGGGGGGGCTAGGAAGGCCCAGGAGCTAGAGGTGGAAGTACAGAAAATTTGGAAGGAAATAGCTTGCACCCACTATTTGAAGCTGTATTTTGCATTTGCGGGGGGGTTTCCCTTCTTTAGGTCAACAGAACCCCAAAAAGGTGCTGTGTGGCTTTGGCAATCAGATTTGAGTCATACTGGCTGCTATATTCCACATGAGAGGTAAGCAAACCACTGCCTCTCCTTTTTAATAATTCAGTTGTTTATGGGCACTTTCACCCTCCAGTTATTATCAAGGTCATAGTGGTCCCAACTTTTTACCCTTTATCCCCCCAGTGCAGGGACCCCCATGCTGAATTTGTAGTTACAGCCACATATACAGTATTTTGATAGCATTATTGTCCTCCACCTACAGAAAGGTGGTCAACGTTGGTAGGAAGTAATACATTTGCACCTGTAAACCGCAGTGAGGTAGGTGCCAAGGCAGCACTGTAGGCGGTCCAAGGCTTACCATTTTGATGCCACTGCATTGGTAAACAGATATCAATATCCGTCCTGAATTAACTTAGACTTTCTTTTGTTTGCCGCTTACAGGGTCAGAATGCCAAGCTTGTTCTTCTAAAGCATAAACATCAAACAGGCCAAATTTGGCCCACAGAGCTATACAATTTGGTCCAGAAGTGCTTTCCCCAATTGGCATTATAAGTGACTTACCCTAGGCCGCCAGTGAATATATACTGGAGGTGAAACCTTAGATCACCAGAAAAGTCTTATGGGGGAGGGAGAGGGAAAGCATTAGACACCAGGGAGCTGTATAGGGGAAGAAGGGGGGTCACTAGAAACCAGGGAACAGTTTAGGAGTGCGAGGAGGACCACTAAAAACCCGGGAACAGTTTAGGGGTCCGAGGGGGGCTACTAGACACCAGGGAACGGTTTAGGGGTGGGAGGGAGACCACTATACACCAGGGAACTGTATATGGGAGGAAATGGGGGCATTAGACACCAGGACACTGTATAGAAAAGGAGGGGGGCACTAGACACCAGGGAACTGTATAGGGAAGGGGGCTGCTAGAAACTGGGGAACTACTGTATATGGGAAAGGGGGGCACTAGACACTGGGGAACTGTATAGGGTAGTGAGGGTGGCCACTAGACACCAGGAAACAGTAGAGAAGAAGGGGGGATTAGGCACCAGGGAACTTTATAAGGGTGGGAGGTGGCCACTAGACATTGAGGTTGGCCGGTGACTTGGTCCCTGTGACACATTTTGGCCCACTTTGTATTTGAGTTTGACACCCCTGGATTAAAGCATATTTGTATGACCATCGCATTTTCCTCATGTGGTGGAACCGCTACACATAATCATTTTCAATTATTTTATTCAGAGCAAATAAAATGTGCCTGAAATTAGGTTTTAAGAGTAATCTGGAACATAAGATGCTGTCAGATTAATCAGTGACAATGTCTAAAATTCTATCCATAAAACATACTTTGAATATACAGAGATGGACTCAATAGAACCAGGCAGCAGCAGCACAACGGCTAATACAATAAATAAGAATAATGCCACAGAACGTCAAGCCAATTTCTCAGTCATAGCACGTCCTGATGGCCTGAGCGCTCTGACTGACATGTGATGATGGATACCGTTTAATAAATCAGAAAGAGCCAATAAACTTATCAGCCTGCCTGCACTTGCCTGTGTAACTTATAGGGCCAGATTCAGAACTTGGCTAATTCGGTATTAGAAGATGTGCTGTGCAAAGCAAATATATAATACTAACCACAGCCAATCAGAAATCACTAATGTGAAGTTGCCAGAAGACTTGAATGTTTTGGAAAGTTCTAATGGCTTGGACACCACATTTTCCTGCAAAGGAGGCAGGATGGGGGGGGGGGGTAGGGAATAGGCAGGAGTGTGGTAATATAGTGATTAGCGCTCTCACCTTGTAGCGCTGAGTCCCCAGTTCGAATCCCAGCCAGAGCACTATCTGTAGGGTATTTGTATGCTCTCTCTGTGTCTGTGTGGGCTTCCTCTGGGCACTCCGGTTTCCTCCCACACCCCAAAAACATACAGATAAGTTAAAGCGGACCCGAACCAAACATTTTTTTAATTCAAAATATTTAGTTGCACCACTCTTACACATACAAAGATAAATAAACACTCCTTCAAGCCTATGAGCATTTCAGTGCATGTTGTTCACCCTTCTCTTTTCATAACTAGGGTTATACAGGTGGCAGCCATTACTTTTGAGCTTAGTAGGTTTTAGATCATGGGTGTGTTTGTCATTAGCTACCCTCCCTCACAGGGGCGTCGTCTATGTGAAATCTCACACAAGCTGAGATCCCCTCCCCTGTGACATCATCAGTAGCAGCCTGTGTTTTACTTTTGTTTTTTTTTTTATCTCCTCCACCAGTCTGCCGGATTCTGTCCCTGCAATGTGAAAGGAAGGGAGGGATTCCTCCAATAAATGTAAAATATTGTATATTTGCCATCATGCAGCTGAAAAAAGGCTGCTATTTATTATTATAAATTAGAAAATAGAATGTATTTCTGAAATCTTGTATTTTTAATTTGGGTCCACTTTAACAGGCTTCCCCCTAAATTGGCCCTAGACTACGATACATGCACTACATGATACATACATGGACATATGACTATGGTAGGGATTAGATTGTGAGCCCCTCTGAGGGAAATTTAAGTGACAAGACAATATACTCTGTACAGTGCTACGGAAGATGTCGGCGCTATATAACTTATTATTTCTGTCCAGGTTCTGATTGTAGAAATTCTCCTTGCCGCCCGTCTCACAAAGAGGAGCTGTCGCGAAAATCTTAAAATTTAAAACACATACAAATAAGAAGTACATTTCTCCCAGAGTAAAATGAGCCATAACTTACTTCTCTCCTACAAAGTTCAACACAATAGGCAAAGGTACCTCGCACACAATGTATTGGATACTGCTGGGAGATTACTCTATGTTCTACTGGACTTGCTTCTAACACTGTGCCTCCACGCTGACAGAACCTTCAAACTTTTCATCAATAGAAACTACTAAACGTGGGCACCAGTTCATGAAGCTTCTTTTATTCCAGGAGTGACATATAAGACATTTCAGATGTTAATTCAATAATACATCACCGCAAGTAGTTGACCAGTTTCAGAGTAGAAGGTATTGTCGACAATTGTTTTGCGCTTGTCAGCGCTTTTTCACAGACGTGACTCCATGGCGGGGAGAAGCTCACCGCCATTCGTATTGCTTGGCGTTATATGCATGACGCCAGGCCTTCCTCCAAACTTCCGGGCCATCCCCCTCTCGTTCCACCCACATTGAGGAGCGGAAGAACGCGTGCGCTCCAACATGGAGCGCACGTCAGACGTCAGCTTCCCCAATAGGACTCTGTTGTCTACGGCGCACACCCACGTGATGACGTGGGGTGCGTTACCATAGTCTCCGTCAACAGGCGGATTCCGTCCCACTGTGTAGGCCGAGGATAATGGCCAGCAGTGCTAGGACGTTTTAAAAGGGTCCTTTTTATAGCGGGCTGGGACAAGAAAGGGGTGGGATCCAGTCGGCTGGAGTGCAGACTGCAATACAAACCCCAAATGTAAACACATTATACAAGTGGATAGCCATTATATACCTAACTAAGGACCTAAAGTATAAATGAGCAGACCATAAGTGTAAGTCAAAGCACCAAGAGATAAGAGAAAGAGAGAGAGGTGAAGAAAAGAGCAAAGCTAGACATATTTATCCAAAAATACGCTTAATTCATTACGGTCATTAAAACCTAGGGGACCCTCAGCATTGGTCCTCGAGATCAGTAGTGCCTCCCTTTGGGAGAGTATCCTTCCTTTATCTCCTCTCCGTCTGGGAGTTTTAATCAATTCTAAGCCAACCATGCGTAAAACATCTGCATTGGCATTGTGAGCCTCTCTAACGTGGCTAATTAGTCTTTGTGCACCAGCCCCATTCGTGACAGACCGGCGATGTTCTACCAGTCTCTCACGGATTGGGCAGGTGGTCTTCCCAATATAGAAGTAGGAACAGGGACAGAATACACCATAGACAACAAATGCTGTCCTGCAAGTAATAAAATCCTTAATTTGATGCACATATGCCCCCAATTGTATGGAGGTAGTTTTAATCATAAATTCACACGTGGGACAATTTCTACAGGGAAAAGACCCCTTTATTGGATACTGACTCAACCAGGTAGATGCGCTTTTGGGGACATATTCACTCTGTGTAATCATAGATCCTATAGTAGGACCACGTCTAAATGAGACGAGGGGACCCCCCAAGACACGTGGGGCGATACCCTCGTCTCTTTCTACCATCTGCCAATTTCGGGATATTATTTCTCTAATTTTTCCTGACATGGGGGAATAGTCAAAAGTGAAGAAAAATTTGTCCAATTCTTCTAGTCTGTTTGTTAATCAATTCGGCTCTATCTAATTCAAGTACCTTATCTAGTGACTGGTCTAGCATTACCGGATCGTACCCTTTATTGATAAATCTCGCATTTCTTTTGATTGAATATCAAAATCTTCCCTTAAAGTGTTGTTTCTTTTTAAACGTAAAAATTGACTATAAGGAAGTGACTTCTTAACATGATTGGGATGATAACTCATACTATGCAGGAGAGAATTTGTTGCGGTGTTTTTGCGAAAACCTCTAGTGATTAATTTGCTACCCATCACCTCTAAGGTCAGATCCAGAAAAGAAACTCTCTCTCCCCCCCACTCTCCTGTAAATTGCATGTTCATATCGTTTGTCTGCAGATATGAAAGAAATTCATCAAATTTATCTCTGGTGGATCCCCAAATGACAAGCACATCATCCACGTACCTGGACCATGTCCTCAGATAACATCTATAGGGATTTCTTTCCCCATAGATATATATATCTTCCCATTTGGACAAAAAAAGATTCGCAAATGTGGGGGCCACCGACGTTCCCATCGCGGTTCCTGATATCTGTTGAAACCACTCCCCTCCAAATCTAAATGCATTATTTTCAAGCACGAAATTGAGACAACGGCACAAAAACTCACTTTCCAGGAGATTACGGTGTCCCGTTTCAATGAGGATGTCAAAAATCAGACTGACCCCCAATCGATGTGGTATCCTGTTGTACAGGTTCACCACATCGATGGTTGCCAGCCGACTTCCTTTACACCACTGCATCCCATCCACTTGTTGTAACACGTGTAGCGTATCTTTAAGATACGAAGGAATTTGGGACAGGAGCGGTCTAAGGACATGGTCCAGGTATCTAGAGAGGGGCTCAGTGACCGAGCCCCTCCCAGAGACAATGGGCCTGCCCGGGGGATCCACCAGAGATTTGTGCACTTTGGGGAGAAAGTAAATAACTGGCTTTTTTGGAAATTCAGGAAGTAAATCATTCCCCATTCTCTGGCTCAGAAAACCTGTCTGCACCCCGCTTTGTAACAGAGTGCGGAGCTTCTTCTGAATCTTAAGGGTGGGGTCAGACTTTAGCCTGACATAGGTGGTGGGATTGTCCAATTGACGTCTCGCTTCATTAATATATTTCGCAGTGGACTGTACAACAATATTTCCCCCCTTATCCGCCTTTTTGATCGTCAGATCTTGACGGGATTTCAGCCAATTAATGGCTCTCCATTCTCGTGGGGTAAGGTTCCTGTCATCATGGGGGTACACCAAAGCTTTTGTCTCCCTCAGTACCTGACGCTGAAAGAGATCAATTACTGATCCCTGTGTAGGCGGATAGGGGGTAATAGACCTGCATGCAATGAATGGTTTCCCCAATTCAATTACTGGTTCTACAGTTGAATCACTCTGAGTATTCCCCTCATTAAAAAGCTCCTGTAAGTCCATCAAGGGTACTTCATCTTCCGGTTTCAAAGTGGGTAGGAACCCTAAGGGTCCAATTAAAGGTGACTGTGGCCCTATGGGCTTGTTCCCGAATTGACGATAAATGTTCATCTTTCGTATATTTTTGTATAGATCAATCTCAAATTTGGTGAAATCGAAAGTTCTGGTAACTACAAAGTTTAGTCCCTTCTCCAACACATTGACCACATCTGGTGAGAGTGTGACATCAGAAAGATTGATGACTTTCATCTTGTCAGTCTCATGAGATTTGGATTCTATTGCAACAGCATCATTGGATTCTATGTGGGGTGTACCCCCTTCCAGGACACTTTCTTTACACATTCTTGGTCCTCTGCCCCTTCTTCTACCTTTCCTGACTTTTTTCCTCCCAAAGGGGACTTGGGTCTATATTTTTTTGGCCTTTTTGCTTCACCCTCAGACTCCGATCCTGACTCTGAGGTCCAGTAGCCTCTCTTTGGTTTGCGGGGTCTCCCTCTAGGCTTTCTTGGGCGTCCCTCCGGTTGTGACCACTGGAAAATATTTCCTGACTGGAAATCTTCCTGGTCTCTTAAGTACTTGCCCAGCTTTCTCTCCTTCACCTCTCTCTGTATAGGGATCAGTTTCTTGTCGACCCTCTCTACAATATTTTTTAGCTTCTCCCCTGGTGCCACTTTCTGCAACTGTGTTTTGAGATCATAAACTTCTTCTGTCACTTTATCATGCTCTTTTTCAGACCGCTCCAACACTATCTCATTGAGTGTTGTAGCCAAGGTAAGAAATGCATTTTTCCACTTGTCAACAAACTCGGGATCGTCTTTATATTCAGATGGTGCCTTATAGAACCGAAACCCTCTGGAGGAATAACCCTTCTCTTTATATCGTTTAAGGGAGGCTACGGTCTAAAATAAGCGCACCTCTTTCTCAGACGCTTTAAGCAGCCTGTATTCCAGTCGTTTGGAGTTTATTTCTCTGTGTGCTGGTGTACTGCTGCAGTCATCAGAGAAGTAAGTCTCCCAGTCAGATCTTTCTGTGATAAAAGTCTCACTTGGTTCCACTTCCGTGGTAACATTCATGGGTTCCCCCTGTTCATCTTGTGAGCTTTGCTGCATTGGTGCGTTAGGTAAGGGACAGCTTCTCAACAAAGTTCAACACAATGGGCAAAGGTACCTCGCACACAATGTATTGGATACTGCTGGGAGATTACTCTATGTTCTACTGGACTTGCTTCTAACACTCAGGGGTGCAGCTAAGGTTTTTGTGGCCCCAAGCGGACTGTAGCAAGAGGCCCTAGCCGCGGCGAATAATGGGTGTGGCTATCCCGCATAAGTGGGCGTGGCCATGACATGTGGGTGGAGCAGGAGGGCGGATTGGGGCGGGGCTGTTTGCGGGGAAAAAATTGATGTTGGGGTGATTGAGGCGCGCGTAGCGCGCCGAAAGATTGGCGCGGCCATGACATTGTATGGGCGAAGCTTAACCGTAGCACAGCAAATATAGCCAACTATGACCATTAAATAATAAATGCAGCAACAGTTACCCCAGACACCAGAAAATAAAAACGCAATTTGGGCCACATTTCAGCAGAAATCAAACGCAATTAGGGCACATTTTCAGCCGAAATCAAACGCAATTAGGGCACATTTTCAGCAGAAATCAAACGCAATTAGGGCAGAGTTCAGCAGAAATCAAACGCAATTAGGGCCACATTTTCAGCAGATATCAAACGCAATTAGGGCACAGTTCAGCAGAAATCAATCGCAATTAGGGCCACATTTTCAGCAGATATCAAACGCAATTAGGGCACAGTTCAGCAGAAATCAATCGCAATTAGGGCCACATTTTCAGCAGATATCAAACGCATTTAGGGCACAGTTCAGCAGAAATCAATCGCAATTAGGGCCACATTTTCAGCAGATATCAAACGCAATTAGGGCACAGTTCAGCAGAAATCAATCGCAATTAGGGCCACATTTTCAGCAGATATCAAACGCATTTAGGGCACAGTTCAGCAGAAATCAATCGCAATTAGGGCCACATTTTCAGCAGATATCAAACGCAATTAGGGCACAGTTCAGTAGAAATCAATCGCAATTAGGGCCACATTTTCAGCAGATATCAAACGCATTTAGGGCACAGTTCAGCAGAAATCAATCGCAATTAGGGCCACATTTTCAGCAGATATCAAACGCATTTAGGGCACAGTTCAGCAGAAATCAATCGCAATTAGGGCCACATTTTCAGCAGATATCAAACGCATTTAGGGCACAGTTCAGCAGAAATCAATCGCAATTAGGGCCACATTTTCAGCAGATATCAAACGCATTTAGGGCACAGTTCAGCAGAAATCAATCGCAATTAGGGCCACATTTTCAGCAGATATCAAACGCAATTAGAGCACAGTTCAGCAGAAATCAATCGCAATTAGGGCCACATTTTCAGCAGATATCAAACGCATTTAGGGCACAGTTCAGCAGAAATCAATCGCAATTAGGGCCACATTTTCAGCAGATATCAAACGCATTTAGGGCACAGTTGAGCAGAAATCAATCGCAATTAGGGCCACATTTTCAGCAGATATCAAACGCAATTAGGGCACAGTTCAGCAGAAATCAATCGCAATTAGGGCCACATTTTCAGCAGATATCAAACGCAATTAGGGCACAGTTCAGCAGAAATCAATCGCAATTAGGGCCACATTTTCAGCAGATATCAAATGCAATTAGGGCACAGTTCAGCAGAAATCAATCGCAAATTCGCAATTAGGGCTGCGGCTGCAAAAAGAAAAGAATTTACTCACCTGGCAGGCTGGCACTGGCAGAAGTCTTCTCTCCCTGGTCTCCTCTCCCGGCCGGCTCCTCAGGCGCGCAGTTCCCACGGAGCTCCCTCCCTGGCTTCCTCCTCCAATCTCCCGCGCTGATTCATGCAGGGCTACGGGTCGGGAAGATGGCCACCCGAAGCCCTGTACTGGAGACATAGTCTCCAGAGCAGGGCTTCGGCGGCGGCCATCTTCCTGTAGCCCTGCTCTGCTCTGCCAGTGCCAGCCCGGCGGGGCTGCGGGGAAAAAGTGACGTCACGCCGACGTCACGGAGCCGCCGAGGCCCCTAAGATTGTGAGGCCCCAAGCGACCGCTTGGTTCGCTTTATGCCTCGCGGCGCCCCTGCTAACACTGTGCCTCCACGCTGACAGAACCTTCAAACTTTGCATCAATAGAAACTACTAAACGTGGGCACCAGTTCATGAAGCTTCTTTTATTCCAGGAGTGACATATAAGTTACATAGTTACTTTGGTTGAAAAAAGACATACGTCCATCGAGTTCAACCAGTACAAAGTACAACTCCAGCCTGCTCCCTCACATATCCCTGTTGATCATAAAATCCCTGGATTAACATCATTGGCATTACCTAGTAATTGTAGCCATGGATGTCATTCAACGCAAGGAAAGCATCTAAGCCCCCTTTAAATGCAGGTATAGAGTTTGCCATAACGACTTCCTGTGGCAATGCATTCCACATCTTAATCACTCTTACTGTAAAGAACCCTTTCCTAAATAAATGGCTAAAACGTTTTTCCTCCATGCGCAGATCATGTCCTCTAGTCCTTTGAGAAGGCCTAGGGACAAAAAGCTCATCCGCCAAGCTATTATATTGCCCTCTGATGTATTTATACATGTTAATTAGATCTCCTCTAAGGCGTCTTTTCTCTAGACTAAATAAACCCAGTTTATCTAACCTTTCTTGGTAAGTGAGACCTTCCATCCCACGTATCAATTTTGTTGCTCGTCTCTGCACCTGCTCTAAAACTGCAATATCTTTTTTGTAATGTGGTGCCCAGAACTGAATTCCATATTCCAGATGTGGCCTTACTAGAGAGTTAAACAGGGGCAATATTATGCTAGCATCTCGAGTTTTTATTTCCCTTTTAATGCATCCCAAAATTTTGTTCGCTTTAGCTGCAGCGGCTTGGCATTGAGTACGATTATTTAACTTGTTGTCGATGAGTACTCCTAAGTCCTTCTCCAAGTTTGATGTCCCCAACTGTATCCCATTTATTTTGTATGGTGTTAGACCATTGGTACGACCAAAATGCATGACTTTACATTTGTCAACATTGAATTTCATCTGCCATGTATGTGCCCATATAGCCATCCTATCCAGATCTTGTTGCAATATAAGACATTTCAGATGTTAATTCAATAATACATCACCGCAAGTAGTTGACCAGTTTCAGAGTAGATGGTATTGTCGACAATTGTTTTGCGCTTGTCAGCGCTTTTTCACAGACGTGACTCCATGGCGGGGAGAAGCTCACCGCCATTCGTATTGCTTGGCGTTATATGCATGACGCCAGGCCTTCCTCCAAACTTCCGGGCCATCCCCCTCTCGTTCCACCCACATTGAGGAGCGGAAGAACGCGTGCGCTCCAACATGGAGCGCACGTCAGACGTCAGCTTCCCCAATAGGACTCTGTTGTCTACGGCGCACACCCACGTGATGACGTGGGGTGCGTTACCATAGTCTCCGTCAACAGGCGGATTCCGTCCCACTGTGTAGGCCGAGGATAATGGCCAGCAGTGCTAGGACGTTTTAAAAGGGTCCTTTTTATAGCGGGCTGGGACAAGAAAGGGGTGGGATCCAGTCGGCTGGAGTGCAGGCTGCAATACAAACCCCAAATGTAAACACATTATTCAAGTGGATAGCTATTATATACCTAACTAAGGACCTAAAGTATAAATGAGCAGACCATAAGTGTAAGTCAAAGCACCAAGAGATAAGAGAAAGAGAGAGAGGTGAAGAAAAGAGCAAAGCTAGACATATTTATCCAAAAATACGCTTAATTCATTACGGTCATTAAAACCTAGGGAACCCTCAGCATTGGTCCTCGAGTTTAGTAGTTTCTATTGATGCAAAGTTACTTCTCTCCTACGTTGCTGTCACTTACAGTAGGTAGTAGAAATCTGACAGGTTTTGGGCTAGTCCATTTCTTCATGGGGGATTCTCAGCATGGCCTTTATTCTTTATAAAGACATTCCCTAAAAAATGTTTTATACAATGATGCTGGCCAGCCTCCCTGCTCACCATACCCTTCTTTGGCAGTTGGACGGAGCAACTACTATTTACTAATGCTTTCAAAAATAAAGAAAACTCTGGGAATCCCCCTATGAGAAGATGGGCTAGTGCAAAACCTGTCAGTACTCAGTAATGTCAGATTTCTACTACTTACTGTAAGTGACAGCAACATAGGAGAAAAGTAATTTATGGCTCATCTTACTCTGGGAGAAACGTACTTCTTATTTGTATGTGTTTTAAATTTTAAGATTTTCGCAACAGTTCCTCTCTAGTAGTGTCAAAAGGCTGCAATCTCTATGATGTTTTATTACTCTATTTGTCCCTATTGAAAAGATTGTCCGCACTTTCTGTTAGTGACAGGAAGTTTGGGCAAAGATCTGCACTATGAGAATCCAGACAACCATCAAACCTACGCCAAGTTTCCAAATCGTGATCCAACCAAAACAGCAAAAAAATATTTGGGCTGTATCTACTCAACAAGAACACTACTCCAAACGATAATCTATATTGTCCTAATATCATGCTGCTTGCCATTCATTGTCCCTGCAGCCAGGTGCAGTGTGTCTTCTGCACTCCCATGATGCATCACTTTCTGTTAAGCTAGAGGTAGTAAAAATGTTTCTGTACCGTGTTAGCCAAACAATATATATAGGTAGAAAAAAACAAAGTCTTGTAAAATTAATACCTTTTAATGGCTAACTGATAAAGTTAAATAATGCAAGCTTTCTGGGATCTAGTCCTCTTCTTCATGCATATTTCCAGATGTTAGCTGTAGTAAAACACTGATGCAGGTAAATAGTAAACACAAAGATGGCAGTTGTGCTGGTTGCTTTATGTCCCTGAAAAGCCAATCCCACATCCAGAACTGCTGGTGTGTAGTTATTAATTGTAAATGGCCATACTAATCCAACTTGCAAACAGCTGGTTCAGGATGACTTAGCTGTCATAAGTGCATGGACAGAGTAAGAAATCATGGGACCATATAGCAAAATCCCCCCTCCCCTCCCACCCCCAACACACATGGAGCGTTGGAAGGAATAGACATACCATATAATGCTCTGCCTCCACCCATACACAGTCCCATAGTAATTACTATGAGACTACAAAAACTGCCCGCTGGAGCATACACTTTAAAATAAAAATGTCTGCACATGTGGAGTCCCATGTTCTGTAGTCCCATAGTTATTATTACAGGGCTACATATAGGGGAGGCAGAGCAGCAATGGAGAAATGCCAGAGAGGTATGTCTCAGCCTTTCAGTGCTCTGTTTGCTACTGTATTATCAGGGGGTCTCCATGAGACCTGCAGAAGACCCCCTGATAGCTAAGGGAAACCATCTGGCCCCATTTGACTATGGGTCCCATAGCAGCTGCTCTGGCTGCTGTGGTGATCCCTAGGCCAGAGCATCAGTGCAAGTAATTGATTATGCACAAAAAAAAGAAGAAAATAGCAACAGGCACTACAGCTACGTGCCATCAAAATATCATTCCGATCATCTGGGTGTTCAGTACATGTCGCGGCACGTGCACTCTGAACCTGAAGATTAGTCCATATATGTCCAGTGAAAGAGAAAAATGGTTCGGCACTGCGTTATAAGTTCCAATAAAAAAGTTATATTCAGCTTGACTCTACTGCATCTACTACACGTTGCAAAGTTAGCATGTCATTAAAGATCCCATAGCTGTTGGAGGATGTATTAGGCTGTGGGGCAATGTGGAAGCGAAAGCCCACCTAACGTCCGTTTCACTGTTACAGCATCTTCAGAGGCATACATGGTCCCATTTTCATTGGACAAGTCATGGATAAGCATGGCTCTTGAGGTGGGACTTGGGAAATAGGAGTTCTGCCGAGTATCTGCCTTTGTCATGGTAAACCAGAACCACCTGGATTCAACATAGAAAGCAAAGTTTACAGGGTGGATGCAGTCCCAGCGGGTGAGGGCTGCAGATGTCTGAGGGCCAGTAGTTACATTGCAGAATGATTCTGCATGTCAGCTCACTGCCCATACAGTTCTATGGGCCTGTTCACACTACTGTGATATAACTGATCCCGTTATTCTAACTTGCTGCATGCAGGATTTGCATTAATGTCTATGTCCAGTCTCCATTTTAGTTAACACTCAATATAGCATCTGAGATATGCAACACACAACTGGGAGCCTGGCCTAAAACATTACAGAAGGTCACTCATTGTCTCTGCAGTATGACAGCTAAAGAGGAACTCCAGTGAAAATAATGTAATAAAAAACTGCTTCATTTTTACAATAATTATGTATAAATTATTTTAGTCAGTGTTTGCCCATTGAAAAATCTTTCCTCTCCCTGATTTACATTCTGGCATTTATCACATGGTGACATTTTTACTGCTAGCAGGTAATGTCACTGGAAGTAGCTGCTGCTTGCTTTTTTGACAGTTGGAAACAGCTGTTATTTCCCACAACGCAACAAGGTACACAAACAGGAAACTGTCAGGACCATGGTCCTGACATCACACTGTGGGAGGGGTTTCACCACAATATCAGCCATACGAGCCCCCTGATGATCTGTTTGAGAAAGGGAATAGATTTCTTGAGGAAAAGGGCATATCAGCTGCTGATTGGGATGAAGTTCAATTCTTGGTTACGGTTTCTCTTTAAACAGTTCACTGACAGCGGTGTTTGCTTTTACACAAACTATGCCAATGTACAATGTATGCCATATTCAGAGACAATGTTAATCTGTCAAAATATAAGGAAGCTGTCTATTTTTCTGATTAATTCTATTATACCAAGCTGCTCTGAAATGTTGAAAGTGGCACCGCGGTTTGATAAATATCAGTAATTACTCATCCGGAGCGCAGGCCACGGTATCCGTCTCCGCTGCCCTTTCCAGCAAGCTGTCTAAAGGTTCGTAGTTAATGGTTCATCATCAAAGACTTCCTTTTTCCAAAACGATATAGAGGTCTACAAGGAACGTTTTAGATAAAGAATCATCTTATGCTGCCTGGGCCGCACATCATACCTACACCATCCTGTTAGTTGTCACTGCAATGTAACTGGGTGACTCGGGCAGCACGGTTTCTACAAGCAGCCCTCCCTATGGCACAAAGACAATTTAACCTGTGATTGACCGCTGGTGAAAGATCGTTAAGCGTCCTTGGAAACAATTGAAGAGAGGTGAGCCTGTAGGGGCTTTTACACTGGGGCGGTGTGGTATTTTTACTGCACCCCACCGCAAGACAATGAAAGTCTATGGGGACTTACATACAGACACGGTATGGCCCGATGCAACGTTTTAGCCGCATCCCGCTGCTCGGACAGATCTACGCTACGACAGACCGGAAGTCATGTTAGTCTGTGGCGACACGTGTGTGTGTGTGAAAACCAGCCGCAAGTTTTACATGTCGCGCATGGACAGAAGTGTATTTTTAGCAATACGCTTCCGCGCACCTGATCAGGATGGCTACAGCAAGTGAACGCCACTTCCTGCTTGGCCGGATGCCAGACGGGGATTACTGCATACTAACGTGGTAATCCCCAAAGGCCTGTTTTTGGTGGGCCGCACCGCACCGCACCGCTGCCGCCAAACCCAAGTGTGAAACCGGCCTAAGGATCTCAGATGGGCAAGGGTATGACAAAATTGAGGGGGCGAAAGCCCTGCTGAAGTGGAGCATGAGCAAATTAAAGTGGGGAGGGGAATGATAATGACTGCCTTGTCACTAAAATATTTAACCTGACAAGTAAGTCATCATGTTCCCCAAATAACATAACTAGTCAACATGTCCTCAAATCAACATAATTTTCTACCATGTCCCCCAAACAACATAATTAGCCAGAATGTACTAAACAAATAAAATAAAATAAAAATAGCCAGCGTGCTTGAAAAATAAGTTTAAACAGCATGCCCCCCAAATAATACGTAATGTTCAGTAAGCTAGTGCCTGCCTCTGAAATAACGTGTTATGTTTGGTGGGATTGTGCCTCATCTACTTCACTGCTCAGTTTACACATGGGAAAAAAACAGAACATCCACAGTACTTTGAGTGTCAAGGAGGCATTGTGGCGGCAGGGGTTGAAGCGCAGCATTGTGGGAGCGACAAAGGGTTTCTCTGTACAGTACAGGGTGTTTTGGAGGGGTGGAGTCAAGTCAGCTGTGTGTTTGGCTCCAAGGCCTGTCTGGCCAGGTACTGGGGCCACATGACCCTAAAGATTGGAAGTGAATATGGGGGAGGGGGGTGTTGGGGGTATACAATGTGTAATGCTTGTGTGCATAAGCAATACTGTCTGTTTAGAAATCACAAGTCTACTGCTTGGGGGTTAAACTTTGACCACCCAGAGCAACAAGACTGGTAGCTGATTAAAGTGAACCTCCAGACTAAAAATTGACTCAGCAGCACTGGAAAGGCCTGATGTTTCTTTAACTGTTTCATAGCATCAGAACTTTTTTTCTCTTATACAAGCCTCATTTTTACCTGCACAGAAAAAACTGCCCGGGCATTTTCCCCTAATGCTGTGCAAAGCATGATGGGATTTCTGATGTTGTTGTTCTTGTTCTGCTGTTTTGGTGCAATTTTTTTTTTTAACATTTTGAATTTGACATTTGAAGCCTAGCGCAAGCAGCTGGGAGGGGTTATCAGCACACAGGACAGTTGGAACTGTGTCTCCTGCTCCCTGTCACCCCCTTTCAACCAAAAAGATGGCTGCCCCCATGACAAAGATGGCAGCCCCCATGAATCACAAACATTTGCCTGTTCTTTTAAAATGGGGTGGGTAGGAGATTATATTACCTATCTATTCTAATTACCATAACTAATGTAACTTAATGACAGTATGTTTGTTTAGGCTGAAGTTCCCCATTTAATGGAAGAGGCTACACAGGCTGCCCAGAGCAAGTGCAGCTCTGGGCTTCCAATATCGCTACAAATAAGACACAATGGCAGCGCAGTGCGATGTTGTGCTGCCTTAGAAATAGCAAGCATTCAGACAGGTACAAGACAGGACTAGATTGGAGCATAACTAGTAGCAACCGCAGCTTACAGTCACGTCCACAGAAGCAGAGCAAGCTGGCTAACAACAGTCACCATCACCAGCAAGCATCCACCCAGGCAAGACTACAGGATAGAACGTAACCAATAGCAACTGCAGCCTATAATTACGTCCCCAGAAACTAGAGTAGCAGGAATACTACCAGCCACCAACGTGGTGATGGCAGAATCCAAGCTGTCAGGATAGTTGACTTCACTGATCCACTGCGGATGCAGCGAACGTCCATCAATCATGGAACTAGGCAATACACAATGATAAGGAAAATAACAAACAACTGAACTAACGGATAAATATATATTAGCAAGTCTGCATATATATTTATCAAGAACTATCTAAAGCACAAGTAATAAGGTCGCATTGAACTACAATAACAGAACTATACAGAGTAGCACAGTGCCCAGCAGACCAGCATAGTGATCGCTATGATGGGTGGGGTATAAAATGGGAGGCAGACTTTTATGCTGGCATCAGCCAATGGATGCAGGTATGCAAATCTTCACACAGCTGAATGATAATCACTCAATCCTGAGCTGGCTTGATTACCATTTGCTAGCTGGCTGTGAATGCAAAGGACCCCCATAAGAAATGCATGCAGAATTAGGTAACAACATGCATGCAGGAATTCCAGGGCTATCTGGCCACAGCTCAGCTGCAACAAGCAACTGGTGGGATGATGAAAGCATCCTGAGCTGCCCAGAACTGCAGAGCAATTGCAAATGACAATGAGACCCATTGCAAATGCACAACCGAATGAAAGCAGATAAGGCAGAACTGTCCGTTTGCAGCTCCACTACAATGGACAGGATACGCTACAGCAGGGATCCTTACACAATGAGAGCAACTGGGGGAAGAAGGTGGTAATTTACACTGGAATTAAAGTAAGAACTTTCTGTCTGCCAAAAAAAAAAAATAACCACAGCATGTTGACCTTTAGGGGGGAAAAAATCTTCATTACAGTATATGGAATTCTTAAACAAAAACAAAAAAAAAATGAAATTTTATTTGTATTCACTTTACTAGAAGCACTAAAAGGGTGACAGCTCTGATTCACAGCTGCTGCTGATGACACACTCTGGTCTGACAGAACCCAGTTTAGGGAATTTATTCAAGAACCATATGTGAAATAAAGAATTTTCATTGTGTGATTTACCAAGTTCGGGTCTACTTTAAATATTCATAGAAATGGACTTTAATAGCTAATTAAAGATTATCTCCTGGCAAAAAGCCTGATTGCTCCCACGCCATCCTCTTCTCACTCTCCGTTCACCCGCAATTAGCCCCAGAAAATCCATTGGTCAGGTCCAGTCAGTGCATGTGCAGTCCTCTCCCCTATCTTGTTCCCGTCACTGGGAGCATTCCTCGCCTGCGCAGTAGTACTGCACAGACAGAGTATGCGCCAGTTGATATGAAAGCAGCAGGCAAGGCCTGGCCACACATGTGCAGTTGGCCCTGGACCAGAGGACTTTCCCAGACCAATTGCGGGTGAACGGAGACGGAGAAAAGGACAGCGTGGAAGCAATCAGGCTGGAGATCGTGGAAGCAATCAGGCTGGAGGGGGCTGGAGGAAACCCCAGGTATGTATATTTTGTTGCTAATACCCATTCTCAATTTCCCTTTAAGGAGACGATGAAATCTGGCCTTCAGAGCCATTAAATTTGGCTCTCAAATGGGTTTCTCACTTTGCATTACGTTTGGCCCTCTCTAGACCACCAGGGAAGCAATATGAGGGAGGTAGGGGGAAACCACTAAACACTAGGTAAATGTATAGGGGAGGGTGGAGGTCTCTAGACACCAGGGAACTGTATAGGGGAGGGAGGAACACTAGGCACCAGGGAACTGTATAGGGGTTGGAGGAGGGCCAATAGAAACCAGGGAACTTTATAAGGGAGGAAGGTGGCCAGTAGACATTAAGTTTGGCCCACGACTAGGTCCTAGTGTACAATTTCGGCCCACTTTGCATTTGAGTTTGACATCCCTGTAATAATGGGATTGCAAAGGTGATGATTCACTAAAATTTCATTACTGGATACCTTAAAGTGAACCTGAGCCAAAGCTCAGGTCAAAAAGGAAATACTTACATAAGAAGAGGGAAGCCTCTGGATTTTCGCCCCGCCACTGCTCGCCGGGACCATCCATCACCATCTGGGGCTGCTCTCCTCTTCTGGCACAAGTTGCTCTGGCTTATTGCGCAGGCGTGGCCATACTCATGCAGGCACAGTACTGCTGACTCGTGCCTGAAGAGGAGCATGGCCCCTGATGTACCCCTTGACAAGACCTTGTGGGGGTCCGCTCCTGGCAACAGGGACCAGAGGTTAGCATGGGAAGACTCATTAGGATCCAGAGGCTTCTCTCTTCTTAGGTACAGTGGACAAGCCATGGAACATTTTTATTGCCCTTTTCTCCTGAGGGACTCAAAGCACTGGGACCTGCTCTATAGGCAATAGCAGTTTTAGGGAGGCCCAAGGTCTCCTACTGAATAGGTGCTGGCTTACTGTACAGGAAGAGCCAGGATTTGAACCCTGGTCTCCTGTGCAGAGCCCTTGACCAATACACTATCCAGCCACTGTAAGTATGTGCTTTCATACCTGAGGTTCACCTCAGGTACACTTGAGGGATTATGGGAAGTGTAGTTTTGTATCCAGCAGGCATTTGGTGCTAGAGTCCGGAAAGTGTATGGGAGGTTTTCTAGCAGCGTGATAAGTCAGTGACAGTTGCGGCTGTTTCAGCACCACATCCTCCTCCACAATATCTTCTATCATCTCCCACGTTACCTCACCTCTCCCCCAGTGCAGTTAGCACTGATTTCCTGTAAAGGTGAAGGAGACACATGAGGGCTGCAGTACCTCAGACTGAGAGAATTCCAGTGATTTCATTATCATTTAATCCCTTTCTTTCATTCACATCTAGTCTTTCTATCTCACTCCATTCAAGCTCATCGCTTCCCACGAACAGAGTAAGAAATCACCTGTCTCGACGCTCGGATAAGGAAATGGATGCTTTGGTAAAATGCTACTGAAGTGTTATTTCTATTAGCTGCACGATCAGCCCATAAATGTCAACAGCCTTAGCTGGAATCTCTGATCTCATTGGTTCAGCCTCATATCAAAGACTATTCCATCGTTTCCATGCAGGAAAACACACTCTCAACTCCAACAAAAAAAACCCAAAGGAGTACTTTAAGTAAACTTAGAAGGAACACTATCGAATAACATGTTTTTTTTTCTTTTTTTAAATTGAGATAAAAAATGTTTGGAAAGTGCTGCTAAGTCCCGATGTCCTTTGAATGCATATTTACACCTCACTGAAGCTAACTGATATCATTGCCCCTACAGGACAAATTATCAGATTGACTCCTAATTAAGCAATCGTGAGCAAATAAAGGAGAGAAAGTTCTGACAATGTTGATCGGCAAAGTATCAGTTAGCTGCTAAATGAGGTAAAAAGCTTGAGCATTCACCCTCCCAGTACCTTGAATAATAGTCAGATGCTTTTAGCTGTTCATTTCATGCTGTGTTTAATGCTTTATACCATGGATGAAATTTGAGTATAATACCACTTTGCTGCAACCATCACAGTCCATTTGTAAAGCACACTAGGTTTTCCAATTAGAATGCCCAACACATTGCTAATGCAAAAGCAAATCAGGAGTTGGTAGTGAAGAAAAAGTCTGTTTTTGTTTTCTTGTGGATTGACCTGTCCTGTGAGCAGATTCATGTCACACCAATAACAATGTCAATAAAAATGACTACACACAAATAAAACAAATGTCACCGGGCCAGAGAGTCACGCTACGATTTATTCAGGCTGAACTACCAGTTGCCTGAACTTCTCTATAATGCCGCGATATGTCACAGTTGTTCCCTATAAACCTTTCTATAATGCTGTGTAAACAAGACTTCCCTAGAATAGATCACAGAGGCTTAGCAATGAATGTGAATGCTGCTCTAACAATCGCAGCTCAGGCTCCAGTCTATCAACTGTCCATAGAGACAGCCTGATCTACAACACTGACGTCTCTATGCTGGCTTTCCATTGTTGTCATACACTCCACAGGGATAATGGCACTTGCTGTATTGCTT
Organism: Hyperolius riggenbachi; assembly: GCF_040937935.1. Lineage (NCBI taxonomy): Eukaryota > Metazoa > Chordata > Amphibia > Anura > Hyperoliidae > Hyperolius > Hyperolius riggenbachi. The sequence goes on along the minus strand of NC_090651.1, from coordinate 322,177,183 downwards.
TGACAGACCCCCCAAAAAAGAAAAGAAAGAAAATACTCTATCGGGTTGCTGCAGGATCAGATCTGTAAATCCTACTAAATACATAAAACAAACAAAAAAAACTGTGCTATGATTGGACACATGGGGGAGACCAGAAGCTGAAAAAGACTTTTGTATAGTGTAGTAGTATAGATTACTGGATGCTTTGACTTAGAGTGAACCTCCGGACTAAAAATCTACTCAGCAGATCTGAAAAGGCTTGGTGTTTCTTTAACAGTTTAACAGCATCAGAACTTTGTTTTTCTTACCAAAGCATCATTTTTAGCTGCATTTTTAGCTAAGCTCCACCCATCAAAGAGACCTGCCCAGGCATTTTTTCCCTGATGCTGTGCAAAGCATGATGGGATTTCCTATGTTGTTATTCACGTTGCCTAGCAACTGGGAGGGGTGATCAGCACAAAGGACAGTTGGAACTGTGTCTCATGCTCCCTGTCACCTCCTTTCAACCAAAAATATGGCTGCCCTTATGAAATCATGCCTGTTCTTTTAAAACAGGGTGGGTAAGAGATTATATTACCTATCTATTTTAATTAACATAACTAATGTAACTTAATAACAGTATGTTTGTTTAGGCTGGAGTTCCTCTTTAAGTAGGAACTCCAGTGAAAACAATGTAATAAAAAAAAAGTGCTTAATTTTTACAATATATATGTATAACTGATTTAGTTAGTGTTTGCCCATTGTAAAATCTTTCCTTGATCATTTATCACATGGTGACATTTTTACTGCTGGCAGGTGATGACAGTGGAAGTAACTGCTGCTTGCTTTTTTGGCAGTTGTAAACAGTTGTAAACAGTAAAACAGCTGTTATTTCCCACAGTGCAATAAGGTTCACAGACAGGAAACTGTCAGGACATCACACTGTGGAAGAGGTTTCACCACAATATCAGCCATACAGAGCCCCCTGATGATCCGTTTGAGAAAAGGAAAAGATTTATCATGGGAAAGGGGGTTTAGCTCTTGATTGGGATGAAGTTCAATTCTTGGTCATGGTTTCTCTTTAGAGCCTACCCAAACTGAAACGTGACATGATGAGATAAACATGGGTTTGTATTAATCTAATCCTACTTGGTGAGTCTGAAGTGAATCACCTAAGCAGAGGGAAGGCTCTGGGTCCTATAGAGCCTTCCCGTTCCTCTCCTGTTCCCCTCGTTCCACCGCTGGCTTTTCCGTGCAAATCTCCCACCGCGGGGGGCTTCAGAAGTCTTCGGAGTGCCCCCAAAGAAGGGCGGCTCTGTACTGCGCATGTGCAAGAGAGAGGCCCGTCTTCTTAAAGAGAATCTGTATTGTTAAAATCGCACAAAAGTAAACATACCAGTGCGTTAGGGGGCATCTCCTATTACCCTCTGTCACAATTTCGCCGCTCCCCGCCGCATTAAAAGTGGTTAAAAACAGTTTTAAAAAGTTTGTTTATAAACAAACAAAATGGCCACCAAAACAGGAAGTAGGTTGATTTACAGTATGTCCACACATAGAAAATACATCCATACACAAGCAGGCTGTATACACCCTTCCTTTTGAATCTCAAGAGATCATTTGTGTGTTTCTTTCCCCCCCTGAGGGGGGAGTGCATAGCAGAACCACAACACTGAAGAACTTGGCAGCCTTCCAGACACAGGCTGACAAGTCTGACAAGGGAAAGATACATTGATTTATTACAGAGACTGTGATAGTACAAAGTGCTGCAGTAAGCCAGAACACATTAGAATAGCTTTTGGAACTTGTAGGATGATAAAAAACAGGATGCAATTTTTGTTACGGAGTCTCTTTAAGCACTCAGCCTCCCGAAGACTTCTAAAGCCTCCCGCAGCATTGGTCGGAGACTGCTAATGGGGGAGCCATTGGTGGAACAATCAAACCAAGAGAGGAACAGGAAGGCTCTATAAGACCCATAGCCTTCCCTCTCCTTTGGTGAGTATCTGGATTTTTTTTTTCGCTTCAGACATCCTTTGTAGTTAAACTGTTAAAGTAAAACTGTAAAGTTCTTCAGCCACCTTGGCCAAATATGTCTTTGGCCCTCCTCAGGCAGCCTTCGGAAGTACTAGAGTAAGTCTGAAGATGAGCAGATCTGTATTGCGCACACGTAAGTCGCACATGTAAGTCCATGCTCACCCATGAACTGTAAGGATGCACCTGTTTTTGGAAGCCCTCAGGGACCAGAGTGGTTCTAAAGACTGAGAACATGGAGAGAGGACTGGGAAGGTTCTGTGCGATCCAGAGCCTTCCCTTTACATAGGTGAGTATCTAACAATTTTTATAGCTCGCTTTACATTTACTTTAAAGAGGAACTCCAGTGAAAATAATGTAATAAAAAAGTGCTTCATTTTTACAATAATTATGTATAAATGATTTAGTCAGTGTTTACGATTTACATTCTGACATTTATCACATGGTGACATTTTTACTGCTGGTAGGTGATTTCACTGGAAGAAGATGCTGCTTGCATTTTTGGCAGTTATTTTCCACAATGTCCAGTTCATCCAGTGATGTCAGTACCTCAGTGCTGTGAGGCACTGACATCACACTGTGGGAGGGGTTTCATCACAAAATCAGCCATCCAGCCCCCCCTCCCCCCCCCCCCAATGATCCGTTTGAGAAAAGAATAGATTTCTCATGGGAAAGGGGGTATCAGCTACTGATTGGAATGAAGTTCAATCCTTGGTTACGGTTTCTCTTTAACGCGCCTATTAACAGTGCAATTTTATCAGACAACCGTCCTTCCGATACAATAATTGCGAAAGCAAATGAATCTGATCATTTCAGATAAAATCAATCCGCAAAAGGGGTCAATAATCCAATCGAAAATATAATCATTTGTAGTCGATGGACAACATGAACAGTCTCCAGTTTGATCGCAATTATCAGATTTGAAGGTCGATGGTTCACGAAAATAGTACCGTTAATGGGTATGAAACAGCTTTTATGCAGAATCGCCTGGATTCCACCGCTGTTGAAATTACATGAAATAGCATGCAGATGCGAATTCTTGCGCGTTTTTTTCCACTAATTCGCATGCGAATTCCCATAGGTGAGGGTATATGCAAATTTAACCATGTCACTGCCTGTTTGAAGTTACATTGGTACCTATGCGAATTCGCATGAAAATTCGCATACCATAGCCGCATGCGAATTTCCTATTAAATACATTAGCGGCGATTCGCATGCATTCCACTCGCAGGCGAATTCGTTGGCTCTTTTGTGCGTTTTTTTACCGCTGAAAAAAACGCACCTCCACAACGCTACAGTGGAAACAGGCCCATCCCCTTGCATTACATGTGCGAATCCGCATGCGTTGGACGCATGCAGATTCGCGATAGTGGAAACGAGCCCTAAGTGTATGTTTAGTGTTATGTTCTGTGTTATTACTCTACTCTATGGTAGTTTCCGGTCCCTTCTTTTATTCCTGTGTGATAGACAAGTAAAGCCTTTCCTACAAAATCCTGCTCGATAGTGTACCGTCAGGTGTTCAGATAAAGTTAATAATGGGCGGAGGGGTATATTTAGCGTTACAGTGATTGGTTAGGGTTAGGTGACTGATGGAATATTTGTTCAAACACCAACAAAAAATACTATCACAAACCCAAAATGGCAGACTATCAAAAACATTGCTCATACTCTGCTCATCAATATCTGAAACACTCTAACTACTCTGAATCCATACATACTGTTTTTTTCTTTTTGGAAAAAGCAATTGGTTTGTCACGTAGATATCACTGAAAGTGACTTTCAATTATGTATATTTTTATATGCTTAATTTACATAGCCCAGCTGTATGACATGTCCTTCTAGTGGTCATTTGCATACCAGACAGTGGACTGACCTCTGCAGAATGTCATCTGCATTTGATCTGCTCTACTTTTTAAGATACCAGAAATGTTTTGGTTTTTTTACCTAAGGCAAACAGCATAAAAGACATTAAAAAGACAGAACTAAATAAGGTTTATTTTGTCACTCAAACTGCCATTTTAGTATCCTATCAAAGCTCGGCTATATCTGAACCTGGTCCTGTCCTGAACTCTCTCCACTCAAGTGGGACAAAAGACCTAGAAGTCCTAAAAAAAAAAAAAAAAAAAAAAAAAAAAGACGGCAAGTTTGTGAAGCCATTTTTGTTGCTGATCATCCAATATAGACGGTTTTTAATAGACCGCCAGGGGGGTTAATGCAAGAACAAAAGTGCCATCGCTTGATCAAGTTTTTAAAGAGAATCTGTACTCTAAAATTCTTACAGTAAAAAGCATACCATTCTATTCATTATGTTCTCCTGGGCCCCTCTGTGCTGTTTCTGCCACTCCCTGCTGCAATCCTGGCTTGTAATTGCCATTTTTATGCAGTGTTTACAAACAAAAGACATAGCAAGTGATAGGCTGAGAGTAGCTCAGTGTGTGAGTCATACAGTGTGTGCAGGGCGCCTGGAGAGGGTGTGTATATCTTCTTTCCAATCACAAGCAGCACAGCACATTCCAGCCTGACTGCCTGAGCCCGACAGACCCGACAGAGGAGAGAAGATTAGATCATATAACAGAGATAACACAGCCACTGTGCAAGTAGGAAAGGCTGCAGTTAGACAGAGCACATTAGAACAAGTATAGGAACTTATAGGATAGAAGAAATAAGGATGAACATTTTGTTACAGAGTCTCAATAAGAGACCATAATCAAAATGAAGCATAAGGCACACACAGAAACGTAACTAGAATTCACTGGGCCCCCCCTGCAAAACTTTGGATGGGGCCCTCTCCCCCACTTTCCGCACAGGTGAACTGAGAACCAATGTTTTTCACTTGGTTAGTGCACACTTGAATGTGTTTTCCCCATGTACATAAAAACTGACAGCAGTGAAGCACTGAGAGCGTTTTCTCCATCAATTACATTAGCTTCTGTGATATTTTCACACATACAGATACACAAGGCCTGTAGAAAAACGCACACAGAAAAAGCGCTCCCAGCCTCGGCTTATTACACTCACTCTGTCCATCTCTGATTGAGTAGAACTGGCTCTGCAGATTTCTCCAGCATCACTACAGTACACAGCACTTGGGGAGGGGGTGGAGAGGTTGGGGGCTGGGTGCTATACACAAGAGCCTGCTGCACACTGAATAGGGACTGTCTACAAAACTTTGTCTACAAAACTTTGTATGATTCCTTATCAGTGGCTGAGCAGAGAGAAAGGATTTTCTCTCCGTGCCCTTAGTTGTCAGTCTCTCAGGACAGGGAAAATAAACTTCTCCCCCACATGGCCCCCTGCAGCTTATGGGCCCCCCTGCGGCTGCATATCTTGCAGAGTCTATTGTTACGCCCCTGGCACAAACACAAACCATCCACACTCATTCATACCTATCCCCTTTCTGAGACTTAATAACATTTTACCAAACGTTCGCCCCTTTTACTAGATCTTGCCCTCCATTGATGACCTCGCTGCCAGGGCTACATTTCTGGAAAGGTCACAAAGGCCCGGGGCCTTTGCCCAAGGGTGCAGCTAGGCATGGAAAGGAATTGCCGAGTATGGAAGAGAAGGCTGCAAAATGGAAAAGGTAGAATGTAAATTGGGAGCAACATATGGAATAGCTGTGCATGACAGAGAGGGACTGCTGTACATGGATCTTACACACATAAGAGGAGGCTGCGCATGGAATAGAAGCAGCACTGGTGTACATAGATAGAGATCAACAAGAAAGTTGGCCTGGGGTGTAGAGAGCATAAAGCCGGCCTTACTGACCTCCGTGTTTTGTGGGAGAATTTTCCTATAAAGCAATCCTCTTCCATACTTCCCAACTTTTTGAGAAAGAGGGACACTTAAGCCACACCCCTGTCACACCCCTGATCACACCCCCATCACACCCCTAGTCACGCATACCATAAAGATTTCATAATAAAAATATGTTGTTTTATAATTCAAACCACACTGGTCCTTTCTTTCCTGGTTCATTTTCCTTCATATTAACATTATAAAATTAGTAATATATCAATTTAAAGGAGAAATTATATATTTACATAAAACGAGGAACTAAGTCCTGAAAGAGGGACAAATGAGAAGGAAAGAGGGACAGAGGGACAGGGCTCCCAAAGAGGGACAGTTGGCCCAAAGAGGGACAGTTGGGAGCTATGCCTCTTCTACTCATCATCCTACTCTGCTAACCTGACCATCTTAGCCCAGCTTGCTCTCCATCGTGCTAGCAGTGGTTGGGAGAAAGTTCATCAATCTCCCGGCCCTCGAGCTCCTGAAAAATGGACATTTGAGAGGTCCAGTCAATTAAATCTGGGCCCAGCGGATTGTTCCATTTCCTGTCAATCAAGCTTCTGGGCACAATAGCTGCTGACACCGTCACGTCATAACTGTTCTGGCTTCCCACATCGTCCCGAAGCCCTAGAAGTGACACTGTTTCTGAAAAGAAACAATCACTATTCAAGTGAGGTTTACAAAAACATTCTATGTTTTTCCTTTTTCTTCCAATAATTGCGCAGGACCACCACATGAATTTGTATATATATAGTTTGGCACCTCCTGATATATGCTATAGTTATTCCACCTTTAATGATAGGGTTTTTTTCCTCTAACCCATCCTTGTTCCTTTCACAGTGTAGAGAGGCTGGTGGTCTGCATCTGTCTTGTGGTTGGTCTCTCAGACAACCCAACTTTGTGGGTATCCTTTCTCCCTATTTGAGCCCCCCATATTGTATATGAATTGTATGCATTATAAGTAGATCTCAATTTTAGTTTTCTTTAAATGCGAGCACTATTTACCCCATTTAAGTATTTATTACACAATGATATGCCCTGAAGAAAAACCGGGAGAGATCTTAAGCACATTTCAGGATCTTGGGCGCTGCTGGGTGTTTGGTCCCCTGATGATGGCTGAAGGCGAAACCTGGTCGGGAAAGGAGAATGGGCAAACTCTATATCCACTGACTGTTGTCATTGGTACTGACTTGATGTGCACTTTAATGGAAGTAAGTGCAATATTGTCAATGCGAAACTATGCAAAAGGTTCCAGTGTGCATGGACCCACAATATGAGTTTATGTTTTAATATTCTTGTTTTAGAATTGTATAATAAACGACACCACCTTTATTATGAATCAAGCCAGACTTTGGTTTATTTATTTATGGTGGTGGCCACCTGTCCCCATTTTTGAGCACTGGGTGTCTGCAGGCTACACATAGGCTGGGATTTGAACAGACAGTGCCAAGAAACACATATTGCTTAGGTATTTGGTTTGGTTCAGCTGTCTGCTCTGGAGTCAATAGATTAATGTTTTGGAACCACAAGTTCTTCTTATTGCTTGTTGTTGTGTTTATGAGAATAACCTCACTATTAATTGTATTTATAAAAGGGCCAACATATTACACAGCGCTGCACAATAGATAAATGGGGTTAACATACAAAGTAGGACATGCAAGGAACTCACAACAAAACAAGACCATGCGCATGTCTTAGGTAACAGTAGTTCAGTGTCTTTGTTCACGACAGAGTCTGTTCTAGTCTTCAAGAAGGGTGTCAGACAGTGAGATTGCATAATCAAGCTGGAAACACTAGGGGAAGGGCCCTGCCAGAGGCGTACAATCTAAAGGGTGGGGGTAATAGGTACATCTATTGAAAGGGTGCCCAGTAGAATGTATTATGGCACTGACGTGGGGGAGGGAGGGGAGCGTGACAATGTGAGTCTTGAGGGCTCGTTTTAAGGCATTAGAGGTGAGGGTGAGTCTGATGGCTGGTGGGAGTTAGTTCCAGAGAGTGGGGGCAGCCCTTGTAAAGTCCTGCAATTGTGCATGGGAGTGAGATATGCGCAGTGCAAACAGGCGCGGGTAGTTTAAGGTTTGGAGGGGGCAGGCCGGTGTGTGCCTGTGGACAAGATCAGAGATGTAGGTTGTGCAGGTCCTGTGCACTGATTTGTAGGCCAAGCACAGTTGGTACATCAGTTTTTCTGTGCTTCGCCGGTGTCGAGATGCATTTTGTTTTATTTTATGAAAGGACTGTTTCTGTAATGATGCCACAATGTGCGTTCACGTCCCGGTCTCCTCTTTACAAATGCCAGGTCGCCTCAGGAGTTTATCCTTGTCCCAGTTTAATAGGTACCCCAGGCCCTGACAATCTTTCTGCATCGCAAGAACACTACGTCCCAGAAAAGACAAGCAGCACTGGGATCAGATGCTCCAATTTCCCTGCGACAATCATCATCAGCTAAATATAACCGCAGAGACCCATGATCTAAGGACCAGCATGCCAGAAAGAATCAATATGAAAAGCAGGCACCTACATGGCAATAGCATTTCTGGGGTCAGCGAAGGGTAACAGTGCATTCTGAAGTGACAGCTCAGTTAAAGAACATTCAAGTCAAATTCTTGCATTCCAAAGGGGGTTTAACTGAGCTGCTTTTCAAGCCTGGAGTGCAAGCAAATAAATTGTTTTCAATATGAAATGCTACAGCCTTCCATATTAAGGAAATAACAAGGTTAGTGCAAGCAAATATATTGTTTTAAATATGAAATGTTACAGCCTTCTATATTAACCCATTCGCGTTCCGTCGTTTTCACGTGAGAAATGTTCACCTCCCATTCATTAGCCTATAACTTTATCACTACTTATCACAATGCACTGATCTATATCTTGTTTTTTCCGCCACCAATTATAGGCTTTCTTTGGGGGGTACATTTTGCTAAGAGCCACTTTACTGTAAATGCATTTTAACAGGAAGAATAAGAAAAAAATGGAAAAATTCATTATTTCTCAGTTTTCAGCCATTATAGTTTTAAAATAATACATGCCTCCATAATTAAAACTCACGTATTGTATTTGCCCATATGTCCCGGTTATTACACCGTTAAAATTATGTCCCTATCACAACGTATGGCGACAATATTTTATTTGGAAATAAAGGTGCATTTTTTCCATTTTGCATCTATCACTATTTACAAGTTTAAAATAAAAAAAATATAGAAATATTTAATCTTTACATTGATATTTAAAAAGTTTAGACCCTTGGGTAAATATTTACATGTTTTTTTTTTATTTTATTATAATGTTTTTTTTTATAGTAAACATTTTATTTGGGTAGTTTTGGGAGGGTGGGAGGTAAACAATAGATTTATAATGTAAATGTGTGTTAATTTTTTTTTTCAGGTGTAGTATTACTTTTTGGCCACAAGATGGCGGCCATGAGTTTGTTTACATGACGTCACTCTAAGCGTAGCACACGCTTAGAGTGACGCATTGGGGAGGAGACAGCCAGAAAAAGCACAGCTTCCGAGAGAAGCTGTCGCTTTTTCAGCGGGGGAGAGGAATCAGTGATCGGGCACCATAGCCCGATACATTGATTCCGTGGCTACCGAATCCGCGGCCGGGGGGGCGCGTGCACGCGCGCGATCGGCCGCGGGAGCGCACGGTAGCGGGCATGGTTCCTGGACGTAGAAACTACGTCCAGGAACCAAAATAGGTTAAGCAAATAACAAGGTTGCCTCCACAATCACTGCAGTTTAGTACAGCTAAGAGATGGAACTGTTTCTAAATGGCGCAAGTGTTGGTTGAGAGACTGCTCTATTTGCAGGGCTCTTTAGCCCTTCAAGTTTTGTCTTTGACACACCTCTTTATGCTTGTGAAGATCAAAGAAGCTGGATAATGTCACCTCAACAACCCTCCCCCAGCCCAGGTGGAAAGGCACCATTGTGTGCTACATCAAAGGAGGAACACTTTGACACAATTCTTGAGGTTGCACATGTTTTTTAGGCTTAATTCACACTGCAAAACCCAAAGCTCTTTGCAATTTTGAAATGCAATTTTAAAGGAATATGCATTGTTGCACATTTCTTTAGGAAAAAGTGCTCTAAAAATGGTACAAGCAACAAGATTTCAGCTCTCTAAAGATGGAAAAGCTGCCGCAAGAACATTCTAATAGGGTGACATTACACTAGCGGTTGGCCAATTCAATAAGCGGAGCGCAATCGCCCTCAGTGTGAGCTAGCCCTTAAAGTGAACGCAAAGTGAAAAAAAAAGCTATGAGATAATGATTGTATTTATCCTCCTACTCCTTAAATTTACTTTATATATATATATATATATATATATATCCCATGGTTTTATTTTGTACTTAAACATTTACAAAGTAGATCGAATGTGTTCTTGCCTCTGCTCAATGACAGCCTATTAAGTGTCCTAGAATTAATATACATGAATGAATATACATGAACTATTGACCTTTTTCTATCACTCCCCTGCAGGGCCAGTTCTAGACTTTTTGCCACTTGAAGCAATACATTGTGAGGACGTTAGAACCTAATGGTATATAGGACCCTAACGCTCGACAAGAAGTATCTACATGACACCCTTCACTAGGTTGTGAAAAAAAGCTCATTGATCCTGTGGTAATTAAAGGTAATCTGACACTTATGTCTGGAGTAGAGCCAAAAGCATCAATATTCGATATGATTAGAAATTGAAATGCCACTATGTGTTAGAATTCTTAGCAAAATCAATCTTAGGCCTTTTATGTTTTTATATACAGCAGCCAGTGAACGGACTTAGAAGTAAAAGAAGAGCTCTGGTCAAGAAAGAAAAAACTTGGCAAGTGAGTTCCCAGAACGTCTACAGATCCTTACTTTCAGCAGGAACAGTGGCTCCCAGCATTTCCTTTCTATTTGTATGGCTCTTTATTGTAGAAACAAAAGCAGCGTCTCAATTGCTCTTTTTTTTTCTTTTTCTTTTTTTTTATAAAGCAACTGTGAATCCAATTCCCTGATGGTTGCCCTACTGCAGGCTGTTTAATGAGCTGCATTAGGCCATGGAGGTGACTGCACAATCCTGCACCTCTTCACAGCAGAAAATACTATGCTTGCTTACCCAATAAGCAGTATCCGCCGGGACCGCAAGGGACATAACAAAGCTTAATTAGCGCATTTAAAGCGGAAACAGGTTTTGTTATGAGGTGGAGAAAAAACAATGCTTTCATAATCAGAGAACCTTATCCAGTTGAGGCCGGATGTGTGAGGCGCACATACTTGTGGTGGCTGTTTTACAGCGAGCTACGTGTACTCTGACTAAATGGCACATACTATTACATATAATAATATTGCTAATGATTTTGTGGTTGCAAGATCCAAAGGCTTGTTTCCCATAGTCTTCACCTTCGCTTGGCCTTTGACACCATCAGTCATTTTCAAATTTTTCCTTGTCACTAGAGATCAAGGTAGTAAAACATTCTTGAATTTGTTCTTACCTATCTGGACATTCTTTCACATTCTCCAATAAAAACTCTTCCCTGTGCCCGCTGTCTGTTGGTGTACCAAAAGGTTCTGTTCCAGAACCCTTTCTCTTCTCCAGCTACATTCATGGCCAGGGACAATTAATATGCTTTTTTGGATTTCCAGAATCACCTCTATGCTGATGAAGCCTAAGTCTATCTCTCAGCTCCTGACTTTGTTGCACTATTATCTCGAGTCGCCAAATGTATGTAGTATGGGGTGGAGGGATGACAATTGAAGACAATGGCCTCAATTCACTAAGCTTTATCAAACACTTTATCAAACGTTTGATAATTTACCTCATGGGTCGAATCTAATTTTAAATTCACTAAAGTGTTATAGATTTATTAAACGCTTAATTGATAAAACATTCAATAAATAAATAACACCTTAGTGAATTCAAAATTAGATTTTACCCATGAGGTAAATTATCAAACGTTTGATAAAGTGTTTGATAAAGCTTAGTGAATTGAGGCCAATAAAGGGAGTTTGCGCATGGAAGGAGTGCTCTACATGGAGAATTCAAAGTTTCCATTTATATGAAAGTTTTTTATGGTTGTAATTCCTTATCAGTCAGGCTGGGTTCATATACGACACAGAGTGAAAGGCTGCGTTTTAGGTCATGTGACATGTGTTATGGTAATGTTGTGAGCTTTTATTTAGCATTTTAACTGCATTTTTGGTGCGTTTGCGATGTGTTTTTTGTGCATTTGCGCTTCGCATGTACAAAACGCATATGCGTTTTGTATGCTTTTCTGTGTTTTTTTTATATTTCAATTTATGCAAATCACTTGGAAGACTACAGAAAAACGCATATAAAAAAGCATGGAAAACGCATGAAAAACGCATACCATTGCGTTCCAATTGACTTTTTTATTTTGTGCATTTTGACAGTGTTCCTGCATAATATGCAACAAAACAAAACAGTGTTTTTGAAAACGCATAGAAAACGCATATGCATTTTTTCCTGCGGCCCAAAGACCTTCATTAGAGGCAAAAACGTTGCGTTTTCCACAACGCTAGTGTTACTGCTATGTGTGCACCTAGCCTCAGGATTAAAGCAAACCTGTGAGGTTTGCTATGCATCAATTTCGATACTTACCATGGGATGGAGAAGCCTCTGGATTCTCCTCCATCAGGCTGTTCAAGCACTGAGACCCTGAATAGCAGCCATACATTGCTTGCGCAATAGCAGAAACCCGCTCAGGCTTTGGGGGGGAGGGGGGGGGGAAACAAGCCCAAGGCTTTCCTCTACCTAAGTAAGCACCCATATTGGGCACTCTTTTTCCCTTTTCCCTACAGGTTTCCTTTAAAGGGAACCTCAAGTGAGAAGAAAATTGAGGCTGCCATATTTATTTCTTTTTAAACAATACCAGGTGCCTGGCGGCCCTGCTGATCGATTTGACTGCAGGAGTGTCTGAATAACACCAGAAACAAGCATGTGGCCAATGTAGTCAGATCTGACAATAATGTCAGAAACACCTGATCTGCTGCATGCTTGTTCAGGGTCTAGGGCTAAAAGTATTAGAGGCAGAGGATCAGCAGGAGAACCAGGCAACTGGTATTGCTTAAAAGGAAATAAATATGGCAGCCTCCATACACCACTTGCTTCAGGTTCCCTATAAGCTACAGACCCACTTAGTCCACACTTGAGAGAAACTGTCACTTTCATACCTAAATGTTAACTAGCTTGGCGGATGTGCTTTTTGTCCCTAGGCCTCCTCAAAGGCCTAGAGGACACGATCTGCGCATGGAGGAAAAACGTTGTAGCCATTTATTTAGGAAAGGGTTCTTTACAGTAAGAGTGATTAAGATGTGGAATGCATTGCCACAGGAAGTCGTTATGGCAAACTCTATACCTGCATTTAAAGGGGGCTTAGATGCTTTCCTTGCGTTGAAAGACATCCATGGCTACAATTACTAGGTAATGCCTAATAATGTTGATCCAAGGATTTTATCTGATTGCCATCTGGAGTCGGGAAGGAATTTTTCCCTTTAGGGGCTAATTGGACCATGCCTTGTAAGGGTTTTTTCGCCTTCCTCTGGATCAACAGGGATATGTGAGGGAGCAGGCTGGTGTTGTACTTTATACTGGTTGAACTCGATGGACGTATGTCTTTTTTCAACCAAAATAACTATGTAACTCTTTCAGGTAGAAAAAGAAAAAAAGCAACAAAGCCAAGTTATTTGTATGCTTAGCACTGTACATGCACATGTCTATCTCATCATGTCCCTTGTCACCTCGGTATCCTTTAAAAAAATAAATAAAAAATAGGCCATCAGCAACTACGGTACATTCGCTTTTCCTTCAGACACTGACATGCATGTAGCTGACTGCAGCAGAACGTGCTTTGCTTTGGAGCCCTGATCAGCACATGGACAATGTTGATTTACAAGAGGGTTTATCAACTCACGACTCCCAGGGCAGCCGTTTCTGGCATGCAATAAACGAAGATTGTAACATTGGCTCTCTATAGATCATTAACCCAGTTTTTAAACATTCAGAAGGATGAACAAGGAATCTTGGAGTTGATGTAAAACATCTGCTTGCGTCTAATAAGCAGGACAGGCGGATAACCGAGAGCCGGCCTATGAATAAGTCACCAGCTGTTAGCTTCTATTTCGGCGAGCTCCCTCCTAATGCCACACCACATTGGGAAGCTGCCGCCTCCACACGTGCCAGCGAGAGGCTGAAACTGGCGTCGTCCCAGCCTGGGCAGACATTCGGGTGGGAGATGAAATCCCTTTAAAGTCTTGTCTTCCTCTTATGCGATTAAAAATCTTTAGCCCAATTTATGCGTTCCGCTCCTCTCGCTGCTGTTGGGCTGCGCTGGCGTATTTCAAAAGGACTATAATCTTGCATTTTACAAAAAGGGGAAACACAGAATGCTTACTTTATAAAGAGTTTTTTTCTTTTCTCTGAAGGCGTCTGAGAGAATAAAGAAAACCAAATTCATTCATTCACATTCCAAGTCTGCACGTATAAATGGCTTTCACTTCACAAAATATCATAATAGAATTACTCTTCTGAGGTACATTATGATTTATTAGTAAGGCGCTGCCCTGTCGCTCCCAGGCAGCGATGTGCAAGGTATGCCTCACAGGAGCATTGTGGGAGACTAGTGATGTCATCTGCAACATGTATACTATGCAATGAGAAGGGGGCGGGACCAAACATACGTGGAATGTCACCAGACAGAGGATGCCAGGAAGACAAAACACCTTCTTCATGAGAAGTCCTGAAAGCTACAAATTTTAAAGGAACATTGCCAGGGCCGGATTTAGGCCTAAGCCACTGAGGCCATGGCCTAGAGCACCACAGGAGCAAGGGCACCAAAGCAGCAGGCTAAACTGGTGCAGCATTTGCAAGCTTGCAAATGCTGCAATGCAGGGAGATCGGGTGAGCGCCTGACTACAGTACTCTGCTGCTAGCCGCCTGTGCAGCGGCCATCTTGCTCTCTGTGCATGTTTGCATTGTGGCCGGTGGCTATGGACTTAGGCAGCATTGGAGACGGAAAGGAATAGGAAGGTTCTGCACTGGAGATGAGTGGAGAAATGAGCGACACTGATGGTTGCTGCAGTGTAAAGATGAGCTGGCTACCTATACTGAAAGGGGGTGGGAAAAGGAGGGATTAAGGGAGTCATCTGGCTACCTATACTAGAGGGAAAGGGGGGAGGGGTCATCTGGCTATCTATACTTGAGGGGGGGGGGGGTCATCAGGTTACCTATACTAGGGGGGAGGGGTCATCTGGCTACCTATACTGGAGGGAATGGGGAAGGGGTCATCTCGCTACCTATACTGAAGGGGGGTGGCTGGTGACAGTGGCCTTGGGCGGTAAAGAGTACAAATCCGGCCCTGAACATTGCTCTAGAAAATAGCAGCAAGAACAACAAGACACACAGAGCAGTGCTGACCGAGCTAGTACACAACTTCACCCTCCATTCATTTTATTGGATATTTAAAGGAATCCAAGGACCACTACAAACATTTTTGATGTTCTTTTAATGCGGTAGAGTGCAGGGATCATATTGATTTATTCAGACAGGCCTGCTCTGGTGAGACAGAAGAAGGAACGGACACAAGGCAAAGAATATGCATGTAGTCTGTGCTGTGCACAAATACAACGAACAACAACTACACATCAAAAGAAGAAGAAATTGAAAACACTGACACGCATGGATGAGACGATCACGGTAAGCTTGTTTCTATTCCGTGTACATCTAAAACCAATAAGAAAAGTCTACACTTTAAATAAATAATGCTGCATGCTCAGTTCTGTGGCCTGGCCATGGATTTCAGATCCTCTTAGCTGGTATGTGGTCTTTCATGTTAGTCTTCATGCCTGGTTTCCATAGTAGCCCAGAACTGGTAATTCCATATTGGGGATTTATCCACCATCCATAATCTACAGAATACACAGCATAGACTGAATACAATTATTCCTGCATCAAGAGAATCCTGCTGGTGATCCAACATCCATATTTACATATTACGCTTTGAATAAATTACTGTCACATTTTGCTCAGACAAGTGTTAATTTTGATTGAAGTTAATATTATGTAAAATCCTACAGTAGACATTATGATTTCGGGGTCCGCGTAGACCAGAAGGTTGTGTTTATCTGTGTAGAAGGTCCTTGATGTGTGAACTGGATGGTTGAGGCGCCATTCCCTTCAGACCATTGAACAGTGAGTGGAGAGAATCCTATGTGATCCTCATTATTTGTAATCATAATCTTGTTATCAGTTTCCTATCTTTGGGGAACTTTATCTGTGATCATGATACTGTGATATGGGGAGGAAGCAGGAAATTTCGGCACCTGCAGCTAATGGACTATTTGGGTGTCATTGACGCTAATGCAATATATCGGCTATTGGGCACCAAAAGCAGAAGTTTGGGTGCCTGATTAATAGCAGGCACCAGGCCCATCCGACCAACATTTTTTGGTTTGAGAATTATTGATTTGAAAATGGTTTTGAAATTTGTATTGAGAATCATCCTTTTGTAAATTATCGTTTTTATTTTTTTTTTTTATAATTTTTTAATTTGTTTTGAGAATTAAATAAATAAAATAATGAAATGTATTGTCTTAGCAATGTCTCTTTTTTTACATTATTTGCGGTGGAGGTCGGAGGCGTCAGGAGGGTAGGTTTTAGGGTTAGGTGTCAGGAAGGGGGGGTCTTAGGGTTAGGTATCAGGAATGTTTTAGGGTTAGGAATCGGGTGGGTCTTAGGGTAAGGCATCAGTTCATTTGTTTTGAAAATTACAACCTTACAGTTTTTTAATTTTTTTATGTTTTGCATTTACAAATGATTCGTTTTTGAAAATTACCATTTTGAAAATTGTGGTCTGTATTTACAAATGTTTAGCTTTTGAAAATTATTGTTTTGAAATGTATTGTTTTAAACATTATTAGGTTAAGAAGGGGTTTTTTAGGTTTATGTGTCAGGAAGGGGGGTTTTAGGGTTAGGCATCAGGCAGGGGGTCTTACTGGTAGGTATTAGGAAGGGGGGTTTTAGGGTTAGGCATTGGGGGGGTCTTGGGGTTAGGAGTCAGGAAGGTGAGGCCTAAGGTTAGGCATCAGGAAGGTGGGTTTTAGGGTTAGATGTCAGGAAGGGGGGTTTTAGGGTTATGGACCACCCGAAGACCCCCCCTGGTGGTGCCTAACCCTAAGATTTAGGGTTGGGCACCATCAGAGGGTTTTAGGGTTAGGCACCCCAGAGGTGGGTCTTAGGGTTAGGCATCAGTAGAGGAATGGTCCACCCTTCTTTCAAGCTGAAGGTGCAGGTGAGTATCTCATCTATGCCTAAAATGGCCAGAAATAGCCTGGCTATTACAAACTACTTTTAATATAATCCAGGACAGTCTTGTTGGATCATTGATGTTTTCCAGTGTTCTCTGAGGACTTTCATTTTGGAGGAACCTCAGTAAATAAGGCCTGTGTTAATCTGGAGGGGGGGAGAGGGAAAATGGTTTCCATGGAGACTCAGAACAATCAAAAATACGGAAGCTGTCATGACACTAATAGAACAAATCTCAGAGAGGGAAGGCATGTTACACGGGAAGTAACATGCACAGAACTAGTTAGTGAGGAGTCAGGGAATCTGTGGTTACCATGGCAACGGACCAGCTGTATTCCTGTAACACATGCTGAACACATTCACCCTTCCCCAATTGCTGCTCCGCTGTTCTCCACTACAGGGTGACTGACAGCTCAGCATCAATCGCCGGCGCCCCGGGGTCACCCATACAAAGGATGTAGCTGCAAGGTGACTGGGGAATGGAAGCATCTGGATGTTGTTTGCTTGCCAGGTAGAATAAGGCTACTGAACCTACTCAATAAGGACAGAGCCCTGTGAGAATGAAATAGCGAAAACAGAAAATCTGACAACCACATAAATATACATACAAAATAAACATTTTACCAAGACGATGCTGTAATAGTGAATATACAGCATGAATATGAATATGCGATGGTTCGCAAACTGCAAAGAATAGCTTCTGGAGAGCATAACTGAGATTTACTAAACATTATACCTGGAGGCTCAGCCTTACAGCCAGAAAAGTAGTATTGTCAAGAGAAGGTTAGCAATGGTTACATCCATGTTTCTCTTGACTGAGGTACACAGTGAGCCTGTGACACACTGCAGTGGACCTGCGTTGAAAATAATTATTTAAGTCACAGATTGAGACTCCCTGCACACTGCAAATCCGTTTTGCGATTCCAATTCCATTTCTGATTCCGATTAGCAATTCCGATTTTCCCTGAATACAATCAACAGAAAAACGGAGGAAAAAACGCAGCATGCAGTAACAATTAAAAATCGGAATTGGATGTAAAAAACAAATTTTAATCGGTTTTTACATCCGATTTCTATTCCGATTTTTAATCGTTACTGCATGCTGCGTTTTTTTCCTCCGTTTTTCTGTTGATTGTATTCAGGGAAAATCTGAATTGCAAATCGGAAACGGAATCAGAATCGGATTCGCAAAATGGATTTGCAGTGTGCAGGGAGCCTAAGAGAAGTCAAAAGCTCATGTATGCTACCCCTAGAAACAGGCTAGATTACACTTGGCTGAGGTCAAGGACCATCTCGTCCAAGAATCTCTTGTGTGAACAGAAGCCTGGCGACTTCACCTAAAGATCTAGCATGACTGATGCCCAAGCGCATTTTTTTGCTCCTCACCCACTCGCTGGAAGCCACAATGCCGTGCATCCTCCTCCTTCCATAGCATCTGACGTGTTGCTAGTCTCTAGGCTAGCAACCCGACTGTTCAGCACTCAACCCCGAAGTGTCACTTGAGGAATCGAGCCAAAATCCCTAGAGGCAACAGTAATCAAGCTTGCATACCTAGCTTAAGATTATGGAGGGTGTCATCATAAATGGGACTTGTTTAATTAGTATGTAGTAAAGATAAGTTCAACAACCGTATGTAAGTAGGGGATACTGGATATAGCATACATTTGAGGGTGAAGAGCTTACTAAATAGGTAGTGCCCGATTAATGAACGAGATAGGGATTGTAGGTTTGTTCCCTACCTGAATCTGTTCTTAAGTCGAAACACTGTGCCCTCTCTGTCTCCTGTAACTCCTCTGTGTCCCACTGTGCCTCCAGTGTTCCCCTCTGTGTTACCTCTGTTATCCCATGCCCTCAGTGTCCCCCTCTGTCCCCTATCATATCACCTCTGCCCCCTATGCCCTCAGTGTACTGCAGCAAAAATATCAATTTGCCGGTTTGAATTTTCTAAAAATTGATTTTCTCAAAAACTACAAGTTCTTTTTGAAAAAAAAAAAAAAGTGTCACTTGTTCCCACATAATTTGCACATTTTCAAGCCTTTCGTATCGACTTGTTTACTTGTCGTTTGTTAGTTGGGTGTTAGTAAGTCGGGGAGTACTTGTATTGCGCTTTATGCATTATATAACTGTGCCATTTAAAGCAAACCCGAAGCTCATATTTTTATTTCCAGTTACATAGCTATATATATATATATATATATATATATATATATATATATATATATATATATATATATCATTGCATCATACTGTCACAGTTGCACACTCTGTTTCTTAAGCTATAAAACAAAGCAGAAATAATGACCGGTGGCTCACCATTTCCGTTTCATTGGCCTAGATCGGTTACACAGCACAATACGGGGTGGCAATATGGACCGCCTGCTTCTACAAATAGAGGCTCGCTGGATCTATGAACGAGCGTATGCATTTCTGCCGCTTCGGCGGCGCCACTGAGCCCCCAGGACTTAACGAATCATTTGGTTTTTCGCCATTCCTTCCACTCTGATGTCTGTGGCACTCCCCCTGTGTTTGCGTGGGGTGTCCCACTGAGCTGTAGCTTTATGTCCTTGCTGTGCATTTATTACTCACAGCATTCTTGGGAGAAAGACTTGGTATCACCCTTGTCCCCCATACATTTTTGTTTCTCTTAATGCACTCATTTTGTGCTAAGCATGGCATTCTTTGTATTGGCTATGCATATTTATACAATGTGAAGATTGTTTGTTTATGGGACATCATATAAGCCATTTCAATACACCTTTTTATCCCCTTTTATGCAGCGTCATCATTTGATACACGCTTGATTGGTTTTGTCTTTTTATATATAGATTACCTGTACTGAGAACCTTGTATCTTTGAATTTGACTTGCATGGGCTCCATCTTCCCTCCCTCCTCTCCCCCCCCCCCCCCACTGGGGACGCAGTGTTTTTATGATTCCTGCGTTCCACGTGTGGGGGTCTGGGGGTGGGTCACAGCGCTTGCCCGCCCTCCTGCTTGCTGTCTCGAGCGCAGGTGATTTTGGCTTCCTGCTTCCGGCTGATGGGCGGGGGGCGTGGGGGCTGCTGGGAGCGTATGCATTTCTGCCGCTTCGGCGGCGCCTTCAAAAGGTCCTCGCTAATGTAGCGATTTCTCCACCATGCCTCCCTTGAGAAAGCTACCACAAGGATGTATGAGACCGCACACTAGCGATGTCGGGGAATGGGCGTGCAGCGGATCCACCCCTGTACCCACAGGGTATGGCGTACAATTTCTCCAAGATGATCCGGCACAGCTCTTTTAATCAGAGTCTGCCAGCGAAACATGTCGGGCTTGTTTGGCGTGGACATGCTTTGCAGCTAGATGCTGAGCCCCCTGCTATCTTGCCGGATCATGCCACACCTCGTGACCAAGTCACCGCAATAGGCTCCATTAGACCCATGGGATCCACCGTCATTGAAGTGAAACCTGCATCAAGGAACACGCTTGTGAGCCAACAACGTCGCTCACCATCTGCACGGTAGCCAATTTTGGCTGGATCCCTTACTTGTCTGATATCACAGATACCATCTTCCATATCATCTCAACACCTCAACATACTGGTGTCAACTTTGCTGATCGTGTGGCCAGCTTTGGACCACTGAGTGACACCTATACGAGGTATTTGGTTTGTCGAGATCCGTGTGGACGTTTGATATCATCTGGTCGGTAAGACAAGATAAAATTGATGCTGTGCATGCATGGAACATTGCCTCACTGGCTCATATTGGCTAATATTGCTGCATGTGCTTTGCTTTTTTCTGGCTTAGCTGCTAATAAGACATTCACCTGAAGGCATATATCCCTGTGGCCTAATATGCTGGAACTTTTTATTAACATCTTACAATTCCTTCCATAAACTAATGCTTATTGCTGCTACTAAGCTATGAGAACTTTGGGACACGCTCTTTAAACGGCCAAGTAATAACCAATTCAGCCTCTATTGGATAGTCCCCATGGACATTAAGATCTTCTGTTAGCTGGTCTGGTGTGTGAGCTGATCTGGTGTGTGAGTGTGAGGGCGCCGGTTTGACCACAGGGTGGCCACCTAGCAGTAATTATTTTTAACTGTAGTGATTTTGTGAGAGTGTGTTTGGATCAATAAAGTATTTTTTGATATTTTTGTAAATTATGTGTTGATTGTTAGTTCCACTCCCCTCATTTTCTCTATCCTATTGTTTATAATATCAGAAATAATGGCCCTTTGAACTTTCCTGCAGTAAAACTTTATCACAAGCTGTTTCTCACGGTTTCTTGGCTAACCCAAGGTGGGTTTTAAGAATCCTATTAGCACACAGAGTCTGGTTCTGCATATAATCACCAGCCTCTGTTACTATACTGTTCCCCCCCGGCCCCCCCTGCGCACTGCTGTTCCCCCAAAAGAAACCGCCATGCTATGACACCCAGCGTGTCGCTAGCAGGCTGTTTATATGTAGGCTGTCACTCTCCGCCTTTACCCTGCCTCCTCCATAGTGCCGCTCCCCGCCTGCGTCCCTTCCCTCCCCGCATTGGAGGGAAGGGACGCAGGCAGGGAGCGGCGCTATAGAGGAAGCGTGGGAGTGGCGGAGAGTGACATCCTGGATGTAAACAGCCTGGTAGCGACACGCTGCGTGTCGCTAGCATGGCGGTTTCTTTTGGGGGAACAGCAGAGCGCAGGGGGGGCCTGGGGGGGAAACAGTATAGTAACAGAGGCTGGTGATTATATGCAGAACCAGCCTCTGTGTGCTAATAGGATTCTTAAAACCCACCTCGGGTTCTCTTTAAGTGCTTCCGAAAACAGGACTGTATTTCACCACCCAGTGGGTCAAAGAGCTCAGAGAAGCTCTTTTGCATATATAACAACTGAAGTTTTTTAACTCTTCCTGCCCTGGATAACAATATGAGACTCTTTCATTTGTTACTAATGTTCTATTTCTTAGTTGTAATACAAATACAATGTATTATCGCATACGTTTATTTTCACTTCAGGTTTTCTGAAGTGAACCAAGGAAAAAAAAACAGTCCACGAGTCAACAAAGTACTTAATAAATGAGCCACGGAAGTGATACATCTTTACTGGGAATTACTAAAAGGCTTACACCGCAACAATCAATGTTTATAGCAGTTATATTGGGAGGGCAATTTCTCTTTAAGGAAATTGATCTTACCATAAAACACAGCCACCAAGGGAAGGATATCTTTAAACATCCACAATGAATAGAGTGCAAATCATCCCGATCTGCTTCCCTTTATGGCCACAAGATAGGTTAGTTTAATATGAGCAGCATTGACAGCCATACTATCCCAGGAAAATAAAACACACATTTATAAGTGGATAAATATTTGCTCTTCTTACATAACATATGTATTGTACTGTCCACATTTTATTTGCAGAAATTGGCTTCTCAGCCCCGGCCTGTTACACTGAACTGTCCTCAGCCAATCAGTGAGAAGCAAGAATCTGGGAGGGGAGATGACAAGCTTCCTTCACGTCGGGAATATACCAAATAGAGCCAGGCTGACTGAGATAAGTTTAATTGCAGCAGAAACATGTCTAATTATATTGGAATGCTTGCAATGCAGAGTCAGGTTCCTGGCTGCGTAATAAACACAGAGCAGTGGGTAAATGGAATTTTATGGCTGACAATCCTGCTTTAATTTGGGGAAATGTGTTAGATTGTAAAGCCAACTAGAGGTATATTCCTACCTACCTACCTGCTTTATAGGCAGACGATTGTCTCCCTACATTTATTGAGCATGCAGAGATTAAGTCTTCCATTCCTCGGCAGTCCCGAGAGCTATCAGGTCAGATTTCTACTCACTGACATGAGTAATTGCTAAAAGTGAGACTTTCATTTGTAAGGAAGCGGAGGGCAGAAATGATCCCAGAGGATTTATGGTCAGGACACATTTGTTCATAGTATGAGACTTGCACTGGGAGCTCGGTGTCCCTAATGAGGGAAGACATCCTGTGGTTTAGCTGACGAAATCAGCACTTTTCTAAAGTCAGTTCTTGACAGCTATTCCGCAGTTCTGATCATGTCAGGAGGCCACTCTTCCACGGACATTCAGTTCCTTGGTTCCCACACTGATTAGCTGGGGCAATGTCTGAGGCTGACAGTTACAATACTTGTACGGTGCAGCAACCGATACCCTGCCATAGGCTTTGTAAAGGTGCTTTCATAAGGGATAATGCTTAACCCTACTCCACCACCACCACCAATATAGAACCTTTACTGATGCTTAATCCTAGCCTGAGTCTCTAACCTTATTTACGGACGTTTAATCTTAACCTCCCCTTAAGTCTTTTACAGTGCCTAACCAGTTTCCTACCTCAATGTATAGAATTTCCTGATGTCCAACTATGACTTCCACCACAGTGTACAGACCTTACTGCTGCCCAAAAATGAGCTACAATGCAGTGTACAGACCTTCTTGACTGGCAACCCTAACCTCCAGCCCAGCGTACAGACCTTCCAGGTGCCAAACCGTATCCTCCACCCCAGTGTACAGACCTTTTAGATGCCCAACCATATTCTCCACCCCAGTATACAGACCTTCCAGATGCCCAATCATAGCCTCCACCCCAGTGTACAGACCTTCCTGATGACCAATCATATCCTCCACCCCAGTGCACAGACCTTCCGGATGCCCAACCATATCCTCCACCTCAGTGTAACATTTATGAACTATTGACCCTTTTTTTTCTCTTTCCTGCTCTCAGAAGCCGTTTTCTCCTAGGAAACTGTTTTATAGTTGGAATTTCTTATCAGTGAGGTTCACACTGTAGTCACTTCCTGTCTGAGTCAGCCACTTACATACCTGATATTTAACTCTTTCAGTCAGAGAAAGAAAAACAGGAATACAGCATAGTTATCAGTGTGCTAGGCACTGTACATACACATGTCTATCTCATCATGTCACATGTCACCTTGGGTATCCTTTTACCCTTACCATTAATCGTGCCTCTTACTCCCCTTCCACAATCTTTGTTGGCAGGTGTATCATTTGTATGGCAAGTGCCCAAATGTTACAATATGACACTGGTGGCCTGCACATTGCCCCACATTTCCATCTGGTCTATGGCAGCACCCAAAATCAACCATTCCTGAATTCGCCCGCTTAAATTATTACCAGGAAAAAATAGTAACAGGATATAACTTGTAAAAGCCATTAGCTAAACACAAAGGAACTTTTACATGAGGCTGTGAGGGTCCCCAAGGGGAGGCAAAGGAAGGGTTGTGAACATAAAGGTGGCCCCATCAAAGTTTTGTTGGAGGGCCCCATGATTTGTAGTAGTGTAGTAGGCCCATGTGCCATGGCTCCACCAAAACGGTACAGATCAGGGATCATATGAACACATTTCCATCTATGAGTGTGGTCGGGACATGTGCATCCAACCCTTGCCTTACTGACCTGGATTGCTTGCTCAGGCCTTGAGCATCCCTACTTCAAACACTCGTTCATTCTGGTATTCAGCTGTGTTCTATAGAAATTCCCCACCTTGCAGAGCCGGGACAAGGTCCTTCAGCACCCAAGGCTGAGACACCAAAGTATGCCTCTTCATCCTTCCCACCCCAACCGTCACACACTGATTGCTATTAGACTAAGAGGTTCCCCAGGGCCCCCAACACCTTAATCTCTAGTTATCTGGCTTGCAGTCACTGCCATGTATCCCCTTTTCTTATTTCTCTCTGCTTCAAACACAATATGGGATTGATAGCTGAGTGAGTTGTGCGCCCCCTCCTACACTGCGCCCTGAGGCTGGAGCCTCTCTCACCTCAGCCTTGGCCCGTTCATGGAAAATGGCTGCGTTAATCGCGGAGGAATATGTAGTCTCTAACAGCAGCTGACTGTTAACAACAGGGAAATGGCACGCGGTGTAGGAAAAAGTCAACAAGGTCGATATTTTTTCCTCCCGGTGGGAAAACCCACATTTCCCCCAATGCCTGCAATTCTTCATAGGGTGGCATTATGTGCAGTCTTTCCAAGTGTGAACCCTGCCTCGCGGCTGGTGCATTTCTCACCTCTGCTGCTTAACCTGGCCCTGTCCTATAGCCACAGATTGTGCATTAAAGCAGTAGGGACGGCCATACTATCCCAGGCAAAAAAGCATATGCATAAGTAGATAAATACTTATTCTACTAACATAACATATGGATTGCACTGTCTACAGTTTGATTTCAGTAAATTTTACTGATAATCTTTAATAAAGAGAAAACTGTTTCAGGCATTTTCTATCTTTACGGTCTCTGACTGAAACCAATCCTGACGTAATTTCCTCTCCTAGAAACTGCACTTTCATATCTAGCTTGCTTTGTAAACATATATGAGCACATCATAGATCCTATGTCAGCAGCTTCTGCAGAAGGGTGAGGTGTATCAGTGAGGAGCAGGAATGTGGGAGGGGAGATAGCAAGCTACCCTCTCCTCAGCGATGTACTAAATAGAGTCAGGCTGACTGAGATAAGACTTATTACAGCAGAAACATTTATGATTATATCAGAATGCTTGTACTGCAGGGCCAGGTTGTAGACTGCATAATAAACACAGAGCAGTGGGTAAATGGAATTTGATTTTATGGCTGGCAAATCTGCTTTAGGGGATAATTATATTATATCATCACAAAGTCCCTGAAGGGGAAGAGAAGAGTTAGAGCATGACCATATTTTTAGTTGCTCCTGTGGGTGGAATCTAATATCTTTTCAAAGGAGGTCAGCCCTGACAGGTTCCATAATTCTAATGACAGGTGTACTCCAAACACAGATTGCACATGAATGGGTGGGTGGATGTAAAGCAGCAATTTGGATTTCAGCTTGAAATAAATAATGCTGCTCAGTTCCCATTGGCCTGACCATGGATTTCAGATCCTCTAAGCCGGTGTGAGCTCTTTCATGTAATGTATTCACGCCTGGTTTCCATAGTAGCCAGGACTGGTAACCCCATGCAGAGGATTTAGCCACTATCCATTTAATTCACACAATATACAGCATAGGGCAGAGAAAATGATTTCTACCTCACAAGAATCCTGCTGGTTATCCAACAACCATATTTTACATATTACGCTATGAATCAATTACTGTCACAGCCAACATTTTGCACTGACAAGTGTTGATTTCAGATTATGTAAATATCTTTCAAAAATGGTAGATTTGTTCCAGTCTTAAAGCAAACCTGAAGCAAAAATAAACTTATGAGATAATGAAGTGTATGTGTAGCACAGCTAAGAAACAGAACATTAGTGGCAAAGGAAAGAGTCTCATATTGTTTTCCAGTACAGGAAATGTTAAAAAAAAACCTTCAGTTATCGATGCAAAAAAAAGCTTTCCTGAGCTATTCTACCCACTGGGTTCAATACGGTCCTGTTTTCTGAAGCACCTCAACAGTCAAAAAACAGTGAGAGACAGCTTGAGGTGAGGTTTTACTGAAGGAAGGTTCAAAGGGTCATTATTTGTGCTTTGCTTTATAGCTTAAAATACAGAATGTGGTTATAAAACTGCAACTGTGACAGGACGATGAAATGTAATAAAAAAAATTAAAAAAAGATATAACTGAAAAAAAAGAGACTTTTTCTTTGCTGCTAATGTTCTATTTCTTATTTGTGCTACACACCCAATTCATTATAAGTTCCGCTTCAGGTCGACATTAAAGGGCCACTCCAGCTACACAGCTAAACAAACAGTCAATGTTTCTATATTTGAATAAATGTGTCAACATTTTTAATCGAGTGGACAACATGGGGAAGGGCAATGTGTTCACAGGGTAACAGCAAAGAAAGCCCAACTTTCAGTGAAACTGTTATATAAGATTTATTAAAAAAATGTTTTTTACTTCAGGTTAGTTAAAGGGGCGGGACGCATAAATAGGGTGCTGTCAAGGGTCGCAATGTACATTTGCAGCTACCTTGCAGCGAGTACTTAATGTTGGTGGAGTTCCTGGATACTGTATTATATAGTCAAGCTCTGGCTATCATGGGGAGGGGGTGTCAAGCTTTGGATCCGCTGTGCCGGGGTTGATAATCAGCGTCAAAGTTTGGATATGAAAAGGTTGTGGCACACATATAGCAAAATAACAGTATTGGCTATTTGTATAGCCTATTATCGTTAATGGCAGCAATGGAGTGGTACCAGTGCGACACTGAAACTGGTAAAAAGGGCACCTGCGGCATCCTGAAAAGAAAGGTGCCACCATTTCCATCAATAATAACAGCCACAAATAGCGGCAAAGATGAGAAATTAACAGTCAAGCCTGCTATTTACTGATGCAATTTGCACAGCGAGTAGCCATGGCGACCGTTATTTTATTGGGCAACTCCAGGCTCCCACATTTCTGGTCTTTGCCACTATTTGTGTCTTTGCGGCAGGAAGGTAAAGAGTTAGGCACTGGGGGTTACAGGTTAGGCGTCATGGGGGGGGGGGTGTTAAGTGTTAGGCACCAAAGGGTTAAGGGTTAGGACAATAGAGGTTTAGAGTTAGGTATTGTTAGAGGGGGGTTAAAGGTTAGGCGTTGGTAGTTGAGGGGTTAATGGTTCTAGGTTCTAGGCCAGGAGGGTCAAACTCAAAAACAAAGTGGGCCGAATTTGATCTCTGGGGCCAAGTTATGGGCCAACCTCATTGTTCCTCACAACTAGTAACCATTTATGTAGACTATTTTTTCTAGCTTTAGAGGTGGGTCTGATGGGTGCTTTGGTTTAACCACTTCAGGACCACAGTCTTTTCGCCCCTTAAGGACCAGAGCCTTTTTCTCCATTCAGACCACTGCAGCTTTCACGGTTTAATGCTCGGTCATACAACCTACCACCTAAATGAATTTTACCTCCTTTTCTTGTCACTAATACAGCTTTCTTTTGATGCTATTTGATTGCTCCTGCGAGTTTTACTTTTTATTATATTCATCAAAAAAGACATGAATTTTGGCAAAAAAATGATTTTTTTAACTTTCTGTGCTGACATTTTTCAAATAAAGTAAAATTTCTGTATACATGCAGCGCGAAAAATGTGGACAAACATGTCTTTGATAAAAAAAAACCCATTCAGTGTATATTTATTGGTTTGGGTAAAAGTTATAGCGTTTACAAACTATGGTGCCAAAAGTGAATTTTCCCATTTTCAAGCATCTCTGACTTTTCTGCGCACCTGTCAGGTTTCATGAGGGGCTAAAATTCCAGGATAGTACAAATACCCCCCAAATGACCCCATTTTGGAAAGAAGACATCCCAAAGTATTCAGTGAGAGGCATGGTGAGTTCATAAAAGATTTTATTTTTTGTCACAAGTTAGCGGAAAATGACACTTTCTGACAAAAAAAAGAAAAAAAAAAGTTTCCATTTCTTCTAACTTGCAACAAAAAAAAATGAAATCTGCCACGGACTCACTATGCTCCTCTCTGAATACCTTGAAGTGTCTACTTTCCAAAATGGGGTCATTTGTGGGGTGTGTTCACTGTCCTGGCATTTTGGGGGGTGCCTAATTGTAAGCACCCCTGTAAAGCCTAAAGATGCTCATTGGACTTTTGGCCCCTTAGCGCAGTTAGGCTGCAAAAAAGTGCCACACATGTGGTATTGCCGTACTCAGGAGAAGTAGTATAATGTGTTTTGGGGTGTATTTTTACACATACCCATGCTGGGTGGGAGAAATATCTCCATAAATGACAATTGTTTTATTTTTTTTACACACAATTGTCTATTTATAGAGATATTTCTGCCACTCAGCATGGGTATGTGGAAAAATACACCCCAAAACACATTATACTACTTCTCCTGAGTACGGCGATACCACATGTGTGGCACTTTTTTGCACCCTAACTGCGCTAAGGGGCCCAAAGTTCAATGAGTACCTTTAGGATTTCACAGGTCATTTTGAGAAATTTCGTTTCAAGACTACTCCTCGCGGTTTAGGGCCCCTAAAATGCCAGGACAGTATAGGAACCCCACAAATTACCCCATTTTAGAAAGAAGACACCCCAAGGTATTCCGTTAGGAGGATGGTGAGTTCATAGAAGATTTTTTTTTTTTGTCACAAGTTAGCGGAAATTGATTTTAATTGTTTTTTTTCACAAAGTGTCATTTTCCGCTAACTTATGACAAAAAATAAAATCTTCTATGAACTCACCTTACTCCTAACGAAATACCTTGGGGTGTCTTCTTTCTAAAATGGGGTCATTTGTGGGGTTCCTATACTGCCCTGGCATTTTAGGGGCCCTAAACCGTGAGGAGTAGTCTTGAAACCTAAATGTCGCAAAATGACCTGTGAAATCCTAAAGGTACTCATTGGACTTTGGGCCTCTTAGCGCACTTAGGGTGCAAAAAAGTGCCACACATGTGGTACCGCCGTACTCAGGAGAAGTAGTATAATGTGTTTTGGGGTGTATTTTTACACATACCCATGCTGGGTGGGAGAAATATCTCCATAAATGACAATTGTTTGATTTTTTTTTACACACAATTGTCCTTTTACAGAGAGATTTCTCCCACCCAGCATGGGTATGTGTAAAAATACACCCCAAAACACAATATACTACTTCTTCTGAGTACGGCGATACCACATGTGTGACACTTTTTTGCAACCTAGGTGCGCTAAGGGGCCTAACGTCCTATTCACAGGTCATTTTGAGGCCTTTGGATTCTAGACTACTGCTCACGGTTTAGGGCCCCTTAAATGCCAGGGCAGTATAGGAACCCCACAAGTGACCCCATTTTAGAAAGAAGACACCCCAAGGTATTCTGTTAGGAGTATGGTGAGTTCATAGAAGATTTTTTTTTTTGTCACAAGTTAGCGGAAAATGACACTTTGTGAAAAAAAAAAAAATACATATCAATTTCCGCTAACTTGTGACAAAAAATAAAATCTTCTATGAACTCATCATACACCTAACAGAATACCTTGGGGTGTCTTCTTTCTAAAATGGGGTCACTTGTGGGGTTCCTATACTGCCCTGGCATTTTACGGGCCCAAAACTGTGAGTAGTCTGGAAACGAAATTTCTCAAAATGACTGATCAGGGGTATAAGCATCTGCAAATTTTGATGACAGGTGGTCTATGAGGGGGCAAATTTTGTGGAACCGGTCATAAGCAGGGTGGCCTCTTAGATGACAGGATGTTTTGGGCCTGATCTGATGGATAGGAGTGCTAGGGGGTGACAGGAGGTGATTGATGGGTGTCTCAGGGGGCGGTTAGAGGGGAAAATAGATGCAATCAATGCACTGGGGAGGTGATCGGAAGGGGGTCTGAGGGGGACCTGAGGGTTTGGCCGAGTGATCAGGAGCCCACACGGGGCAAATTAGGGCCTGATCTGATGGGTAGGTGTGCTAGGGGGTGACAGGAGGTGATTGATGGGTGTCTCAAGGTGTGATTAGAGGGGGGAAATAGATGCAAGCAATGCACTAGCGAGGTGATCAGGGCTGGGGTCTGAGGACGTTCTGAGGTGTGGGCGGGTGATTGGGTGCCCGCAAGGGGCAGATTAGGGTCTAATCTGATGGGTAACAGTGACAGGTGGTGATAGGGGGTAATTGATAGGTGATTGATGGGTAATTAGTGGGTGTTTAGAGGAGAGAATAGATGTAAACAATGGATTTGGGAGGTGATCTGATGTCGGATCTGCGGGCGATCTATTGGTGTGGGTGGGTGATCAGATTGCCTGCAAGGGGCAGGTTAGGGGCTGATTGATGGGTGGCAGTGACAGGGGGTGATTGATGGGTGGCAGTGACAGGGGGTGATTGATAGGTGATTGACAGGTGATCAGTGGGTTATTACAGGGAATAACAGATGTAAATATTGCACTGGTGAATTGATAAAGGGGGGTCTGAGGGCAATCTGAGCGTGTGGGCGGGTGATTGGGTGCCCGCAAGGGGTAGATTAGGGTCTAATCTGATGGGTAACAGTGACAGGTGGTGATAGGGGGTGATTGATAGGTGATTGATGGGTAATTAGTGGGTGTTTAGAGGAGAGAATAGATGTAAACAATGGATTTGGGAGGTGATCTGATGTCGGATCTGCGGGCGATCTATTGGTGTGGGTGGGTGATCAGATTGCCCGCAAGGGGCAGGTTAGGGGCTGATTGATGGGTAGCAGAGACAGGGGGTGATTGACTGGTGATTGACGGGTGATTGACGGGTGATTGACAGGTGATTGACAGGTGATCAGGGGGGATAGATGCATACAGTACACGGGGGGAGGGGTCTGGGGGGGGTCTGGGGAGAATCTGAGGGGTGGGGGGGTGATCAGGAGGGGGCAGTGGGCAGGGGGGGGGATAAAAAAAAATAGCGTTGACAGATAGTGACAGGGAGTGATTGATGGGTGATTAGGGGGGTGATTGGGTGCAAACAGTGGTCTGGGGGGTGGGCAGGGGGGGGTCTGAGGGGTGCTGTGGGCGATCAGGGGGCAGGGGGGGGGGAAATCAGTGTGCTTGGGTGCAGACTAGGGTGGCTGCAGCCTGCCCTGGTGGTCCCTCGGACACTGGGACCACCAGGGCAGGAGGCAGCCAGTATAATAGGCTTTGTATACATTACAAAGCCTATTATACTATTTCCATGCGGCGATCCGGGTGCTAGTAACCCGCCGGCGCTTCCGAACGGCCGGCGGGTTACTACGAGCGGTGGGCGGAGCCAGTCCCCGGCGGCTGATCGCGTCACGAATGACGCGATCGCCGCATAGCCACCCACGCAGCCGCCCCCGCCGATGGGCGTATTGCGGTCGTTTGGGCCCGGACTTTGCCGCCGCCCATCGGCTGGGGGCGGTCCTCAAGTGGTTAAAGAGGAACTGTCGCGAAAAATTTTAAAATTTAAAACACATACAAAAAAGCGTGGTTCTTCATGAGTAAAATGAGCCAAAAATTATTTCTCTCCTATGTTGCTGTCACTTACAGTAGGTAGTAGAAATCGACAAGTTTTGGGGTAGTCAATCTCTCCATAGGGGATTCTCAGCATGCCCTTTATTCTTTAGGCTCAACACACACCATACAATCTGGGTTGTTCAATCTTACCACTTTCATGTAGTATAAGAGCTTATCCAATCAATCATTCAAGGTATTTTCTGTTGGCCCTTATACTACATAAATTTGGTAAATCTGTACAACCAAGATTGTATGGTGTGTGTTGAGCTTTATAAAGACACTCCCTGAAAAAAACGTATACAAAGATGCTGCCTGCTCACCATACACTTTTTTGGCAGTTGGACGGAGCAACTGCCATTCACTAAGTGCATTTTGAAAATAAAGAAATCCCTGTGAACCCCCCATGAGGAGATAGGCTAGTCCAAACATACTTTTTAATTGTATATGTTTACATATATTTAAAATTTTAAGATTTTTGCGACAGAGGTCCGTTGAAGTTTTTGTGACCTCTGCATTCCGTGACTTGGGGGTCCCAACAAGCTCTGGGCCCAGTTTACCCATGGCTGCAAACTTTAGATCAGCTTTGAAAACAAATGTCTTTTTTGATGACAACCTAAAAGAAAGTAATACATTGCTAGAAAGATAAATAGTTTAGTACTAGAAACAAAATGGTTGATTTTTTGTAACTGGTTTCCATGGAGACCCAAAACAATCAAAGGCTCGGAAGCTGTCATGACTATTATTACAAGTGTCAGGGTAGGGAGGCATGTTCCATGGGAAGGAACATGCACAGAACTAGTTAGTGAGGAGTCAGAGAATCTGTGGTTACCGCGGCAACGGACCAGCTGTATTCCTGTATCACTGCTGAATACATTCACCCTTCTCTAAGTGCTGCTCCGATGTCCTCCACTGCAGGGTGATTGACAGCTCAGTATCAATTGCTTGTGCTCTGGGGTCATCAATAAAAAGTATTTTACTCCAAGGTGATTGCACAGTGGGAAAGAAGTGAGGCTTGCTTGCCAGGCAAAATCGGGCATCTACCTGAACCAGGAATAGGAATGTGTAGCTTTCTCAAAGAAAAGTAAATGTAAAGGTGGAAAACAACAGTATATACTTTATATAAATATACAAAGTAGGGGTGACAAGGACAACACTATTAACTAAAATAAATAATTGAAAGACAGAAACCTCTGCAAATGTATTATTATTATTTTGCAGTTTGAGCTCATTGTGAGTAAGATTGGACGCACACCCTGTTGTTCTCATGGGCTTCAAAGGACGGAGAGAAAATCTCAACAGGGCCAAAGGCTGCAATACACATCAATTTCTGTAGTGGGAGAGAATGGGTTTCACCCTGTGTTAGTGTTTTATTACAGTCTGTGACTCTGATGGGGAAATTTCCTGGTACTTCTTTGTCTGACTTACAGGTGTCCCAGACAGGGACGGAGCAAGACCAAGTTGCGCCTGGGGCAAGGTCAGGTTTTGGTGCCTAAAGGTCAGGTTTTGGGGCCTAAACTGCCATTCATTTTGCCGCCTTTCGAAGAATTCAACAAACTGCGCCTGGGGCAAGATACCCGCTTGCCCCCCCCCCCCCCTAGATCCGTCCCTGGTCCCAGATGACAGGAAACTAAAGTAAAGGTGGCTCTACATCAGGTGACTTGACGGCCGATCGACTATCCGATTCGAATATCATCATCTGGAAATTGGGGACACCAAGTGCATGTCCGATCAACTATGTTACCAATTTCAGGCCAAAATTGGTCGCATGAATCGATCGGGCATGCTGCAAGATGTAAGGCCAACTTCAAGCGTTATTGGGACAAGCAAAGAATGAGACGAAACCCTGCCTTGACGCTGTCCCCCTAATGTGCTATGTACCTCCCTGTGCCGCGGTGCTCAGGGCACTATACATAACCTGTCCATGTCCTCTGCATGTCTTCCGCTGGCTTTGGGCCCTGTCCTTCATCCATACATGCACCCCACATGGTTGCCGGAGTAATATTGAGCATGTGTGACATCACACATACACCCACGTGTAGCGTTGGGCCATCGAGGCGGCGGATGAGGCGTCACAAGGCTGATTCTGGATCGATTGAAGCATGAAATTGATCGGGAATCTGCCTGCAGTGTATGGGCAGCCAACAGATCTCTCTAATCAGATTCGATCAGAGAGAGATTTGTCTCTTGGTTGAATCTGCTTATTATCACTATGTTACCTTAAATTTCCCCATTTGAGACGCAGATAACAATAACAAACTGTCTGACATTTCTCAACCTTCTCCCACTCTATCTAAAACTGACTAAATCATCTTGGGTTGAGTTAAGCCTCTTTCACACTGGAAGGCAGACAGTTCAAGGTCTGTCTGCGGCTCACACCAGCTGGGCACTTGCTAGCACCCGGAGAAATGGAGAGGCGTCCATCGCTCTAACACCTGTGCATGGCTGCCCCCATACTCTCAGGCAACATGAGGCGGTTCTTTGCTGCCATGTACCCAGGGCCATTTCTTGGGCAGTGCGGGCAGGGTGCCCACCCTGGGTGCAGCTCGGGAAGTAGAAGAAGGGGGGCGCAGGTGGAAGAACATAACCGCTAGGCGGTAGGCAGCTGGTGACATGTAGTGCAGCCAAATGGAAGAAGAGAGAAGATAATTCCAGCGCGATCACCTTCCTTGACTCTTCCTGGGCTGCCTGCATCCGACGTCAAGTCATCATCACGTTACCACCGCGTGATGACACCTGATGTCCTGCACAAAGGCGTATCTACAGGGGTACAGGTATGGCATGTGCCATGGACGCATCTTACTGGGGACGCTTCTCAGTAGCATCCTTTGTGTTCTCCATACAGATTCAAGTTTTTATCTGGGGGACATCATGCTATCTGGTTACATCTTTTGGGGGGACAAGCGGTTATTCAGGGTAAATGTATGGGCTGATCTATTGCAATACTCCATTCTTACAGGCCACGCTTCATATCAACTTGGACACAACCAATTTAACTGAGACTACACATTAAAACATTTGGAAGGAGGGCGTCACACCTCCCTGGGGAAGAATTTCAAAGTTTGCCATAGGCGCTGTTTTCCCTAGATATGCCTCTGCCGGTGCATAGCTCTGCCTCCTTGCAGTAAAGGTCC
This sequence comes from Hyperolius riggenbachi, assembly GCF_040937935.1. Taxonomy (NCBI): domain Eukaryota; kingdom Metazoa; phylum Chordata; class Amphibia; order Anura; family Hyperoliidae; genus Hyperolius; species Hyperolius riggenbachi. Next base: position 322,142,159 of record NC_090651.1, on the reverse strand, counting down.
TCAGCACTTCTCTATCTCCAGATAGAGAAGTGCCGATGACCAAGATAGAGAAGCAATGATAATCTTTTCTACAAGGGGGTGGAGCAATGCACAGGAAGCTGGGTGAGCAATTCAGAGCCCAGCAGATAGTTGTAACTAAATTAGCCCGCCCCCTCCCCCCACCCAAAAAAAAAAAAAACTCAGGCCTTCTGAGCCGGGGCTGATCATGAGCCATTTCTTAGAGTAAACCATGTTAATCACAAGCCAGCGTTTTAACGCCGAGATAAAATCCGTAATGCGAGTATACTGCATTATTGCTCAGAGGCCCCTATTAAGACCTTTTAAGCACACTTAGGAATAAGCACACTAACGCTGTGAGCAGCAAAATTAGTTTAATAGCAGCGGCTGAGTTTAAGGTATTAAATGTAACGTGGTTTAGTCACAACTAATAAAAATGTGGGGATGAGAGAGGAGGCTTTGTGTGCAGTGTTGTGAGGACACAGCAGTGATTACACACTGAGAGCTGTGCTGGGAGAGGTGTGATAGCACCTTTTCATATTCTCATACGTCTTCCAGCCATGCCGTAGGGCCGCCTGCCGCCTCCTGCCAATCTGCAGCTGGGTGAATGAGCACAGCGAGTGTCAGCGCTTAAGCGACTCTTCCCCTGAGATAAAGCCGCGATGCACACATGTCGGCTCAGTGGGGATATTGTAACGGTGGAGGTATCACCAACAAGCCACACAGGGCTCTGTTATAGCACTGCTGCGATTACAGTCATTCAAATCCGCCTTTTATTACATAGTCAACAGCAGTCACCGGCCCCGATATATGAAAGCTTGAAAGCAATGAGCTTGTGTGATCCAGTAAACCTGGACTGGGTTCCCATAACTCTCAACCGGGCAAGACTGGATTTATACTTTTTGTCCTCCTAGGCCTAGTATGTTGTGGCTTCCCTTCTATGTACAACAGTGCCTCTCCCATTCCATGTTCACCCCCTCTTCCATATATATTATCCACGTACTGCAGTCCCTCTGATTCATGAACAGCTCCTTTGGGCATATTTCCCTTTTTTCATGTGTTGCTCCCCATTTTCAACCTCCTCATCTGTCACATTCATGCTCTCTTTGAGCTTCAGCTGCCCAAGGCCATGGCCTTTGGTGCCTCCTAGAAATCCAGCCCTGCACCTAAGTTATATGACAGTAAAGATCATTAAAGGGGAAATATTTGTATAACCTAACCATTTCCAATCCTTTTTTTCGGATCATCCGCATCCCTCCAACACCTAATTTTTTTCCAGGGTGCTGGGGTGACGTGTGTAATCCAGAAAAAGGACCGTGAACAGGGCTCCAGAGGCTCTATACGTTACATTGGGGCTGGCTTTGTCTGACACTTTGATCTACATAGGTGGATGCATTGCCAGACCAGATCCAGCAGCGGCCCCCCACAAAGGTGAAAATGAGTTTGAGCGGTTTGGGAGATGGTGGCGGAGATAGCCGGTGGTGAACAGATCAGCCGGTGGCGACAACATTTTGAGTACTGGCAGGTAATGTCTGAGGAATGTTTGTTTACTGAGAGTTCTAAAACAAGTAGAAAAGATCTCTAATCTCCTAGAATGCTCTAGGGGAGAATTCTGCATAGTAAACAGCGCAGGACAAGCCTCACTGGAAGAGCAGAGTTACATACCACCAGTATAAAGCAATATATAGATATAGTGAGTTTTTCTGATGCTGACACCAGGCTGTTTACTGTAAAAGTGGGTCTCCAGAATAATTTACTGCATTGTACTATATGCCGTTACAGTTCCTCTTTAACTTATTAAGCACACCTTTCATCAGCTTCTCTTTAAAGGACAACCAAGGTGACATGTGACATAATGAGAAAGACATGGGTATGTACAGTGCCTAGCACACACATAACCATGCCTGAAAGGGCCCGTTTCCACTTGAGCCGCACACATCTGCAAGACACGCAGCGGCACTTCCGGGTCTACTGCGGCTACACAGACGAATCCTATCAGCCACGCCATGCACGGCTATGAGATTCACAGCCTCCCGCACCATTTGGGATGGCAATGTCGGCCAAATTGCTAGCGCAAGCAATTCGGACGGCGGCGCCATTGTACCCTATGGTAGAGTATCCCCGTGCAATTTTCCTGCGGGGAAACTCTGTGGATTCGGCACGGAAACCACGCCAGTGGAAATGGGCCCAAAATGTTAAACATCAGGTATGTAAGTGACAGTTCCTGTTTGAGTCAGGACTCGGTCAGACTACAGTGTGACCCTCACAGATAAGAAATTACAACTATAAAACACTTTCCTAGCAGAAAATGGCTTCTGAGAGCCGGAAAGAGATAAAAAGCATCAATAGTTAATAGATTTTAGCTCTGGCATACTTCAATGAATGTGTCATTGAGGAAAAACAATAAAACAGTAAAAACTTAAAAAGTAGATTTAAATATAAAATAAAACTCATTTTTAGGAGAAGGAGGATAGTTACAATTGTTTGTTTTTGTTTATTTTTACCTCAGGTGTCCTTTAAGCTACTGTATATTCCTGTGTATAAGACTACTTTTTAACCCTTGAAAATCTTCTGAAAAGTCAGGGGTTGTCTTATACGCCGGGTGTCCTTGATGCCGGGTCATACGCCCTAACCTGTTATCGAATCTCAGATCTCGCTGCGGAGGACTGTAGTGAATCGACGCAGGTGCAAGGGTGGGCTAGACGGGTGAAAGAGGCGTGTTTTATGGGCACAGCGCAATCTATTCTTCCATACCGGTCTGATAAACAGGTAGACAAGGAGAGCTGACCAATCCACTTAGGGAGAGTTGACCAATCCAACCAGTCAATCGCCCCTATACTTTTATATACTGGGTACCACATACAGTACAGCACCAGTATCTGTTCATACATAGAACCAGTATATGATTTTTTTAAACATTTTTATTTGGTGTGTGTTGTAAAAGGGGGGTAGTCTTATACAGCAGGTATATCCCAAACTCTATATTTTAACTGGAAAAGTTGAGGTGTCGTCTTATATGCCCAGTCGTCTTATATGCCCAGTCGTCTTATATGCCCAGTCGTCTTATATGCATAGTCGTCTTATACGCCGGAATATTTGGTATATTTAATTACTATTCCTTCCCTCTTTGCATTCTTCTTGCTCTGCCCCCATCGTTTCTTGTTTCAGATTTACAGTTTAATAGCACCTTGTTATAATGCAGCCCTGTGTTCCTTTGTTTCTACCAGCCCAAACAAATATTGTGCTTCATTTTTTTTCTTTTTTTGAATTTGGAAAACTGTCAACTTAGAAGTATACAATAAAACATTGCATTCAGTAACTTGCAAATCATATATTCGTAAATAAATAAATAATTAATTAAAAATGTTATTGCTAAGCAGTTGCACTTGTTTTACTTTTCCCTAACATCAGCCATTACCATAGCAACCAGCGAGTACGGCGTAAGGGGAGAGGCAGGAATGTTCCTTACACTCGGAGGCAAGCCTCCCCCAATTCATGCCCTGATAGTAACTAATGAATTTTGTAAAGGTCTTGATACAAAAAAGAATAAAAAACAGTCTCAGAATTAAAATTCAGAGAAAGATGAGAGAACTGTTCTGTTTGTATGTGATGTTAGAAGAACTCAATTGGGCTGCTGTCCTTGGTGCTGAAACGACAGTAGCTTTAGAAATGCAGAGAAGTGTGAGGGAAGAAGAGGAGACAGAGGTGGCAAAATAGCTTATAAGAGATGCATGGGTGAAGGAAATGCTACCAAAGAAGAGAAAATGAAGAGAAAGATGGGGGGAGAGAAGGAAAAGAAGTAGAGGGAGAAAGAATCCAGCACTGAAAATGAAGAGAAAGATGGGGAGAGAGAAGGAACAGAAGTAGAGGGAGAAAGAATCCAGCACTGAACTGAAAGCAGAAAGTGGGAGAGGATAAAGTGAGGTAGAGAAATAAGGCACAGGAGGGAAGAGAAAAGGGGGGTGGGGGGAGAGAAAAGGAATAAAATAAGAGAAAGAGAGCAAGATGCAGGGGTAATGGGGGGGGGGGGGGGGGGAGAGACATAAGAATACAAGTAGAGGGTCAGAAAACGCTGGATGAAAAAAATAGTGGGGGGGGGGGGGGGGAGAGAAAGAAGGGGTAAAGGAAAATGGAAACACAAAAAAAAGAAAAAAGGGAAGAAAAAAAAATAGAGGGAGAGTGAAGAATTGCAGGTAAAGGGAGAATGAATAGAGGGTGAGAAACCGTGAACTAGACCAAGGAGGGAGAGAGGAGGAATAAAAGGGAAGGGAGAGACAGCAGGACACAGCAGGGAAGGGAGGGACAGGAAAGTTATAGACCTAAAGGGAGAGCAAACAGAAGACAGAAGAGAAGAGAGGGAGAGGCGGAGAAGTAAGGAATAAATGTAGAGGGAAGCGGAACAGGATACAAGAGAGTAGAGAGAGAGAGAGGAGGAGAGCAGTGGCGTAGCAATAGGGGGTGCAGAGGTAGCGACCGCATCGGGGCCCTTAGGCCAGAAGGGCCCTGAAGGGTCCACCCACTATCACAGTATTAGCTCTCTATTGGTCCTGTGCTAGTAATAATCCCTTCTATACATGCTTTGAATAGCAGTAATCATTAACACACTGCTTCCCATCCCCTTCCTGCATCTCTGACACTGTAGTTGCCATTGGCGGGTTTTGGTGCGCTGTATCAATTATTATGTATAGAGTGCTTGGGGGCTCCATGTAAAACTTGCACTGGCTCCCTAGCTATGCCACTGGAGGAGAGGGAAAGAATAAAGGTAGAGGGAGACAGAAAAGGAACATAGGAGGGAAAATCAAAGGTGGTGGTGGTGGGTAGGGGGGGGACAAAAGTGAGGGGAGGCAAAACAGAAAGCAGGAGGGAAAAGAGGGGGAGAGGGAAGGAATAAAGGGAGAGGGAGCAGGAGGGAAAAGAGGGGGAGAGGGAAGGAATAAAGGGAGAGGGAGCAGGGTGCAGGAGGGAAAAGAGGGGGAGAGGGAAGGAATAAAGGGAGCAGGGTGCAGGAGGGAAAGGGGTGATGGAATAAAAGTAGAGAGAAGGAGAACAGGGAACAGAAGGGGGGTGAGAGGGAGAGGGAGAAGCAAGGGAAAAAGGTGAAGGTAGAGAGAACAGGATGTGGGATGGAAAAGGGGGAGAGAGGGATGGAATAAAAGTAGAGAGAGAAACAGGACACAAAAGGAATGAATAAAAGGTACTTGTTTAGTAGAGATAACAAGTGAAAATAAAATACAAGGGATAATAGGAGATCTTATGATCTTAGAATTATTATTACATGTTGTAGTAAGACAGACATACTGTAACTAGTCAGATGTACTGGACAGACAGATGGACAAACAGATAAGGTCTGATTGCCGTGGGTCACAATTTTGCACATTTTTAGTGATTAAGTCAGAGAAAGAAAGCCAAGAGCGCACTGAGGAAGTTACATTTCGCTATTCTGACATGCAGTACGCCCATGAGGCCTCTAGGTCAGCACATTGCCCAGAGCTATACAAGACCTACTGTGCAAGCCGCAGCTTCCCCATCATAGCCAGCTCAGCTTATTAGAAGTGTAAACTGAATTTCAGGCCCCACCGTTCATTAGGTAGGAAGTGAGTGCGCTACTCACAACAGGGGGCTCCTTAGGAAGAGAGGATGAGTTAATTAACCGCCAGGTCAGATGCAATGCGAAACATAAAAACAATCATCGCTATGCTGGGAGAAAATAAAACCTCTAAAATGCATATATTAAGGATAGGATGTTCTGTATTCAAAGTATGAATCAACAGCCGACATGGACCCCTCCCTGCCTAAAGCAATCAATGATTACCTCCATCCACCGTCAATCAAACTGACACATATAGCTTAGTGATTCTTGCTGCAACATCATCTCACTACTGAACCAATCTACACCTGTCTATTGCAACAAGCAGATGAAAGAAATGGGGAGATCCACGAAACATGCGTCTGCCATTGTACTACAGCGCAATCCTCTGCAAGTGTCATTTATACTCCTTTTTACTACTGTAAAGCTCGCCATTGTAGGTGTTTATTGGCTCACAGATTAAAATAGACATAAGGATAATGTATCCATTTGGCTGAGTTTCATCATCTACTTTTAAGAGATTTAATTCATCTTAATTCTATTTTTTAGTGTAGCAACAAACAGTGAGCTACATATGGAAGGTTGATGATTGGCAGTGGATCGATGTATTGTAAATCAGAGGCGCATCCAGTATAGGATTATGTAGTCTGTCCCACTGCTGCCACAATAGGAACAATTCCTTTTTCCCAAAGTATACTGTATGCAGATTGTATTGTAGCGCTGTGTAAATCAAGGTAGCTCTCTTTAGTAGCTCTCTTGATAGTCACTCCATAAACACTGCTGGGATCAATAAAGTTTTGTTGATCCTCTAGTGACTGACATCAACTACCCGGATTGATTGGCTGCATCTGTGAGCGCAGAGGAGGTACTAGGTACGAACACACCATTGACTTATGTCGGACGTCAGGGATCGGGACCCAATTTCCTTGGGCGACATCGCTGGGCCAGCCTGTGCAGACGCGTGTTAGCTGTGTAGCAGGCGAAGGGGCGACAGAGTGACATGTATGTGACGTTACGTGATGGGCGTGCACAAAGGAGTTGGCCGTCACTCGGTTAAGTTGATTGGCCAGATGGATCTCTTGTAGGGGGGGCAGTCAGGGGTTACTGTACACATGCTTGCTTGTCAACTGAGGCGGTCATTATAGGCCACCTCAGCTGACTTTAATCAAGCGTGTGTATGAGCCTTAAGACACTGAGCAGTGTGAGTTAAATGCAATATGACTGATCAGTGCCCATCTAGTGCCCACACTCAATCTACCAGGGGCGTAATTGGAATGTGTGGCCCCCTCCCCTAGCCCCCCACCATGAAAAATTGAGGATCCCCATGCTTAAAGAGACTTGCCCCCCACAAGTGTGGCCTAGGTTTGTGATACATGGGCCCCGCTTAATGAGAGTAGCGCAGAGTGCACATACTTACATTGCCGTGGCTCCGCTCCCTCCTCTGCAGAGTTCCAGTGTGAATCAGCTTTCCTCTGCAAGTCCCCAATGTCACATGACATGCATTGACACTGAAGAGTGAAGGGGAGGGAGCAGAGCTGCGGTGATGTAAGTATGTGCACACTGCACTACTCTGCATAAAGGTAGGAAAGAGAGTGACCGGCCTCTTTAGCCATGGCCGGATTTCAGGCAAGGACACAAAGGCCATGGCCTAGGGCACCAGGAAGCAAGGGGCGGGCCTTGAGCTGGCACACGCATGCAGTCAAGCTGCCAAACCTGAACTGCAGCAGTCAGGGAAGCAAACTCATCCTCATCATCGGTTGCTCTTCCAGTCCAACTCCGCCCTCCACCCAGCTCCAACCTATCAGAAAGAAAAGCATCGATTTGGCCCATAAATGGTATGAAAATTTTAACCATTCCGATCATTTCAGATGTAATCGATCCACAAAACAGATTGATAAAACAATTGATAAATTGGTCATTTGTAGTTGATTGGTACCATCAACACTGTCCAATCCAATCAATCAGAAAGGTTGATCATTCAGTAAAATTGCATCGTTGATAAGAATCTTTAAAATACATTAAAGAGACACTGAAGCGAGAATAAAACTCGCTTCAGAGCTTATATTCAGCAGGGGCATGTGTGCCCCTGCTAAAACGCCGCTATCCCGCGGATAAACGGGGGTCCCTTACCTCCCAAATCCTCCCCTGCAAAAACCACGACCAACTTGGTTGTAGATTTTGCTGCTGTTGAGGCAGGGCTAACGGACACATCCCTGCCTCTCAGCACGTCTATCAGTGGTGCATCGCCGCCTCTCCCACGCCCCTCTCAGCGAAGGAAAGCTGAGAGGGGCGGGGGAGAGGCGGAGATACGTGCTGATAGACACGCATGGAGGCAGGGCTGCGGGCCTGCGGCCATTAGCCCAGCCTCACCAGGAAGAGATCCCCGGGACTCCACGAGGGGATTTGGGAGGTAAGGGACCTCCGTTTAGCCGTGGGATAGCGGCGTTTTAGCACTGGCACACATGCCCCTGCTAAATATAAGCTCTGCAGCGAGTTTTATTCTCTCTTCAGAGTCTTTTTAATTACTGGGACCAAAAAAAGTGTGTCTGTGGTAGGGGGTTTGCTGTTTGTCAGGGGGGCGGATGGTGATAGTAGCCTAAAAAGTACAAATCCAGTTTTGTCCTTAGCCCTCTGACTCCTTACGTTATGCCCATGCAAGCTACCAGCACAATAAGATTACATTAAGCATTTGTTGCAATGGCAGCAAACTTTTTCACAACCTCTGACTAACAGGTTCTAAAAGGTTAATCCACCCTAGAGTCCATCTCAAAACCTTTGGTACCAGAGCCTTCTGTAATGCTGCCTCTACTCTTGGGAACTCTTTAACACAATCCTTCAGGACAGCTCCATCCCAAGAGGCATCTAAATGCAAACCAAAAGGCCACATGCTTAATCTGGCATTTATAGATCTGTCTTCTCTTCCTCTGCAACTACTCCACTATTGCCGGCCTGAGACTTCCTATGCCCTTTTAGTTATACTGTATGGGAGAAAAGTGCTTTCCCAATGTTGTGGGCGTTGCCCCGCCGGCCGCCGCACACAGTTAGCAATAAGAAGTTTTGGTGAATTTCCACTGCAGTCCCCAACAGGAAGTCATTTAACTACACCCAGAAAGGCCACAGGCTATCAAGCCTTGTGATCAAACTCTGTATTGAACTCCACAGAGCGCTGTGACATTTACAGCAAACACAAACGGATTCCATAACATCTTAATACAGATCAGGCCCAGGCATTTTCGCGCAGAAAAGTAAACCTGGGCTTCAGCCAGAGCGCATAATTGATTGTGTTCGACTGCGCCGCAAGCTCACAGGGGAAGATTTATTAGCTGACCTTCCTTGGAGTACAGAAACAAACTCCATGGGGTCTGTTTACTAAGCTAATGATTTTTACACAGTCACTCTTTGCCCGGGCTGCAGTGCTGTTGTATAGTAGTGACTTGCTGTTTCATCTTACCAAAGACTAAGAGCTCTGTATAATTCTCTAGCAGCAGATTTGTAGAGAACACATTTCTTTATAGTATGGGCATGAAAATATGGAGCGGACATTGTAATCTGTATTTATTTTAATGCACAACAGCCATTTCCTTTAAGTGGACCCGAACTCTTGCACAGGTCAGAAGGAAAACATAGAGAAATGCTTATGTATGTATTTAGAGAGTTAAGCCTATCCAACTCTCCCTCATCTGTAAGTAATCCCAACTTTAATATGATCTCTTAGCTGTGTCAGCTGGCTGCCTCAGTCTTGTAATTCTGCCTTGTCACCCCTGGCTGCTGTCCCCCTTAAAGGAGTACTGTAAGGGGTCGGGGCAAATAAGAGTTGAACTTACCCGGGGCTTCTAATGGTCCCCCGCAGACGTTCTGTGCCCACGCAGCCACTCACCGATGCTCCAATCCCCGCCTCTGGTTCACTTCCAGAATTTGCGACTTTAAAGTCAGAAAACCACTGCACAGCCGCGCCATCGCTCCCGCTGATGCCACCGGGAGTGTACGGCGCAGGCCCAGGACGGTCTGCGCCTGTGCAGTACGCTCCCAGTGAAGTCAGCAGGAGCGAGGATGCGGCTGCGCAGGTACAGTGGTTTTCAGACTTTAAAGTCACAAATTCCAGAAGTGAACCAGAGGCGGAGACTGGAGCTTCGATGAGTGGCTGCGCGGGCACAGGATGTCTGCGGGGGACCATTAAAATCCCCGGGTAAATTCAATTCTTTTTCCCCCTAGTCCTCTACAGTAGTCCTTTAATGTTAATGTGCCCCTGCATTAATGCATCACCTCTCCGCCGCTGGGGACTCCTCTTACGGGTTAGATCCCCAAGTGGTTGCCCTGGCAACCACATGAGGGCAAGAACCCGGAAGAACCAAGCAGAGCAGTCCGGCAGGCATTGGAAAGTTAATGTATTAATGCAGGGGCATGGGGGGACAGCTTCCGGGGGTTTCCATCATGCTCATCGTTTGCAATTACTGTCACCCAATCGAGCATGTCGGTTCAACACCTTGCAACATGTCTGATTGATACATTTAACCAATGCCAGCCCAATATTGGTTGAATCGTAGATCAGGCATGCTTTTTGTGGCACCAATTTTCATTCAATAATTATCGATCGATTTGGTTGATTGGACACCAAATCAATAGATGTATGGGCACCTTTAGCCTTACATAGTGTATATAGTCATGTCACTAGCTGTCCCTTAAAGAAGCTCACAGTGTAATCCCCCCCCCCCCCCCCTTGCTGTATGTCCTTAAAATAATAATAATCCAAACATTTGTACAGCGCTTTTCTCCTGTCGGACTCAAAGCGCTCAAGAGCTGCAGCCACTGAGACATGCTCAAGACAGAGGCCACCCTGCAGTGTTAGGGAGTCTTGCCTTGAACTCCTTACTGAGTAGGAACTGACCTAGCCAGGATTCAAACCCTGGTCTCCCATGTCAAAGGTGGTGCCCTTAACCAGTACACTATCCAGCCACTACTACTTACCCCGCCCTATCTCAGCCTAAGGTCAATATTTGGGGAAACCAATCATCTCGCCTGTGTGTTTTTGGGATGTAGGGGAGGGTATGTACCAGGGGCGGACTGACCATTCGGGCATTTGGGCACGGACCGAGGGCCCGTGGTCAGGGGGGGCCCGCCGCCTGCCAGAGAACCCTGAGCAGGAGGGGAGGCAGCCAGTGAAAGGGAGCGGTGGGGAAGGGCGGACGTCTCACCCCCCTTCCTCACCTTGAGGCCCCCCTTCCTGGCTCTCCCCTCCGGAATATTTAAGTGTCGCACAGCGGCTGACAACGGGCGGGAAATTACTGCTGTTACAGCCACCGGAGGGAGCTTTGATCTGTGCGCCGCTAGTCTGGTATAATCAAGACCAGACTAGCGGCGCACAGATCAGAGCTCCTTCCGGCGGTTGCAAGAACAGCAGTAAGTCCCCGCCCTCTGTCAGCCGCTGTGCGACATTTAAATATTCCAGAGGGGAGAACCAGGAAGGGGGGCCCCAAGGTGAGGGAAGGGGGGGGGAGACGTCCACCCTTCCCCATCGCTCTGCCCACAGCTCCCTTTCACCGGCTGCCTCTCCTCCTGGGGACACCTACAAACCTGGCTGCATATACTGGGAGCACCTATAGACCTGGCTACATATACTGGGGACACCTATAGACCTGGCTACATATACTGGGGACACCTATACAGCTGGCTACATATACTGGGGACACCTATCCACCTGGCTGCATATATTGGGGACACCTATCCACCTGGCTACATATACTGGGGACACCTATAGACCTGGCTATCTATACAGGAGACACCTATAGACCTGGCTCTCTGTACTGGGGACACCTATAGGCCTGGCCACCTATTCTGGAGACACTTGTAAACCTGGCTACCTATACTGGGGACACCCATAGACCTGGCTACCTATTCTGGGGACACCTATAATAGACCTGGCTATCTAAACTGCGGACATCTGTAGCCACTCAGCAAAATCTGCCACGCTTATCTACGGCCCTTTAAAATTCACCTAAGTCCCAGGGGCGTAGATAAACAACTCCTGTTTATTTTCCTGCTGTGCGCGATCGCGTCCGCGTTCGCATGCACGCGGATGCGCGTACGCGTCGAGCACCCGCTGGTCCGTGATTGGCTGATGTGAACATGTGTTCACAAAGCCAATCAAAGTGCTTGCAAGTTTGAATGAGCACTGCCAAAGCCAATGACAGTGCTCATTCATTCAGAATGTGTGTAAACATTGTATCAGTCACTATGCTGTTACAGTTACTGAGATCACTTGTGAGAGGATCTCAGATAACTAACACAGCATTAGTGAGTGATCAGCATCAGTGAGGGTTTTTTTTTATAAATTATACCCCCATAAAGCCCATTAACCCTTGCCTCCCTGAAATGTTAAAATTGCTGTGGTTTTTAGGTGAAAAACCCTGTGGTTGAGAAGTGGTTAAACCTGGTTATCTACTCTGGGGACACCTATAGACATGGCTACTTATACTGGGGACACCTATAGACCTGGATACCTGCACTGGGAAAACCTATAGACCTGGTTACTTCCTCTAGGGGATACCTTTTGACCTGGTTACCTATACCGGGGGCACCTATTTTGGGGGAACTGCTGCCAGAATAATTATTTTTGGGGAACTGCTGCTGCCAAATTAAGTGTATTTTGGAAAACAGCTGCCAGATTATGTGTATTTTTGGGGAACCGCTGCCAGATTGTGTATAATGGGGGAACCGCTGCTTCCAGATTATGTGTATTTTGGGGGAACCACTGCTGCTACATGTATTTTTGGTGAGCCGCTGCCAGATTACGCATATTTTGGGGAGCCACTGCCAAATGATGTGTATTTGGGGGTGCTGCTTCTGCCAGATTACGTCTATTTTGGGGGAACAACGACCATATTATCTGTATTTTGGAGGAACCTCTGCCAAAGTGCATGGATTTTTGGTGAAATGCTGTCAGATTACATGTATTTTGGGGGGAAACACTATGGCAGAGTTCAAACTTCCCCGGCAGACCTTTTACACCACTGCTAAGGTCGTGTATATTTTGCCCCACCCATGACCACGCCCACATTCTGTTGCGTGACCACACCCATTTTTCGGCACTGCGCAGGGGTTTTTATCAGTATAAAATATCTGTTGTCAGTAAATTATTATATCTTAGTCTGTAAAAATATAACATGAAAGGTGGGTAACACTGGTATGGGGGCCCCATAATCTCCTATTGCCCGGGGCCCCATGAGTTGTCAGTCCGCCCCCTGGTATGTACATGAATTGCCCGGAGGAAACCAACACAAACACAGGGAGAGACAATTATGTCCAATCTCATACACCCATTGGGGCAGAATCTGGAGGAAATCACATCAGCTGGAAGCGGACAGCAATAACAAAGGAATAAAATAGTAATAGTCAAAACTCATTACTTTTTCCACTCTATCAAAAATGAAAAGAAGTCGTCTTATACACATTTCCAATAAGTATGTATTCCGTGATGTTGCATGGCCATTAACTATACGTCTTTACCAATATACACATGACATCATTGTAATATAAATGTCTTCCTAGATAAATGACCCCAATCATGATGCCAACAATATAAAACAGGCACATAGCAATGGATCCCCAGGCACTGGAGCTGAGAAGCTGTCATCTCCTTCATCATTATTGTTGACCTGCACCAGAATACCTGTTACCTGCCCTGATTTCCAAGGACAGCTATAAGCTGTAGGTATTGAGGACTAGCCCTTGGGTATTTTTGTCCATGAAACTGTCCTTGATTGTCAGTACTGACCGACAATGTCATACTTTTTCTGCATAAATAACGCAACTCTAAACTGTCCTAAAATATGCAGGAAAGGTAACACTACTACCTTTCAGCCAGCCTTACTTACCAAGCTCAATGAAGCAGTGCAGAGCAAGCAAGGTGAGTAGAGGAGGAGAGTAGATGGTACAGCACATGATGGAGCAGCATGAAGGAAGAGCGGGGTAACTAGGAGAGGAGGGTACGCGGCATGACACACGATGAAGCAGTGGGGTGCAAGAGTGGTGGTGAGTAAGGGAGGAGAGTAGACTGTATGGAGTACTATGGAGCGACGTGGAGTGAGCGAGGTGAGTAGGCAAACAGGGCAGATGCAGGGCTGGATTTACCATAAGGCACTATAGGCACGTGCCCACAGGCGCCTGATGATGGAGAAACCTGATGAGAGTGCGAATGAGTGGTTACTCAACCAGCTCTCTGCATTCCACTGACGAGATCTTCCTTCAGTCAGGGGCACCTCTAGCTACTGAGGTTCCCATAGCTACCTAATACTTGGAGGCCCCTCTAGCTACTTAATGTTGAGGGTACTTCTGGCTACTGAATACTAAGGGGCACCTGTATTTACCTATGATAGGCAAGGGAAGTATGGGAGAAGTGACAACTGGGCCAGCCAGCACACTTGTGGTGCGGTTCGGCAGGGGTTTGTAGGTTCAAACCAAGACATCTATGCCTATAGGCTCCTGTGAGGTAAATCCGGGCCTGGGTATATGGCACGCCAAATGATGGAGCAGGATGGAGCGGGTGGGGCAAGTAGGAGAGGCCTGCAATCATCCGAGACAACATGCTAGTCTGGTCTCTCGCAGATGCATCGAGGGAGATTGGGGTCCGCTGTACACAAGCTCGATTCTTGGCAGAGGAGGCTCTTATCAGCTGCCTCAGCAGAGAACCAAGTAGCGCATGTGCAAGTCTTATATATTCAACCTACGACAACTAAAGCAACAGAAAAGTAGCCAAAATATCAAAGTAAAGCAGCAAGGTTACATAAGCAATTCCTCTTCTAGTCCTCCTAATACACAGGCAGAGCAGCATGCAAGCCTGGAGATGTGCCTTTGCCTTGTTGGGTGACAGATATAAGCGCAGCTCTGGAAATATGCATATCAAATCTTTCTGAATAATTAAGTACATTTATGCCTTCTATATTTAGACTAGAATTTATTTCATTTCTCTCATTTGGAGTCCGCAGGCAATGAAGAGATGCTGTCCCCTATGCACACCGCCCTAAGTATCGTGGAATGTAATTACAGGGAATGAAAACGGTTTTGACTTTCAGAGGTGGGGATGGTCAGAGCGACCTCTCAGCAGGCAGAGATACACATTCCACAGACACAGCTGCATCTTTGGCCACCCCATGGCAACAAGGAAAAGTTATTTACTGACTTGCTTCGCTCAGTCCATCAATTACAAGTGTCTTATAAAGCCAAAGTTATTTTAACGTAAACCTGTTATGTCAAAGAGCTAACGTTAGATACTTACCTCAGTAGTAGGAAGACTCTGGATCCTCCAGAGCATTGCCATATCCTCCTCCACAACCACTGATCCAGTGCTGGGACCCTTTGGAAGTTCATGGTCGCGCTACCATCTGCGAACAAGCCCTGCCACAGTGCGCACGCGCAGAATGCCTTGCACAGTAGCGTGCAGTCATTTTGCAGTCCTCGCTCCTCTGCACCAAGCCATGTGCAGCAGCATACCGCTCCTCCAATGGCTTCCGATGCATGTCACGTGACTTAGAGCAAAGGTAAACAACTGGACATCGTTGGCCTGCTGTAAAGAGAGGACTGCCCAGCGCTGGAAGCAGATAAATGTGTACACTGCTCTGTTTCAACTCTCTGCAAAATGGCAACAATAATCTGATGCTCTAAATGGAGGAGAGTCCCTCAGGACCAGAGTCCCGAAGCCGGTAAAAAGGGCACCATGGGCACCTTGGAAAGAAGGGAGCCCAATGTCCAATCATGACTTTGCAGAAGGGGAGAGGTTAAGGTTTAGGCAACATGGGAGAGGGGTTGGTAAAGGGTTCGTTGCCATCGGTACAGGTACAATGGAACTCCTCACCTCGGGTATAAACCAACAATAAGTCGGCCAGCCGGTGCTCAGTGTCCTGCAGGCACACCACACCTGCAACCAAACAGGCCACAACGAAAGGAAGACACAGCACTCAGGAGCTGTGTGCAGCTACAAGCTACATTGAAGCAGACAGTACACTACATGTTTCGGGCGGAGCCCTTCCTCAGGTGTTAGTTGCCATCGGGGTGGGGGGGGTGGAAGTTAAGGGACAGGCATCGGTAGAGGGAGGGTTCTATATGCGAGTAAGGCTAGAGTAGGTCCTAGTAAAATATTGGTAAAGAATATCGGAATTAAGTTGTAGGATATCAGTCATTTTACCGCTATTCTACTAGAGACAATCCCCTCCTCTTTTTTTCCAGGTGCCATTATTACATGTACTGTATGTCCAGGGTCCCTGGTGCGGTCCCAACTTCTGCATCCCCTATTGCTATGCCATTAGTTAAAGAGGAACTGTAGTGAAAATAACAAAGAATAAAATTGCTTATTGTTTACAATATTAATTTAGGACCTGAGCCCACTAACGCAGTTGTGTCTGCTTCTGTCCACTTTTCAGCATCTGCAACATTGATGTGCAACTGAAAAGCGGACACAACTGCGTTAGTGGGCTCAGGCCCTTATAGATTATTTAGTCAGTGTTTGACCATTGTAAAATATTTCCTCTCCCTGATTTACATTCTGAAATGTATCACTGGTGGTGACATCTTTAGTTCTGCCAGGTGATCTGTATGAGATGTTCGTTACTGAGAGTTCTATGCACAGAGGGAGATACTGCTTTCTTGGCAGCTGGAAAAGCCGTTATTTCCCACAATGCAACGAGGTTCACAGACAGCAAACTGTCAGGACCATGGCCATGACATCACACTGTGGGAGGGGTTACACCACAATATAAGCCATACAGACCTCCCTGATGATCTATTTGAGTAAAAGTAAAGATTTCTCGTGGGAAGGGGGCTATCAGCTACTGACTGGAATTAAGTTCATTCCTTCATTAAAATTCCTCTTTAAGAGTGTACAAGGTTTTCACACCAGCTGCTGGAGATCCATAAATAGGAGATTATACTCCGATCTGAACTAAAATGGCCAGATCAGACTTCTGTCATTGGATAGACGGACCCTTTAAAAGGCAAACTATTTTTTTCTCCTGTATGAGATTTCTATGAAATAAACCCAAGTATTGTGAATGAAAGAGTTTGATTGTCCCAGTGTATCTCTCCACCCCCACACCGCGCCTCCAGCCATTGATCAACACAATGCTCCAATGGATGAAACACAAGAGACATCAAACAGGTAGAGATAAAGGGCACCACATGTCATTAAGAGCGGATCCCTTTCTGTAGCAGTCACGTAGGGAGACTAAACAGTGCGCTGAAGAAGAATCTGTCCTCAGCTCCGCACAGCGAGCTGTCAACCCGCAGATATCACAGAGCGTCAGAATGACTGAGTCTCCTGAAAAAGCTTACATGTGTTCCAGACATCGACCTTTCCTGGACAAATACTCCGAACAGCAAAAAAAGGGGCCGTATCATTAAAGCGAAACGCGTCGGCTTGTACATGTAATATAGAGACATGGTACAATAATGAGACTTCACAAAACGCTACATCCTTATTCTGCACTCGATAGGGCATTAATGTAGACAGCCTCACATAGGAGATGCAGTTTAGTGAAACAGCAGGACAGTGATTTCATGTGGAAGGCTATTGATGAAGAAACGCGTGAGGTAGAGCATGCAATGGTGTAGTTATACAGCCAACCAACCCAAACCCTCCCCATACATGAAAAATGCCCATTGTTCCCATTTTCATTTATTAAATGATTGTTAAATATCCACTGATACTCTTAGTTTTTAAAGTGTAAATACTGTAAATTATCATGATAAAGTATCAGTATATATTAACAATATTTAACTACAGGTTACCTTAACCCTACTCTCACACAAAACCCTGCCCCTCCGATGTCCAACCCTAAAATCCCCCTTCTTGACCCCTAACCCTAAAATCCCCATTTTTTACGCCTAATCCTAAGCGCCCCTTCTTGTTGCCTAACCCTTAAACCCCCCTTCTTGATGCCTAACCCTAAAACCCCCCTTCCTGACACCTAATCCAATAACTCCCCTTCCGAAACTTATGTTCAAAACGATACATTTCAAAATAATAATATTCAAAAATAAGTTATTTTGTAAAAACAAAAATGTAAAAATGTTAAAAACTTTAGCGTTCTAATTTTAAAAATGATCAAAAAAATTCAAAAACTATGCAGTTTTAATTTTCAAAACGATAATCGTTGCATGCCCAAATTTATGCTTTGGGCGCCTAATAGCCGATACTTGCATTAGCGTCTATGGGATGCCCAAATCATCCATTAGCCACTGGGCGCCCACATTTCCTGCTTCCAATCCACCCCACCACCCTCTTTCGCTAATAATCAAATGATACAGACCACCAAAACCAAGGATAAGATGTATGTGAAAGGTGTAAGCAGAGGAAAAAGAATGGTTTGTTAAGTATTATCACTATTCAAATCACACAAAGTTAATCATTACCACTACAGCACCAATAAATAGATACCAATAAAGAACTAATAAAGAACGAGTGCCAGCTCATATATTTTATGACACAAAAAGTACTCCGATTCCACATCAGGGACGTAACAAAAGACTCTGCAAGGGATGCAGCCGCAGGGGGCCCCGTGGGGGGAGCAGTTTTCTTTTCTCTGTGCTGAGAGATTGACAACTAAGGGCATGGAGAGAAAAAAACTTTCTGCTCTCTGCACTAATGACTGCATCTGCTCAGTCACTGATAAGGAATCATACAACGATTTGCAGACAGTTCCTGCTCAGTGTGCAGCAGCGTCTTGTGTATAGCGCCCTGACCACAGCCCCTCCACCCCCTCCGCAAGTGCTGTGCACTGTAATGATGCTGGAGGAGTCTGTAGTGCCAGTTCTGCTCCATCAGAGGAGGACAGAGTGAGTGTAATAAGCTGAGGCTGGGAGCACACTCGGCTGTTGGTTTTCTGCACACCATGTGTGTCTGTATGTGTGAAAACATGCACGTTTTATCACAGAAGCTAATGTCATTGATAGAGAAAATGCATGCAGTGCCTTACTGCTGTCTGTTTTAATCTGCATGGGGAAAACACATTCAAGAGTGCACTAGCTAATTGAATAACATTAGTTCTCAGTTTACCTGTGCAGAAAGGAAGGGGGGGACGGGGGGTCATCCAAAGTTTCGCAGGGGGGCCCAGTGATTTCTATTTACGTCCCTGTTCCACGTGAGGGTATCCTGCTACAGAATCTGCTACACACACCTTTGTGCTGATATGCACCGCATTCCTCACTCATATTTCATCACAGTGCTTCCTACCTCTGCACAACTATTTCTTGGCATAGCAGAGTACAAATGCATAAAATAGCAGATTGTGTGGAGAGTGAATAAAAATATTCCAAAGCAACACTACCTTCCAGTCAAAATACACAAATCAGCTTTACAATATATGAAGGGAATGTTTATAAATATAATATACAGTGGTGTGAAAAACTATTTGCCCCCTTCCTGATTTCTTATTCTTTTGCATGTTTGTCACACTTAAATGTTTCTGCTCATTAAAAAACGTTAACTATTAGTCAAAGATAACATAATTGAACACAAAATGCAGTTTTAAATGATGGTTTTTATTATTTAGTGAGAAAAAAAAACTCCAAATCTACATGGCCCTGTGTGAAAAAGTGATTGCCCCCCCCCCCCCCCCCTTGTTAAAAAATAACTTAAAGGTGGTTTATTACACCTGAGTTCAATTTCTGTAGTCACCCCCAGGCCTGATTACTGCCACACCTGTTTTATTCAAGAAATCACTTAAATAGGAGCTATCTGACACAGAGAAGTAGACCAAAAGCACCTCAAAAGCTAGACTTAATGCCAAGATCCAAAGAAATTCAGGAACAAATGAGAACAAAAGTACTGTAATTGAAATCTATCAGTCTGGTAAAGCTTATAAAGCCATTTCTAAAGCTTTGGGACTCCAGCAAACCACAGTGAGAGCCATTATCCACAAATGGCAAACACATGGAACGGTGATGAACCTTCCCAGGAGTGGCCGGCTGACCAAAATTACCCCAAGAGTGCAGAGAAAACTCATCCGAGAGGACCCAAAAGACCCCAGGACAACATCTAAAGAACTGCAGGCCTCACTTGCCTCAATTAAGGTCAGGGTTCACGACTCCACCATAAGAAAGAGACTGGGCAAAAACGGCCTGCATGGAAGATATCCAAGGCACAAACCACTTTTAAGCAAAAAGAACATTAAGGCTCGTCTCAATTTTGCTAAAAAAAACATCTCAATGATTGCCAAGACTTTTGGGAAAATACCTTGTGGACCGACGAGACAAAAGTTGAACTTTTTGGAAGGTGCGTGTCCCGTTACATCTGGCGTAGAAGTAACACAGCATTTCAACAAACGAACATCATACCAACAGTAAAATATGGTGGTGGTAGTGTGATGGTCTGGGGTTGTTTTGTTGCTACAGGACCTGGAAGGCTTGCTGTGATAGATGGAACCATGAATTCTACTGTCTACCAAAAAATCCTGAAGGAGAATGTCCAGCCATCTGTTTGTCAACTCAAGCTGAAGCGATCTTGGGTGCTGCAGCAGGACAATGACCCAAAACACACCAGCAAATCCACCTCTGAATGGCTGAAGAAAAACAAAATGAAGACTTTGGAGTGGCCTAGTCAAAGTCCTGACCTGAATCCTATTGAGATGTTGTGGCATGACCTTAAAAAGGCGGTTCATGCTAGAAAACCCTCAAATAAAGCTGAATTACAACAATTCTGCAAAGATGAGTGGGCCAAAATTCCCCCAGAGCGCTGTAAAAGACTTGTTGCAAGCTATCGCAAACGCTTAATTGCAGTTATTGCTGCTAAGGGTGGCCCAACCAGTTTTTCGGTTCAGGGGGCCATTTCTTTTTCACACTGGGCCATGTAGGTTTTTGAGTGTTTTTTCTCACTAAATAATAAAAACCATCATTTAAAACTGCATTTTGTGTTCGATTATGTTATCTTTGACTAATAGTTAACGGTTTTTGATGAGCAGAAACATTTAAGTGTGACAAACATGCAAAAGAATAAGAAATCAGGAAGGGGGCAAATAGTTTTTCACACCACTGTATATAATATATATATTTCAGTGCCGTGATCCAAAATGACTGTGTACACAATCCAGCTCACAACAATGCCCATGTATGTATGCAGAAAAAGATGGGAATGTATTAGCTAAGCCTGGGGCCCTGGAGGGCGAATGTGTTGCCAGGAAGGGGGGTGTCAGGGGGTCACTTTAAGTTACTTTTAACCCGGGGTCCCATTGTAGCTGGAACCAGCCCTACAGTGGTTAAAGAAGGGCCCCTGTGGGAGGCCCCTGTGCTGTCACAACCTCTGTATCCCCTATTGCCACCATGCCACTGGGCAATGCCCGGGGCAGACCTACTATGGAGCCACTTGAATCACGTGATTCAAGTGCCAAAAGCTAGGGCGCAGTGTTTGGACAAACAGTTTGGACCATTTGGCACCTGCCTCCTCTCCCCTCTGTCGCCCGCCTTCCTGGCACACACACTACCCTCCTCATCCACGCATCACCAATAGGGATGCTCATTCGGATTTTGACATTGACATTTACAAATTTCAGATCAGAAATCCGAATTTCCAATCAGAAAATGGAACTCGGAAATCGGAAATACTGCATTTCTGCAATTCGGTAATTTTAACCCAATCACAGACCTCGGAAGCACTGGACCAATCAGAGAATGTAGAGTCAACTCGGAAGTATTTGGCCAATCGGTGAATGAAAAATATGGCCCGAATAAACTCTTCTCGGAAATCTGGACTCGGAAACAGATGGGAAATTCTCAGAATCAGTAATCGTCATTGGCGGAAATCGGAATTTCTGTGGAATTGGAAATCGGCATTTCCAACCATCCCTAATTGACAAATCCCTGTCCTCATTCTACCAGTGGCACCTGCCACCCCCTATGACATCATAAACAGCTGAGATGTTGATATATGCCTCTTATCGGGGCATGCTATGGTAAAACCCCATCACCGGAGAGAGATCACCATGGCCAGTCAGAGGGAAAGCTTTGGCACACGACCAATCATCTTTCAAAGTTTGCTTCAGGAAGCAAAATGTCTAGGACAGCCCCTGGCAATGCCCATTTATGCTAAAAAGGACAACAGAAACCGGCTCTGGGTACAGAGTATTAAAGGAAAAGTATTGCGCTAGGCATGTCTGCTGCTTCCTCTACTTATGTGGATAATGCCAGAACTTTTGAAGGATGCTCTGAGGACAGGTTTGCTTTAACCTCCCCGGCGTTCTATTGAGATCGCCAGGGAGGCTGCGGGAGGGTTTTTTTTTAATAAAAAAAAAACTATTTCATGCAGCCAACTGAAAGTTGGCTGCATGAAAGCCCACTAGAGGGCGCTCCGGAGGCGTTCTTCCGATCGCCTCCGGCGCCCAGAATAAACAAGGAAGGCCGCAATGAGCGGCCTTCCTTGTTTTGCTTAGATCGTCGCCATAGCGACGAGCGGAGTGACGTCATGGACGTCAGCCGACGTCCTGACGTCAGCCGCCTCCGATCCAGCCCTTAGCGCTGGCCGGAACTTTTTGTTCTGGCTACGCTGGGCTCAGGCGGCTGGGGGGACCCTCTTTCGCCGCTGCTCGCGGCGGATCGCCGCAGAGCGGCGGCGATCAGGCAGCACACGCAGCTGGCAAAGTGCCGGCTGCGTGTGCTGCACTTTATTTGAAGAAAATCGGCCCAGCAGGGCCTGAGCGGCAGCCTCCGGCGGTGGTGGACGAGCTGAGCTCGTCCATACCGCTCAGGAGGTTAAAGAGACACTGAAGCGAAAAAAAATATATAATATAATGAATTGGTTGTGTACTATGAATAATTACTAGAAGATTAGCAGCAAAGAAAATATTCTCATATTTTTATTTTCAGGTATATAGTGTTTTTTCTAACATTGCATCATTCTCTAATATGTACAGATTACACAAGACTCAGCATTCAAAATGATTCTTTCAGAGCAGTCTGTGAACTAATGACCTCTCCTCTGGCAGAGAAAAAGTAAATAGTTAAGGAACAGTTGAGATAATAAAAGTCAGAAAACAGCCCTCTCCACGACTTTGAAAGTCGTAGAGATTAATGGCTTTTATGTATAGAGATAACAACTGGAGTTTCTTAACTCTTCCTGTACTGGAAACAATTAGACTGATGTATCTGATCTTAATGTTTTATTTCTTAGCTGTACTACACATACAAATCATAATATCATTATTCTTTTTTCGCTTCAGTGTCTCTTTAAGTTATCTAATTTCGTCAACAAGCGGAAAGATCAAAGTGATTCTTTCCACGTTCCAGAAGCGGATTCTGCTCAGAGGGGTCTGCCGGCAGCACTACACACTCTGCCCTGACACCCAGCAGTGCTGAAAAGAGTAACAGCTGGGCCACGTCTGGAGGAGATCACTGGGCAGGAACTGTTCACCATCTAGAAAACAACTGACAAGTCTTTGTACCGCTCCTTTGAAGCTGTAAGCAAATCACAGCATCCAAACACAGTGGGAATATGGATTATCGCTCGCTTCCACTTAGCCGAATAGGGAAGAGGAAAGAGAGGGGAGCACATGATATCCTCGCTGGGAGTTCAGCCTGGATATTAAACCATCAGCAGCACTAATAATGGCACAGGGAGGATCTGATCAGCTCATTTATCATGTTCAGAACACTTGTCTGACACGGCGATTACAGCTCCTATGTAAATATGTCACTTCAATGGAAATAAATCCACTTCAGCAATCCCCATACTGACTACTCAATGAGTAATATTTATTATCAGAGCTGGAGCTATTATAAGTATGGCAGTAAATAGCATCTCAGTCAATGTTAAGGGCTCTTTTCCACTGGCCACATTTTCATCCAATTTTTGGATCACACACGACATGTCAATCGCAAGGGCACCGCAATGAACACAGTAGCCGCAGTGCCCAGGGGTGGGACTACAGTACTGGTACGTCGCTGGTGAGCTGGGTACCAATGACAGCTCACCCTGCTGCCGCTTAACTCCCAGTGGCATTAAATACTATTCCCCTTCCGAGTCATAGCCACTCAGAGAGAGAAGAAATCACCGGATCCCGGAATTACCCTTGAGCAGGGCGCATACTATAGCACTAGTCAGAGGCGTAGCAATAGGGGATGCAGAGGTTGCGACCGCACTGAGGGCCCCTGGACCAAAGCCTCCCATTATGGGCCCTCCTTCATCCATCTTATTGGCTTCTCATTGGGGCTATACTGGTATAATGATCAACTCTATATCTGCACTGAAAAGAAACAATCCTCAATGAACCATTTCCTTACTCTGATTACACCTCTCTGACTCTGAAATAGTCCCTGGTAGGTTTTGGGACTTCATATCAATAGAGAGCTTGGGGCATCATGTAAAACTCGCACTGGGGCCCCAAGCTCCTCAGCTATGCCCCTGGCACTGTGTTATAGTGGCGCCCAGTTTCGGCACTGAGCACTGAGCGCTGTGCACCGAAACCACCTGCTTCGCTACACTAAACCTCACCTGACCCTAAATAAATCTGTTACACTTACCAAATCATCATACTAATTTCCTCCTAACCTGTGACCTTTCTAACGCATGAGAATAACAATACTTACCTTTCGGGTCAAGCTGCTAAGCAGGCGCAATTGTGATCCTTCAGAGCGGAGAATAATGGTTCCCTCCACTGCTGCCCCCACCAGCGTACACATTCTAACCAGACACATCCAGCTCTGCTTTGTAAGAATGAGCTTCAGAACATCCACACTGCAGAGCACCCACACAAACCCTTATATATCTCCTGTGACTGCTGCTGGAACCCCCATGATAATTACTGATGAATTCCACAGATTTCCTACCTCGTAATTTCACAAATTACTGTTCTGGCACTGTCGGGTGGACTACAAATACAATTTAATTTCAAGGGAACATCCAAGTAGATGACATACTATTTCGCTTCACATTTTAACATTGCATTTTCCTTAGAGAGAGAGAGTTACTCAAGCAAAGCCCAGATTCCCCATCCTTTGCCTGATCTGCAAAGCCGGCAGTTTTCACATCGGCATGGTCATGCAAGAGTTAATGACTCCTCCGGAGATAAAAGAAAAGGAAAAAAAAATAATTGGTATCTAAGGAACTGAATGTGAAAGAATGAAACAATGCAGAAGCATCTCAAGTATGACTGCAAACAGAATGTAAAATGTGTACTTACAGAGGCAGTGTAAAATGTGTACTTACACATTACAGATGAAGTGACTGCAATGTAAAATGCACACTTAGGGCCCTTTTAAACTTAATCAGTTGCTCTCAGTTAAAACGGAAAGAAAAGCAATTTTCAAAATAATGCCCATGTTTTCCTATGGCACCTTTCACACTTAAAGCGTTTAACTGAAATCTTCTTCCCAATGCACTGTTATGGAAAAAACGCGTACTAACGCATACCAACTGATTAAGTGTAAAAGGGCCCTTTGGCTATGTTATAAATCACAAGCGTGATCGCAATCACTGAGCGTTGGTGTGCGCATTTTTTTCAAGCAATTCCCAATGTTTTCTGAGCATTGGGCAATTTTGTGTAAGCGCTTTTGTAAGCGCTTTTGATGAGCGATTGAGATTTTAACACAAAAGAGTTTGTTAGCACCCCAAGTACCGTAATACTGACTGAGTGTGCTGGGGTAGAACATATATACATAATACTATAAGAGAAGAGATACCCCTATAAACAGCACCACTACAGACCATATGTATCAATCAAAAACATTTTTGAGATTGAGATTTTAACTGAACTCTTTGACCCGGAAAAGAATAAATACAATGTATTTATTCTTAAAAGCACTTGAGAAATTGCTTTTTCAAGCGCTTAGCGATTTCTCTATACCTTCCATTGAGCAAAAGCGCTCACAAAATGGTACAGGCAGAACTTTTGGAAGTGGATCGTACTCGAACCGCTCATATGTGAACACTCATAAGGAATCATTGCACAAGCGCTTTTTTGGGGCGATTTCTAAAATCGGCAGCACTCAAAAAAATATGCAAACGATAATTGGGCATGATTCACTATTCGGTGCTAACCCAGTAAGCACAGCCAAAGACTTTGGGTGTGCTAAGTAGGGTTCTAAGTAGTTAGCACCAAGAAAAGAGAATTAGCTCGCGCGCAAAGTCCGGTGTGCACGAAACGTCCCATTGTGGTGCGATGAAAAGGGCGCACCTGATGCGACTATAAGGGCGCACTGGGTGCGACCATAACGTCACATAGTGCGACGATAAGGTCGCACTCAATGTGCTCTTATAGTCGCATCAGGTGCGCTGTTTTTTTCGCACCGCGATGCGCATAGTGTGAGCAAGCCCAAACAGATTACAGATTACAGATAAAGTAGCTGCAATGTAAAATGTGTACTTACTGATCACAGGTGAAGTAACTGCATTGTAAACTGTGAATTTACAGATTACATAAAAAGATACAAAGGAAGAGATAATAAAGAGCCCTTGATAGTGTAGTAAGTTGGTACCACACAGTATTTTTTATATGACAAAAGAGTGGTACTCACCAAGGTGGATTACCACTCAAGCTGGCCACTAACGGTCCAATTTCTAGCGAAAAGTCGTTCGAGCGATCAGAAATTCTGATCGGATTGGTTGTAAATAATCTCCATTGGTGGACACAATCGATTATGAACGAGTGAAAAAAATGTCGCCCGAATGAATTTTCGTCTAACGAAAATTTGGATTTTCTTGGTGGTCGTCATAGATAGGAAGCAAAGATTGGTAAGTTGATGGTGTAGTGAACGATTTTTCGTCCGATCAGAATTTCTGATTGCTCAAACGATTTTTTGCTAGAAATTGGACAGTTAGTGGCCACCTTCAGGCAACCACTGTATTGCATTGAAAGTCGCTCTCTGTAGACAGGAAATAGTGGGGTAGCAACCCTCCACCAAGGGTGGACTAAAATGTATAATTAGTATTTGAACAGAGGAGCCAGGAGCAGAGTATACTATTTAATATGTGGTGAGAGCAAGGGCAGGATGTGCAGAAGACCAGGATACACAGGACTGAACTCCAATGCTAGGTACACACGATGAGATTTTCTGGTAGATTTACTGTCAGATCGATTCGTTCCAACATGTCCGATCTGATTTCCGATCAATTTCCAATCATTTTCAGATCGATTTCCAACTGTTTTCCGTTCACTTCTATCAGAAATCGATCAGAAATCAAATTGGACATGTTGGAAATAATCGATCTGACAGTAAATCTGCCAGAAAATCTCTTAGTGTGTACCTAGCATAAGGATCTTATGCCCTGTTCAGACTATGTGCGTTCCTAGCCGTTTTTACAGAACGCATACAGAAAGATTTTACGCATAGAAATGGCTACTAATGTTTTCTAATGGCCTCGTTCACATGTATGCGTATGAGACGCATACGTTTCTCATCCGCATTGCTGCACGCAGTTCTGTGCGTCACGCACAGAAACGGACGCAATAAAAGTCTATGGACGCATATCAAAAACGCGTACTATTGCGTTTTAGCGTACGTCTCCCTCTGCGGTTGCCATCATTTTTTCCCCCAGGTCACGTGTGTGTGCAAAACGCAATAGAATACGCATTCGAACGCAAGAAAAACGCATGCGTTTTTCAACTTGCATTTCTTTGAATTTATACGCGTTCTACAAACGCTGACAGTCTGAACAGGGCCTTAGGAATATCTCTAAGGTGTAATTTTCTATAGTCACCCTTACATTTTCCAAGCTATCATATAGTGCTGGGTGGTTTAATAAGTTAAACGTTTTTCTGTGGCGTTGTTAGTCGCTGTGAAAAGCATCCTAGGTTTTCTAGTAATAAAACCCCAATGCTTTCTGCATGCCTGAAGGGTTGATTTATCAAGACAGGCTCAAAGACAGCGGGAACAAGAGTGGAGTGGCTGCCCAGTCACGCAGACTGCTTTCGGATGCTGAGTGAAAGGATGCCAACCGGTTGCTTTGGTAACAGCTCCTTTTTTTGTCTCAGTTTGATAGAACCTGTCTTGATAGATCAGTCCAATCACTTGCGCATGAATCAGGGATCTTCAGCAATAAATATACTGCAACTTTATTTATTAGCTGACAAGAAAATTTGGAAAACAGCAAACAGGAATCTGTAATGAACTTGTGCTGTTGCAGCCTTTTTCCAATTGCTATAGGACTTTAGGTTTTGAATGTTTAAAATATTGCTTCCTGCCATGTGACTGTAGCTCTTGGATTTATGGATTTGTTTCACTGCTTTTGATGATTATTGGATGTGTGTTAATTACAAGTGAACTTCAAATTGAAGTAGAATGAGTATAGTTCTTGGTAGGGGGATGGAGGCGTTGCTGTTTTCCTGATTTCCTTGTCACATAATAAATGAAGTTGCCATGTATTTATTGTTGAAATCTCTCATTCATTCACAAGTAATTGGGGTGTGGTGATCGAGGCAGGAAATAAGGGCACAGAAGCCCTTTTAGAAAAAAGGCGCTGCCATAGGCGCCCATTATAAAATCTATGATTTGTGGCAAAGCAGGGAAATTTGCGTGCATAGAGGCGCCCAATAAAATTGCGAGTACCTAGGCATGCCGATATGCAAAATGTGTCATTACATAGCAGGCGATCTCCACCTCCGGGCGCCAAAATGTATCTTCTTTGCTGAAAAGCGTAGCTTTGGGGTTAGGCATCGATAGAGGGAGGTTTTAAGTTTAGGCATTGGTAGAGAGAGGTCTTATGGTTAGGCATCGATAGAAGGAGGTCTTAGGGTTAGGCATTGGTAGAGGGAGGTCTTAGGGTTAGGCCTCGGTAGAGGGAGGTCTTACGGTTAGGCATCGGTAGAAGGAGGTCTTAGGGTTAGACATCGGTAGAGGGAGGTGTTAGGGTTAGGCATCGGTAGAGGGATGTGTTAGGGTTAGGCATCGTTAGAGGGAGGTCTTAGGGTTAGGCATTGGTAGAGGGAGGTCTTAGGGTTAGGCATCGGTAGAGGAAGGTCTTAGGGTTAGGCATCAGTAGAGGGAGGTCTTAGGGTTAGGCATCGGTAGAGGGAGGCCTTAGGGTTAGGCATCGGTAGAGGAAAGTTTTAGGGTTAGGCATCGGTAGAGGGAGGTCTTAGGGTTAGGCATTGGTAGAGGGAGGTCTTATGGTTAGGCATCGGTAGAGGGAAGTCTTAGTGTTAGGCATTGGTAGAGGGAGATCTTAGGGTTAGGCATCGATAGAGGGAGGTCTTAGGGTTAGGCCTCGGTAGAGGGAGGTCTTAGGGTTAGGCCTCGGTAGAGGGAAGTCTTAGGGTTAGGCATCGGTAGAGGGAAGTCTTAGGGTTGGACATCTGTAGAGGGAAGTATTAGGGTTAGGCATCGGTGAAGGGAGGTCTTAAGGTAAGACATCAGTAGAGGGAGGGTTCTGTGTGAGAGTAGGGCTAGGTTAAGGCATAGTAAAATATCTGTAAAGATTACCAATATTTTACTATTGGTTTTAAGTAGTAGAATATGTAATTTCACAGATATTCTACTAGCATCAATACCCCGCGCCCTTTTTTCCAGGCTCGTTTTTTATATTTACGCATGGTGATTTACCTTATGGACTATACTAGTGTTTTTTATATACGTTTGCTTGCTTTACGTTTCATTGATAGACCAGCCCTTCAGAGAGACTAAAAGCAGTTACAGATCTCCAGCTGCACCGCAAGTAATGTTATCCAATCCACTTTAAATGTCCTTGTGTTTGACTACACACCTATGAACAGCCACATGATAGGTTCTCTTTAATAGCTCATGCAGTTTTCAGCAATCTGACACACATTTCAGCTGCTAGTTGCAGCACAGCTCTCAGATGGGATGAATTTTTAATAGCTGGATGTTTAAATTAGAAACTGTGTGCTGGCAGAGCGGCTGAACAGCTCTCCACTAATACTGCAATTGAGACTCTAGGCTAAGTGAGAGATTTCTTCTGTCTGTAGACTCTGCGCTATGTGAGATATTGCTTCTGTCTGTAGGCCAGTATCGGCAGTGGAGGTGATCGGGAACCGTCTTCACTGACACCTCCAGAATGGAGCCTGCATCAGTAGGCACGCTGCCATCTACCAGTATCCGAGGGTGCCAGGAACTAATAAATCCTAACACAGGGAGGAACTGGTACAAGCTGCTTTCTGTGGTCAGACACGTGTATCAGCAGACCGACAAAATTCATTTCTGCCAGGTTAACTGGTTTGTCTCCATAGGATCCTGTAGCATGTTGAAAAAAAGGAAATTTGACTTTTGGGCCGCAAATAATACACACTGATCTGCCACAACATTAAAACCGCTGACATTGCTTTTCCCATGACAAGGGGACTTATCCAAGGCCGGATTTATACTTTTCCTGCCCCTAGGCCAAGTATGTTGGGGGCTCCCCTTTCTTGTGCAGCAGCGCCCCTCCCATTCCATGTGCCGCCCCCTCTTCCATGTGTATCATCCATGTACTGCTGTTCCTTTCTTATTTGTACAGCTCCCTTTGGCATCAGTTTCTCTTCTTCATGTGTTTCTCCCCATTTGCAGCCTTCTCATTTATATGTAGCAACCCCTATTTCACATTGTTCAGGTGCCGCCTTGGACTGCAGGCCGCCCTTAGCCTGGGCCTTTGTTGCCTTTCCAGAAATCTGGCCCTGGACCGATCAAAGCATGGGATATATTAGACAGCAAATTAACAGTTTTTGAAGGTATTGAGTTGGAATCAGGAAGCACTGGAAACCAAAAAGATTTGCTTAGTTTTAACAAAGTGTAAGCTGTGGTGGCTAGACAACTGGGTCAAAGCATCTTCAAAATAGGAAATCTTGTGCAATGTTCTCAGTATGCAATAGTCAGGAGTCAGGACCTTCTTATGGTGGTCCAAGAAAGGACAACCTGTGAACCAGGGACAAGGTTCACTTCATGCCTCCTTTTCATAGCCACAATTGTATCGGGTGCCTCTGCATTTTAATGGGTGTCTCCGTATTTTATCGGGTGCCCGCTATTTAAAGGCACAATTTCCATCTGCCCAAAATTCCTTCTACTGATGCATTTTACCAGGCGCCTCCACGCACCTAAATTTCCATTTATTGGCGCAAGTGCCGGCACGACCCTAGAGGCAAGGGGGGGGCAATTGCTCCAGGGCCCCAGAGCCTGTAGGGTCCCCCAAGGTATCTCACCCCAACTCTGCAGAGTTTTTGGCAGAGTAGCGTCTCACCTGTGCTGGACTCTGCAGGGCCCCGGGGAGCACAGCTAAGTTGGGAGGGGACTAGGGGGAGGGCCAGCAGCCGGCTCAGTCCCGGAGGTAAATTAGGCTGCAACAAATGGCCCCTAATGCAGCTTTTAAGGCCGGCGAGTGTCTGTTGGGGGGCCCCTAGGTTAATTTTGCCCTGGGGCCCCACTGTTACTAGAACCGGCCCTGATTGTCGCTGATCGCTGCCTAAATCATTACAGCCTATAGCGGCACCCTTCCTTCTGCTTTGCTCTGTGCACCTTTTTTCCCCCCGATTTGCCCCCTAAGTCCAACTATAGTAACCCCTGGGGTGCAGGTACCATGTGTTGACTTGAGAATTACTGTAATAGGGTTCAATAAACTATATTAACAGCTGCAACACACCTCCGCTATCACTGCAGCAAAAGCCGCCATTGTCAGAAGATTGATGAGTCCTATTCAGGCCTGTGTATGCTTACCCTACAGCCAATGAAACGCAAATGGATCAGCTCTTCAAACCCAGATGAATTTCACCTTCAGCGCTATTATACGTACCTGACCAGCACAGCCAAATTTCAGCGCATGCTGTTAGCTTATATGTCTTTATATCCAGCAGTGCTTTAAAAATTTGTGAGATCTCTGGAAATGCAGATGGAGCTCCACAGCGGTACTTAAAAGGTTATGAAACCCTTTGGAATGTTCCTTTTTTGTGCATAAATATGATGTAAAACATGATCTGTTTTTCAAGTTCTAAAAATTGGGTAATGAGAGCCCAATTAGACAAATTAATCTGAAACATTAAGCTAGCTCATTTAATTATTGAAGATAATAGAGCAGTACAGTATTGTACCGTACAGTATTAGTCATTAGTAAAAGCAAGAAGTTTTGAATCTGGATGATACCATTTATTGGCTCACTTAAAAGGAAAGAAGAGTAAGCTTTCAGCCAATAAGCCTTTTTCAGACTCTACAGGCCTACAGGAAGGGTGTCTGAGTCTGATGAAGGCTTATTTGTTGAACGCTTACTCTTTTTCTTTTAAAGGATACCAGCGCCCTAAAGAAGATGGGAAACGAGGGGAGCAGGCATGTATGGTGAGCTGAGCTAATGCTCACCGCAGCCCCCGTTCTCCTTTCTGGCACTGGATCCCAACCTAGCCGACCGGAAGACTGGGCCACAGGGCAATTATGGGTACCCGAGGGGACAGAAAGGAGAAGGGGAAGAGTGGTGAGCATCAGGACAGCTCACCATACATGCCTGCTCCCCCCGTTTCTCATCTTCTTTTGGGTTCCGGTATACTTTAAGTTAGCCAATAAATGGTATAATCCTGATTCAAAAATTCCCACATAGAGATTTTATCCCATTGCTTCCTACAGAACAGCTTCGGTTCAGAGATCTTGGCAAGATTCCTCACAAAAATTGGCCACTTCAGGTCCTCCTGCAAAGGTTCTACAGGATTAAGGTCATGACTTTGAGTTGGCCATTCCAAAACATTAATTTACTTATACTTTAACCACACTTTGGGTAGAGTGGCTTGTTTGTTTAGCATAATTTTCTTTCTGTATGACCCTTCTTATGCTCAGCTTTGGCTCACTGACTGATATCTTGTATTTTTGCCTCAAAAATTCAGAATTGATAGTTCTATGGAAGATGGCCAACTCAAGATGGTCTAGAAGCAGCAGAGCACAGAAAGCCCAATCCATAACACCACCACATTTCACATATAACATGTGCCTTTTGCTGAACAATGCTTTTCATTAAAGACCACAAAGGTCTATTTTTGTCTCATCTACCTGTCCCTTTGATAAGCCTTTTGGTTTGTCACATGGTCGATGGTAAATTATAGATGGGCGGCAATGTTCTTTTTGAATACTTTTTGGATATTGTTCTTTTTGGATATTGTTCTTCAGTCCTGCTGGTTGTTGGTACAGTCACGCTCACTTTTGTTCATGCGAGAAGACTTTGTTCATGCAAGAAGTAACTCATATCATAGCCCAGGGTTCTTCAGAAGTATAACACACCTTGCTCTTGGTGTAATCTTTGTAGGCTGACCACTCCTATTGAGATTCACAATGACATTGCTTCCATTTATATATGGTCTTGGTCTACTTGACAGTGGACCAGTCAAATCTGAGCTCTTTAGTAATTGTATTGTTTTTCAGAGGTCCTCAAAAATCTGTGTTTGAACCATGACATATCCATAAACCTATATTGTGCAGATCAGACTTAAATGGTGAAGACCTTGATTTCTGTTCTATCAACCCATTTGCAGCTTCAATAGAGTTATCTCATTTAAGATAAGTGCACTGTCTTGACCTCAGTCAGCAGAATGTGTTGTGCTGCAAATTCTTGGAATGTTTTGATCTCTCTCTACAGCTGAAAATATAGAAACTGAAAGTAGTAGTCCTATGTTATTGTCTTACACTGCACTGTTGTGTCAAGTGGTCATAAATACACATTACAGCAGTACTACTTACAAGCAAGGAAATGTAACAAATAATAAATAAATATTAGGCTAACATATATTGGCCTGGAGCACGTACAAGCCTCTAAATAAATTGTCTGCTAAAGGGTTAATAGGCAGGGTCTCTCCTACTTACACTGGATTACCACACCCAATGATTCAAACACTTGACTCCAATTTCATTTTCAAATCAACAGCTAACCCCAGAAGTTAATTTACTTTTGTCAAACAAAACTATAAAACGTTGGATCATTTTCCGTAACAAACACATAAACAAGCATAACGTTTTAGACTCATCTGTTTAGTCGGGTTCTCATTATCTAGTTTTAGCTGATATTAATGAAGGCATGTTGAAAAATCAGAAGGTTTCAAGAACTTTCCAGCACCCTTGAAATTGTAAATGTGCTTGATTTCAAAACAAGATATAATAAGCTTACAGTCTCAGATCCTTAAAGAGAACCCGAGGTGTGTTTAAAGAATGTTATCTGCATACAGAGGCTAGATCTGCCTATACAGCCCAGCCTCTGTTGCTATCCCAAACCCCACTAAGGACCCATTGCACTCTGCAATCCCTCATAAATCACAGCCGTGCTGTGAGGCTGTGTTTACATCTGTAGTGTCAGTCTCAGCTGCTCCCCCGCCTCCTACATAGCTCCGGTCCCTGCCCCCGTCCCTTCCCTCCAATCAGCAGGGAGGGAAGGGATGCAGGCGGGGACTGGAGTTCTGCAGGAGGCGGGGAGAGCAGCAGACTGACACTATAGAAATAAACACAGCCAGCTCTGACAAGCTGTTTGTCAGCAGCGTGGCTGTGATTTATGAGGGATTGCAGAGTGCAGGGGGACCTTAGGGGGGTTTGGGATAGCAACAGAGGCTGAGCTGTATAGGCAGATCCAGCCTCTGTATGCAGATAATATTCTTAAAACCCACCTCGGGTTCTCTTTAATTTGTGTGGAGAGGAAAAAGCCCGAAAATTAACCAGAAATATATTTCTAGATCCAAACTGTAAGGTGGCTTAGGCCTACCTAACCACCCAGCATATTATGTAGAAGTAGGGACCGTCACTGTGGGGGAACCACGGTAGCCTGTGTGACAAAAATGAGACCAGGAGCCAAATAGTGCAGTATCGTAGGGTAAAATTAGCTCAATATTACAAGAGTAGTTATACTAACAAAGGTGGGTTGGAGAACCTGCAACCACCCTATATCACCTTCGAGAAAACACCATCCCGACTCGGTACTCCAGGTCTTGCCGGAACCGAGTGGTCATTCTCCTGGAGTGCTTACTAGCGGTGGATGGCACCACACTAGTGGGAAGGACATCTCCTAAAGGGGCCACACACGATACAATAAAATGATCCGATTTCACAGTAATTCGATAAAAACTAGCGCATCTCTCAAAGAAATCGAAAGCTTTTTTTACATTTGACTGAAAAATCCGATCGGATTTCCCGTTTTTTTTCGATTTAAATCGATCCGGAATGCCAGATATTTCTCTTCAATTTCTACTAAAGATTGTATGGTGTGTGTGGATTGACAATTTATTAATATACACACCCAAGCAATTTTGTCAGTTTCCAATCATTTTTATTATAATTGGGGGGAAAATTGAACATACATGTGTGGTACATTGGTCATATTTTTGAAATGTTACAATCAGTCAGAAAAATTGATTGCAATTCTTAAATTGAACAGATATTTAAAAAATGTTATAGTGTGTGGCCACCTTAAGGAGGTGTAGTGGGCAATGAAGAAGGGTGGAGGCACCCAAATCTCTCAGGCAGGGAACACACTTGTCTTTCAGTTTTCTGCCCGCATTTTCCTGCATACTTTTTCTGCACACCAAGTGTGTTTCTATGCAGGGAAACGTGCGCGTTTTTTCACAGCAGCTGATGTAGTTGATAGAGAAAACTGACAAAATGTGCAGAATCAGGATGCAGAATGTCGTTTTTTTTTCTGCGCGCGAACAACATCTTAAGTGTGGACTTGCTCATTGATTAACATGAGTTCTCAGTTTTTCTGTGCAGAAAACGCGCGAGAAAACAGTCAAGTGTGTTCCCTGCCTCAGCGCGTATGTTATAAAGACATAAATAAGTAAATACATGAGGTATCTTACCTCTCCAGATGAACCAACCAAGAAAACAAGGGTTCAGATCAGAGAAAGCTCATACAAGCACAAGCAAAAAAGACCCGCCTCCCCCCTTCTGCATTGTTCACAGTCAGCATATTACAAAGCCTCCCGCCTAGCCCAGAACTTTTACTGGAACTGATCCACCTCAATTCCCAGATGGGTCTCTCTGGAAACCCAAGCAGGAAGTAGACACACTGCAGATTTATTGCAGGATTTGTATCAGCGGTAACAAATAAATGTTTTTCTTTAAAGGTTGTTATGCTGTTGCGTTTATTTTAGAGCAGAGAGGAAGTTCTGAGTTCAGGTCCGCTTTAAAGCGGAATATAACCCTGCATATCAACTTTGCTCTAAAACATTATTTACAGCATATTATATGCAACCAGCATTTTTTTTTTTTACTAGACCAGCATTGGAAGGGTTACACACAGAGCTTTAAAGTTCCGTGGAGAGAAATGCTGCCGCATCCGAAGTTTAGATAGATACATTTAAGTAAACACAATGTAACAAGTGAGGAATGTGACTCACTCTCTCTCTCTGTGTCCAGGAGCTCCTGCACAGTCATAGAGTGAGTCACATTCCACACTTGTTACATTGTGTTTACTTAAATGTATCTATCTAAACTTTTCGGATGTGTCTGCATTTCTCTCCACGGAACTTTAAAGCTCTGTGTGTAACCCTTCCAATGCTGGTCTAGTAAAAAAAATGCTGGTTGCATATAATATGCTGTAAATAATGTTTTAGAGCAAAGTTGAAATGCAGGGTTATATTCCGCTTTAACTGCTTGTAGCTAATTTTCATTTTAGGCATAATGGTTAATGAAATTCATCATTCAGCCCTCCTACACGTAATGTACATGGCAAATATGTGCGTGATTGCAGACGTTTATTGTTAATCCAGCTGATTCATCAGACCCATGCTGTCCAAAGACGCACATTATTATGCGCATAATTGTGTAAATTATCTAATCTGATTGCTGTTGCCTTTTGGGAGATTAACAGGACGAAAGAGATAGAGTGAAAAATACTCTCATATATTTAAGGAGGAACTGTAATGACATAAACAATGTAGTAAATTAATAAGGATACCCATTTTTATATCCTAGTTTCAGTGTACAGAAAAACTTCCTATAGCTATATATTGCTGTATATTGGTATCTGATGCCACCTTCCCATGGAGGCTTTAGCCTAGGCTGTTTATTATGTGGAACTCTCCACCCCCAGAGAATTCTGGGTGACCAGCTATATTTCTGCACTGCTTTAGAACTCTCATTAAAGGATACCCAAGGTGACATGTGACATAATGGGATAGACATGTGCATGCACAGTGCCTAGCACACTAATAACTGTGCTGTGTTCCTTTTTTTTCTTTGTCTGCCTTAAAGAGTTAAACATCTGGTAGGTAAGTGGCAGTTCCTGTCAGGACTGGATCAGACTACAGTGTGAACCTCACTGAAAAGAAATTACAACTATATTTTCCTAGCAGAAAATGGCTTCTGAGAGCAGGAAAGATGTAACGATTGGTGTCAGCACGCAGAGAGAATCTGATTATTGGTGATCTGCAGTATCGCCAATAAAACATACGTCACCCGATTATTGATGATCTGCAGTATCACCAATAATACAAGTGTGGCTAACCTCTGGACACCTAACACAGTAGATAAACAATCACAACAGTAATGATAGTACAAGATCGTGGAAATATCCACCATACGGCGATTCCTCAGAGGTGTGGTTACCTCTGAATGGGAACCCCGTGTGTGAGATCCTCAGTCCGGACAAAGAGAGGAATCTCGGCCTCTGGCAGTAATAGTCTGCTAGGGCAGGCGTCTCGGAGAGGCAAGCCTCAGAGATAGCCCTACAGTGGGAGACGTTCCACTGAAGGGAGAAAGGTCAGGCGAGCAAAAGGTTTCGGCAACAGAGAAGGCGGCAACAGTACAGAAACAGAAGGCTGATTCAGAGTCGTTTAACAGGCAGGGTCGGCAACTTGAATCAGATAGGCAGAAGTACAAGAGCGGTAAGAGTAAAGAGAAGTCAGAGCAAGCCAAGGTCAAAAGGTAAATATACAAGATACAATCCTAATCTAAGGTGTGACGTCCTTGGTGACAACACCTGGGAAGCTGAGCTAAGGTCTGAGCGCTAACACTATGTGAATCACGACAGCAGACAGTGAGCAAATGATCTCTGTGGGCTTAATTGCAGAAGCCCTGCTCCACCAGCCCGCCCAGGGGGCTGGAACTGAGGTCAGCATGTAATTGGCTGACTGAGGTCAGCTGATCGCCGGATCAGCTGACCCTTCTTCTCAACTGATAAATGTCCTGGCGCCTCGCGCGCGTGCGCATGACCCTCTGCCTCTGAACATCAGAGAGGCCAGGTCCCCGGTCATCGCACGCCCGCACACGGAAGTCCGCCAGCTGGGTAGCGGAACCCGCCGCCATGCTGTCAGCCGCGGCGGTGACTGCCCTGCTCTGCGCCGGCGGCTCCGTATGGGAGTCGGAAACCGCCGGCTGGGAAGCGGAGGCCGCCGCCATGATGCCCTGTGCGGCGGCGGTGGCTCCGCTATTCCTCACAAAAAAGGAAAAAGGGCCATTAGTTCATAGATTTTAGCACTGGCATGCTTTAATGAATACACATTGAACAAAAACAATAAAACAGTAAAAACTTGAAAAGTAAATTTAAATATACAATTAAACTGTGAAATATGTTAAAAGATAGATACAATTGTTTATTTCATTAGTTTATTTTCACTTCAGGTGTCCATTAAACGTACATTCCGCAGAAATCCCTTGCCAATACTAAAGATGTTTCCGTCTGTGATACATTTTAGAATGTAAATCAGGGAGAGGAAAGGTTTCACAATGGGCAAACACTGACTGGATGATCTATAAATGGATATTGTAACAAAAATAAGCAATTTAATTCACTATGATATTTTGGTTACAGTTCCTCTTTAAAAAATACAGTATACACATTAGCTGGGCAGTGTTAATTTCCATCCTAGTTGTTATCTTCTTGCCTATTGCCTAAGATACTAGGGGCTTGTTTCAAATACACATACACAGGAATTCATTGAAGTAAATCCAGTATACTCATTGTATTAAAGAGGCAGTGCAATGGCTAATACACCATGCAGGATACCCAGTTTTATGTTAGTTATCCTGGTTTCAGCACCAGAAATGCTTTATATACTTTATAGATACAGTCTGTATCTATATATTGTTGTATGTAGCACTGTTATTCCAGTGATGTTACACCTAGGTCATGACATCACAAAGCTTTCTCCTCCCAGTGCATTCTGGGAGACCAGGTGCTGTGTCTGCTTACTTCGGAACACACAAAACATTCTGAAGTGATGATCCTTGCAAGTAATAAAGATGTGGCCACCTGTGATAAATTAAGGAACGCAAATAAGGTTGAGGGAAGATTTTACGATGGGAAATCATCAACTAAGTAATATGTAAACGGATGTTGTAAAATATATGCAACTTTAATCATTAAGCCTCATTAAAGTTTATTGTTCTATGGAGGGGATGAGGGAAGGGCGGCCAGGGCAAGCTGTGGCACCTTCTGCCAGATACAACAATAGCAAAACTCCAATTTCACTGCAAGAATATCTCCCCTAGGCCAAATACATTTCCAGATTTTTAGTAAAAGGTATTGACAATGATAAGGCACAGACTGCTTTACAGTGGGCCTGAACTCTTGCACAGGAAAGAAAAAAAGCATAGATAAATTCACCCTGTATGTATTTAGAGAGGTTAGCCTGTCTAATTCCCCCTCATCTGTTACTAATCACAACTGTAATTAGATCTCTTAGCTGGTTCAGGTGGCTGCCACGGCAGAGCAGCCAATTTGAAAGCAGGAAGTAGACACACTGTCGATTCATTGTACCTGTGTGAGTATATATATGCAGATATATACATCTACACTATTACCTACCCTACTATAGGGCTGCAGGTGCTCACAGCACCAGGAGTAGCCATGGCTAGGGGTGCCATTGTGGTGCTCAGCCACTGTGTTCTTCCACCTGGGGCCTTTTCTCATAGTTTGGGCAACATTGGTGCTGGCAGCCGACTTCCGTAGTGAGCAGAGAAGCAAGCTCCAGGCAATTTAGATTAGCTTAATTGCAGGTAATCTTATCTCTTTTCCCAGCTCCCCCTCCCACCCTGTTGTCTTCCCCATGACCCTTTCCTCTTTTCAGAATTCAGTGGCTCCTTTTAACATTATGTCCCTGCCAAACAGCACTGGTGATAGTTGCAGTCCTGGTGAGAAGCAGTGTTGCCAACCTTTCACGTTATTTTTTACTGACAAATACCTAAAAATTTACTGACAAAAGAATTTGCTTTACTGACAAAACCCCCTGAGAAAAATGGGCGTGGCCACGCAACATAATGTGGGCGTGGTCATGGGTGGGGCCAAATATACATGATTTTAATATTGCTGTGAAAGGTCTGCCAGGGAAGTTTGAGCTCTGCCATAGTGTCCCCCCCCCCCCCCCTTCCCCCAAAATACATGTAATCTTACAGCATTTCACCAAAAATCCACGTAATCTGGCAGAGGTTCTTCCAAAATACAGATAATATGGCAATGGTTCCCAAAAAATAGATGTAATCTGGCAGCAGCGATTCCCCCAACATACACATAATCTGGCAGCAGTTCCCCAAAATACATTTAATCTGACAGCAGTGGTTCCCCAAAAATAGGTAGCCCCAGGTCTATAGGTGTCCCCAGAATAGGTGGCCAGGGGTATAGATGTCCCCAGAACAGGTAGCCAGGGGGAGAGATGTCCCCAGAACAGGTAGCAAGGGGTATATGTGCCCAGTATATGTAGGCAGGGGTACAGGGCCGGTTCTAGACTGACACATATGAGGGGGCTGTCAAATGGGTAGGGGGCAACATGTTCGAAGAAATTTGCCTCGACTAAAGTGGGCATGGCAAGTAAATGCAC
This sequence comes from Hyperolius riggenbachi, assembly GCF_040937935.1. Taxonomy (NCBI): domain Eukaryota; kingdom Metazoa; phylum Chordata; class Amphibia; order Anura; family Hyperoliidae; genus Hyperolius; species Hyperolius riggenbachi. The sequence continues at coordinate 322,101,911 of NC_090651.1, read as the reverse complement.
ATAATGAGAAACAGCGTTTCACCAGTAAATGCACATAAGAGACAGCCTTTCACCAGTAAATGCACGTAATGACAGACAGCTTTTCACCAGTAAATGCACATAAGAGACCGCCTTTCACCAGTAAATGCACGTAATGACAGACAGCTTTTCACCAGTGAATGCACGTAATGAGAGACAGCTTTTCACCAGTAAATGCACGTAATGAGAGACAGCTTTTCACCAGTAAATGAACATAAGAGACAGCTTTTCACCAGTAAATGCACATAATAAAAGACAGCTTTTCACCAGTAAATGCACATAATAAGAGACAGCTTTGCACCAGTAAATGCACATAATAAGAGACAACATTTCACAAGTAAATGCACATAATAAGAGACAGCTTTTCACCAGTAAATGCACATAATAAGAGACAGCTTTTCACCAGTAAAGGCACATAAGAGACAGCTTTTCACCAGTAAATGCACATAAGAGACAGCTTTTCACCAGTAAATGCACATAATGGCAAACAGCCAGTGTCCTCAGTATATGTAGCCAGCAGATATATGTGCCCAGTATATGTAGCCAGAGGTATATGTCCCCAGTATATGTAGGCAGGGGTATGTGTGCCCAGTATATGTAGGCAGGGTTATATGTGCCCAGTATATGTAGGCAGGGTTATATGTGCCCAGTAGATGTAGCCAGGGTTATATGTGCCCAGTATATGTAGCCAGGGTTATATGTGCCCAGTATATGTAGCCAGGGTTATATGTGCCCAGTAGATGTAGCCAGGGTTATATGTGCCCAGTAGATGTAGCCAGAGGTATATGTGCCCAGTAGATGTAGCCAGGGTTATATGTGCCCAGTAGATGTAGCCAGGGTTATATGTGCCCAGTAGATGTAGCCAGAGGTATATGTGCCCAGTAGATGTAGCCAGGGTTATATGTGCCCAGTAGATGTAGCCAGGGTTATATGTGCCCAGTAGATGTAGCCAGAGGTATATGTGCCCAGTAGATGTAGCCAGGGTTATATGTGCCCAGTAGATGTAGCCAGAGGTATATGTGCACAGTAGATGTAGCCAGAGGTATATGTGCCCAGTAGATGTAGCCAGGGTTATATGTGCCCAGTAGATGTAGCCAGGGTTATATGTGCCCAGTAGATGTAGCCAGAGGTATATGTGCCCAGTAGATTTAGCCAGGGTTATATGTGCCCAGTATATGTAGCCAGAGGTATATGTGCCCATGGGTAGCCAGGGTTATATGTCCCCAGTAGATGTAGCCAGGGTTATATGTGCCCAGTAGATGTAGCCAGGGTTATATGTGCCCAGTAGATGTAGCCAGGGTTATATGTGCCCAGTAGATGTAGCCAGAGGTATATGTGCCCAGTAGATGTAGCCAGGGTTATATGTGCCCAGTAGATGTAGCCAGGGTTATATGTGCCCAGTAGATGTAGCCAGGGTTATATGTGCCCAGTAGATGTAGCCAGAGGTATATGTGCCCAGTAGATGTAGCCAGGGTTATATGTGCCCAGTAGATGTAGCCAGAGGTATATATGCCCAGTAGATGTAGCCAGAGGTATATGTGCCCAGTAGATGTAGCCAGGGTTATATGTGCCCAGTAGATGTAGCCAGAGGTATATGTGCCCAGTAGATGTAGCCAGAGGTATATGTGCCCAGTATATGTAGTCAGGGTTATATGTGCCCAGTAGATGTAGCCAGATGTATATGTGCCCAGGAGATGTAGCCAGATGTATATGTGCCCATGGGTAGCCAGGTGACCCCCCAAAGCAGGAGGGGAGCAGCTCGCTCTCCCCTCCTGAACTAAGTGACTGAGTGGCTGGCAGTGGCAGGCGGCAGTGAGCGGAACTTACCTGCGTCTTCTCTCGTCGCCGGCGCGGGATGATTTGGTCCAGACCAGAGCAGCAGAACTTCCGGCGCAGGAGCGAGACGGAAGGTAAGTCCCGCCCGCTGCCAAATGCCACTGCCAGCCACTCGTCACTTAGATCAGGAGGAGGACAGTCAGCGAGGGAGGGAGAGCACTAAGGTGAGAGAAGGGGGGGGGGGGAGATTGCCTCCCTTCTGCACCGCTGCCCACAGCTCTCCCTCCACTGCGCTGCTGTCCTCCTGCAACAGTGCGGGCGGCCAATCGCCCTTTTTCGGACGCTGCTGAATTCCTTACGGAATTCATGGGCAGCTTAATTTGTATCAAAAATTACGGGCTGCCTGTAAATTTACGGGCGGTTGGCAACACTGGTGAGAAGTCTTCCTGCCATTTCTCCTCTCCCAACAGGCTTGTACCCCTACCACTTTATTTCCCCCCCCTCCCCGTGCATCCCCTTCTTTCGTATGTTTCCCTTTTCTGACTGTCCTCAGAGGAGCTTACAATCTAATCGCATCATAGTCATAGTCTACTCTCCTACCATATTATTATTGAGTATTTATATAGCACTGACATATTCTGCACCACTGTATAGAGTACAGAGTTTCATAACAGTTAGCTCTGTCCACATCCTGATGACTCCTTTTGCCCAGAAATCCCCCAAAATTTGCAGTAACACGCTCTGGGCCCCATCCTGTCAACCCTCCCATCAAAAAAAAATTATCTTTTATTTATTTATTTTTTGTTTGGGGGGTGGTCTGTAAATAATCAGCACCAGGTGTCAAATTCCCTAGGTACACTACTGATATATACACACCTACACATACAGAGATGGATTAAGATGTAATGGGGCCCTTAGCAAGGCACAGTTGCAGACTTGGGCCCCCCTTGTGGTCCCTTTAGTAAGCTGAAGTGGAGAGAGGTCAAAGGAGGTCGCAGGTGGGCCCCTTGACACCCACTTGGACCCTAGCACCTGCCTAGGTTGCCTGGTGGAAGATCCTTCTCATATATATATATATATATATATATATACACACACACACAGACACACACATAAAAAGTAATCTGCCCATAGCAAGCTATTTAGTTGCACTGAGAGATGAGATAGAGTCGGCTGGATACCGGACAGATACCGCACGCTGTGTAGCTGCTATCCAGCTGGCTCTCTCTCACTTTGCAATGCAATAAAAGAGCTTGTGGTCCGATGACCTTTTTTATATTTTTATTCTAATAAAGAGTATTTGATTTTACTGGAGGTGGTGCCAATTATATCTATTCTCTGTGCGTTTACTTATTGAGGCACACATATCTGTTTGCCCCATAATGCACTTAAGAACCAAGCTGGACCCTGAATGTAGCATGTCTGGAGATCTGACCATGTGCCCTAATGCCCCTTCAATCCACACTAGCCATTAAAGTCACTAAAGGTGGCCATCCACTAATCGACTTCACGCACGATCGACCATCTGATTCAATAATTATTATCAAATCAAATGAAAATCGGGGCCACCAGGAACATGCCCGATCGATGATGCCACCCACTTCAGGGCAAAATTGCTCACATGTATCGATCGGACATGCTGCAAGATATCGGGCCATCGTGGTGGATTAGGTGTATGGCAGTAATGGTGAGCAATATCGGAATAAGCAACAAATGCAACAACACCCCTGCACTGTCCCTACTGGTGTATACATTTGTCTGTGCCTTTATACATTACTTGTCCTATGTCGCCCACTGCGTGGTGCCCATCTGTCTTCCACTTCCTCTTCTTCCATGTTACGTCACACGTGCCATGTGCTAAAGGCCCAGGCCGGTTCTAGACTTTTTGCCGCCTGAGGCAAACTTGTAAGGATGCTGCCCTCCCCCCATTAGGTATCCTGGAGGGGGTAGCAGCCAGGAAAGGGGAGCAGCAGGCACAGTCATGGGGAGGAGGTTCAGACCCCTCCTCCCTCACCTGGGGCTCCCCCATTCGTGCTCCCCCTCCAGCTATTTTTGCTAAATGTAGAGCCTGCAGCAAGCGAAGAAACAACTTACTTCCTTGCGTTCCACTGTTAGCCGCGTCACTTCCTGCAATGCAGCCCACTGTACTTCACAGGCAGCATTCATGCTGAAATCGATCAGGAATGGATCTGCGGTGTGTGGACAGCGGACAGATCTCTCTCTAATCAGATTCGTTCAAAGAGAGATTTGTCTCTTGGTCGAATCTGCCCATCATCACCTGATGTATGATTACCTTAAAATGTTCCCCAGAAGAGTTCACCATCTAAAGTTACTATAATTAAACAGTCATGGGTAAAGTACACATAACAGGCTCTGGGGCTGATTCACTATAACCAATAGCGTGCCTTATCAGAGTCAACCTGCCTTATCAGAGTAGCATATCGAGCGTTACCAACTTATGCCTGCTAATTGGCAATGACGAGAGCTCCACTTGTACTGCCCTGAGCCCCTGCGGGTCCAATCATTTTAAAGGACATTATCCCCGCACTTTGATTGGCCCAATAGGCTGCCTGTCAAGTTTCCTGTCAAGTGAAGGGCAGCCTATTGGGCCGATCAAAGTGCAGGGATAATCTCCTTTAGGGCCATTTCCACTACCCTGCGATTTGCGATTTGATTCCGGCTGGCAACGGATCGCAAAACGCAAGGTATAGTAAACTAATGGAAACTGCATCAGCAATTTCCATTAGTGCAATCTGATTGCGTTGCGATTTTGGTCCAAGCGCAATCGTCGTTCTACTGCGTTTTGGATGCGATTGAGCTCTACTATACTGAGTATAGTAGCTCAATTGCATAGAGGAAATTGAATCGCGATTGCGATCACAATCGCGATCGCATTTCATAGTGGAAAAGAGCTCTAAATGTGATTGAACCGAAGGGGCTCAGGGCAGGACGAGTGGAGCTCTCGTCATTGCCAATTAGCAGGCATAAGTTTGTAGCGCTCGTTATACTACTCTAATAAGGCATGTTGACTCTGATAAGGAATGCTATTTGTTATAGTGAATCAACCCCTCTGTCTTTTACTCTGAAAGAACTCTTTCAGCTAAGTACAAACATACGATAAAATTCGCTGTGTACAAATGTTTCTCGGCCAACAAACAACATCTGCCAATGGCTGCAAAACAGAAACTATAGCATTGTTGTATTATATACAGAATCAGTATGATTCTATACATAATACAGCAATGCTATAATTTATGTAAAGCAGCCACGCATGCGTACTAACGGCGATGTTGGCACATGGTAATGTTCTTTGCATACCGAGTCCCCTACATATGCGTACTTTTACAAACATTGCTCACAATCAAACAATGTTTGTACATAGTCTCCCGAGAATGATAATCGCCCAAAGGAATCCGGTGAGTTGGATTGCTCAAAGTGCCCGAGAAATGTTGTTGCTCATTTCTTTTTCTTCAAAGCACTGACAGCTGTGTAAATTAACTAAATGATAATTGAGTAAATTGAGTGGCAGTTTGGAAATGTGATTAGTCCATGTTACCATGTCCAGGTCAATGGAAATTTGCATGGAGGCTGAACTTTTCTGAGAACTCTGTTGACTCCTTGACAGAGGCGCTTAATTTGAATCCTTGTGCAGATTGTTTGATACTCCTCCCTATATTGCCTGATGAAGCGGGGTTGAACCTGCGAAACGCGTTGCATTTCTTTTTGGAGTTCCTAATAAATGTGTTTGACTGTCTGAATCGCAGTCGTTGTCGTGTCTGCTTGAGGGAGGTAAGACCACCACTTCCTCCTTCAATTTTGCCATTTAAGTTGGTTTTTAAGCTCATTTAATCTAATCTTATACTTTTGGCGCCTCTGTTCATTGTATACAATTTTGAGTCCACCCTTAGTGGAGGGTTGCTACCCTTTCTTCCTGTCTACAGAGAGCGACTTCTTAATCCTGTGTGGGGTCAGGACAATCTCCCCACCTGCCCTTACAGTGGTTGCCTGCTGGTGACCCTGACTTGTGAGTATCTAGCAATACAAACTTATTGCCACCTTGTCCAGTACGAATTACACTATCGGGGCTCTTGGTGGTCCCTGTTTTTATCAATTCAAATCTACCTCAGTTAAATGGTGTGTTCTCCTTACACTACTATTCTACAAACCAGATCAAACTGTACACAGTGTTTAATAACTGTCACTTTTTTCCTACCCCCATTCACAACATGCCATGATGTCAAGGCATAACTCAGCCAATGAAGAGGAAGCATGCAGCAGAAGCCATAAGACGCGTGCATGAAAAAAGGGTGAAGTGAAAAAGTGGCTTGGCTTGATAACGAAATGGCGCAGGTGGATAACGAAATCTGATAACGATAAACATTGTTGTCAAACTTGGTTAACGATAAATATATCATTGTAATTACAGACGGGAAATAATAATGAAAAGATATTAATGTTGAAAATCGTTATGCAAATCAACAATACAGCTTAACCCAACCCTACTCTCACACAGAACCCTCCCCATGGTGGTGCCTAAAACTAACCACTCCCCCTGGTGGCGCCTTACCCTAACCACCCCCCGGTGGTGTCTAACCCTAACCCCCCGGTGATGCCTAACCCTAACCACCCCCCTGGTGGTGCCTAACCCTAACCACCCCCCGGTGGTGCCTAACCCTAACCCCCCGGTGATGCCTAACCCTACCCCCCACTGGTGGTGCCTAACCCTAACCACCCCCCCCTGGTGTTGCCTAAAACTAACCGCCGCCTGGGTGGTGCCTAACCCTAACAACTCCCCCTGTTGTTGCCTAGCCCTAACCACTCCCTCTGCAAAAACACCCTTTACACATAGAAACGATAATATCTTTGATAACATAAAATCTGTAAATATAAACGAAATAATATGACAAAAACTATAACATTGCAAGCTTCTAAAACAATAACTACTTCAAAACCTATAATGCTCTAATGTTGTATGGCGCCCTTTTTTCTACTTTTTTTGTCGCCTCAAGTAAACCTACTGCTTGACCCACTGAGTTGTGCTCCCATTTTTGCCTGAGGAAGCGGGGTTACGCCCGCGAAACGTGCTGCATTTGTGGAATTGAATAAATTATTTGTCAATTCTGTTTTATCGAGACTCGAGTGAGTTTTCTTTTTTGTAAGTGGGAGGTAAGTCCACCCTAACATCCCCCTCTGCTTTTAAACGGTTTTTAAAACGTTTTACTCTACTCTGGCGCCTCTGTATACCGAGCTTTTTCTGATCTTCTAGTCCACCCTGGGTGGAGGGGTGCATCCCCATCTACTATCTACAGAGAGCGACTTCTTAACCTGAGTGGGGTCAGGTCCTAATGCTCCCCACCTGCATTTAAAGTGGTTGCCTATGGGTAACCCGTGTTTGTGAGTATATACACATAAAATTGTATTGAACTCTTCATTTTACCTGACAATACTGCACCATATTGGGCTCTCGATTCTCTTCTTGTTTTTAAGCGACTGACTGACAGGGCTGTATATGCAACACAAGTGTCTGTGGGACACACACACAAAAAAAATAGATCACAAGAACAACATTAGCTCTCAAAAGAGCTGTTGAGGATGAGGAGTGATTTTTAGCAATAAGTATCAACAAGAAGGAGCAACCTAACAAGCCTAACACAAGAGCCTAACTAAGATTTCCCTATGTCAGCAGGTTCTCGCCCTTCTCTAATTACTGCAGCCACACGAGTGAGTGAAAGGGCTGATGCTGCCTGTGTTTTTTAAGGGGGGGGGGGGCTCCAGGAGGGAGTGTAGCCTGATTGGCTACCCTGCGTCTGCTGACTGTGATGTAGAGGGTCAAAGTTGAGCCTAATGATGTAGCATAGGGGGCGGGTCAAACTCGCATATAGTTTGCGGTTCACCGCGAACACGAACCACCGAAGTCTGCGCGAATAAGTTCGCGTGTGAACCGTTCGGGCCATCTCTACTAACCAGTACTTTGTCCCAAGAGGTTTTTCTAGTATGTCTAATCAGGTGGAGCAAATGTTGACTATAGGTCAACTTAAATTTGCAATCTGCAAGTAAATTGCCGTAAAAGCTAATTTCCTACATCAATTTGGATTCAGTTATAAGCCGCAAAAAAACAAAACCCATCGTAAAAAACCCATACCCAGTGCCTTCAGTGAATTTCATTATTATGTAATGCGAAAGAACGTTTTCGCTAAAAAGTACGTCATATCATATGCATTTTCCCCTTGTCATTAGTACAGAACGTTTGCAGCCTCCTGCTGCCAGTCTCTTAACTTTGAACTACTGAGAACGTTCTGATGAGTGGGCGAGATGGAAAAAGTAAAACAGTAATAATAGTTCTTCATTTAATGTATTTTACATTTAGAGGTATCTGTAAGGTTCTGCCAACTTTAAAACTTTACTATGACAGTCACGGCGGGTAATACATCAAAGGCTTCAGTAGAATTTAAGATCTACCTTTCCCTTGCCTAAAATATTCTTTCTTGAGGGCTATAAGTGTTTTTTTCTAAATAATAGATTAAGACTCGATGGTAAAAGTTTACGTTCAATTCACATGAATTCTATCAGTGATAAGCAATACATTTTGCCAGTCACTTCAATGTCGCACATAACATGTCGATATAAAGATACAGTCAGCAGTCAGCACTGCCATACTGTGATGTGCATGCTCCATGAACTTTACTATACAGAGATTTAATGACTGAGAGCACTGGTTATTCACAAAGTGACAACTTCATATAATGCAGAAGGACTTAAAGGGTATCGGAGAGGCATCCATCCAACAAAGGCGGCTGCAAATTTGGGCACCCAGTAAAGCCACAGCAAAAAATATTGGTATTAAATACTTATATTTTACTATAAAAGTGTAAAATATGGGTATTAAATACCAATATTTTACTATTGCCAAACCTAACCCTACTCTCACACAGTAGAACCCTCCTCCCTGACACCTAAGGATAAAGCCCCCTACCTGAACAAACTACCTACCTAACCCTCTAACCGTCCCCGCACAACCTACTAAATGCCTAACCGATACCCCCCCCCCCCGCACAAACTACCTACCTAACCCCTAAACCCCCTCCCACCACAGACTACCTACCTAACGACTAAGTCTTAACCCCCCCCCCACACACACACACACACACAAACTACATACCTACTGCCTAACCCATAACCCCCCATTCCCACACAAACTACCTACCTAGCCCCCCTCCACCGCACAAACTACCTACCCAACGCCTGACCCTAAACACCCCTACCCCTACACAAACTGCCTACCTATCACCTAACCCTTAAACCCTCCCCCCAAACAGTGACTGCCTAAACCTCACCCCCGCACACACTTCCAAGGGGAAAAAAATGCAAATTCTTGGGCGCCGCCATAGCCACCTAAAAATCTTGCCATTTGGGTGCCCGCAGTGCCTGTTGTATAGCAGGCACTGTACCGGGCCCTCCAGCACCTAAATACCAATATTTTACATTGGCACCTATTGCGGCGACCAATTAGTCCACTTGACGCATGCGCCCTAATTCACTGCTTCAATCTGAAATGACATGATGAGATAAACATGTATGTACAGTACAATCCTTCTTAGAGCTAGGCTGTGTTTCTATTATTTATTTTCTCGCTGTAAGAGTTAAGGGTTCTCAAGGTTGTAAATGACAGTTTTTCTGTGCAGTCGGTCTGTAGCATAACTCTCATACTGATAGTCATTAATACATTGTAACTGCTGACACAACACAGCTGTCTATGGAAAGCAAGTTCTGGATGTATTTGGTTTGCAAGGGCATGAAGAAATGATTTGCATTGCTCCATCCTCTATTCAAAAGTAATGCATTATGCATTTGGATACTGCTGGGAGTGATAATATGGAAACGTCTTCTGTTTAAGAAGACAATACTGGATACATCCCGACTTTCTGAGGTGAAAAAGAGGCATGTTTTAGCACCATGATATCTGGGAAAAGAATATCCACTTACACATCTCCAATCACATCTCTTTACAGCAGTCACACCTCTACCATACCTCTTGTCACACACCTTCATCAAACCTTCATGGTACTTCCAGTCACACCTCCAATCACATCATCACACCTCCTGTCATACCTTCGTCACACCTCCAGTCACACTCACCACATCTCCTGTCACACATCTACCACACCTAGGCAATCATTCAGAGATTGGACACAAAATGTAGCACGTTACCACATTTTTAGTAGGTAAATCAACTTATTTCTACAGATTTGTATACCACCCCAAAAAAGAGAATAACAGAGGGTCTTGCTTCTAAAAGACAGGACAGTTGACAGTTGTGAGGTGTGATACTGCACAGTCCACAACCTCACAACCACTGTAAATATCAAGCTATACAAGAGTCCCTTCCCAAAAGACTAGAGAAGGCCCAAGCTTTCAAGTAAATCAGCTATGAGGAGCAGAAAGAGCATGCTTTTACTAACAAGAATACTGCAAGTGGTTTCAGCACATTCATAAAGCATTAGTGCATGCGGAAATGCAGAAAACAGCTGACTTTACAAAATGTCAATTCATAAAAGCAGTTACCGCATGAAAAGCTGACATTCCCGAACAGTGAAGTAAATTACCGCCTTGTGTGGTGATTACCTCAAAACATGTCAGTAAATTTCAGTAAATGTCAATTCATAAAGATTAGAGCAGGCGGTAATGGCACGAATAATACTGCCTGCTTTGAAGAGGTGATAAGAGAGCGATAACAGCAAAGGTAATGGAGACAGTCGATCTCCCAGGCAGCAGCAGAGCGATCGGAACAAACAAAGTTTCCCCTGAATACCCAAAGCTGTGTTAACTTCTTGGGTACCTGTTTTCAGATGTGTATTTTACAGAAAGAAAGCCTGCATGTGTAAAAGTTCATCTAAGCTGTGGCAATTAAATAGATTATTTAGAAAGACTAATAGACAAATAAAGGGCAAGCAGAGGCAGTATAACAAAAAAATTACATATAAAGGGAAGTTGAGGATGCCTCTGCTGTCTCTGCACGGAGAACAGGAATGTAACAATGTTGTAACAATGTTACAGACAGCTGGGCTTCGGTAAAACACTGCAAGTCTACCGCAACTGTGAAGATTTTTACGAATTTGCACACAGAAGTCTAAAATACCGAATGCTGTATTTTCCCATTTTCTCCCATTTTTTTTTTTTTTTTGCCACACATGCTTTGCGTGTTTCCATGGTTTACTTTCCAGCTTGCAAATGTTACTGTATATTTTGGTGTCAGAGAACACACCGCATGATTTGTCAGTAGCACTTTTCAGCGCAATTCAGGGTCTAATAAAGGCAAAATTAAAGTGAACTTGAACTAAGTAAAATTATTTAAAATAAACACACAATGTACCTGCAAATGAATAACATACTTGCCTCACCATCGGTTCCTCTCAGAAGCTCACCATTTCCTACTAACAATGATTCCGTCCATTTCCAGTTAGATCTAGTTAGAACTGAAGGCCTGCCCTTAGGGCCCTTTTCCTCTATATCAGTTGCTGTCAGTTATAACTGAAAGGACAACTGTTGTGGAATGTAGTGTTCATGTTTTTCTATGGCTCAAGTAGGCAATATTACAGGCAATATTACAGTTATTACAATATTACAGTTTAAAGTGGACCCAAATTAAAAATACAAGATTTCAGAAATAAAATCTATTTTCGAAATTATAATAATAAATAGCAGCCTTTTTTCAGCTGGATGATGACAAATATACAATATTTTACATTTATTGGAGGAACCCCTCCCTTCCTTTCATATTGCTAGGACAGAATCTGGCAAACTGGTGGAGTAGGTGGTATCTGGCAATGGAGGAATTGCTAATGGCTGCCACCTGTATAACCCTAGCTATGAAAAGAGAAGGGTGAAAAGCATGCACTGAAAAGATCATAGGCTTGAAGGAGTGTTTATTTATCTTTGTATGTGTCAGAGTGGTGCAACTAAATATTTTGAATTAAAAAAATGTTTGGTTTGGGTCCGCTTTAATTAACCCGGGGACCCGAAGTGCTGATCCGGAAACTGTTACAGGGTCAAGGCTGGATTTACACATTTTCCGCCCCTAGGCCCAGTATGTTGCGACTCCCTTACATTTGCAGCAGTGTCCTTCCCATTCCATGTGTAGCCTCTTTCATGTGTAACATCCATGTACCGTAGCTCCTCTCCATGTGCAGTTCCCCATTTGCTGCCTTCTCTTTCATATGTAGCAACCCCTATTTCACATCCAGGTGCCCCGTCAATCTGCAGCCACCCAAATCCTAGGCCTTTGGGGCCTTTCCAGAAATCCAGCCCTACACGGGGTCATTGTCATTTTTAAAATGGAGGGTGGAGAATTCCATCAATCACATTGGACATACATAATGCAGTGGAGGAAATTACCTATTAAATTTCACCCTTCCACAAGCTATGATTCCACTAACTTGCCAACTTATGTTTGTTTGCAACTATAGCAAAACTACAGCTCCAATTTCCTATGTTTTGCAAATACCAAAAAAAAAAACAAAAACAGAAGAATGCCTCACCCATGCTGACACAAATTTGAGCCTGTAGTGCTGAAGCCGTGCCATGTATGGCTATGGGGATCCGAAACAGGCCCGGCCCTAGACTTTTTGCCGCCTGAGGCAATTTTTAAAGAAATCGCCTCCGCCCCCCCCCCCCCCCCCCCCCCAAGCCGTTGTTGTGGGGGGCCGCCCGAGCTGGAGAGGAGAGCGGGAGGAAGTGACGTCAGTGGAGCGCACGCTGGCCTGGAACGAGGAAGAGGTGAGTAATCCCCGCCCGTTGCCTCTTACGAATAGCTGCAGCCACAGCACGGACCTTTTTAAAGCTGGAGGGGAGCGGAGGACGGGGGACCCAGGCGAGGGAGGGGGGGGGTCCGAAAAGTTTCACCCCGCCTCATGGGCGGGCCGGCCCTGATCCGAAAGGGTTTTTCATAAATCTGCAGCAGGCAGTGTTCTTTTTCCCCAATTGTGATTTTGATGCATTTCTGGACCCAAAAGCACACCTGGAAACCGGCCACGATTTGGATTTAGTGGAAAATGGCCCTTAGGATTTCTTCAGCAAGCCTTTCATATAGAAGATAAGGGAGTTTTCTAAGCAAAAATGAAACATCAATATATTAAAACCAGTCACAACGCTCAGGAGTATTCATTAATTAAAAGTCCAAATCAAGTGGTCATATGAGCTATACACACCATAAATTTCCTTTAAATAGGTTCAGTTCAAGGTGGAACGCTCTTCCACAATTGGGGCTTGATTCACTATGCGGTGCTAACCTACTCAGCACGTCTAAAGTCTTTAGGCGCGCTAACCAGGGTGCTAAGTAGGTTAGGACTGGTTTTCTCAATCAGATCGCGTGCTAAGTACCGCGCGCAAAGTTTTGCGTGCGCAAAGTCCTATGTGCGCGCTAAGTTCCATAGGCTTTAATGGGCACTTTGCGCGGAGCGCCCTGCGCTCTGTGCAGTGCGCGCATAAAGTTTTGCGCGCGTAAAGTTTTGCGCTCGAAAAGCTCATTAAAAAGCTAACAGTAAGCACCGGTTTGTGAATCAAGCCCTAAGTGCGTTATTGAATAAAAATTTCATAAACAGGATATTAACGCTTAGTTCTCAAATTTCAGCTGCGCGGTTTAGGTTTCCCCAGTGGCGTTCCTTCCATTGGGCGCAAGGGGGCGGGGCGCACCGGGTGATTGACAGGGAGGGGGGTGTCACAAAGCAGGGTTGCCAACCGTCCATCTAAATTAATCACCTGAAATTAATCATGTCTTTATTGTTTAAAGGTCGCTTTGTGAGCATTGTACAGCTCCCACTATTATTATTATTATTTTAGATTCATTAGTATTATTGTTTAGCAAGCCTGAAAAGTTACGACCGAGATATCAGGCTGCTGCCGCCGCCTCCTCCTCCCTCCCTCCAATCAGAAGCTTTCTTTTCGGCTGTCAGATCTCTCTAGCCAATAGAAGCGAGAGAGACAGCCAAGCAAACCCGCCCCCATAGCCCCGAAGTCCTGGTCTCGATTAGCATGGAGAGAAGGTAACTCTCTTTCACTCCAGTGCACCGATATTATTGTCCTCATATCCTGCAATCCCCTTCTTATCCCTGCCAGTCACACAGCCTGTCATCATAAATTCAGCACGGGGAAATTAATCACTGTGTGCATGCAGGGGAACTTCAGCTACAGGAGTCATCCGTGCTCTGGAAACAGTCTGGGCAGCATTCCTTAGAAACTTGGATGGGGATAAAGGAGGAATGGGAGCAGGGAAGCCTTTCTATAGGCAGGGCATGTTGTTTATGTTGATAAGAAGTGTAGGGTCATTCACAGATGAAACCAGACAGAGCTTTGTAAAGATAAAATCACCTTCACTTAGAATCTTGCTCTGAAAGGGAAATTTGCATTGTTTTGTTTTATAAATGATTTGTGGTGAGCTGTTCTGATGATCATGCAGGCAGCTTTCCCCCTGTATTTGCTATGGAAGCTGGTGTCTATAGATTGTGAGCTAGTCTGAGAACAGTTAGGCTGGTTTCACACCAGGACATTGCGTTTTAGGGGACGTTATGGTCGCATAACGTGCCCCTAACGCAACGCCTGGTGCTCTCTGATGTGGACGTCAGAGTGAGCCGCGTTGTGCAGCTCACTCTGGCGTCCGTGATGTGTACTCTTGGCGCATGCGGCATCACGTGGTCCCGCCCGGCCAATCGCCGCACAGAGCGGCCGCTCCAGGAAGTAAACACTGCACGTCACTGAGTGCAGTGAATATTAATTAGCCATGTGCCTGGCCGCTCTCCGCACTCCCCAACGTTACTGCGCATGTGCAAACAGTCTAACGCGGCTCTGCCGCTTATAAAGTACTGCATGCAGTACGTTGTGTTATGGCGCAGCGTTACTGAGTAACGCAACGTGGGCACTGTGAACAGCTCATTGATTTTTCATTGCTGTGCGGTGGGGTGCGTTACAGGCTGCTCTAACGTGCGCCTGTAACGTCCCACTGTGAAACCAGCCTTAAAGTGTACCAGAGCTGACTAATAAGTTTTTTACATACCTGGGGCTTCCTCTAGCCCCATCTGCATGGATTGCTCCCATGCCGCTGTCCTCAGCCATCTCCTGCTTCGGTACCAAGTCCTGTCACTTCTGCCAGTCGTGGTCTGCCTGACACAAGAGAAGTGCGCTCTTTACGCAGCCGCTGGAGAGATACGTAGAGAGCGCACTTCTCTTGCACAGACTGGCCACGACTGGTTGAAGTTACGGGACCCAGTACCGGAGAAGGCTGAGGACGGCGGCGTGGGAGCAATCCGTGTGGATGGGGCTAGAAGAAGCCCCAGGTATGTATAAAACTTACTGTCATTCATCTCTGGTTTCCTTAAAGTGTTGCAGAAGATGTCAGTGATATATAATACATAATAATAATATGGTAGGACATTAGGCTATGGTAGGATTAGATTGTGAGCTCCTCTGAGGCCAGTCAGTGACATGACTATGTACTCTGTAAAGTGCTGCAGGTGATGTCAGGGCTAAATAAATACATAATATGGTAGGCCATACAACTATGGTAGGATTAGTGTAATGGATGGCGGAGACACCGCCGCGCGGTCTGACAGTGAGGCGGCTGAGGCTGCGTTCAGACCGGCGTTTTCTCCGCAACAGCAGCGTGCGCCTGATTTGTCTGAGCCTAGTAGTGCACACAGATGGAGAGCTACGCGCGCGCGCTAACAGCCAGGCCCTTTATGCCAATAGGAGAGGGATCAGCTGATCCCAGCGCAGCAGGCGATTGCTTGAATGGGACTGGGCGGCGCTGAGGAGCGCTCTGCTATATATACTTCTTCCCTGTCAGTTGCCGGTTGTCTGCCGTTGCAAATGCTTACGTGTTAGCACTCAGACCATAGTCAGATCCTTCAGTGTGGTTGAACCAGGTGGACCTGGGAATCCACACTTAGCCAGATTACTGTGTTACTATTGTGTTATACTTTAGACTAGTTCCAGGGTGTTGACCACGGACCTCACACCCAAGACTAGGGATACTGTGCTATTATTGCGTTATACTTCAGACTAGTTCCAGGGTGTTGAGACCACGGACCTCACACCCAAGACTAGGAATACTGTGTCATTACTGTGTTATTCTTAGACCAGTTCCGGGGTGTTGAGAACACGGACCTCACACTCTAGACTAGGCGTATGCTTGACATTTGTTATGACCTATTGCTGTCCTGACCGCCCGTCTGCTCTCTGATTCGGTACTTACACACATCTGATTACTTGTTGCCAACCCTGCCTGTCCCTGGTTACTGTATCAGTCTTCTGTCTCTGTACCTTATTTGCTCGTGTGTTACCGACCCGGCCTGGCCGACCTCTCTTTCTTTCTGCAGAGACTCTCTGTCTCTTAAAGGGACCTCTCTGCAATCCAGTCAAGGACTCCATCTCTTAGGTGTCCTTTGACTGCAGTAGAGTCTGATTCCCAGCAGTCAGGGAATCACTGGCTCATATACTGTCACACCAAACACTTACACTTTGTCAGGTGTCCAGAGGTTAGCTATACTTGTATTATTGGTGATTCTGCAGATCATCAATAATCAGGTATATATATCTGCATTCTTGGTGATACTGCAGATCACCAATAATCAGATTCTCTCTGCGTGCTGACACCAATCTTTACAATTAGATTGGGAGCTCCTCTAAGGACAGTCAGTGACATGACTATGTACTCTGTACAGTGCTGCAGAAGATGTCAGTGCTATATAAATACATAATAATAATATGGTAGGACATTAGACTATGACTATGGTGGGATTAGATTGTGTGCTCCTCTGAGGACAGTCAGTGACATGACTATGCACTCTGTAAAGTGCTGCAGAAGATGTCTGTGCTATATAAATGCATAATTATAATATGGTAGGACATTACATTACACTCTGACTATGGCAGGGATTAGACTATGAGCTCCTCTGAGGACAGTGACATGACTATGTACTCTGTATAGTGCTGCAGAAGATATCAGTGCTATATACATAATAATAATAATAATACAGCAGACATTGCATTATGACTGTGGTAGGGTGGGATTTGATTGTGAGCTTCTCTGAGGACAGTGAATAACTTAACTATATAAAGTGCTGTGGAAGATCATCTCAATGCTATATAAATACTAAATAAATAATTACGTGCAGAGCTTAGCCCCACCCACAACTCTACTTAAAAGTACGCTTCTGACTCTGCCCCCTCTCCATCTAAAATTTTGCGCTTTTTGGGGGGCCTTTTGTCCTTCAAAAATAGAAATAAGGTTGGCAACCCTGTCGCAAAGACCTCCCACAGAGGCCATGAGCAGGAGGAAAGCAGCACAAAAAGGAGGGACAGAGGAGGGGGGGGGCACATACCCTCCTCACCTGGGTCCCCTCCTTCCACGGTCTCCCCCCTCCAGATATGAAACGGGCATGCAGGGAATACCTCACCTGACTCCTGCGTTCCAAGCGCTGGAGCGCTGCGTCACGATCACGTGCCACAGGTCTCCACCTTCACTGTTTCTCACTGTGCTGATGCATATCTGGAGGGGGGAGAGCGTGTAAGGAGGAAACCCAGGTGGGGGGGTCTGGCATCACCCACCTTGGCGTGCTTAGTATGCCGCTCTCTCCTTTCCTTTTTTTTTGGGGGGGGGGGTGTCTTTTAATACCCAGCACCGGGTGCCAGATACCCTAGGTACGCCACTGGGTTTCCCTTCACATCAGATTCCCTCCTTCAGTTTGGGACACATTGGATGTTGCGGCAGATTTTATATGCCGGCTTTCTTTACTGGGACGGTGGCTACACACAGGCGGGGAGAGGGGAGTACAACTGCCGGTACTTGTTACCAGGCACCCCTTGCTATTTCAGCTAGTGTAGCGGCAGATTACAATTCCTACCAGGGCAGTTTCTAGGCTAAATTGCACACAGGGCGAGGGTGTAAAAAATTGCGCCCCCTTCCCTCCAAGCCCTTCGGACTCGTGAACCCTTACTCTTTAGGGACAGTCATACAGCCACAGGTCACAAGTAGATCTGCCTACTTACTAGTGACCTGCCTCTCATCCAGGAGGTAGAAGGGACTAGAAAAACACACAGGTGAAGAGAGCCTGGAAAGCCGACTCCTCCATGGGCGCCACGCACTGACAGCCTGCAGTACCGCTACAGGACATCAGGTGTCATCACGCGGTGGTGACGTGATGATGACTTGAAGTCTGACGCAGGCAGCCCAGGAGGAGTCAAGCAAGGTGATTGCGCTGGTAATCTTTTTCCATTTGGCTGCACTGCCGTCACCAGCTCCCTAGTGGTTATGTCCTTCTGCTTGTGCCCCCCTTCTTATACTTGCCGGTATGCACCCAGGGCGGTCGCCCTGTCTGCACTGCCCAAGAAATGGCCCTGATCCCTACCTACCACAGCCATTGGCAAAGCACATAGATTTTTGTGCTATACATGGACATGTGGGGATTTGTATGTGTTTTATATTTTTAAAGAACCTGTTGTGCTTTGCTTGGAATTAAAGTTAGAAGCACTTTTATACTATGAGGGCATTTTTTATAGATGTACAAATGACGTGGTGGTGAATCGGTTTGCCAAAGAGGCATTGGTGTGGCTTATACCCCAAAGGCTTTGATGGGCCCTGATTGGCTGCAACATCCGTTGAGTCCCAAACTGAAGATGGGAATCTGATGTGAAGGGCAAATCTAAACTGCACAGCTGAAATTTGAGATCTGAGCGTTGATATCCTGTTTATAAAATTTTTATTCAATAACAAAAAGAACCTCAATGCAGCCACCACCATCTGAGACAGACTCAACGGCACAAAGAGGTGAGGTCCTTGAGTAATGTTTGCTAAAATATGTGTCATTCGTCTTGTTATCCTGCAGGGACTGCCTCTTATCTTTGTAATAGTTTGGCTATAAATTAAAAAGGAAAAGGTTTTCCAGTGAAGAAGGAACTGAGCCACTACCTGCAGAACATCTCAATCCTTCTACTACATCTCATGTGCCGTAAAACCTCCTACACAGGTGACCTTTGCACTACAAATATTCATACTTCGCAAATACAGCATTACATGGAACTAACCAACAGCTGTTCAATTCCCCCGGGTACGCTTTCAGAGCTAACCTTCTTAATGTGCGCCCGCACCCTGGTGGTGCAGAAAACAAACAATACACAGCCGCGTCCTATGCTAATTATCCTGCTGGGCAAACAGCTAAGCTTTAAATACATATAAATAAGGAAAAGAACAGCTGACATGCCTTGCGTTAGAGAACCTGCTGATGTTGATTAGCGCTACAGAGAACACCACCAAGCACACGTCCTGGGGGGGGGGTGGAATTGGGTTCAAAATGAGGACAATCCCTCCAGAAGATGGATGGGTGGGAGCTATGCATATCCTAAAACAAAGTCAAAGCTCAATATGTAACACAGACATTATGGAAGTACACAAAAGACCAATTCTTGGGGTTTGTTTTTCATGTTATTAGCCAACGATCTAAACCGGGAAACACCATCTTCTCAGGAAGGATTGCCTCCTAATGTGCCTATTTTCTTTGTTGCTGCTCAAGTGCTTGAGTAACAACAGCTGTAGAATAAAAGTTCAAGCTGTGGAGAAAGGGACATGTCCCCATGGTAGAGTTACCTAGGATATGACATAAAATCCTCTTTACCGATACAAGCCAAAGCTTGAAGACTTAAGTGCAGTCTCAAAGCTAGTTCTGCAGATCCAAAAGGCCCTTTACCCTTCCTTTCCCATTCAATAACTTGGTTGCTTCATATGTCACTCTGGTCTCTAACTCTCTATCCACCAGACCGGTGTTTCTTTATTTTGAAGGACATTTTTTTTTTAATGATCTCATCATTATTTTATGTTTGAGGTTATCCTTTATTTCCAAAGATGTGGTGCTTCGAGGGGAAGAATTTCACTCCTTCACTTGTAAATCTCTGTATGGCTTGATGGGAAAAGATCCACATGTTTGGAGGGGAGCGCCATTTTACCCCATCCTGCATTTTTGTGTTTTATTGCAGGCACTTTTCAAATTAATTTTTGTACATTGAGAAGGACCATGGGATTTTTTACAAGATTTTTTGACATTTTTAAATTCTGAGTTTTCCATTTTCGATGATGACCAAAGGTCTGTCTATTAATGTTGTGGATGCTACAATTAGGAGATTGTGTACAACATATTAAGTGTTCTACCAGTTTTTACAAATGGTATGGTGGCGACTCTACTCTTTTTGCATCAATTTGCCATTTATCTTGCAGCCTCAAAGCCATCCCTGAAGGGGAACACATGGTGAATTTTGTCTGAACTCAAGGTGTTCCAGATATTCAGGCTTAAAGTGAGAAAAACGCAATAACTTAATCGCCTATATACATTGCAAAAATGAATGGCAAGCCTTATGTTGTAAACATGTAAAATGTGCAAGCACAACAGTTAGGGCCAGTATACACTGAAAATCGCATGCTCAAACGCAGTGTGATGTGATTGTGTTTTTTAATCAAAATTCTACTTGTGATTTTGCTGAGGGTATCTTTGCCTGGTTTACTGATTGTTTACCTAAAAGAACACAACGAAAATCACAAGCATTGCATTTTTTCATGCGTTTTGTAAGCGCCGTGCTTGAAAAAAGGGCAGCAGTCACTGCGATTGCAATTTTCTAAAAACGCATCACACCACAGGTCATCATAATTTTCATTATTTTTCAAAAGGCCTTGCGACTTAAAAATGCATGCGATTTTAAAAACGCAGAGCATCGCAGCTGTGTACAGGCCTTCACGTCATAGGTTTCCTTCCGGAGACTGTCCAAGTCTGTTGCCATTTAGTGGTTTAGTCCAGGTGGGGAAAACAAGCAACAATGATGTTACATTGTATTGCACTGCGCACTGCGCTGCACTACTGCTGGCTGCAATGTAGTGAATCGGATACCACATTAATATGCTGCCATCATTTTTTACGACCCCACCATGAATATAAATAGCACTGTGAAAATGATGATCTCCAGGTGGCGGCGGTGAGGGGGCGAAGTGGGGCGGAGCACAATGTTCTGCGCTATGCAGTACCGCTGCTAGTCTGAACAAATTCTAACACTTCAAACTATTTAAAACCAAAAAAATCAACCTACACAATAAATACGCAGGTCAAGATTTCTGCTCTGCTTGGGGTAAAGTAAGGTTTCACTAAGTCACAGTAGTCACAGTAGTCTATAAGTGTTACATTGACAACTACAGCAGTAGATATTCTCATTCTGTTATTAAGAATTCAAGAGTCATGCATCTCCTGAAATAGCAGCTTTCTAAATATGTACCACTCCGTGACTCACTGCAAACACATCTAGCCTTGATTTCCTTCGAACCCATTCAGACTTGTATAGCTACTTGTTGAATCATGTGTAACACTTCCTACACATAGTTTTTTATTATTATTATTATTATTTTACAGCTCCATTCATACAATTCATATCACATGTCCATTACATTCTCAATAGCAGAGGTGTTGAGGGCGGGAGCTTTCCTGTTGCCTGGCAACTGCAGATGAGCTTCAATTCAGGCTCTCCATGCAAATGACCACTAGTTTGAAATAAGCCAATGAAGCCTACTTGCCACTGGTTAATTAACCAGTGGCCAGCTAATTAATCAGCAGCTACTGGGCTTGATTGGCTCTTTTCCAAGTTAGTGGAAATTTGCATGGGAAGTCAGAATTGAAGCTCATCTCCACTGGGGTCAATGGGACCTGATTAATAAAATAAGCCAGATACTTACCTAAGGAGGGGGAAGGCGCTGGGTCCTATAGATCCTCTCCTCTCCCGGTGCCTGTTCCAGCGCTGGCTCCCCATAGCAGTATTTGACTAAACTGGTCAAATGCTGCTATTTCCGCCGCCGAAGGGAGGTTTGGACAGTATTCGGGAGCCCGAGTGCTCGCCCTCTCTCGTGCATTTGTGCATGCGCAGTATGGAACCGCCAGTCTTCAGGAGGACTCGGGTCCCGAAGACTTCCGAAGTCCCACGCGGCAGGGGATTTGTACAGAGGAGCTGCCGCTGTGACGAGGGCATCGGGAGAGGAGAGGGAAGGCTCATTAGGACCCAGAGCCTTCCCCCTTCCTTAGGTAAGTATCTTGTTGTTTTTTTTTTTAATTGGGTCCCATTGACTTTAATACATTGAAAGGGGAGGAGCTCTGATTGCCATGGGTTACTGTCCTCTCCACATTCTCATTGCTTTGCACATTCCTTTAGTGAATGAGGCCACTAATGTCACATTCCGCATGTGCATGATTACTGAGTACAGAATTAGGAGTCACTGGAGGTCTCTGGAGACTTTCTCGTAATGTCCTCTGTGTTATATTTTCGTCCCTCAAATGATCTGTTCACAATGGAGTTACTTGGCGTGTTGCCCAGATTGGGCGTTTTGATTTCCAGCAGATAGGGAGCATCTACAGTGCGACTCTGCCTGTGACCTGCAGTCATGTGCGAAGATTTACACGTGCTGCTGACCTAATTCATATTATTCATCATTTACCATTACATTCATTCATGGGAGAGGTTTATGATGCTGAACTGAAAAACTGACAGATAGGCAGAGAGATCACAAATTCCTGATTCCGGAATCACACCGGCCCTGTGTGGCTTTGTCTCTTTTGAAAGGAACCCAACCCAGAGGCGTAGAAATAGGGGTGCCGAGGTTGCGACCACACCGCGGCCACTGGACCAGAGGGGCCCACAAGGGGCTCTCCTCCATCCATCTTATTAACATTTCATTGGTGCTATGCTGTGGTAATGAACACCTCTGTGTGTGCATTGCATAGTAGCAATGCTTAAAAAACTGTTTCCTTGCTCTGATTACACCTCTCTGACACTGCAGCTGTCCATGGTAGGTATTGGGGCTCCATATCAATAGAGTGCTTGGGGCCCCATGTAAAACTCGCACTGGGGCTTCAAGATCCTTAGTAATGCCACTGAGCCAAGCATCTATTTTACAAAATACATGAAACAAACCTCCCCCAAAGGGAGGTCCGTAATTGGTGGGACCATGGGGGGTAAGAGGCATTACTTTTCATGGTACTGCTCCCTAGCTCATCATCTTTATGCGCCCTTGCCATCTTCTATAGGAAGGCCTGCAGTAATTTAAAGTGCCTGCGGCAGTGTTGTGCGTTCCCGGCCGCCACAATGCATCTCATTAATGGACTACATCTTTCAACATGTATTGCGGCTGTCAGAGGTGCACAGCAACACCGTGGGAGCATAAACCACAGCACCTGCTGGTCTCTCTTGAGAAGATGGCAGAGAGCACATAAAGACGGGGGACTAGGGAGCAGCCCCTTGCAATCAGGGCTGGTTCTAGACTCTTTGCTGCCGGAAACAAACTTGTAAGGATGTACGGCCGAGTGCTGATGTGTAGGTGGCTGGCTGGGTGACAACAGCTAAAGGTGGCTGGCTGGGGCAGCATAAACGCACGCACACCCACCCACTGCAGGGAAGCCAGGGCCCAGAGGACAAAACAATAAATGGAGAGGAGCCTGGGCTAGCAAAGGGCAGTGCATATTTAATTAAGAGACATGCCAGCGCACACAAACT
Source organism: Hyperolius riggenbachi (assembly GCF_040937935.1). Taxonomy (NCBI): domain Eukaryota; kingdom Metazoa; phylum Chordata; class Amphibia; order Anura; family Hyperoliidae; genus Hyperolius; species Hyperolius riggenbachi. The sequence continues at coordinate 322,078,556 of NC_090651.1, read as the reverse complement.
CACAGCAGGCGAGCTCTAATCTCTAAGAGTCATGCAGAAGCAGCAGAGCAGAGGAAGAGACTGGAAAAGAATGATAAGCTGAGTGTAGAGCTGATTCTTCAGTCTGCTTCATGGTAGGGCCGGTCCTGCTTGTAATGCCCTTAAAAGCAATGAACGTAATGTAAAAGGAACCTAAACTGAAAATAAACTTATGAGATTATAAATTGTATGTGCAGTACTAATGGTAACTAAAACATTTGTAACATAGAACAAGAAGTCTCACATTTTTATTTTCAGCATCAAGGCTAATTTGGTACTTATGTATTATTCTGTCTACCAACCTTGACTGCCTGTTGTCTAAATGATATGAACTCCCTCCCTCCCTAAAAATCTACATATAGTTGGAAAGCAGAGAGTCTTGGCTTTCGTTTGCACTATGCGCCACATCGGTGCAATGTACTGTTCCTGAGTTACAGGGTGTTGAAGGAGGGGCCTTTAGACAATTTCTTATTAGGACTAGCACTATATGTACCATGTATATGTCATCATACCGCATGTCAGGACAGGTACCCTTTAAGGCAAAACACAGTATCTTGAACCATGTAATCCACCCTACTGCAGAAGGAACAGTACAGCTTCCTATTGGCCCAGAACAGTTCAGAAGGGAGCCATTGGGCTGTACATCCAAGCTGTTCTGGACATACCATGGCCAGGTCATTAGCTGAAGTTACTGTCTCCTATTGGCAGGTCGGCCTTAGGTTTCACAGCGCCCTGAGCGAAACCTGATTTTGGTGCCCCCGCCCCGTCATTTTATGTACACACCAGGGCCGGGCCGAGGCAGAGGCTGAAGAGGCTCCAGCCTCTGGGCGCAGTGTAGGAGGGGGCGCACAATTCATTCAGCTGTAATTCCCAATTGTATTTGGAGCACAAAGAAATAAGAAAAGGGCATGCAAAGCAGTGACTGCAAGCCAGATAGATTAAGGTGTTGGGGAGGTTGGGGGCCCTGGGGCGCCTCTTAGTCTAATAGCAATTAGTGTGTGACGGGTGGGAGGGATGGAGGGGCGCACTTTGCTGTCTTAGCCTTGGGTGCTGAAGGACCTTGTCCCGGCTCTGGTACACACACACACACACACACACACCCATATGCAATTCAATTTGGTTTGGAGACATCTCCTAGGACAGTGGTTATTAACCTTTTTGAAGTTGTGACACATCACACCAAATGTTCGGATCTTCGTGACACATCACATGTGTATATTAGAAAAATACTAATAATAACCACGAAACGGATGGAAAGAGTGCATTATCCTGAATACACTTAAAAATGAAGGCTAGAGCCTTTTAGGAATATTAATAAAAACAATCTGTGGGACAGTTAGGGCCCCCCAAATTTGGAATGATAGCACAGCACCGACAATTTGCATTGCCCATTATAGCCACGGTGCGTCCCTCCCCCAAAAAAACGCCCTTAGACTGAGTATAGGTAGGTAGATAGTCAGGTATTGGTGCCCTCAGTATAGGATCTCATGTGTAGGTTCCCTCAACATAGGTAGCCAAGCATAGGTGCCCCCCTCAGTATAGATAGAGAGCTATAGGTGCCCCCAGTATAGGAAGTCAGATGTAGGTGCCCTCTGTATAGGTAACCAGTCATAGGTGCCCCTAGTATAAAAAATCAGGTGTAGGTGCACTCAGTAGCCAAGCATAGGTAGTATAGTTGCAACAGGAAAGGTAGCTAGTATAGTTGCCCTCACTATAGGTAGTATAGTTGTCCCAGTATAGGTAGCTAGTATAGTTGCCCAAGTATAGGTAGTAGCTGCCCCAGTATAGGTAGCTAGTATAAGTGCCCCAGTATAGGTAGCTAATATAGATTCCATCAGTATAGTTAGTATAGTTGCCCCAGTATAGGTAGCTAGTATAGTTGTCCCAGTACATGTAGCTAGTATAGTTGCCCCAGCATAGGTAGCTGGTATAGTTGCCCCACTTTAGGCAGCTTATATAGTTGCCCCCAGTATAGGTAGTATAGATGCCACCAGTCCCCCCTTTCTATGGCAGGGGGCGGGGAATGACTCACCTGACTTCCGCTTTCCAGCATTGATGTCTCTCTTCTCCTTCCGCCTCTGCTCCATCTGTAGTTAGAGCAGGTCTACAAGGAAATGGACGCTGAGGTCCGCATTTGTGGACATCAACGACCATTTTCTTGTAGCCCTGCTCTAATTACAGACGGAACGGAGACGGGGAGAGACAACAGGGCGGCAATGGGCGACACTGTCCTCTGCACATGCGCCCTTGAGAGCTTGCGCCTTGAGCGACTGCTCCAGTCAATCAGGTCAAAGGCCGACCATGCGTATTGGTTCCTCTGTCATCCAATCCCTGCCATCCATCAGCTCTGCCTATGACTCCACGTCCTTCCAGTCCTGCTTGCAGCGTACAGTTTCTTATCAGGACATGCACTATATGTGCCATGAATGATTTTCATCATATCGCATGTAAGGACAGGTGCCCTTTAAGGCAAAACACGGTAACCTGAACCATGTAATCCATCCTATTGCAGAAGTAACAGTACAGCTTCCTATTAGTCCAATCATGGTTCAGAGCAGAGACAGTGGGCCGTACATCCCAGCTGTTCAGGACATACTGTGGCCAGGTCATTAGCTGAAGTTACTGTCTCCTATTGGTTCCTCTGTCATCCAATCCCTGCTCTGTCTACAACTCCACAATCCTGCTTGCAGCGCCAGCCTGGAACCGCTAAGCATCCCTTCCAATTATATCATTTACAGTCATTTACGTTGTCATCAGAATCACTGCATAGAACACAATTGCTGGGTTTTTATCTCATTTAGACTAGAGCTGGCACAGGACCAAAAATCAAATGTTTTATATCAGTTAAGCTTAACGAACGCGCTGCTCCTGAAATGCTAACTGCGAGGAATACATCCATCTATTGCGTGATTTAATGGGGATTCCATTACAGAGGTGTTAATCCTGTGTTATTACATCAAGCTTATAAACCACGGATGAGAAAAGGCTGCTCTATGAGACTTCAGATTTCACCTTTCGCTATTGCTACAGCAGATGGCTCTTTCTGCGCGATATACAGAATAGTTCAGGATCACTGTGCGCTCACAAAAGACACGCTTTCGCCTTCTAGGAAAGGCCACAGCAAGCATTCTTCATCGGCAGGAGAGACAATGTATAGTCCCACGAGCAATGCAACCAAAATACTCGTTTCAAGTAGATTTCAATTCAAAGCAGGAGTCAAACATATAATATATAATAATAATGATGGGAAAATAACTGCAGCAACAGTGTAACCTATAAAATACATCTTAAAACAGAGTCCTCGGAATTCAATGTATAGTAAGGGAACTCCGAAATACCCACAAATAGGTGTACATTGAAAAAAAGTGCGATACTCTAGTATTGCCTTCTCTCACACTAATCTTCCGCTACTTACACCCAGAGGTCGCCATACACGACACAATCAGATTTTAGGGCAATTCTTTTTTTTTTCTATTTTACTCAAACTCAGCTTCCCCACCGGGTTACATCCTGATTAGTTTAGGGCAGACAGGGGCAAACTCGGCCCTCCAGCTGTTACAGAACTACAAGTCCCACAATGCATTTGCCTTTATGAGTCATGACTGTGGCTGTCAGACTCCTGCAATGCATTCCATGGTCATGACATCACATTGTGGGAGGGGTTTCACCACAATATCAGCCAAACAAACCCCTCCCCCCCCCCCCCCTCCCCGATGATCTGTTCTAGAAAAGGTAAATAATACCTGGGAAAGGGGGTATCAGCTTGCTACTGATTGGGATGAAGTCACTGTTGGACTGGGCCACAGTAGTACAGTTTTTTCCCTCGGTGGGCCCCGCCTCCAGGTCTCTGGTGGGCCCCCCTTCCTTGTCTGACAGAGCTCCAATTGCTGCCTGCAGCACAAAAATTCTCTTCTCAGTGCTGTAATCACTCATGCTGAAAGCAGTGGCGTAGCTAAGGAGCTGTAGGCCTCGATGCAAATTTTACAATGGGGCCCCCCAAGCACTCTATACATAACAATTGATATGATGCACCAAAACCTGCCAATGGCAACTACAGTGTCAGAGGTGCAAAAAGGGGATGGGAAATATCTTGTTAATGATTACCACTGTTCAAAGTATCTATAGAAGTGATTATTATGAGCACAGGACCAATAGAGAGGTAATACTGTAGGTTAGGGAGGGCCCTTCGGGGCCCCTTTGGCCCAAGGTCCCCGATGCAGTGGCAACCTCTGCAACCTCTGCAGTCGCAACCTCTGCAAAGTAGGACATTACTTTATATTGAGGGAGGAGACTCTATGCAAAGTTTTGCTGGGCAGCAGTGTCTCTGAATTACAATGCTGCTAAGATCATGTACATTTGGCCCTGTCCATAATACATCATGACCACGCCCACCTTCCGGTGCATGGTCACGCCCTTTTTTCACCGCAATCATGGGATGTGTGGGCCTCAGGTTGAAATTTCTTTGGTGGGCCCCCAGTGTCCCAGTCCGACCCTGGACGAAGTTCAGTTCTGGGATAAATTTCCTCTTTAACGTGTACCAGAGCTGAAAACAATAAAAAGATTAATACATACCTGGGGTTTCCTCCTGCCCCATCCGCTCGGATCGCTCCCACTCCGCCGTCCTCCGCTGCCCGCAGCTTTGGGAACCAGGTCCCATCACTGACGTCAGTTGGCTCCAGTCTACGCAGCCGCTGGACAGGACTTGGTTCCCGAAACTGCGGGCAGTGGAGGACGGCGGCGTGGGAGCGATCCGAGCGGATGGGGCAGGAGGAAGCCCCAGGTATGTATAAATCTTTTTATTGTTTTCAGCTCTGTGTCCCTTTAAGCAGGAGTTATAGCCGTTCTCTGCTCTGCAAGGAGAACCTTTGACTGGAATCTGTAAAATATAAATAAAATACAAACCAATATTCAGCTTGTATTTATCATTGATGAACTGCTTATATCTTAATATGAAGCTCTGATGCATTTCTTTAGCTACTGCTTCTCTTCCGTCTTTGCTGTTAGATATATCTACATTTTAATTGCCCGCTGTGCCATATTTCCCCAATCACTTTCCATAGATTTGCTAGATTCTCCTGCTAGCAGCTGCCTGAGTGTCACACAGTGCAGTCAGCATCCTGGTGCAGGGAGATCAATTATAGATTGAGCCTGTTAGTGTGCTGCAAGCAGCGAGGGCCAGTCCTTGGGTCCAGGGACTTGGGCTGAGATTAAAGAATCTGCGGAGGCCAGTCGCTGCACTACATTACCCAGCAGGGAGCCCAGCGTGGATACTCATTATTGCCACGATTGTTTTTAATGTTAATAAATTGAACAGATTTCGTTTTTTGTTTTTTTTAAAAAAAAAGTTCCATCCCAGTGAAGAGAAAACTTCAAAAAAATAAGAGGCGGCCTGGTGATGCGATGGTTTTTCCCTTTTTGTATGTTTAATACTTTCAAGTCTAGGCGCACCCAGGTTATGCATATGAATGTGTTTTAATTCAGTTAGGGTCCCTCCCACAGAGGATGACCTCATTGTGGTGGGAGGGTCAAGTACTTAGTCATTTGCATGCAAACTATATTGGAAACTAACGTCCTCCAATAATGGTAATTTGTTGCATCTGGTTTGAATGCAAGGTGTGCACGTTGTCTATAAGTAGGCTCTACACACTTATGCAGCTAGTCACTTAGATGTAGTTTGTCCTAAGAAGTGCTGCCTTTCTCTGCTGTGTACAAACAAAAAAAATGAGTGCGGAGGACCATGCAGTGCTGAAAAGGGGCATTAGTGTACCATAATGACTTGATCAGTGCAATATTAGCCCAAAAAAAAATATAGAAAGAAAAGCAAGAGGAGCACAGAAGCAAAGGCCACCCTTGGTAAAGAAGCAGGAAATTGTGGCTTCCGCGGCTAATGGAAAATTTAGGCGCCGCCATAAGCTCAAATGCAAGTATTGGCTATTGGGCACTGAAAGCAGAAATTTGAGCTCCCGATAAATAGCGTTTTGAAAATTAGAACTTTATGGTTTTGGGATTTTTTTATCATTTTGAGAACTTTAGAATGTTATAGTTTTTGAAATTTTTTATGGTTTCGAAAAATAAGAAGTTTTAAATATTTTTCGTTTTTGAAAATTATCATTATGAAAATGATAGGGTTAAGAAGGAGGGTTTCGGGTTAGGCATCAGTTAGGGGCATTTTAGGGTTAGGCGTCAGGAAGGGGGGTTTTAAGGTTAGGCATCAGGAAGAAGGGTTTTAGGGTTAGGCATTAGGAAGGGGGGTTTTAGGGTTAGGCATCAAGAAGGGGGGCTTTAGGGTTAGGCATCAGGAAGGTGGATTTAAGGTTAGGCATCAGGAAGGGGGGTTTAGGTGTCAGGAAGGGGGTTTAGAGTTAGGCAACAGGAGGGGGGATTTTAGGATTAGGCATCAAGAAAGGGGGCTTTAGGGTTAGGCGTCAGGAAGGGGGTTTTAGGGTTAGGCGTCAGGAAGGGGGGTTCAGGTGTCAGGAAGGGGGGTTTAGGGTTAGGCGACAGGAAGGTGGGTTTAGGGTTAGGCATCAGGAAGGGGAGTATCAGGGTTATGTGTCAGGCAGGGGGGTTTCAGGGCTGGGTGTCGAGGGGGGTTTCAGGGCTGGGTGTCGGGGGGGGTTACAGGGCTAGGCATCAGGAGAGGGGGTTTCAGGGCTAGGCGTCAGGAAGGGGGGTTTCAGGGCTAGGCGTCAGGAAGGAGGTTTCACGGCTAGGCATCAGGAAGGGGGGGGGGGGTAAGGGTTAGGCATTGGAGGGGGGGGGGGTTCTGTGTGAGAGTAGGGTTAGATTTAGTTGTTGAAAATATTGGTAACATTTACCAATGTTTTACAATTCACATTAACACTGTAAATATTTTATCGTTTTCATTTGGCGCCCAATTTACAATGGTATTTATCATTTAGATTTATATTGGCTTGAACTGATTCCCATTTTATTCTCGCGCCTCTATTTCAAGCACGCCTTGGTAAACCTAAGGACGATGATTAGCAGAGTTAAAATGTTATTTCCAGCTCTGTGTGTCAGATTACTCAAGCAAAGGGAAGACTATCTGGTGGCAGCCAGTTCAGCAAAGTGTGTGCTTCATGAACAAAATAGAGCCCAGTCATCACAGATGCAGAAAATTAGACTTTCTTTCTGTCAATTATTAAAACAAAAAAATCACATCTGGTTGCAAATTGTGAGGGTCATCCAGGCAGTAACAGCCATATTCTTTCTATCTGCTGCACAAGGTATTCTTGCTCTTTAATTTAACTTGGATCTATGAAGTTAATCTCTTCTCTCACTGCACCGTTTGTCCCTTGACTGCAGAATGACAGTAACCAATATTCTGTACACTACTGGCAGAACTAAAAATGTCACCACCAGGCATACATTGTATAAAGTAAATCAGGATGAGGAAATATTTTACAATGGGCAGTAGCGTAGCAATAGGGGATGCAGAGGTTGTGACTGCATTGGGGCCCTAAGGGGCCCTCCCTTAACCACAGTATTAGCTCTTTATTGGTCCTGTGCTGGTAATAATCACTTCTACAGATGCTTTGAATGATAATAATCATTAACAAGCTGTTCCCCATCCCTTTCTTGCACCCCTGACAACCCCTGGTTGTCTTTGGCAGGTTTTGGTGCGCCATATCAATTGTTATGTATAGCGCGCTTGGGGGGCCCCAATGTAAAACTCGCACCGGGGCCCATAGCTCCTTAGTTATGCCACTGACAATGGGCAAACACTGACCAAATAATCTATAAATTAATACTATAAAAAATAAGAAAATGGATTTAGTATGTTATTTTCACTGCATGTTCTCTTTAAATAATGGGAGGAAAGTCCATAGAGAAATAATAAGAACATAAATATTTCCTTAATTGATCGTAAAATGGAATGATAATTAATTGAATGAAAAATTTAGTCACCTAGAAAGTGCCCGATACACATTCCTCACTCTACTCTGATTATAGCCACTTTAAAGCACTTAAAAATGGAACCCTCTTGGCCTGTTCTTTGAGGAGAATAACATTAACTGGTTCCTGTTCTCATACCAATACAGGAAGTGTGGCCATATTGATTTTTATAAAGTAACATCTGTAGGAGAATAAGAGCGGTAACAGACAGACAAGTTGTCATTTAATGTTGAAGAGTTTTTTTATGCAGAGTTGTTCTATAGAAACAACTGTTATGTAATTTCCTATCTTACCACAGAAGCAAGAAGGTAGATATGAGGCAAGGCCTCTAGTGGGCGAGGCACTACTGCTTCCAACATCTCAGCCACAGACTGCACTCAACTCACTCCATTAGAATCTTCACCCCTTGCCTTAGCTTCTTTAGCTAAACAGGAAATGACATCACTATTGTTCACAACTGGGTAAGGGGCGTGATTAGAGGTGTGTATTTTTATAATCTCAAAAAGTTGGAAGTATGTAAATGTTACCCTTTTTTTTGCTCTTCAAGTGGACCTGAACTCTTGCACAGGACAGAAGGAAAACATAAAGAAATGCACCCTGTATGTATTTAGAGAGTTTAGCCTGTCTAATTCCCCCTCATCTTTGTCTAATCACAAGTTGTAATTTGACCTCTCCCCTGTATCACCTGACTGCCACGGCAGATAAGCTCATTTAAAAGCACAGAATGTTAACAATATTTCTGCTTCCAAGAAAGCAGGAAGTAGATACACTGAATTTTGACCAATCAGTTAAAAACAGCTTTGTCAGCCGCCGCGAATCCTTGGAAGTACTCATGTCTGTGATTACTTCTGAACATTTACTCCATCAGATTGGCACCATCTAAAATCGGTTTTATTAAGCAATCTTCAATAAGATGTTACATCAGTTAAAATCCACATGTGGGTATGCCTCAGATGACGCACAGGCGTTTCGGGCCGTTCTCAGTCCTTTCTCAAATCATGGCAGGCCCACACTAACAGAAAACTGCTCACCACAAATTTATAAGGCCCACAAGAGGACCACATAGAGAACTACTGATCAGCATATATGCATATTCATGAATAGCCAAAGCACCAATCACATAACAGGTTTCAAAAAACGTGGTTACAGATACTTAAAAATGTAGTCATCATCTCACAGTACAATACATGTATATAGTAGGTCCATGGGACACTCACGCAATGCTCCCTCCTGTGTAAAACACAGAGGAAAAGCATATAACTTGGATCACCGTGCCCCTATATAGATTTTAAGTGTAGGCACTGATAACCAATCAAAAAACCGCCTACAACGTCCGCATGTAAAGCTCTCAGGTCAGTGGCCAATCCGCAGTCGCTTTGCAAATAAACAACATCATACCGCATCAAGAGAGGGCCAATGAGGAGCAGGACATGGGAGAGAGTTGCCCACAAAGGAACCAATCATCTCCCTGCCGCCAACGTCCGCCCGTACAGCAGGTATCCGGGTGGAGCGTGTATACGCAATGTCACAACCCACCTGCTCAAAATGGACCAATGGCGTACGCATAGCAAGATGCAGCCACCAATCACGTCAGCGCCGACAATGTCCGCAACATCAGTCGCCAGGACGGCATAGAAGGCGCATCACGTGGTATCAAAACACCACACGATCGCCTCCCAGCCAATGGAGGGCGCGCCGACACCGTCCGCATCTCAAGCGTCAAAAATTATGGCATGGCGTGTGTATCACGCGATGTAAACATCACGTGACCACACCCCAGCCACTCAATATAGTACAAGCGCAGACCGCGCCCCGTGCATATAAATTAGCCATGCGGATATGTTGGTCAAGTCTCGGCCACCAGAGATTGCCACCCCTATTGGTTGATCGCAATGATGAGAGGCGGGAATGCTCTCTGCTGGTCACCATGGACGTGAGTAGTCTCTACACCGCGATACCACATGAGGATGGGGTGGAGGCGGTTGAGTTTTTTCTGATGCTTTGTTCTGATTTTGATTCTAAACAGAAACGTTTTGTGTTGCAACTACTTGAATTGATTTTGAAAAATAATTACTTTCTGTTTGAATCCACGTTTTACATGCAGCGGAGGGGCACTGCGATGGGCTCGAACGTGGCCCCTTCATATGCTAATTTGTTTATGGGCTTATACAAGGAGGCCTTTGTCTACTCTAATCCCTTGTTTTCTAAACATGCCCTGATATGGAAACAATATATTGACGATATTTTTTTGATTTGGGAGCGGCCACGTTTGAGCCTAGATGCCTTTGTGACTATGTTGCATGAGAATTGTCCTGCCATTGAACTCACTGTCCATGCTGACCGGCAGAGAGTCAGCTTTCTGGATACCTGGGTGGTTAAGAAGGGTGATAGGTTGGTGACCGATCTGCATGTGAAGGAGACAGATAGAAACTCCGTCCTTCACTTTACCAGTTTCCACCCACCACATATCAAATATAACATACCTAAAGGCCAACTTAAAAGGATCGAGAGGATTGTGGGTGATCCTGATGTTAGAGCTTTTCGCCTGGAAGAAATGAGATATAAGTTTTTGGCGAGGGGATATCCCCCTAATTGTTTGCAAACAGATTTCAAATTCAAACCAAGAACATCTTTTGGCAGGAATAGAGGATGCATTAAGTTAGGGGTGTCAGAGAGGATACCTTGTGTTACTACCTACAATGTCCTATCTGAGAAGGTCGGACACATTATAAATAAACATTGGCCCATGTTGAAACAAGGACTGCCCATGGTTAAAGAATTTCATGATTTGCCATTACTGTCCTATAAAAAAGCGCCTTCACTCAGAGATAAAATAGTCAAACATGATTTGGGTCCTGAAAAAGTTGATGTCATCAAAAGAAATGGATTGTTCCCGTGCTTAGGTTGTCACTTGTGCAGTTATGTGGTGAAGGGGGACACTTTCACCCACCCCAGCCGGGGGACAAAATACACCATTAGAGGTAGCTTTAGCTGTGACTCGAGATTTGTGGTGTACTTACTCAAGTGTCCCTGCGGGCTGGGGTATGTGGGGAAAACGACCCAGCCACTTAGAGATCGGGTGGCTTCGCATAAATCCAATATTAGGAATAAAAATCGGGAGCTCTCGGTCTCTGATCATTTTGTTTCTAAACAGCACTCTCTGTCTCAACTTAGGGTCCAGGTGATTGAGGGGATACCAATTCCGCGAAGGGGAGGGGGGGGACAGACATAAACTTTTAGCCTTGAGGGAGAATTATTGGATTAATAAACTTGATACCCTTGCACCCAAGGGTCTTAATAGGGATTACGAATTAGCTACACTTATTTGAATTGGTTATATTCATTTGAATTGAGAAGTGGTTCTATTAACAGTGTGGTCTTTTTCTTCACAGGTAACTGTTGACGCGGTGTGGGTGGTGAGAGCCTTACATGGTGAGCTTTTGTATTTGTATTCTGTTATGTTTACTGTGTATTGCTACATATAGGCGTATTGCCTAGCTCTGAGTGTTTTGGCTCCCGCCTCTCATCATTGCGATCAACCAATAGGGGTGGCAATATCTGGTGGCCGAGACTTGACCAACATATCCGCATAGCTAATTTATATGCACGGGGGCGCCGTCTGCGCTTGTACTATATTGAGTGGCTGGGGTGTGGTCACGTGATGTTTACATCGCGTGATGCACACGCCATGCCATAATTTTTGACGCTTGAGATGCGGACGGTGTCGGCGCGCCCTCCATTGGCTGGGAGGCGATCATGTGGTGTTGTGATACCACGTGATGCGCCTTCTATGCCGTCCTGGTGACTGATGTTGCGGACGTTGTCGGCGCTGACGTGATTGGCGGCTGCATCTTGCTATGCGTACGCCATTGGTCCATTTTGAGCAGGTGGGCTGTGACATTGCGTATACACGCTCCACCCGGATACCTGCTGTACGGGCGGACGTTGGCGGCAGGGAGATGATTGGTTCCTTTGTGGGCAACTCTCTCCCATGTCCTGCTCCTCATTGGCCCTCTCTTGATGCGGTATGATGTTGTTTATTTGCAAAGCGACTGCGGATTGACCACTCACCTGAGAGCTTTACATGCGGACGTTGTAGGCTGTTTTTTGATTGGTTATCAGTGCCTACACTTAAAATCTATATAGGGGCACGGTGATCCAAGCACGCCAGCCTCTGCGCAGTATGGAGCCGCCCATCTTGGGAAGCATGTCGGGTCACACGTGCTTCCAAAGCCTCTCGTGACTGCAAAGCCTGGAACACAGGGACCATGAGAGGGGCGGGATGGCCCTTTAGGACCCAGAGCCTTCTTTCTCCATAGGCAAGTATCTGCCTTTTTTTTTTTTAAGTCATAACAGCTTTACTTTAATACTGGGTACACATTGCCTACCTATACTGGGATGGGTACAATTTGGGGGTGGGGGGGGGGTGGGAGGGGGTGCAATGCAGTGGTGTAGCTAAGGAGCTATTGGCCTCTATGCAAGTTTTACAGTGGGGCCCTCCATGCACTCTATACATAACAATTGATATGATGCACCAAAACCTGCCAATGACAACCACAGTGTTGGAGGTGCAAGTAGGGGATGGGGAACAGTCTGGTAATGATTACCACTATTCAAAGTATATATAGAAGTGATTATTATGAGCACAGGACCAATAGAGAGCTAATACTGAACTTTAAAGAAGGCCCCTTGGGGTCCCGATGCGGTCGCAACCTCTGCACCCCCTATTGCTGCGCCACTGGTGCGATGCACTTTGAATTCTCCACCTCTAGCAGAGATGGATTAAGATGTAACTGTGACCTAGGCCAGGTAGTAGATTTTGGACTGCCCTGTGGTCTTTTTGGTAAGCTTAAATGGAGAGAGATCAAAGAAGGTGGCTGGGCCCCAAGCACCTGCCTTGGTTGCCTGGTTGATGATCTTGCTCTGGCCTCTAGTGCTGGAGAACTTTGCCCCGGCCCTGTCCATGAACACACCTGATGATGTCTACATTTATTTCCATCCAGAGTAATATAATAAAGCATGTATCCCTTATCAGTGCAGCGCAGAAACCTCACCAAACAGCCGCTGCACACAAACAGCACAGCAAACACAGCAGAATGTCACAAGCTCACAGCTACTCATTTCTAAATGATGCCTAAATCAAGCTGTAGATAATCGCAGCTCTTTTCATCCTTGGCGCATTGTCCTCGGCTCACTCTGTCTCTTTCCATTCTCATCTCTCCACCTGTATGTCATTGTCTTCCCCGAGATCACAAGCGCTAATCTCATTGTTTCCGGCATTCCGGATTTCTGACTTACATCATCAGCATGCTTTGATTCCTATCCTCCCCGCTCAGTGACTGCAGTACAACAGCATCAGCTTGTACATCCCTAAGCTGCAAAGCATCTGGCTACTTCTCCAAGCCATTTAAAGGAGACCTGAAGTGGAGGGATATGGAGGCAGACATTTTTTTTTTTTGAAATGGCACTGACAGGGCTACATGAGTATACTGCTGGGGGGAGAACTGTGGGCAACTACATGGCTTTACTGGAGGGGGGGGGGGGGGGGGGGACAGCATTGCTGGGGCTACATGATTATGTTGTAGTGGGAAGGGGGGGGGGGTGGTTAGGTGTATCAACAGGGTTATTACCTAAACCACCTAAACCACAGTATAGTAAAACAACCACAAGATGTCACGGTCTGTATAATGTGATGATGATCTCTATGTTGTTGTTTTTCCTGTGTTCCTCTCTATTCTAAGTAGACTGCATTTCCTGATGGTGGTGTATGATATATTTCTGCATGTTTTTCTTCAGTAAAGAGTTCTTACTTGTTATACTGGTAGTCTATCTGCATGTACAGACTACTCTGGGGCTGAAGAAGGGGGAATAGCACTTCTGAGGCTACAGGATTTAATGGATGGGGGGTACAGCACCTCTGGGGCCACATGGTTATCTTGGGTTGTGGGGAGGGGCAAGTAGAGACTGCTTGGTCTACATGGCTAAGCTGGCGGAAATAGCCATGGGGGAGGGGAGATGAGACTGCTGGGGCTACATGGATATATTGGGGGGGGGGGGGGGGAGACACTGCTGAGGGTACATGGGCATGGCTAGTGGGGGGCTATGAGCTAACCCGCCCCACCCAGAAGACACTGCGGCTTACAGTAGGAAAGTTGTAACTGTTCGCAGCGCACAAGCACATGACTTGCAGATATAACCTTAGACTTTTGAAAAATAACTTTATCTGTTCAGCAAGGGGGGAACCAGAGTTCTTTTTTTCCCTTTCCTACTTCAAATTCTGTTTTAAAGAGACCCTGAAGTAAGAGGGATATGTCTGTTATAAAATTTAAACAATACCAGTTGCCCGGCCGTCCTGCTGATCCTCTGCTTCTTAGAGGATACCTTAGCCCTAATCTAAAAATGAGTGTGTGTGTGTGTGAGGGTGTGTGAGGGTGTGTGTGTGAGGGTGTGTGTGTGAGGGTGTGTGTGTGTGTGTGTGAGGGTGTGTGTGTGTGTGTGTGTGTGTGTGTGTGTGTGTGTGTGTGTGTGTGTGTGTGTGTGTGTGTGTGTGTGTGTGTGTGTGTGTGTGTGTGTGTGTGTGTGTGTGTGTGAGGGTGTGTGTGTGAGGGTGTGTGTGTGTGTGAGAGGGTGTGTATGTGTATGTGTGTGTGTGTGTATAGTATGTGTGTGTGTGTGTGTGTGTGTGTGTGTGTGTGTATGTGTATGTGTGTGTGTGTGTGTGTGTGTGTATATAGTGTGTGTATGTGTGTGTGTATATAGTGTGTGTGTGTGTATATAGTGTGTGTGTCTGTGTGTGTGTGTGTGTGTGTGTGTGTGTGTGTGAGGGTGTGTGTGCGTGAGGGTGTGTGTGTGTGTGTGTGAGAGGGTGTGTGTGTGTGTGTGTATATAGTATGTGTGTGTGTATATAGTATGTGTGTGTGTATAGTGTGTATGTGTGTGTGTATATAGTGTGTGTGTGTGTGTATAGTGTGTATGTGTATGTGTGTATGTGTGTGTGTGTGTGTATAGTGTGTGTGTATAGTGTGTGTGTATAGTGTGCGTGTATAGTGTGCGTGTATAGTGTGTGTGTGTGTGTGTGTGTGTGTGTGTGTGTGTGTGTGTGTGTGTGTGTGTGTGTGTGTGTGTGTGTGTGTGTGTGTGTGTGTAGACTTACCTCACCTTCCGTGGCCCGGCATCTGCCTCCGATCGCCTGCTATGCCTTCTGTTGTCCTGGTCGGCCCCTTGCCCCCAACATACTGTGCTGCACATGCGCAGTATGTCCTCTATTGGGGTGGCTTGTGCACCTCAGGTACGTCACTGCGCAGGCGTGCACACACGCAGCACACTGGGTCCCTGGTGAGCGTGGTCACAAGCTTCCCAAGAGGACATACTGCGCATGTGCAGCGCAGTATGTCCGAGGCAAAGAGCGTCAACCACTTCGACCAGGACAACGGGCGGAATTGCAAGCGAATGGAGGCAGACGCTGGGCCACAGGAGGTGCGGTAAGCCTATGCGCAACTCCCCACACAGGGCGTCATTTTTAGGGCTAAGGTATCCTTTAAACAGTATGAATGGATTAACCACATGCGTTTTTTCAGATATGCGATTCAGACACTTCTGCAGACAAGGAGATCAGCAGGAGGCCAGGTCTGGTGTTGGAAACCTAAACTGAGAGGGATATGGATGTTTCCTTTTAAACAATACCAGTTGATTCTCAGTCCTGCTGATCTCGTTGGCTGCAGTAGTGGCTGAACCACACCTGAAACAAGCATGCAGCTAAACCAGTCTGACTTCAGTCAGAGAACCTGATATGCATGCTTGTTGAGGGGCGGTGGCTAAAAGTATTAGAGACACAGGTTCAGCAGGAGAGTCAAAAAACTGCGCCGTCCACTAGCTGCCGGTGCCCCTTTTTCCTGTTACCGAGTGGGTTATATACAGGAGCTGCTGCAGATATCTCTATGGTATGTTTTTCTTTGGGCTGGTGCATACCAAAACCCGCTAGCAGATCCGCAAAACGCTAGCAGATTTTTAAACGCTTTTTTTTATTTTTATGAGGCGTTTTGCTAGCGTTTTGCGGATTGCTGCTGCGGTTTTCAGTATAGTAGATTTCATATATTGTTACAGTAAAGCTGTTACTGAACAGCTTCTGTAACAAAAACGCCTGCAAAACCGCTCTGAAGTGCCGTTTTTCAGAGCGGTTTGCGTTTTTCCTATACTTAACATTGAGGCAGAAACGCATCCGCAATCCAAAAAATGCCTCACCCAGGCATTTTTCGTTTCTGCAAAACGCCTGCCGCTCTGGTGTGCACCACCCCATTGAGATACATTGACCAAGCAGATCCGCAGCCGCAAGCGGATCTGAAAACGCCCAAAAAGCCGCTCGGTGTGCACCAGCCCTTTTTCTTGTTCTTGGGGTCTAAAAACTTGTGAAAAAATTGCATGGCTTTTAGACCCTGAATCTGGAAATAATCCTAACGCTAGGGATGTTAAATGTGGGCACCCACCATAAAATATAATGACCTGATTTTATGGCAATTCAATAAAAGCGATCAGTTGTAGAGAAAAAAATAAAGACAGGGTTTTTTTAATCATTTGAGATTGTGCAGAAAATACACACCTCTTTTTTAATTGTTTGAGAAATCTGATCGAATTTCCCATCTTTTTCTATATAAGTCAATCAGGAGCGGTGGGTTTTTCTGATCAATTTTTATGCAAATTGAAAGGTGTATGGTATATTGTCAATTTCTTAATGTATAGACCTAAGCATGTTTTTCAGAGTTTTCAATCATTTTTTCCATAATTGGGGAAAAAAATGAACACACGTGTGTGTAGTACATTGATCAGAGTTTTTCAAATGCTACAATCAGTCTGAAACATTGGTTGTAATTCTTGAATTGAAAATAAATTTTAAAAATCGTATGGTGTGCAGTTACTTGTACTCTGACAGCCCCCCCACCACCACCACCAAACGCCTATCTATATGCCTAACATTAACCCCCCCCCCCCCTCAACCCCCACCTAAGCAAGCTTCTTTCTAAATTCTTTATTCCAACACTACTCTGGGTGCAGAGTTGCCTTACTTTCCTGGTAATATATGACATCAGCAGCTAAATCAAGCCTGCAGCCAGTGGTGTCTTAGTGCAATAAGACTGTGTTTGATGTCAACTAGTGCAGGTGTTGTAAATTATTAGCAACATAACCTGCTCTGTGCAACTTTATACAGCCAGTAGGTAGGAAGTTTATGTCCAATCTGTATTCCAGACAGAGTAGTCCAGCCTCTGCTGCAAAAAGTGAGCAGTTTGAAATTTCTGTGACATTTAGAAATTCTTAGTTGGCTGTAAATTGAAATGGAGAATAATTCTGAATAATATTGAATTACAAGGAGACTTGTGCAGCACAGATCTATGCCTATGGCATTTTTATAGCAAAACCATAATTTCCCTTTTATGTCCTAACATTACCATTTAAATATCAGTACAGAGCCAACCAGTTATGACGTCGTTATTTTTTTTTTTTAGTTTAATACGGTTATTTAAAGGGATGCCAACTCATCCCTTTAAATACGGACGCTTATGAATTATACATGTCTTGTGGCTAGTTAGATGCAGTTTAGGTACTGATTATGTGTGAGAAGCCCCAGAACATGTATAACTTAGATGTGTCAGTATTTAAAGGGATGAGTTGGCAACCCTGATATGGAGTTAGGCTCGGCTCACATCACAAACGGCCTGTGCAGAGCTGACAGTGCAACATCCTCTCTAATGGTGCTTTGTGTGCAGTTGGAGTCTGGAGCAATTGCATATCCTCCATAGGCTTCTATAGGAAATGCATCCATTGTCCAGACTCCAGAGGAATCATGCAGGGCAGTTATGTTTGATCCTCTCCGGACTGGCAGTGTGAACGGATCTCTTTTACCTCTCGGATCTGTTGACTTTCAGATTCGGCAAAGTGAGTTGGTCACCTTACAGCGTGCAGTAAGCCTCAATGTCTCTCTCCACACAAGTCCTGACTCTGGTGCAAGGCCGGATTTATACTTTTTCCACTCCTAAGTCATGTATGTTGGGGCTCCCCTTGTTATGCAGCAGCACCCCTCCCACTCCACGTGTAGTTCCTTCTTTCATGTGTAACATCCATGTCCTGCAGCTATTCTTTCACGTACAGCTTCCCTTTTTCATGTGTTGCTCCCCATTTGCAGCATTCTCTTTTATATGTAGCAGCCCCTCTTTCATGTCTACATGCCCCCCATAGGCTGCAGCCGCCCAAGGCCTTTGTGGCCTTTCCAGAAATTCTGCCCTGCTCTGGGGGTGCCTGTTTACTTACACAGAAATGAGCTGATCCACAGATTTAGGCCTTGTTCACATTATAAATCGCCATCGCAATCACAAGCGCTGAGCGATTTATACTGTCATTTTTGAAGAGCTTTTCCCTGCAATTTGCGCTTAGAAAAGCGCTTTTGGCCAGTGGTAACGTCACTGACCTCAGGAAGTGACCTCTCAACCGGAAATGAATAAATACAATGTATTTACTGTATTTTTTGGACTATAAGACTATTTCCCAAAGGTGGGGAAACAAGTCACTGCGTCTTATAGTCCAAATGCATGGAATTCCTGACTTGTGAACATTTGCCAATACGAACCTCGAGATGCTAGCACAATATTGCCCCTGTTTAACTCTCTAGTAAGGCCACATCTGGAATATGGAATTCAGTTCTGGGCACCACATTACAAAAAAGATATTGCAGTTTTAGAGCAGGTGCAGAGGCGAGCAACAAAATTGATACGTGGGATGGAAGGTCTCGCTTACCAAGAAAGGTTAGATAAACTGGGTTTATTTAGTCTAGAGAAAAGACGCCTTAGAGGAGATCTAATTAACATGTATAAATACATCATAGGGCAATATAATAGCTTGGCAGATGAGCTTTTTGTCCCTAGGCCCTCTCAAAGGACTAGAGGACATGATCTGCGCATGGAGGAAAAACGGTTTAGCCATTTATTTAGGAAAGGGTTCTTTACAGTAAGAGTTATTAAGATGTGGAATGCATTGCCACAGGAAGTCGTTATGGAAAACTCTATACCTGCATTTAAAAGGAGCTTAGATGCTTTCCTTGCATTGAAAGACATCCATGGCTACAATTACTAGGTAATGCCTAATGATGTTGATCCAGGGATTTTATCTGATTGCTATCTGGAGTCTGGAAGGAATTTTTCCCTTTTGGGGCTAATTGGACCATGCATTGTAGGGGTTTTTTCGCCTTCCTCTGGATCAACAGGGATAAGTGAGGGAGCAGGCTGGAGTTGTACCTTGTACTGGTTGAACTCAATGGACGTACTGTATGTCTTTTTTCAACCAAAATAACTATGTAACTATGTAACCTCCAACCTGCTGCAATGTCAGAGACTCCCTGTATTGTGCCCATGCAGAGGAGGACAGACACAGGGGGAAATGGAGGACACAGGGGGACACAAGGGGGACAGAGAAGGACACTTGGGGGACACAAGGGGTACAGAGAAGGACACAGGGAGACACAAGGGGTACAAGGGGGCATGAGATACAAAGGGGGCATAATCCACAAGATCCTGTACATTGAGACAGACCGGGCACTGTCACTTTAATTGCTTTATTGTCTCTAGTAGCCATGCAAACATTGTATCGCCATGCACATGATACAACAATACTGCCATACAGTGTTATTTTCTCAAACCTTATATGGTGATGGTGCTGGGGATGCGGGTGACCAGGGATAGATGGACAGCACAACAGCCGTTGCACGCCTGATCGACTGTTGTGCTGCCCATCTTCCCCTGGTCACCCGCATCCCCAGCACCATCACCATATAAGGTTTGAGAAAATAACACTGTATGGCAGTATTGTTGTATCATGTGCATGGCGATACAATGTTTGCATGGCTACAAGAGACAATAAAGCAATTAAAGTGACAGTGTCCGGTCTGTCTCAATGTACAGGATCTTCCTTGAATGTTTTCTGCCCATAATCTTCTGGCTGCACGTCACCAAGCTTGTCAGATAAGGCCACCATACAGGTGCTTCATTGAAATGTGACTTACTGTAATCTGCGCAGGCGCAGACTGGTCCCCTTTCTCCCTCAGAAGATAAAATCCTGAGTGCCGAGTATTGTTCTACTTTACAGTGTACTTGATAATCCACAAGATGCCCCTTCACCATGGATGCACCAGGCTTAGTATATATATTTTTCCCCTGGTTTTATCTTCTAAACCTACCTGCGCCCAGATACACCCCCCCCCCCCCCCCCCCAACCAAAAAGTGGCATTAGGGGCCCTTTGTTTCAGCCAAATTTCCCTCCTGGGCCGCTGAGCTGGCTGCTGACCCTCCCTGCCAATCACCTCCCAACTAAACTGTGCTCTCAGGAGCCTCAGCAGAGTCTTTGACAATGTATTGTCTTACCTGCCTGCCAGCACAGGTGAGAAGCTACTGTGCCAAAGACTCTGCAGAGGCCCAGGGGAGCAACAGCTAAGATGGGTTGGAGATACACTTCGGGGGCCCATACAGACTATGGGGCCTTGGGGCAATTGCCCCCTTTGCCTCTATGGTAGCGCCGGCCCTGCTTGCGCCTTGTGGTCAAGAGTGTCTTATAGCTTGAAAAATACGGTATTCATAAAAGCGTACAGAACATCGCTATACAAAGGGCTTTTTCAAGCATTTTGTGATTTCCCTATACCTTCCATTGAGCCAAAGCGCTCAGAAAATGGTACATGTAGCGCGCTTGCGATTTCAATAAAATCGAAATGCTTACAAGTGAACACTCTCATCGGGAATCATTGCACAATTGCTTTTAGGGCAATTTAAAATCAGCAAATGCTGACAGCGCGAACAAGCCCTATAGGTCTGTTTTCACTAGGTGTGTGTTTGTTTGTTTGTTTGTTTGTTTTGGGGGGGGGAGGGGGGTGGCTCACAAATTTGCACATTAATGAGTTCCTATGAGCCTGTTTCCATTTGATACTAAAATTCAGAAAATGATTCAGATGGAATGGGGGCCCTAGGCAAGCTAGCAGTTTTTTTGCCCTCTTGCACACTGCAAGCGATTCCAATTCAGATTCCGCTTTTTAATCGGTTTTTACATCCGATTCCGATTTGCAGTTTGCTCCCTGCACACTGCAAATCGGAATCTGAATTAGATGTAAAAACCGATTAAAAAGCGGAATCTGAATCGGAATCGCTTGCAGTGTGCAAGAGGCCTTAGTAAGATTTTTTGGGAACTAGCATCCACAAGGCCCCTAGACTTTCTCTAAGCCCTAGGCAACTGGCTAGATTTGCCTTGTGGATGATCCTGCTCTGCTAAAATTGCATCTGGGGAAAAAAAACTGACAATCTGTTACTTTTCTTCAGACGTCACTTGCACAAAACAATTGCATGCGATGCGATTTTATGCATTTTCGTGTGCGTATTCACATATAAATTTGTTTTTCACAGAAAGGGCCTCATGATGTGCTAATCTGTTGATTAACAACAGAGATAAGGGGAAAATACAAAACAGCATCGCATTTAAAAGTCACACACGTGATTTTGCATTAGCATGCAATGTTCACATTTGAAAATTTGCATGCGATTTGCATGCTTCTAATGAAAAGGTAACCTAAAGGATAGTGATATTTCCGAAGCTTACGTACATCTGAGAAATCCTGAACTTTCATGGCAGGTGACACTGATGCCACTGCTTCTCTTGTGCGCCCGGATGGAGCTAATCATTGAAATATTGGTAATGTGATAGCACCGATATTTTACTATAGACTATAGAGACTTGTTCAGTCCCTATTCCTCTGTTTTCTGAAACACTTAAACAGCCAAGAAACAGTGAGAGACAACTTGAGATAAGGTTTTACTGCAGGAAAGTTCAAAGGGTCATTATAACTGTTTTGTTTTATAGCTTAAAAGACAGTGTGGATTCTAAACTGCATAAATGACAGGAAGATGTAATGTTCTAAAAAAATTAATAAATACAAAAAAATAAAAAGAAATAAAAAATTAAAAAAACAATGTGATATTTTTTTCTTTGCTTCTAATGTTCCTTTTATTATCCGTATTACACATACAATTCATTATATCATAGGGGTTTGTTTTACTTGCCTCCAGGACTTCTCAAGAGCTACACCAACACTATGGAACTCCCTACCTCCACCCATTAGGGTAGCCCCCTCCTTCAACATATTCAAGAAGGCCCTCAAAACTCACCTTTTCACTCTGACCTACTACCCCTCACAAGTGCTCTAAACCCGCAGCTGAACTCTGTTCCCCTACCTTTCGTGTCCTTACCTCTCCCTCTAGATTGTAAGCCTTTGGGCAGGGTCCTCCTCCTTTTGTGTCCTACCTGATCATGCACCTCCATTACTGTGCACCCATGCTATTTATCTGAGTGAACCTAACTTGCGTAATCTCCATGCTCCCCTCCAGTGACTGACTAAGCATTATCTTGTACTCATACTGTGCTGTGTGATCTGGTCTTTCTTGTATTCAGTAGAGATGTCGCGAACCTCCGATTTTCGGTTCGCGAACTCCGCGAAAGGTTCGGTTCGCGAAAAAGTTTGCGAACCGCAATACACTTCAATGGGGAGGCGAACTTTGTAAAAAAAAAATTCTGACACCTAGAAAAATGATGGAAAACATGTTTCAAAGGCTCTAATACCTGGAGGCACACATGATTGAGTGAAATACACATCAAATGTCCCAGGTTAACATCTAGGTTTCACACAGCCCCCTATTTTAGCCCTCCACCCTCTTCCCTCCACCCTCCTCCCTCCACCCTCCTCCTTTTGTGTTCAACAGTTGTCCAAAGAGAACCACAGATAGCCAGGTAGATTCATCTCTCTCTCTCTCTCACCAACACTACATGCTGAAGCCAGCCTAGCATGTACCATTTATGCTCAAATACAATTCCGCGGAAAGCGGTGACCATCCCTACTAGAGAGAGAGAGAGAGAGAGAGAGAGAGAGATGAATCTACCTGGCTATCTGGGGTTCTCTTTGGACAACTGTTGAACACAAAAGACAAGGTCATGCCTGGCTACAGATCTGTAAGCAGTGGATACATGGTGTAATGGTGAAGGGCTCTGCCTCTGACACAGGAGACCAGAGTTCGAATCTTGTCTCTGTCTGTTCAGTAAGCCAGCACCTATTCAGTAGGAGACCTTTGGCAAGTCTTCCTAACACTGCTATCTTGTCTAATTTTTCTCGTGACAACTGTTGAACACAAAATACAAGGCCATGTCTGGCTACATGTCTGTAAGCAGTGGCTGCATGGTGTAATGGTGAATGGCTCTGCCTCTGACACAGGAGACCAGAGTTTGAATCTCATCTCTGTCTGTTCAGTAAGCCAGCACCTATTCAGTAGGAGACCTTAGGCAAGTCTTCCTAACACTGCTATCTTGTCTAATTTTTCTCTTGACAACTGTTGAACACAAAATACAAGGCCATGTCTGGCTACATATCTGTGCCACTGCCTATATAGAGTGTTCCCTAGTGGCTGCAGCTCTGGTGCTTTGAGTCTGCCAGGAGAAAAGTGTGATATAAATGTTATTTGTCTTGTCTAATTTTTCTCTTGCATTAAGCATAAATGGTACATGCTAGGCTACTTTCAGCTACTTTCAGCTAGTAGTGTTGGTGGTACAATGGATATGTTAGTTGCCTACCATACACTGAGGCCTGGGTTCAAATCCCTATCATGGTATATAAGCTGGTTTTTGAAATACTGGAATTCCCTGGCAGTTGAGACCCTCCTCCCTCCAGTAGGAGGGAATAGGTAGAAGGGTAGAAGGGTGGAGGGTGGAGCCCACAAACAGGCTAATTAAAATCTCCCTAGCAGAGTGTGTAGCAGCTGTCCCTTAACTAATTAGTGTAGGCAGTATAAGGACCTTACTTGGAGGAGGGAGGCAGGGAGGGGGGGTGGGCCTCCAGCATACGGAGCAGTGTGTATGGTAATAATGTGTCTGCTGGCTGTGATATAGAGAGTCAAAGTTTTGCTCAATAGAGCTTTATGGGGTGAATCGAACTTCCGGGAAAGTTCGCGTTTGGTAGGCGAACGCGAACCCCCGAAGTTCGCCTGGAACCGTTCGCCGGTGAACAGTTCGCGACATCTCTAGTATTCAGGTATTGTCATTTTGCTGTATGTCACCCCAAAATTTGGTCTGTAACCTAAACTAATGTCCAGCGCTGCGTAATTTGTTGGCGCTTTATAAATACAATAAATAAATAAATACTTCAAGTTTACTTTAATGGCCAGTGCTGCCTAATATGTTGGTGCTTTATAAACAAAATAAATAATAATAATAATAATAGATCCATGATCATAGTTGGCTGAGCCATTATGTCAGAAGACAAGACAGCCCAGCCTCCTTCGCATTATCACATGGAGTCTTCACCAATCACAACCTCTTTCTAGGTCATGGCAGGTGAAGACAAAAGGGAGGAAATCAAAACCCCAAGATAGTATAGTACCGTTAATAGGTAAGGTTAATAAGATAGAAAAATAACTACTCACAAGGGTGGGTTGCCTAACTTGCCTCCAAAAGTAACCACTGTGTACGCAGATGGGGAAATTATCTTGTCCCCACTCAGGTTAAGAAGTCGCTCTTCGTAGATATGGAAAACGACAAGAAACACCCACCCACCATGGTGTTGTTTTGTCGTACAGAGGCACCAGTGAAGTATAAAATTTGTATTAAAGTCAGTTTAAAAATGGGGGAGGGGGTGTGTAGAGGTGGACTTGCCTCCCCACGGACAACACAATAATACCATATCAATGAAGAAATACAATCATTTATTTCTTACGCCAATAAAATCTGCAACGCATTTCATGGGTCAACCACACGCTTCCTCAGGCAAGGTTTGCCTCTTTGTGGTTGCTTTTGGAAACAACACACCCTTGTGAGTACAGTGGTTGCTTTTGGAGGCAACTCACCCTTGTGACTACAGTGGTTGCTTTTGGAGGCAACTCACCATTGTGAGTACAGTGGTTGCTTTTGGAGGCAACTCACCTTTGTGACTACAGCTGTTGCTTTTGGAGGCAACTCACCCTTGTGACTACAGTGGTTGCTTTTGGAGGCAACTCACCCTTGTGACTACAGTGGTTGCTTTTGGAGGCAACTCACCATTGTGAGTACAGTGGTTGCTTTTGGAGGCAACTCACCTTTGTGACTACAGCTGTTGCTTTTGGAGGCAACTCACCCTTGTGACTACAGCTGTTGCTTTTGGGGGCAACTCACCCTTGTGAGTACAGTGGTTGCTTTTGGAGGCAACTCACCATTGTGAGTACAGTGGTTGCTTTTGGAGGCTACTCACCTTTGTGACTACAGCTGTTGCTTTTGGAGGCAACTCACCCTTGTGACTACAGTGGTTGCTTTTGGAGGCAACTCACCCTTGTGACTACAGTGGTTGCTTTTGGAGGCAACTCACCATTGTGAGTACAGTGGTTGCTTTTGGAGGCAACTCACCTTTGTGACTACAGCTGTTGCTTTTGGAGGCAACTCACCCTTGTGACTACAGCTGTTGCTTTTGGGGGCAACTCACCCTTGTGAGTACAGTGGTTGCTTTTGGAGGCAACTCACCATTGTGAGTACAGTGGTTGCTTTTGGAGGCTACTCACCTTTGTGACTACAGCTGTTGCTTTTGGAGGCAACTCACCCTTGTGACTACAGTGGTTGCTTTTGGAGGCAACTCACCCTTGTGAGTAGACACAGAGGCGCTCTTGCTCATCCTGGCACTACTGCAGTTTCTCCTTTTTGTACCTTGCCTCAGGAAGTGGGTGGTTGACCTGGGAAACTAGGCCATGGTATGGCATCTGAGTGCCCGTCACGTAGGACTGTCACAAGGCATCCAAAGACTTGCCAATTACCATCAGAAGTCATCTCAAGCCATTACAGCAATTTACACATCATCATGGCATTCTATGTCGCTTTATTAAATAAGCCCAATTTTCTAAATGAATGCTAATGTAACACGCTGATTAATATTATTTTAACCAACTGAGTCATCCTGATATCTGGAGTAATCTTTCGTTTTTCTGGTTCAATCACTTGCAGCGTTACAGCGGGAGCTGCTGCCATTCCGTGCGTGACAAGGTCACCTTCAGCATTTGGAAAACATTTTTAAAATTCCCCTGCGCTGATTGCCACTCTACAAAGCGTACAGCTGAGACAAGTTAAAGGGATTTTGTGATCCTTTCACGTTTTTTTTAGATATACGCACACAAGCCGCTTCAAGAAATTCTCTGATGCTTTGAAAACCTCGTTCCCGCAATTTGTGCAGCATAAAGATATGTTGCTATGTTTTTATATAGGATGGCCAAATTTGGACATTCCATATTCACTGTGTGTTTTCTGAATGATAGCGCTTTACAACCTACCGTAAGTTCTCAACTTGTTACACATACCTCTGGGGATATTTGCAGAGGGGCCCGAGGCTTTTGGGAAGTCCCAACGTCATATACTCCTTCCTTCCAATGCAAGGGCCACCCCTACCAACCAGCCTTTCCCCCACCACAGAGCTATGAGCAGTCCTTGAGGAGGACGCAGTTGTAATGCGAAACAGTTTGTTGACTGGATGAGCCTTGAGCAGGGTATACCCGGAGAGGGTGAAGTCTACCATGGTTCTGTTTGCGGACACATGCTAGTAAACAAATTTTCTGGTGCCCAGGTGTTCTGTTTTATTTGAGTTGTTGAAGTTCTTGTCTTACGTGGAGGCTTAATAAGGAGGCAATGATTGTTTGCAAGCAATGTTGGGTCCTACCAATATAATCTGAGTGCAAAGATTGTTTCATTCTTTGACAAGTGACAGACATACCAACCAGTTGTGGCCACATCTATTATGGGTGGGTAGTCATTGTGGCCGCACTTGAGGGCTTGTTTAGCTGGGGTCACAATAAGGGGGAGGGGGGGCAGAGGGGGCAGGCATGTGAATGATGGTGGCACCATTAAGTTTGGGGAGGGGGAAGGTGTTCAAGATTTGTTGTTACACCACTTGCACTTAGGTTGGGTTTAGGGGGTACCTGAACTTTTCAAAATCAATCTATGAATTAAAAAAAGAAAAAGATAACTCATGTATAAATAAGCTTAGTAGTAACCCGAGGTGTGAGATCAATGGAAGCTGCCCTACTTTTAAACAATGCCAGTTTCCTGGCAGTCCTACTGCTCTTTCTGGTCAGTAGCATCTAAATCACACACCTGAAACAACCATGTGGCTAATCTTGTCAGATTTGTCATAGACATCTGATCTGTATTCTTGTTCAGGGGCTATGGATTAAAGTATTAGAGGCAGAGGATCAGCAGGACAGCCAGGCAATGTGCATTATTTAAAAGGAAATGAACATGTTGGCCTCCATATTGCTCTCACCTCTGGTTCCCTTTAAAGTGAATCTGTACTGAATAAATAAAAAAAAAACTAAATACTTATGGTCTATGCAATATGTTTAGCAGATCATGTAATGTAATGAAAAAGAATGAGAATAAAGTTAATTGAACTCAAGAGAAGCCATCTCCCTCCTGACACTGGAGAAATTCCTCCTGACAATCTTAGTAATAACAGTAGTGGCAGTTAATATGATATTTTCCAGAGTACAGCTCTAGAGCAGCAAAAAAAAATATGTTATGCATTTTAACGTAGGTAACTTCCCATTATGTAATTCATATATAGTCTATATTGTCCATGCTTACTTTTAGATCGTTTTAACACATAAGCTCCAATAATGGGCAGGGAGGCTATTAATATTCTTCTACTTTATATTTCATCATTAGCTAATTGAATGGTGAGACCCCCTTTTCCTGTATATCAGGAGTCAACTGTTACCATCAATTAACGATAATTGGTCTTATTACGAAGTGAACATGCATATGCACTTAGGATAATCTATTAGCGGTTCTCCGATTATGCAGTATAATGTTACTGCTGAATGTGTCACTGTCCAAATATACGGTATCTTATAATGAAGGCTAAAAGCTTCAGCGTGGCTCACTACCCTGTATGAAAGTTGCTAGAGCCCAGAGCTGGATGCCATGCTACGGCACGCGGAGAAGTACCCCTTTAGCAGCCAATATATTTCGAGTTTTGCAAGTGCTCCAGGCCAATTTATTTTAGCACTTTTTTTTATTATTTCTTATTTGTTACATTTCCTTGCTACTAATTAGTATGGCTATAATGTGTATTTATGGCCACTTGTCACTAGGGGGCAGTGTGAGACAATAACAGTACTTCTGATTTCAGTTTCTATATCCTCTTCTAGCAGAAAGACAATAAAGCATTCCAAGAATTTACAGCTCAGAGTTCTGCCGGCAGAGGTCAAAAGCAGTGCACTATCTCAAATTAGATAATACCTTTGAAGCTGCTATAGGGCAGTGCTGCTGGCATAAATCAGGCATGCATATAAGCCTTGGGGGTTTTGCCATGAGCATTTGGTCTCCCCGGCAGTGTGCAGAGGCAGTAGATCTCAGGCAGCCACAGGCCAACTTGCATAGCGACATGCGGCGGACCAGAAGTAATGCAAGTCTGTCGACGCGTATATTTAAAAAAATCTGCGCAATAGTGCTGTGGTGCACATGTGCGGAAGCATATTTTTTCAACACATTTTCACGCAACTCCTCTTTTTGGCCACAGGAAGTAGGCGATAGAGAGCCTCACTTCCTGCTTGGCCTGCTGCCAGATGGGGAGTATCACGTACTGACGCGAACACCCCCGAAGGCGGTTTGTGGTGGTACAGTGCAATGCGACTCTTGCATCCCAACGGCAAAGCTGATTGGCAGTGTGAAACAGGCCTTAGTCTATTGACTATAGCACGCCAGCATTATTTTAAAACATTTCTGGAAGATGGCTTAAAGGATATATGAAGTGACATGTGACATGATGAGATAGACATGTGTATGTACAGTGCCAGGCACACAAATAACTATGCTGCGTTCCTTTTTTTCTTTCTCTGCCTGAAAGAGTTAAAGGGAACCTTAACTGGCGAGGAAAAATTAATTCACTTACCTGGGGGCTTTCCCAAGCCTCCTGCAGCCGTCCGGTGCCCGCGCCGGTCCTTCGGTGCCCTCCGGTCTCCCTCCGCCGCTAAGTTTCGTTTTCAGACGACTGCCAGTCGTCCTCGGGCCTCTTCCGCATTCCTCGTCGTAAACTGCAGTAAAGCGCGTCCGCATGACACCAAACGTGTCATGTGCATGACGCCAAACGCGTCATGCGGACGCGCTTTACTGCAGTTTACGACGAGGAATGCGGAAGTGGCCCGAGGACGACTGGCAGTCGTCCGAAAACGAAACTTAGCGGCGGAGGGAGACCGGAGGGCACCGAAGGACCGGCGCGGGCACCGGACGGCTGCAGGAGGCTTGGGAAAGCCCCCAGGTAAGTGAATTTATTTTTCCTCGCCAGTTAAGGATCCCTTTAAATATCAGGTATGTAAGTGGCTGACTCAGTCCTGACTCAGACAGGAAGTGACTACAGTGTGACCCTCAATGATAAGAAATTCCAACTATAAGGCCTCTTTCACACCAAGATTTTAGGGGACGTTAAGGTCACGTAACGTGCCCCTAACACAACGCATAGTGGTGTTGAAGTTGGACGTCAGATTGAGCTGCGTTATGCGGCTCTCAAAGCAGCCGCTCCAGGATAGTGATGGGAAGTCCGGATCTTTTTAAGAATTCGGATCATTCGAATCAGATCATTGAAAAGATCCGGATCTTTGAACCAAATCATTTGAATCATTTTACTAGAGAAGCAGACTGGGTGAAATGACTAGAAGGACAGGACTTTCCCTGCACTGTACATTCTGTATGTTCCTGTTTCTTCCAGACAGACATCCACTGTGAACCGAATCTTTCATTGTGATGATCCGGATGATTCGACTAACAAAATCCGGATCAAATGAGTGATTCGTTAATGATCCGGACAACCCTACGAGTCCCACCATGAGTCACCACAGTGCAGTGAATATTAATTAGTCATGTGGCTAGTCACTGAGCATGTGCAAACAATCGAACGCAGCTCTATAGGGGTATAACGTACAGCATGCTGCACTTTCATTTAACGTGCAGCGTTATACCCTAATGCAACGTGGGCACTGTGAATAGCACATTGATTTTACAGTGCTGGGAGTTAGGCTGCGTAACTGGCTGCTGTAACGTGGGACTTTAACGTCCCACTGTGAAACCAGCCTAAAACTCTTTCCTAGCAGAAAATGGCTTCTGAGAGCAGGAAAGAGATAAAAAGGGTCAATGGTTCATAGATTTGTCATTAGCTCTGGCATACTTCAATGAATGTGTCCTTGAGCAAAAACATAGATTTAAACATAAAATAAAACTGTGGAATATCTTAAAAAAGTTTTTTTTTTTAGGAGAAGGAAGATAGATACAATTGTTTATTTCATTGGTTTATTTTCGCTTCGGGTGTCCTTTAAATGCACATTCCCATAATTGGTGCCACACTAATCTAAGCTCCGTGTGACAATATTTGAGAGGAAAAGAACAGTACCTGGCACCAAACGCAGCAGGGCAGACACACCGGACCCGGAAGAAGGAGCGTGCTCATCCACAAGTTTGTTGCATCCAGTAGACTTGAAGAAAGGAAAAGGAGGCACCGCTTCTTTAAAATTCCTTTATTCCGGTGGGGGATGTAGCAGGTACACAGCAGTGGGGGTAAAAAAGGCCTGACAGCTGTTTCGCTGGTTTAAACCAGCTTCTTCTCTGCCTCTGAAGAAGCTGGTTTAAACCAGCGAAACAGCTGTCAGGCCTTTTTTACCCCCACTGCTGTGTACCTGCTACGTCCCCTACCGGAATAAAGGAATTTTAAAGAAGCGGTGCCTCCTTTTCCTTTCTTCAAGTCTACTAATCTAAGCTCCACCAGGACTATATTATGAATAAGCCTCTTAATACACCAGCTCTGCAGCAAAGTGTCTGAGGATCCAGTTGCACTTGCAATGTAGAGAACTCCACACACGTCAGCACACACAATCACGCTGAATCCGAACTGAACTTAGAGACTAAGCTTAGCTGACAGATCAGACTCCCCCTCACAACAGTTCATTAAACAGAGACCGAGCTGTCTCTCACATAATTGGACGGAGAAGGGATTGATTGCGCTTTGCTATTTTTGGTGGCGGATCTGCATGTGTGGAACTACTCTCTTAAGATGAGGATATGTCCGCAGAGGCTGGTGACGCCCCCATATAAAAAAAGAGGAGTAATTATTATATGTAAGGGAGTTACGTACAGACTATGAGGACTTGTGTTTCTTCTAAAAAAAAACACCACAACATTATGCAGTAGAAAAATATAAAAATTACTTTTATTGACACAAAAATCCAAAAGTTGTGCGATCCTTTTTTATATGAAGTGTCATCCATTATTTAGATCTTCATAGGTATTACAATAGTATAATTCAAAGTATAAACCCTTCGCTACACATAAAAAGAATAGATTTCTGGCTTGACGTCATAGATAGATCATGAGCATCAGCTTATACTAGTTAGGCAACGACACCAGTTCGTTTTGGGCGAGATAAGCCCTTCATCAGGCCCTTGTATCAAAGCTTCTCATAGGTCCAATCTGGAGCAAAGCCAGAAAAATAATGCAAAATATACAAAAAGGAGAAACATCCGACCAACCAGATGTATTCAGACCAACTCCAGGCCGTGTTTCTGCACCGTGTTGCTGCAATTGGAGTGTGATACTGGTATGTGGTTTTTAGAAGAAACCCATGTCCTCATAGTACTTATTAGTAACAAGATGTCATTACCAGCATCTAGCATCATTTTACATTACCTGATTCGTGTCTCCTCCACTTCCTGTTAATTTGCAGGAGTCCTGCAGTCAGCCAATCACCATGTGGGGACTGAAGCAGCATGGTGATTAGCTGGCTGCAGGACAGCTGTAAAATAACTGGGGATTGGAGGAGACGTGACCGCCCAGAACCAGGTAATGTATAGCTAAAGGTATACTGCTCCCTACTCTCACACTGAACCCTCCCTCTACCTATGCCTAACCCTAACCCCTCCACCCCTGCTACCTAACACTAGCCACTCTACCTCGCTGCCTAACACTAGCCACTCTACCCATGCTCTCTAACACTATAATAATAATCCGAACATTTGTGTAGTGCTTTTCTCCTGTCAGACTCAAGAGCTGCAGCCACTGAGATGTGCTCAAGAGGCCAATCTGCAGTGTTGGGGAGTCTTGCCTTGGACTCCTTACTGACCCTAGCCAGGATTCGAACACTGGTCTCCTCTGGTCAGAGCCAGCGCTCTTAACATTAGCCACTCTACCCCATTGCCTAACACTAGTGCCAAATGCATAAAAGACAGACTAATAAAGCTACAATTTATTACAGGCACCTGTTTTTTTTCCTCTAACCCGAGGAAGCTGCCAAGCACCAGCGAAACACTTTGTCAATTTTATGTGCTTAAATAAAAGATCTTTTTGTCAATAGACTGGTCAAAAATTCTACAAGAGAGATAAGATTGCCTCTCTTTTTATATGATCAACAGCTTTATTAGCTTATCTAGTATGCTTTGGGCACCTCCACTTAGTACCTTTGGCATAATCTTAAGGTAGGTTTACACTGGGGCGCTCTAAAATCATCCATACATTTTCACATGTGGGTTTTAGGACACTGCACTAATTTACCATGTGTAAAAATACATGCAATTGTCAACAGCATCACAATGAAAAATAAAGGAATAACAAGAACACAGCATGAACTCAGTGTCACTCATCATGTGAACCAACTTGGACTAACCATTGAGTAACATTTCATTAACATACATGTGCATTGCTTTGTAATTGTTCACACTTTCCCAAGCGGTAAAACCGACATAAACGTACCCAACTGCGAACTCTGCCTTACTGTCATAAGATGTTTATTAAAAGGACCGCTATAGCAAAAAAAATAAATGTAAAATAAAACAGAGAAAAGAAAACACACACACACACACACACACACACACACACACACACACACACACACACACACACACACACACACACACACACACACACACACACACACACACACACACACACACACACACACACATATAGTTGTGTTCAAAATTATTCAACCCCCACTGAAATTGAGTGCTTTGGCCAGTTTGACATTGATTTTGATCATTTCAGTCATCTTGTTTACAATTAAATCAAAGAGGCACTTGTAAGTCAGTCAAATATAACATAACATTAATAATGAAATAACCACAAATGTCTTTTCTGTGCTCACATCATTATCAGTTTTATTCAACCCCCAAGTGAAATTCATTCTTAGTACTTAGTACAACATCCTTTTCCAGTTATAACAGCTTTTAAACATGAAGCATAGCTTGACACAAGTGTCTTTCAGCGATCTACGGGTATCTTAGCCCACTCTTCATGGGCAAAAGCCTCCAGTTCAGTCACATTCTTAGGCTTGTGCGCTGCAACTGCTTTCTTTAAGTCCCACCAGAGGTTTTCAATCGGATTTAAGTCTGGTGACTGCAATGGCCACTCCAAAATGTTCCAGCCTTTAATCTGCAACTATTTGCTAGTGGAATTGGAGGTATGCTTGGGATCATTGTCCTGTTGAAAGGTCCAACGTCTCCCAAGCCTCAGGTTCGTGATGGTCTGCATCACATTTTCATCCAATATCTCCTGGTACTGAAGAGAATTCATGATACTTTGCACACGCTGAAGCTTCTTTATACCTGCAGAAGCAAAACAACCCCAAAGCATGATTGACCTACCCCCCCCCCCCCCCCCCGGCTATGTTTCACAGTAGGCAAGGAGTTCTTTTCTTCATAGGCCTCGTTCTTCCTCCTCCAAACATAGCATTGATCCATGGGCCCAAACAGTTCTAATTTTGTTTCATCAGTCCACAGAACACTATCCTAAAACTTTTGTGCTAGTGTTCTGTGGACTGATGAAACAAAATTAGAACTGTTTAGGCCCATGGATCAACTCTATGTTTGGAGGAGGAAGAACAAGGCCTATGAAGAAAATAACACCTTGCCTACTGTGAAGCATGGCGGGGGATCAATCATGTTTTGGGGCTATTTTGCTTTTGCAGGTACAGGGACGCTTCAGCGTGTGCAAGGTACCATGAATTCTCTTCGGTACCAGGAGATATTGGATGAAAAGGTGATGCAGTCCGTCACAAACCTGAGGCTTGGGAGACATTGGACCTTTCAACAGGACAATGATCCCAAGCATGCCTCCAAGTCCACTAGAGCATGGTTACACATTAAAGGCTGGAACAAACTACAGAGTTTTCTTCTCTGAAAGCAAAAAAAAAAAAAAGTATGAAAAGTTGTGGTGTCAGGTTTCACAGACCAATACAAATGTTTATAACAAGTTATATTTCCTCTGCTCTTTGCAGACAATTCAGTCAGGGACAGGCAGCTGCTAAGAGCTTTCTCACACACAGGGTTAACAGATGTAGTGTGAGGGAATCCCCCCTCCACTCATGGTTCACACTGCACCTTACACTTGAGCAGACTTGCCGTCAGTTAAGAGTGAAAGGAATTTGATTCAGTAAATAAATGAGATAAGCAAGTGAAATGTATACATCATTATTTACCAGCACTTTAGGAACTCTCTCAATCCTAGGTCAAAAAAAATGTTAATCGATAGTGTTCTTTTAAAGAACAACTATAAAAGAAACTGGCCTTCTGTAAACCCCTCATACCTATAGAGCTTATAGCCAGCAACAATAGAACGCTTTTCAGAAGTCTCTCATCACAGTCTGTGTGAACAAAATGCCTTGTTTATCAGCTGTTTGTGTCAGCGTCAGGCTAGAGCTATACCATGTAGATAGGTTGCACTTCTCTGTCACTACTCACAGAGAAATGATTTACTGTTTTTTTACTACACACACACACACACACACACACACACACGCACACGCACGCACACGCACGCACACGCACGCACGCACACACCTTTCTCACAGATCATATGAGAACAGCTGAGGGATTTGTCAGCTACAGAGAAAGAAACTAGAGAGAAAGACCTGTACTTTATTCCTGCTCTTGCATGCTCCCCCCTCCCATTCAGAATGAGCTCTACCTGTCTGTAAACTGTTTACTTTACACTGCAAAGCAGAGAAAAAGAGACACATGATCAGGCACACAGAGCTACAGCTGATGAGTTTTTAACACACCTATTTGAAGCTATATTTCTGCTTTCAATCATTCTGAACACATTTTACTCACAGGATTACAGTCGGTGAGGATTGTTTCTGTATGCTGGATTTGCGGGACACAGTCCTCCACAGTAATGCCCACAGTGCAAACGGTTCTCTGTAAATGTCATAATTTCTTCCATAAAACATAAAACTATTTTATTGCTATTTGCTAGTAATTACTGGGAATATATTTGGCATTTAGAATTTTAGTTAACTTTGATAGTTGTCCTTTAAAGTGGTCTGAAACTCTGACATAACATTCAATAAAAATGAGTTTTCTTATTTTTTATTACTCATATTTTTGCTTTTGTGTATAAGTAATACTGTCTGTTTACAAATTATAAGTTTCCAAAGTGTAGTGTATCTTGCCCTGAAACCTGCCATTGCATTTTATTCAAACTGCTTTTTATTATATATTAACATCTTCTAGTGAGCTGTTCTGAGCTGTTTGTGTGCTTGAAGTACAGATAGCTTCACAGAGAGCTCCTTTTCACTTGTTACAATGTGTTTACACACATGTATCAACAACATTGGAATGCAAACAAAGACACTGTTATCTCCAGTTTGAATGCGGATTTGAAGCTGAACAGCAGGACAAAGTGCTTTGTTTAACCATTTCAGTGATGTTCTGCTAAAAAAAAAAAAAAAATCTGTGATAGTAGCTTTCAAGCTGTGAGGAATCTTTTAGAGCAAAGTAGAAATGCTGAATTTCAGACCACTTTAAGTATTGAAGGCTTGTGTACTTTACTAATACATTACTGAAGGTGGAAGCCATTAATTCTATTAAGAACACATCTCCACAACCCCCATTTGATTATGATCATTACAGAATGATTTACACAAGGATTTCAATTTACTCCAGACTTCAGTTCCAAGAAGGGGTCATGTAATAATGCGTAACTAAGCCAGTA
Organism: Hyperolius riggenbachi; assembly: GCF_040937935.1. Classification (NCBI taxonomy): domain Eukaryota; kingdom Metazoa; phylum Chordata; class Amphibia; order Anura; family Hyperoliidae; genus Hyperolius; species Hyperolius riggenbachi. Next base: position 322,042,595 of record NC_090651.1, on the reverse strand, counting down.
ACAAGCCTGTAAAGTGTTACTATATTCCAAAAGGGCCAATGCAAGGACTTTGGCTATAGTGTAAGGACATAAAGCTGCCTAAGCAGAGCTGCAGTTATTGTCTACTTCGCCTTATCCAGCCTTTAGAAGGCAACAATTAAAAGATGTATTTCTATTTGAAAAGGTTCAGTGTGGCAGAAAACGTAGCAAAGAGCTGGGTTTCCAATTCCAATATTCCCCAGCAAAGGACGCAAAAGAAACTAACGGTCTGTAACAACTCAATTTTGTCTCTAGAAGGCCCTGACTATATGAATACTGGTAGACTTTAGAGGAAGACGCCATCCATTTTTGCATTTAACCTTCTTTGAGTTGCAATTATATTTTCACTATTTGCTCTTCTCTCCTGAATAAGTTTAGTGTATGAAGTGTGGAGGTATGCAAAGCTATTTAATAATCACTACACCCATATTTATTTCTGATAAATAAATGCTACTAGGATGCCTGGCAGGCTGTAACTGCCCCAAGTGATCTACTCTGCATATGATGCTGTAAAACAATGGAGGAGTCGCTCCCAACCAAGCAATCATCACAACTTTGTCAATAATACCAGAAATATAGGAGTGCTGGTTGGGGAAGTAACTAGAAATCATGGAAGGTCATAAAGCTTGTGCCATTAGATCCTATCCTCCCCATAACAAGAATAGCCACCTTATCCCACCATAGCTTGCCCACGGTTAAAGGGAACCAAGCACATTTTTTCCCTGCAGTTTCTCCTGGATTCCAATAGCTATAGGAACTGCCATGTCCCCCCCTTCTAGCTGCCCTAAGTTATCCAGGGGCAGGTGTGAAGATAGCATCTACACTCTTTGAAGATACTGATGAAAGCTTTTGTTTGCTCCCTGCTAATGTGTGGAATAAAATAATTACAGGAGTCCTTATCTGCCTGAAATGTGTGCAGTAGGGCCGGCCCTGCTGTTTGCAGAATGTAAAAAGAAGAGATAAAATTGATGTTTTTTTTATGAATGAGCCAATAGAGCATTTTTTTTTTCAACAAAAGGTTTATTAAGCAAAGGTAAAACCTTATAAACACATAAACAATGCAAAATGTGTTCTCAGGAGAATACAATCATATAAAGGCAAGAAAAAAGAGAAAAGAGAAAATAGGAGAGAGACCAAGTAAATTACACTATTAAGCGTACAAAATCTTTCTTCAGACAACACACTTGTTTTTTTCAGTTTTGGGCCGCTGGGGTATTGAAGTGCAGTGTTCAGATCAGAAGCACCATTATGGGGGAGAAAACGTGCCGACCAAGGGGTCCAGATTTCCTCAAATTGGTCCTCCTGCCCCAATAATGAAGAAGTGATTTTCTCCATCCTATAAATTTCAGACATCTTATGAACAAAAGGCTCGTAAGGTATAGAGGGGGACTTCCATTCTTTAGCTATGCTAGACTTGGCTTCATTGCATAAATGTACCAGTAGCTTGTTTTTAGGCTTAGTGAGAGAAGGAGTACCCTTACAAAATAGTGCCAGCCATGGATTTGGGGGTATCTCTGTATCCAGAACAGAAAAGGCCAATTGAAAGCATTTATTCCAGAAATCTTGGACTACTGGGCAGGACCACCAGCAGTGCTTCTGATCTGCTGGACTGCCACATCCTCTAAAACATATGTCCGCAGGGAGTAAATTCCTCTTGAAAAGGAGGGCAGGGGTTCTATACCAATCGTATAATATTTTGTAGCTTCTTTCCTTTATATCGCAACATATGGAGGATTTTGCCAAATTTGAGCAGATGCTATCCCATTGCTCTATTGTCCACTCACTTCCCAATCTGTCCTGCCATTTCATCATAGCAGGGGAAAGGTCATCTAGTTTTTCATACCAAATTGCAGAGTAAAATAGAGAGATAAGTCCAGGGGTATGTATATAATTTTGAAGCCTTCTTTCTATGGGATTTGGGTCAGAATCTACTCCAGTTCTCAGACAACTTTGTACAAAATGTCTCATTTGTATATATCTAAAAATGTCTGTGGATGAAAGATTATACCTGTCCATAAGGGTAGGCCACAGGACGACCTCACCTTTTTCAATTAGGTCATTAAGTGTGATGGGAGGTGTGGTAGGCCATCTCCTCCATGGGAGACTATCACATCCGGGAGGGAAGTCTCTATTTAGGAGTAATGGTTCTTTCAGAGAACGTTTTTGACGTAGGCCAAGAATGCGAGAGTGGGTTTTCCACTCAGACAAAGACTCTGATATTACAGCTAAGTGTTGGGATTTAGGTAAGTGAGAGGATTTAGTCCATGGTAGTAAGTTTAGAGGAAAGGGGGAGACTAATGCAGCTTCGAGGTCAACCCATCTCGTAGTTCCCCGTTTAGTAGACCATTGCGCCATTTGGGCCAAACGGGCCGCATAAAGGTATTCTAATAGAGCATTTTTAATGTGATATCGAGTTGCCCTGGGTGCTAAAAATGGTGCTCAGTTCCCTTTAATGTAGCCACTACCCTCCATACAACAATAGCAAGTGCTCTCTCTCATAACTAGTCCTCCCAGCATTCCCCTTCTTCCTACAACAATGCCCACTGCTGTGGAAACAGGTGGCCCACCTGAGCCAATCAACCCCAGCCAATGACTTCATGCAGGTGAAACTCGAATAAATTAGAATATCCTGCAAAGTTTTATTTATTTCAGTAATTAAACTTAAAAAGGTGAAACTAATAAATTAAATAGAGTCATTACATGCAAAGTAAGAGATTTCAAGCCTTTATTTGGTATAATGTTGATGATTATGGCTTACTGCTTACGAGAACCCCAAAATCACAATCTCAGACCATTAGAATAGTGTGAAAATGTTCAATATTCTAGACTCAACGTCAGGGCCGGCACTTCCACAGAGGCAAACGGAGCAATTGCCCCAGGGCCCCAGAGAATGTGGGGGCCCCCCAAGGTGCCCCTCCTCCCCTCCAGCTATGGTGACCCATGAAACGGTTGATGCTGTGTATTTTTATATAGGAAAAGCAGGAGGTGTATAATGGGAACCCCAAAATGCTTTTTAGGGGACATGTGATGGACACCTAATAATCCTGAGTGAAGGGGGTGGGGCAGAGGCGTATCTAGAGGGGTGCAGGCATGGCACATGCCATGGGTGCCACAGAACCATGGGCGCCATGCCTGTACCCATGCCTCCCCATCACTCAGACCTCAGATCAGATTAGTTGTGTTATATAGGGAACATGGCTACTTCATTTATGTATGTAGGGCACACTTGGCTTAGTGTTAGAAAAGAGGACAGAGAGGAGATAAGAAGAAATATTTCCAGAACAGGAACTTCAGCAATATCCCGAGCCAAACAAACACAGGTAACCATAATACATGTACATGAGAAAGGATGCTGTTTTCGGGAGGGGGAAGGGGTGCAATTTCATTGTTTGCCATAGGCTCTATATTACATAGATACACCTCTGGGGTGGGGCCGTGGGGGTTATTGGATTGGGTCTAGCAGCTGGCTAAAGGGCCCTAGGGGTGATTCGGTTGGAAGGAGGGTGTCAGGGGGCTCCCCAAGTTACTTTTGCCCCAAGGCCCTATGGTGGCTAGAAGTGGGTAAATGGAATTTGATTTAATGGCCGACAATCCCGATTTAACAGCATGGCTCAGGTTCTAGCCCTTCTCTGTTCTAACCCCACCCTCCAATAAAGTTTTGAATGAAGTATATTGGTTGCTTTCAAGGCTCATAGCTGGAAGGAGTTAATTAATCTAGAGGTAAGTTAGATAATAGCATTCATTCAACTCCATACAAATTGTTTAAGTTGTCTTGACCTTTAAAATTAGACAAAGAAATATGGATAGGTTTGCTCAGAGCCTTTAGCACGGCAAAGTAATAAATTATTTCTTCATTTCATAAATCAGCTGCGTAAAGGTTACGCGGTATTTGTTTAGCTTTCAGTCAGAACCTGTTTAAAGGCAATAAAAGAAAGTAAATTTGATATGAGCGTATCGAGGAGGAGGAGAGAGCCACAAAGTTCCTAAAACCATGAAGGAAAAAATGAGAAACATGTCACGGTGTTTGTTTGTCCTTCATAAGCGCTCATAAATTATCGAACGCAGGCGAGAAATGTAGGTTCCAGGTCCATTAACGTGACACTGCAAGAATACCCTGGAGTGCCACGGTAAATCTACAATCACTTCTCAGTGTAATGAGTAATCAGGCAAGCCCATGTACAACTCCTCTGAGCTCTGTCGCTTATTAGCAGACTGGAAAATGAAGTGAAACAGGCACAATGCAGGTCCAACTTGAGTACACATAATTAGAGTGAATGGAGCTCTGAACACTCCAACCTCGTTCAAATCACAGCTTCTCCCTGCAAAACCTTGATAGCCATTTATTCACTCAGCAATCAAGTTTACATGAGCTTCGAGGGTACGTGTAGTTTGTCTAAAAGTATACTTGAATGCCTGTGTCTCTGCAGCTGAGGAAAACCCAGCCTTAGCCCTGGAGAGAAGAAGAATGAACATTTTTAGGGCCGGCAGCCTCCTAGTGTTTGTTTAAAGCATATTCTTCCAGTAGGGTATCTAGTTCTGACCACCACTAAGAGACCCTGAGGGAAGAAATGGGGTCTGGCTACTGTGGAAGGATAGGGCAGGGGTTAAGAAGTTGAAGGGCTGGGATTGGATGCTGGTAGGGCCTAAAGGATTATGGGAAGGTGGGCTGGAAGAGTATGGAAAGGTATATATATGCGGGTGGAGTGTCCTCTTGCCCCAGGGATTTTGCCATAGTAAAGCTCCCTCCCTCCCGAAGTAGTTATTTTTATGGTTGTTGTTTTTTACTCGTGTTTTGTCAATGCTGCCAGAGGGGTAAGGTATCCAGAGGTGGTCAGTAACTGGGCAGTGAGGATTCGCCAGGGAGGGAATATCTCCAGTGAAGGTCAACAGTCTTCAATGAGAGAGGTTAATATGTTGGTGGCAGTAGTTCCTGGGGATGCGGCTGGGGGCCGGTTCATTGGCTGTATGCCAGAAATGTGGGTTTATACCTCCGGATTGCATTATTGTTAAGTTTTGTTTTTGTTAAATAAACAAAGGTTGCTTTGGCCATTTTATTTCCAGAAAGTAGTCCTCGTTTTTTTCTTGGTTTTATCTTATTATTGTGGGTAGGTGCGGGCTACAGGGGAGCAATAGGGTCTGTTTCCACCACATGCAACTTTGTGTGCATTCTCTGCCCACGGATTCGCATAGCAATGTATTTCAATGGGCCTGTTTCCACTGTATCCAGAATTCGTATGCAGAAAAAAATGTAGACAACAGTGCTACAAAATGTCAGGTGCCGCTTGGCGTTTTTGTGTTTGTTTACTTGTGTGTTTTCAAATGCATTTTTGTGTATGTCAACAGAGACAAAACACAGGGAAAAAGGGAAAAAATAGTGATTACGCATGCAAATTCACATGCAAAAAATGGATGCATACACATGCAAATTCACATAAGCATGCGATTACATGTCTGGAAAATAGTATGCAAATTTGCATGCTTGTAGTGGAAACATACCCTTAGGCTATGCCCTTATCATGCAATATGAAGACATATAGATCAACTGACATCAAATTGACAAGAAAAGAGAAAAAGGGCCGCTACAACCACCATACATATGACCATAAAACCAGAAGCAAGGATTCGGTATGCCACCAGTGATGTGTAGAAAAAGGATATCCTGTCCAATTTTTATTGTGACATCTATGGACACACAGCATAAAAGCTCACGCCTATTGGAACAGACGTGGCTCCTTAGTCATAGCTTACACATAGCTTAATCATAGCTTACAAATAAATGCACGCAAGCAGGTTATACAGACAGGTAAGGTCCACCCCCAATGGGTGTATACCTGTCTTAAAGGGAAACAACATACAAATGCATAAAATGACAAGTTTCATATGTTAAAGAGATTTCCACATAAAATATATGTACAAAACAATGAATACACTCTGAATAGAATATATAGTTAAATATATAAGATGTACCACATGTTAATATAGGGCCGTATCTATCCGGTAAAATTAAACAGTCTTATCATATACAAGGCTTAGTTTTCATCTAGTATTAAAGAGAATCCGTAACCAGGAATTGAACTTCATCCCAATCAGTAGCTGATACCCCCTTTCCCATGAGAAATATATTCCTTTTCTCAAACGGATCATCAGGGGGCTCTGTATGGCTGATTTTGTGGTGAAACCCCTCTCACAGTGTGATGTCAGCGCCTCACAGCACTGAGGTACTGACATCACACTGTGGGAGCCTTGTTGCATTGTGGGAAATAAAAGCGGTTTCCAACTGCCAAAAAATCAAGCAGCATCTCCTTCCAGTGACATTACCTGCCATCAGTAAAAATACCACCATGTGATAAATGTCAGAATGTAAATCAGAGAGAGGAAAGATTTTACAATGGGCAAAAACTGACTAAATCATTTATACACAATTATTGTAAAAATTAAGCACTTTTTTTTAATTACATTACTGTATTTTCACTGGAGTTCCTCTTTAACACCATCAAATTGACCTGTAGTTGGACTGGAGTCAAGCTGACACTGAACTGAAGTAAAAGATCTGTGTTATAAGTAAAATATTACAAGTGCAGCGTTCACCTTCCCTGTCTCCTCTGCAGCTTGTCCAGAACTGCAGGAGCGCTTTTATCCACATTATCAAAACTGCCCTAGAATGGGAAATGTGCACTGATTGAATAAAAAAAAAAAGTAGAAACAGGACCTACATTCCTCTAACAGGAGCTGATTAATATTGAGAGGCAGGTGAACCAAACAGAGCAAAGAGATGAAAAGGAAGCCTCAGCAAACCTGCAGACAGCTTGTCCATGGTAAAAGGCCTGATAAAGGATAATTTTATGTCCATGGGGGGAAGAAGACCAGAAGTTGCTGAATGGCACTTCGCTCTACTTTCTACAGCATTAATGAGGACTTTCCATATTATTAAAAAAAATACAGACGAGGGTAGAGAAACAGACCCATACTGCTCAAACGCTGCAATCAAAGTACGCCTGTCACCTACAAATATCCGCGTCAGCCATATTGTATGGCAAAGCAGTACTCATAAGAATGCGGCCTGCTAGTTCTAGGATACGGGGAACTACTGAATACGGCAGCACACTGTAGCATAGGCAGGGTCGGATTTATACTTTTTTAACCCCTAGGCTAACTTTTTTGCAGCCCCCCTTCTATGTACAGAACTCCCCTCCTATTGCCTGTGTCTAACATTCATGTACAGCAGTCCCCTTGAATTATATACAAATCCCTTGGGCAGCAGCTCCCTATTTCTATCTGTTGCTCCTTATTTGCAACTTCTGTATTCTATTTGCAGAAAACCCTCTTTAACGTCCAGCCGCCCCTCAGCCAGCTGCCACCCAAGGCCCGGGCTTTTGTGGCCTTTCCAGAAATCCGTCCCTGAGCATAGGAATAGGTAAAGCAGCAGCTGCATTCAAACCTTGGCCCCTGAACTTTCATTATTATTTTTATAGTACTGTATATACTCGCATATAAGCCAACGCACGTATATGCCGAGGTACCCACTTTTCCCTCAGAAACCTGTAAAATTTATTGACTCGTGTATAAATCTCTTCCCCAGTATAGCCCTCTCCACAGTAGCCAGATGTGCCCTCAGTATAAGTCAGCCCCCCTCCCCATAGCCAGGTGTGCCCCAAGAATGATACAGCTGTGTCTCAAGACGCCACTAGATGGCGTCATAGATGTGAGACACAGCAATTGCCCACGCAGGAAGATTCCCTGATCATTGCACCACTGGCACGTTGCTTGCACGCTCCTCTCCACAAGCCAGGGGACACAGGTAATCTTGAGCAGCGCACTCTGCACACCATGTTGCAGGGGATAGGGGGCACGGACACAGCAAGGAGCCAGCTGGCAAGAGCAGGAATACTAGTACATAATCGTTAGGCTTCTCTGCCAGTAACAAAACCTGCTCCACCACCCGTTCTGCTCCACTGACTCGCATATAAGCAGAGGGGGTAACTTTTCAGCACATTTTTTTGAGCTGAAAAATTAGGCTTATACGTGAGTATATAAGGTATTTATATAGCCCCGACATCTTCCGCAGCACTGTACAGAATATATATGGTCTTGTTACTAACTCTTCCTCAGAGGGGCTCACAATCTGATCTCTACTATAGTCATATGTCTATGTATGTATTGTGTAGTGTATGTATTGTAGCCCAGATCAAGTTATAGGGGGAAGCAAATTAACTTATCTGGGAGGAAACCGGAATGCCTGGAGGAAGCCTGGAGGAACATACAAACTCTGTGCAGATAGTACCATGGCTGGGATTTGAATACTGTGACCCAACACTGCAAGGCGAGAGTGCTATCCACTATGCTATGTTGCAGCCTGGACCTTAATTGGCCATTCATTGGTGTCGCGGTAGTGATCACTTCTGTTGGTGCTCTGAATAATGGCAATGTGGCTGTCCATGGAAAGCAGGTTTTGGGACTCAGTATCATACGGATGTACAGTGTTGGGGGAGGGGGCAGTGCAACATTTCTAATTCCTTTCCTGATATAGAGTAGACTCCTGACCTCTTCCCTAAAGATGAACACTGATGGTACAATTTTCAGTGAACACTCGCCTGAGCCAGGATGACATGTAGAGAAAGGATAACTGGGTGTGTGTTGGGGAGCGGCTAGCAGGGTGCCCGGGGGGGGGAGTCTTTTCTTGTACTGAAAGGTTTCCCTCTGTCTTATCTCATAGACTTGGGAGGTATGTTGCCAGGCAACTGAAAATATTTTAACACTAAACAATTCCAGCCTCTATATTTGTCTCAGTTCGATGTCCCTTTAAAGAGAATCTGTATTGTTAAAATCGCACAAAAGTAAACATACCAGTGCATTAGGGGACATCTCCTATTACCCTCTGTCACAATTTCGCCGCTCCCCGCTGCATTAAAAGTGGTTAAAAACAGTTTTAAAAAGTTTGTTTATAAACAAACAAAATGGCCACCAAAACAGGAAGTAGGTTGATGTACAGTATGTCCACACATAGAAAATACATCCATACACAAGCAGGATGTATACAGCCTTACTTTTGAATCTCAAGAGATCATTTGTGTGTTTCTTTCCCCCATGCACTGAAGTTTCAGGCTGCTCTTTTCTTCCTGCAAACAGCTTTGCCCTTGTCTGAATTTCCTCAGTATGTGAAAGCCAAGCCAGCTCAGAGGACACTTTATCCAGCTTGTAAAAGATACGAGAGCAGAGAGAAGCTGCACTAATCTAAATAACACACAGGCAGTGTGCAGAGAGGGGCCTGAAAAGGGGAGTTCATAGCAGAACCACAACACTGAAGAACTTGGCAGCCTTCCAGACACAGGCCGACAAGTCTGACAGGGGAAAGATACATTGATTTATTACAGAGACTGTGATAGCAGAAAGTGTTGCAGTAAGCCAGAACACATTAGAATAGCTTTTGGAACTTGTAGGATGATAAAAAAACAGGATGCAATTTTTGTTACGGAGTCTCTTTAAGAATTGCTATTAGTAAGTGTGGGAAGAAAATTGTAAAAGTGGGGCCTGCATATAACTCCATGGCTAGAGTGCAAAAAGTATAAATGCAGCTCTGTGTTTTCTCCTACCCAGTCCAAATGAGTCTGCAGCCTATTTATCTCATTGCACAAACGTATGCTTACAGGCCGGGACTGTGCCATTGTCTGTAGGTGTTTCAGCTGTATAAATATCACAGCAGCGAGCCATGGATCCAAGCTGGCTGAGGCTTTGGATCATACAGAACGATGAGTGTTTTATTCACAGAATGTGCAAGATGTTCACATCATTATTATGCATTAATTTAGCAAGCGCTGGCACCTCTACAAACAACATACCCTTTATATCCCCAGCCAGTTTACAGGATTATTATCTTGAAAACATGCAGTTCTGCCTGGAAAGATCTGAAAATATAAAACACGCACAGCTACCCGGGTGCCAGACTGGGTCCGTGCGCACATGTGCCTGCATGTACGTATGTGTACGTGTGATGTGTGTGTGTGTGTGTGTGTGTGTGTATGTGTGTGTGTACGTGTGGTGTGTGTGTGTGTGTGTCTGTGTGTGTGTCTGTGTGTGTGTCTGTGTGTGTGTATGTGTGTGTGTGTCTGTGTGTGTGTATGTGTGTGTGTGTACGTGTGGTGTGTGTGTGTGTACGTGTGGTGTGTCTGTGTGTCTGTGTGTGTGTCTGTGTGTGTGTGTGTGTCTGTGTGTGTCTGTGTACGTCTGTGTGTGTGTGTGTGTGTGTGTGTCTGTGTGTATGTCTGTGTGTGTGTCTGTGTGTGTGTGTCTCTGTGTACGTCTGTGTGTGTGTGTGTATGTGTGTGTGCGTGTGTATGTCTGTGAGTGTGTGTGTCTGTGTGTATGTCTGTGTGTGTGTGTGTGTGTGTGTGTGTGTGTGTGTGTGTGTGTGTGTGTGTGTGTGTGTGTGTGTGTGTGTGTGTGTGTGTGTGCGCACGCGCGTGCGTGTGTATATAGAGGTTAGGTTATTCCTTTAGGTTTAGCTAAACAAAAAGTTGTAGAAAACAGATTGATGGGTCCTCTGTGTGTGTGAACTTTCTGCTGACAGTCATTAGATATGGGAAAGAAGATTAAGACAGTTAATGCTACATACACACACTAGATGAAACTTTGCCGAAACTGCCTCCGGCAAAAAACATATGTGGATCTAGTGAGTGCCTGTAGAACTAATGTGCCTACACTGGAAACCACTAAAAATCACAATTCTCTAGCGCAATTGCTAGCATTTTTAATTAGCGTTTTGTACGCGATTTCATGAGCATTTTCTGCCCATTTTGATAGCGATTTTAAAAAGTGTACGTTTTTTGCCTGCGATTGTGATAGTGATTCGCAATTACAATACAATACAATACAATACCATTTCTATAGCGCTTTTCTCCCATAGGACTCAATGCGCTTAGGCTCTCTCAGATTCAGTAATTGGTAGTAGGATGAAGTATTCACACAACAAAAGTTATATTTCTGCAAATGCCAAACTGAACAGGTGGGTTTTCAGTCTGCATTTAAACACGTCCAGGGATGGAGCTGTCCTGATCTGTTGAGGTAAGGAGTTCCAAAACGTAGGGGCAGCATGACAGAAGGCTCTGGGACCAAAAGTTTCCAAGTGGACTCTAGGTATGACTAAATTATTAGAACTATTAGCGATTTGAATTCTGATTGGTCCTTTCAAATTATTATATTTTTTTTTACAATTTGCAGTCACTTAAAAATCGCACACAAATCGCTATGTGTAGCGATTCATGAGCCATTTGCCAGCGCTTATATACTTTACATTGAAGGGCAAATGCTCCCAAAATGCTGCATGTCCTGTGATTGCGATTTAGTTAATCGCAATCTGTGGATTTTGTTACATTTATTCACATTGCCAGAGCATTTTGGGAAATCGCTAGCGATTTAAAGAGCTCCATAAATGCCCAAAAAAGCGCTCTAGTGGGTTCCAGGCCTGAGTGAGGTCTGACAGCTGCTATTGGCACTTAAAGAGTAATACCTTCCTCTGCTGCTCCCCTGACAAATTTTTGTTCACACTAAATGGGTACAGCAAAGTCAGGCATTCAGGCAGTGCTGCTGACTTCAGAGAGACTCTAAAGTGAAAGAAGAATTTCAGAATGTTATTTATGAGAGGAGCACCTCCTGTAAGTTCTACAAGCAAACTTGACTTAACTGAAAATAAATTGAAGATATAATTATATGTGTAGCAGAAATAGTGTACAGAATGAGTCTCATATTCTTATTTTCATTTTCAGGGATTAAATTTGATTTTTTTTTTATTTTTTTTTTGCACCGCAGCGATGTCATTGTGACATGCGATCTGGTTCATTTAGCTCCCAACAAAAATAAATATTGGAATAAACTTTGAGCTTGACAGCACTATCTAGGTATCAGGATTGCTTGCTCAGCCACATAAAAGTGTTTGGCTTTCCTTTTCTGGAAAGTCTGGGCTATATAAACTGCTGTTTGAGTGTCTCATCTGCATAGGTAAAAACAGTGGCCTATTAACTGTTACAATAAAAAAAATTGAACAGGCAAGTACTATATGTACCCATACTTATCACATCAAGTCCACTTATACTTTAAGTTGAGCTATACTTTAAAACATCTCAGAGCCCAGAGGGCCAGCTATAATTTATGTTGGAAAGGCAGGTTTTCTGAAATCAGGTTCATTACGGTTTATTTGCAGCTTCCAAGTAAAATAACCTTTAAAGGACACAGAGATCTGTTTTCCCACCCACACTATGCTGACCTCCCCTATCTATGATCACACAGTATACACATAACATCAGCATCCTCACACGCATCTCATCACCACTGTTGACGTGCTGTCGGATCTTTCTCTGCGAAGGTTGCAAACTAATCAGGGAGAAAAGAAATCAAACTGCATAGAAAATATACCTGGTGGTCTTTGTTTTTCCCAGACTGCTTCAGCAGAAGAACTACTACAGAGCCCATTTATGAACTTCTAATACTATACAACCAAAAGCTAGACGACCAATTGCATTTAAAGGGTAAGTGTACTTATAGAAACTGTACTAAATCCGGCACAAATTGTTCCCTGATCAATTATGCAATCATAATGCACAACTTAATTTGCTCCTCTCAGCAGATAAGAGAACCCGCTAATTGCCTCTTGCTTGCAATCAATAATCCTTCACAGCAGCCTTTATACTGTATACACCGTGTTTAAAGTGAGTTTGAAGTGTAACTAAAACAAAAAAACAGATACCTAAGGAGAGGGAAGGCTCTGGGGTCCTACCCGTTCCTCCTACAGTCCCCGCGTTCCAGCGCTGGATTCCCCGTTAGCAGTCTCCGACTGGATCGGAGACTGCTCTCTTCCACCGCCGCGGGAGGCTTCAACAATCTTCTGGAGCCTGAGTGCTTTCGAAGATGGGCCGCCAGTAATGGGCCGAAATGCATCATAATCGTAATGCGAAATTTCAGGGAAAATTGTAATTGATTTGGTATGTAATATTAGTATTTCATAATTTTGCATGATTTTTCCGCGAATTTTTTGCAACATTTCGCATATTTTTGTGCCGACTTTAGAGGTTAATAGCAAAGTCTCCATACATGCTATTGCTACCAAAATTGCTGCATATGTTAAGCAGCAAAAACAACAGAAGTGGAGGAGCACCCATGCAAAAGGATATGGGGTGTGCCGTAGCTTTAAGACCACTGTACCAATGATCCAAAGATGCAGATCCAGACGAAGCAGGCACCACCTTCAGTAAATAATTAGCTCTTTATTGAAAAAGTCATAAAAAATGACAAGTCATCGATAAAAAATGGCTTTAGCGGCTGACAGCCCGCTGTTTCAAGCTCAGTAGCTCTTTTTCAAAGCCAGAAGCCATACAAACAAGTAGAGGAACAACTCCTCCTTAAATAGGAACTATACAAGTAATTAGCCAATCAATTTAAAATCTGGCTGGCCAATGAGAGCACTCAGGAGGGCTGTGGACCTGATGGGGAACTGAAAAGAATGACATCACCAAAAACACACCTCCCAGACTTGCCAACGCCTAGCGCATGCGTATACAACCGTCCGCATGCAGAAAAACGTACAAATTATACGCAGAAAATCATCCAGACGACAAAAAAAAACAAAAAAAAAAACGTACGTGCGTTTAAGAAGGTCCGCATGCGTAAAATTGTACGCGTCTGGCGCGTAAAAACCGTACGCGTTTAACGCTGAAAATTTCACTAACATGCGTCAATATAGCCGCAAAGAAGATAGTAAGTGAAATTTAAAGATATAGCAGCGGTATACAAAAGTGCCTGGGGACCACCAAAAACGTCATCACAAACATGAAACAGTCACCACAACCAAGTGTGACAATATGTAATGACAACAACAGGGTGTCCCCAGAGCAAATAATAATAATAAGAATGCACAACTTAATTTGCTCCTCTCAGCAGATAAGAGAACCCGCTAATTGCCTCTTGCTTGCAATCTTGCCTGAGTGCTTTCGAAGACGGGCCGCCAGTAATGGGCCGAAATTCGCATTTTTGCATCATAATCGTAATGCGAAATTTCAGGGAAAATTGTAATTGATTTGGTATGTAATATTTTTCCGCGAATTTTTCGCAACATTTCGCATATTTTTGTGCCGACTTTAGAGGTTAATAGCAAAGTCTCCATACATGCTATTGCTACCAAAATTGCTGCATATGTTAAGCAGAACAGTGGGTACAAGTGAAAATAATAATTTTTCAAAAAGACCTTTTAGTTTTTGATAAAATCGATTTTAAAAATGCAAAAAAAAATGTTTTTAAACTGTCGTTTTTCAAGTTTAAAAACCATTTTTCTTCGCATTTTTTTAATCGATTTTCTCAAAATGTTTTACCCTTGTACCCACCATTCCATTTAACATAGGTAGCAATTTTGGTGTCAGTAGCATGTATAGGGGCTTTGCTATTAACCTCCAAAGTCGGCACAAAATTACGGAAAATTATGCAAATTATTATGCAAAATTACGAATGACTACAAAATCAATTTAGTTTGCAAATCGTAATTATGTATAGGTGTAATTGCAAAAATGTACGTGAAATTTAGCAAAATCGTAATTTTGCTGATTACGATCATCATTGCGGGCTGCTTCATACTGCGCATACGTTAGTGCGTGAGAATGCGTGCTCGCGCAAGTGCAGTATGGAGAGGTGAGCACTCGGGCTCCTGAAGGCTGCAGAAGCCTCCCGCAGCGGTGGAAGTGAGCAGTCTCCGACCCATTGGCCGGAGACTGCCAACGGGGATCCAGCGCTGGAATGCGGAGACCGTAGGAGGAACAGGAAGGCTCTATAGGAGCCAGAGCCATCCCTCTCCTTAGCTGAGTATCTTTTTTTGTGTTTAAGTTACACTTCAGACTCCTCCAGTCTGGATTCTGGTTGAAGGTATTTTGGACCATTCCTCTTACAAAACATCTGTAGTTCATTCAGGTTTGATGGCTTCCGAGCATGGACAGCTCTCTTTACCTAAAACCACAGATTTTCGATTATATTTAGGTCTGAGGACTGAGATGGTCATTCCAGAACATTGTACTTGTTCCACCACATGAATGCCTTAGTGGATTTTGAGCAGTGTTTAGAGCCATTGTCTTGTTGAAAGATCTAGCCGCAGAGAAATCTCTGAGACAGCTTTCTGTATCCCTCCCCTAAACCATGATGATGAACAATCTTTGTCTTCAGGTCATTAGAGTTGTTTTGAGAACCCCCATGTTGCTACTCTTCAGAGAAAATTAAAAGAGGAGGGAAACTTACAATTGACCCCCTTAAATACTCTCTCTCATAATTGGATTCACCAGTGTATGTAGGTCAGGAGTCACTGAGCTTACCAAGCCAATTTGAGTTCCAATAATTAGTTCTAAAGGTTTTGGAGTCAATAAAATGACAACTGTGACCAAATTTATGCACCTGCCTAATTTTGTTTAAACAATTATTGCACACTTTCTGCAAATCCTATAAACTTCATTTCACTTCTCAAATATCACTGTGTGGGTCTCCTATATGATATATTTAACAGACTTTTTTATAGTAACAACCAACCATTTATACAGGAACATCATGACGCAGACGATTAACAATGTTGTCGAAACATTCGCATCCCACTGTATTTACAAATCTCACATGGGCCATATCAGTGTAAAGCAAAGGTTGATGGAACTGCACTAGAAGGATCACAAATGTTCCACACTGCAAGGGCAGGATGGCGATTTTAATATCGCATAAGCAAACCTCGCTGTGGTCTGATGAAGCTCAGGCAGTTATTCCAATCTTCTGACTTATTACAGCAGCTTTTCTATAAAATGCAGTCCAGGTTTGCAGGATCACTTATGTTCTGCACTATTTTCCATCCCCCAGAACCTCAATACATTCATCGTTGCTTTGAGATGAGGGCTACATCCACGTAAAGCTAAACTATTCTGAATGACTAATCTCGCTTCAGAGCGAAAACCCGAAAAGAACACTTAAAGAGTAGAGCGACTTCTTGTGAAGTTCATTGATGACAGGCTCTCTTAAACGAGTAGTGACAGCTCTTGCCTGCCGTAAGTCACTGTAGGCCTCAGCGATCTCGCAATAAAGCATCTTCCCTGGGAAGGCAGATCGGAGCGAGCGCGTGCTCTGCAAACTCTAGATTTAATATAACGAATCTGGGACACCACTCGAGAGACTCTGTCATAACCTAATTCAGCACATAATCTACCTTGGTAACATTTTATGATCCTGAAGCACCTGCCATAGCTATGAATGATAGAAGTAATAAGGTGAGTGCAGTAGGGCCGTGGCCCCGGTGCTGCACGCCTTGCAGGAGACCACAACACAGGATGAACAGATGTTTACACGCGTGAGGAAGGCTCCGTGACATGGAGTGGGCCGGCAGCTGCCATCTCACAATGAGCGATGGTTTTAATAAGGCGGACAACACTCCCACATTCTCCCTTCGCTAAGAGAAATTAGGCGGGCTGAGTTAATTTGTCCATTTACAACTCGTTCGCATGAAAAGCAAAACCCGTCGACTGAAACCGCAACTGCGGCACTGCCTGTCCTGAATTGCCCCTAAAATCCTTCATACTACAGCTGCAGACAGAAACTGCAAGGATCCTTACACACTGCACATAAAAACATAGCGTTTGTCGGAACTGAACTATACGGATTAGAACGGATGCAAACGGATCCTATTCAAAGCAATAGGATCCATTCACATCAGTCAATTTGGAACGGTTCTGTTTGTTCTGTTCCTACAAGCGGAGCACAAGTTTAGAGAGGATCCAGGGGCGTAGCAATAGGGGTTGCAGAGGTAGCGACCGCATCGGGGCCCTTGGGCCAGAGGGGCCCCGAAGGGCCCTCCCTCAACTGCAGTATTAGCTCTCTATTGGTCCTGTGCTCATAATAATCACTTCTATAGATACTTTGAATAGTGATCATCATAAACAAGCTGTTCCCCATCCCCTTCTTGCACCTCTGACACTGTAGTTGCCATTGGCAGGTTTTGGTGCGCTGTATCAATTGTTATGTATAGAGTGCTTGGGGGGCCCCAATGTAACACTTGCATCGGGGCCCACAGCTCCTTAGCTACGCCACTGAGAGGATCTGTAACAAAAAAACAGCCCCTGGAGGATACTTACCTTGGGAGGGAGAGGCAGCCCCTGGAAAATCAGCAGACACGCTTGTCGGCTGTGGCGCAGGCACAGTGACGGCTGAAATATTTGCCTTCTGCGTTCCTGCACAGACGCAGAATCGGGCTTTACGACGGGCTCTGGCAGAAATAGCCGAGCACGATTGGGCCTGCTCTGCTGTGCAGGTGCAGGAAAGCCCATCGGAAAGCCGCTACTGCGCAGCGGTAGGTAAAATACTTATATCACTGATGACCCCCCATTCCCCCCCTCCCCCTGGGCTGCTGGATTTTTTTGTTACAGATCCTCTTTAAGTCCTATGTGATTTTTCGGGTTCCGCCACATAAAGCGGATGGTGATGGAGATGATGGAATCAATGCTAGCCTATGGCACCCTTATGGACGGTGTCTGTTCTCACAAAGCTGCTCATGTTGTACTTTTTTCCAAAAGTCCTCACCTGCCACCATCCATTTGGATCCTATATGGAAACTTCCAGGGTCGGATTTCCCATAAGGCTCTGTAGGCACATGCCTACAAGCGCCTAATGATGGAAAGGCGGCTCAGTCCCCTACTTGAGTGCCTCCCTCTCTTATATGCAGAGTCCCGAGTGGAGTGAGATGAGAGGTTACTCACCTGACTCCAAGCTTTCCACTGATGAGATCTACATTCAACTGGGGGCACCTCTAGCTACCTAATACTTTGGCTCACCTTTAGCTCCCTAATATTGAGGGTACCTCTGGGCTGGCTACCTAATACTAAAGGGTACCTGTAGCTACCTACGCCAGGCAAGGGAAATAAAGGAGGAGTGAAAGCTGGGTCAGCAAGAACACTTGTGGTGTGGTGGGGGTTTGTAGGTTTATTAAGGGTGAAGCCTATGGTGCCAGGACAACTGTGCCTATAGGCTCCTGTGATGTAAATTCAGGCCTGGTAGCCTCACTTTAGGTTCCCTTTAAGACCAAAACCCGCTCTGCCTGTATTTTGATCTCCACTTAACGAATAGTCACACAATTGGGAAAACATCTGACAAAGCAGATTTGCCAGTGCTCACTCAAAACTACTCTTTAGTCATCACTCTTTGTTTTCCTACAAGATGCTGCCGAAATAAATAATAAAAATGCAGAAATATCCGCGTTATTCATGCTGACAGCCATAGCCCATTACGGATGACACACACATTACAAAAAAACTGTCATAGCAGGATGCAAATTGCTCTGTTCCAAGAACTTACAATTGCTTGAGATGATAGGGGAAGCATTACGTTGCAGCCAGGTGCAAGCAGTTGTGCTCTGAGGAAATATCAATTGTAGCTAGCATTTCAGAGAATATAAAGGCAGCGTGCCAAGGGAAGCTGACAATAATTACTGCTATTGACCTTGGCTATCATTGTGCAGAGCACTTCAACCTTTCCAGCATTCATACGGTGAAGAACGGTATTTAGCATCTTATTCCAGAAGCTGTGGAGACAAGAAGACTTTTCGGGGAATTAGAAACCTCACAAGGCGCATCCCATAGAGCTATCCCCGTTACTGTGTCCGCTATTTCCTGATCACAAGACTCATTCTACTTCGCTTGTCTGCCCCATATTTCTGGAGGAGGAGCCATGTGGCGCTGTTGTGTCTGTACAGGTAACATTACAGGGGTGGCTCTAGGCTCATGGTAGCCCTGGGCGGAGAAAGAATCATTGGCCCCTTCGCCCGCCAATGTCAGTATGGCATCGTGTGCACAGTCAATGGCCACGTTTGTCACGGACATTTCATAGCCTTGTGGTCATGACACAAATGTTTAAAGAGGAACTCCAGCCTAAACAAACATAGTATCATTAAGTTACATTAGTTATGTTAATTAAAATACATAGGTAATATAATCTCTTACCCACCCTGTTTTAAAAGAACAGGCAAATGTTTGATTTCATGAGGGCAGCCATCTTTTTGGTTGAAAGGAGGTGACAGGAAGCATGAGACACAGTTCCAACTGTCCTGTGTCCTGATCACCCCTCCCAGTTGCTAGGTAACGTTAATAACAACATAGGAAATCCCATCATGCTCTGCACAGCATCAGGGAAAAAAAGCCCGGGCAGTTTTCTTTGATGGGGTGGAGCTTAAATGCAGCTAAAAATGATGCTTTGGTAAGAAAAACAAAGTTCTAATGCTGTGAAACTGTTAAAGAAACACCAAGCCTTTTCAGTTCTGGTGAGTAGATTTTTAGTCCGGAGGTTCACTTTAACTTTTGCTGAGATTTGCCACTGCGTTTTGCCTCCGCTCCCCACTGTCTCAGCATGTGATGTCCTTTCTGATGCATCATGGGAGACCACAGTTGCACAATTACAGCTGAATTATCGCAAATACCTTCTGTTTTAAGAAGGCCCAATAACATTAAATACACACATCTCACTGTATCATGAATGCACCTCCTGTGTTGCCAGTTTCATGGCAATCTGAATAAACAAGCGTGGACTAGACAGATTTCACTAAACCTAAGACACGTAAAACAATGATCATCAACATATTCTCTGACACCAAGTCCTTTCTGTTAACACACTGAGGTGAAGCGCATCACTTCAGGCTCAAAATTGAAGTGAATTACACCTGTTCTGTGCATAGTTCTGACATCGGCAGCAAGATGGCAACTCCCAAGCAGGCAAAAAAAAAGCAAAACAAAATCTATAAAATAAAATGAAGTAACAGTGTAAAGTTTGCTTCCTTTAGGCTTCTTGCACACAGGGACGTTACAGGCGCACGTTAGTGCAGCCTGTAACGCTCCCCCAATGCACAGCAATGTAATATAAGTGGGCTGTTCACACTGCCCATGTTGCGTTACATTGTAACGCAGCAAAGTGCTGCATGCTGTGCGTTCTATGCGGCTAAGCCGCGTTAGACTGTTTGCACATGCTCAGTCATGTTGGGGAGGAGGGGAGAGCGGCCGGGCACATGGCTAATTAATATTCACTGCACTCAGTGACGTGCAGTGTTTACTTCCTGGAGCGGCCGCTCTGTGCGGCGATTGGCCGGGCGGGACCACGTGATGCCGCATGCGTCCAAGAGTACGCATCACGGACGCCAGAGTGATCTGCACAACGCGGCTCACTCCGATGTCCACACCAGAGAGCACCAGGCGTTGCGTTAGGGGCACGTTATGTGCCCTATAACGTCCCCTAAACGCAACGTCCTGGTGTGTAACTAGCCTTAAAGGATACCAGAGCCAAAATCAATATGAGAAGTGGGAGGAGCAGGCATACATAGTAAGCTGTGCTGATGCTCACCGCTCCCCTCCGCTGTTCTCCATTCTGCCCCCTCCACTGCCTCTAAATGCCCTCCGGCAGCCTCTTCTGGGTCCCCTGGGTCAGACATCACTGCACCTGCGCTGGCACGTGCCTCCTAAAGCGCCCAACCACGGCCGGGAGCGATCTGCTCCCCACGTTTCTCACATTGATTTCGGCTGTGTTATACTTTAAGATACATGTAGTGTGACATTTCTCTAAAGTATGCAGTAAGTAAGAGATCACAGATCCTGAATACAATTGTAAAAACGGATTCTATAAAAAAAAATATATAATTTTAATCCCAAGTTACAAAGTGTAATATTTATCAAAATAATGAAAAAACTAGCATTCTGCGCACATTTTTAAAGGGAATCTGAAGTGAAAATAAACTTATGATATCATGAATTGGATGTGTATTACAGCTAAGAAATATAACATTAGTAGCAAAGATGTGAGTCTCATATTGTTTTCAGTACAGGAAATGTTAAGAAACTTCAGTTGTTATCTATGCAAAAGAGCTTCTCTGAGCTCTCTGACCCAAATTGGGTTGACTACAGTGTTGTTTTCTGAAGCACTTATCTCAACCTGTCTCTCACTGTTTCTTGTTTGTTTAAGGTTTTATTGCCAGGAAGTTCAAAGGGTCATTAGCTCTGCTCTGTTTCATCATTTAAAATACAGAGTGTAATTTGTAAACTGCAAATATTAGAGAATGATCCAGTGTTATAAAAAAAAGCTATAAAACTGAAAATAAAAATATGTTTAATATTAATAAAGTAATAAAAATATTTATAATATACTGAATAATAATAATAATAATAATAATAATAATAATAATAATAATAATAATATTTTATTTGCTACTAATGTTCTAATTATCTGTACTACACATAAAATTCATTATATAATACTTTTTTTCACATCAGTGTCACTTTAAAGTGCCCCTGTAATGACAGGGTTATGGGGGGTTCCATATGTATACCCTATTCAACAATGGGCAGCATTGATTAAACTGTTACATTTGAGGCATTTGCCATTTGTTTGTGGTAAAACCCTCTAAGTTTTACTGTTCCTGGCTCAGTCTATTCATTAGAAGTGTTGCTATGGAAACACCATTTTTTTGGTCAGTAAATTACCTCCTGGATGCTGTAATTGGCTTCTTTAGTCCATTCATTAGGGCTGTTTACCTCACTTACTACAGGATTTTTACCACAGGCTTTGAGCCTTCTTAATATATCTCCCCCATATAAAAAGTGCAGATCTAATCTCTTCACAGAGGAAGTGACAGCATGTCAGCCTTCTGAATGACCAGAGACATTAAGCAAATAGTGCTACCTAGAGACAAAAATACCACCTTTTCTAATCACAGAAGGAGCTAAAGAGGAACTGCACTGAAAATAATAATAATTCCTTTATTTGTATAGCGCTCTTCTCCTGTCAGACTCAAAGCGCTTGCGAGGCAGCCACTAGAGGGCACTCAGTGCAATGTTAGGGAGTCCCGCCCATAGAACTCCTTACTGAATAGGTGCTGGATTACTGAACAGCCCTTAACCATTACACTATCCCACCACAAAATAACATAATGAATAATGTAGTAAAGAGAGGAAAAAACAGATTGCAGGCACTCCGGTCCCAAAGCAGTCAATTTGGGCGCATGCAGCAAATGGACAAATTGGGCACCGCCATAGGTGCCAATGTCTTTTAGCGGTATTTGGGCGCCGGATCGGAAATTTGGTCGCTAGATAAGGTGCTGATACAGCAACCTCTATTTATCGGGCACCCAAATTACGGCTGAAGGCACCTAGGGCGGCGCCCAAGAATTCAGGGTATGGCAGCACGATGGGGTGGGCAGGTGATTAGACATTAGGTAGGTCATTTGTGTTGGGTTGGTTAGGGCTAGTGCGTCAGGGGAGAGGGATCTATGTGAGAGTAGGGTTAGGTTTAGCTATAGTAAAATATTGGTATTTAATACCAATATTTTACTATCAGCAATACTGGGAGCCCAAATTTCCAGGCGCCTTTATTTGATGTACGACTCCGGACCAACAACAGTCCAACCAGAGAAACAGGCAATTGCTGCATAGCTGAGAGGGTTGTGCAACTTAACAGCGTGCTCTGGGTATTGGAAACAATAAATGGGTGATTACTAAAAAGGTGCAAAATATCGGTACTCCTGGCACTAATGACCACTTTCAAACTTTATTAGTGTTAACACTCACATTGATATATCCACCGACATGAGATGCACAGACCCGATCCCGAAGGCAGTGGGGTGGTGCTGATGGGGGCAATTCTGTACAGATCACCTGGCAGAACTAAAGAAGTCACCATCAGTAATACATTTCAGAATGTAAATCAGGGAGAGGAAAGATTTTTATGTTATTTTTAGAGATGGCCCAAACAGTTCGCTGGTAGTGGCAGTTCCTGAATCACACAGCGCACAGATTCATAGCAGTTACACAAGTCTGGCTGGCAGGTGTCCATTTAGCGTCTTAGCATTGACGCATCTTCGGTAGGCAAATTGTTTTTGAGCGGTGTGGTTAGGATGAGAGCAGTGCGGCAGCTGAGTAGCACACATGAGCCCAGGAGAATAGCTGCCAATGCAGAGGGGGTTAAGAAGTTCTGACATCAATGTAGACTTCTGGTTCTGCAATCATACTGAGAATTTACCGAGCAAGAACCCCTGAGGCTCCGCCGTGTGATCTGGGCTCCGTATCAGATGGAGCTGAAAGACTCTTTTTATGCATTTTTTTTCTCCTCCGTTGCCTAAAGCTGAGATTTCACTGCGGTTAAAGTGCTGTTAGATTTACATTGCTGGAAAAGGTTAATTTGCTTTCCGTATAGCAATATGGAACATGGAATTATGGAATTCTATTACACAAAAGGAAGTGATGAGGATGTTGAATGAGGCTGACAGATGATGGGTTTACCACCTACTGCCCAACATTCACTCACACGACCAGTCACCTGCCAGACATGATATTTGCCCGGTAGCAGGGACGTTTTTAACCAGGCATTTCAGGCCACCGTCTGGAGCGCCATTGGTCCTTGTGAGCGCCACTGCAGTGCCTGTTGATAGTTCATGTGGGTTGCTCTTTTTTGTTGTTTGTACAGCAAGTGAGATGTGGTCAATGCCCTGTTGCTAGGTAGCTCAACCACACATGAAAGCTTAATACTAGATTTTTGGATGAGATGGACCTTTCTAGACGAGTCACGACACTTGGGCAAGGCGTCTAGAAAGGTCCATCTCCTCCAAAAATCTAGTATTTGTACAGGAGCCCCTAACCAGGGGACAGTCAAAAAAGGTAGTGTGCAAAAATGGCGCAGGGTGATGCAGATAATGGCATCTTGCTACTAAAGTTATTTAATGTTTTAGAATTGTCATGGTATAACTTTCGTAATAAGGAGGTCACTAGCGGCATCTGTGATACATTACCAGGTCTTGGCGATCCCGTCTCCTCTCCACTTTCCGTTTAGTTTGTAAGAGTCCTGCAGTCAGCCAATCACCATGTGGGGACTGAAGCCGTATGGCGATTGGCTGGCTGTCAGACTCATTCAAACTAACAAGAAAGTGGAGAGGAGATGCGATCATCAGGGACCAGGTAATGTGTACAAACCCCCTGCTTAATCTCACACTGATCCCTCCCTCTACCTAAACCTAACCGCTCTAGAATCCGCTGCCTTACACCCCACCCCCCGCTGCCTAACACTAACCCCTCTGACTCTACCTACTTCCTGCCGCCCTACTCCCTGTCGCCCTACTCCCTGCCCACTCACTGCCAGCAGCAATAGTACAAGCTGCGATTTGTCCTGCGCCATTTTTACCTGCTCCGCCTAACCAACCTCCAAGCACCTTGCTCCCCTCTTTACCCATCCCACCAGAAACAGCTCCACGGTTCACCGCACATAGCCCTTCCTCCATTGCAACAATTTCATTTTAAACAATACCAGTTGCCTGGTGTTTTGCTGATCTTTTATGCATCAAGACAAAGAAAAAAAACAAAACAAAAAAAAAAAAAAAACGAGACACAGATCATTTATATTGCACTTTTCTCCTTACGGACTCAAAACGCCAGAACTGCAGCCACTAGGATGTGCTCTATAGGCACTAGCAGTGTTAGGGAGTCTTGCCCAAGTTCTCCTACTGCTGGGTTATTGAACAGGAAGAATGGAGGAGATTTGAACCCAGATCACCTGTGTCAGAGGTAGAGCCCTTAACCAGTACGCTATCAGTAGCGTACAAATCACCCACCTGAAACAAGCATGTGTCAAATCCAATCATGCTTCATTGAGAGCACCTGATCTGCATGCTTGTTCAGGGTCTATAGCTTAAAGAGGAACTTCAGCCTAAACAAACATACTGTCATTAAGTTACATTAGTTATGTTAATTAAAATACATAGATAATATAATCTCGTACCCACCCTGTTTTAAAAGAACAGGCAAATGTTTGATTTCATGAGGGCAGCCATCTTTTTGGTTGAAAGGAGGTGACAGGGAGCATGAGACACAGTTCCAACTGTCCTGTGTGTTGATCACCCCTCCCAGTTGCTAAGCAACGTGAACAACAACATAGGAAATCCCATCATGCTTTGCACAGCATCAGGGAAAAAAAGCCCGGGCAGTTTTCTTTGATGGGTGGAGCTTAGCTAAAAATGCAGCTAAAAATGATGCTTAGGTAAGAAAAACAAAGTTCTGATGCTGTGAAATTGTTAAAGAAACACCAACACCTTTTCAGTGCTGCTGAGTAGATTTTTAGTCTGGAGGTTCACTATAAAGTATTAGAGGCCAAGGATCAGCAGGGCAGTCAGGCAATGTGCATTGTTTAAAAAGAAATAAATATGACATCCTCCATATCCCTCTCACTTCAGGTGACCTTCCATGTACAGACAATATGTGATTGTCTTGGCAACCAATGCTTGTTCATGTCTGCCAGGCTCAGCAGAGCAACATGTAGAGCAGGGCCGGGCCGAGGCATAGGCTGGAGAGGCTCCAGCCTCAGGGCGCAGTGTAGGAGGGGGCGCACAATTCATTCAGCTGTCATTCCTTATTGTGTATGAAGCAGAAAGAAATAAGAAAAGGGGATACATATCAGTGACTGCAAGCCAGATAACAAGATATTAAGGTGTTGGGGAGGTTGTGGGCCCTGTGGCCCTCTTAGTCTAATAGCAATCAGTGTGTGACGGCTGGGGTGGGAGGGATGGAGGGGCGCACTTTGGTGTATCAGCCTTGGGTGCTGGAGGACCTTGTCCCGGCTCTGATGTAGAGTCCTATGATGATCGGATATGTAAGAGAACCAAGTCTCCCTGTTGTGCGCCTGCTGGGAAATTCCTCCATGGCCAATGGCTGAAGATGGGGGATACCAGCACACACGAGACTAAAGACTAGAACAATCACAGTCGTTTTTACTATCTAATATTTGTACATAACTTACATCCATGTATTTTATCAATGCTTAACCTTGCTGCTGGGAAGAAAGCAAGCAGCTGACTGTAAATTATGCAGATGGTTAATGATGTATGTAGGGCACCAGATAACACACAATAAACCCATGGAGAGTTGTGATCAAAGTGTTGCGCTGAAATATTAAACCAGGATTTTATTAATAAAAGATAACTAAAAAAATAAATATGTAGAGCAGGTTTTAACCCAACACAGAAGAGGAGACACCTGAAAAGGGGGCTCACCCCTGAAGCATAATAACCGATGCTACTCTATAAAAATGCAGGCTTAAAGGGAAGGTCCGAGCTTAAAAAAAACAACAACAAGATTTACTTACCTGGGCCTTCCTCCAGCCCCTGGTGAACTATGTGTCCCCTGCTGCCGCAGCTCCCCATCCGGCCCGTGTCCTGGGGACCCCTCCCTTGCAGATGCCTCACCAGGTCAGCATCCTCTGCACCTGTGCAAACGTGCAGCCGCGCCGCTCACGATCACATAGCCTGGAGCATTCTGCGCAAAAGTACTGCATCTGTGCAGAACGTTCCCGAGCACAGCAGCATGACCGAGAGTGACACGGCCACACGCAGGTGACAAAGACATCAGCCCAGGGACTCCGGGCCACCGGCTGGGAGCGGAGCTGTGGCGAGGGAAAGATAGGCTGCCAGGGGCTGGAAAAAGGCCCAGATAGGTAGATCTTGTTTTTGTTTTGTTTTTTTATTTAGCTTGGATGTGTCCTTTAAAGCGAACCTGAAATTATTCTTATGTGGTAATTCATTCCATGTGTAGTACCAATAGCAACTAAAAAAAAAAAAAAAAAAACAGTAACATAGAAATAAATCTCATATTTTAATTTTCAGATTAATGGCTTAATTTTTAAGATTGCATCATTCTGTCACAGTTGCTGTTTAGAGTCCACACTCTGCCTTCTTAAAGTGAACCGAGCAGCATTTTAGCCCCCAGGGCATCTCA
The DNA here is from genome assembly GCF_040937935.1 of Hyperolius riggenbachi. NCBI lineage: Eukaryota > Metazoa > Chordata > Amphibia > Anura > Hyperoliidae > Hyperolius > Hyperolius riggenbachi. The sequence continues at coordinate 322,015,797 of NC_090651.1, read as the reverse complement.
AAAGCCCATTAAAAATGTATGCTAACAAAGTTGCTTGTTACTAAAAAAGCAATTCCATTCTACCTCTTCTTTTTACATTTAAATGTTTGCTAGAGACTTTTATTACCCTATTTCCATGGCCTGCCATCTGCAGAAAGAGCAGGCAGATAAGGACTGCTGGAATTATTAGCGGAGGGGGGAGGGGGAGATAGGGCACTGTGCTTCAAGCAAATTAGAGAAGTCACACTTGCTCACCTTTATGCCTTACCTTGGATAAATAAGGGCAGAGGAGGGGGGGCGGGGGGGGGGGTTGCAGTTCCTACCACTAGAAACCAGGACAAACTGCAGGAGAAAAAAAAAAAAAGCTACTTGGAAAAAAAATGTCCCAAATGAATACTTACCTAAGTAGAGGGAAGTCTATGGATTCTCCAGAGGCTTCCACTGCACCCTTCACATCGCTGTTCCAGTACCAAGACCCTCTGAAGCCTGTCAACAAGGGCTTGTCGACTGAGCTCGGCCGCACTGCACAGGCAGAGACGGCTCACGCTTGTGCACTAGCTCGAAGACGAAAGGGCTCTGCTTTTGCACTGAGTCCAAAAGGCAGCCCCTTGCTACTGTGTAGGTGTGAGCTGTCCTGCACCTGTGTAGCGTAGCTGAACTATTTTTCATACGGGAGCGCAGCCAAGAGCTTTGGGGGTCCCAATGCTGGAACGGTGAGGTCAAAGGAGACAGTGGAAGGCTCTGGAGGACCTCTACTGAGCTACGTATCTGTTTTTTTTTTTTCTCCAAAAACCTCACAGGTTTGCTTTAAACTGAAGAGAACTAATTATCCTTTGAACTGCACAGAGTGCTCTGTGGCACATGCGAGCATGCGCAGGAGCTGCCGAGGGAGGGGACAGCAGAAGACCGGGATTAGAGCAGAACTGTGGTGAGGGACAGAGAGACTTCTAGGGGTTGGAAGAAATCCCAGGTAAGAAAAGATGCATTCATTTTTATTTTCTTCTTATGTATCCTTTAAGACTTTTCTCACAATTTCTCAACTGTTTTGGCTCCTATTTACTTTTCTTCAAACCAGAGTGAAGTTGACAAGCTGTTCAGCAAGCTCTTTTGTGTAGATAACAACTCAAGTTTTACAACTCTGGCTGTACTGGAAAACAGAAAGGGAGTTCAGACACTTTTTCACTTGGGCTAGAATTATATCTAGCTATGCTTATCTCTTATCACGTCACATTACTTCAGGTACACTTTAAAAAAATCTTCACGGCGCCTCCTCTGTCTATTTCATGTATAGCACTGTGGACATGGTGACCCTCAAAACTATCCCAGTGTCATTTGCATCTGGATTGGAACGTCCAGCAGCAGCATTATTATTACAAAGCACAGCTTTTATTTTCAGACATACATCCACTACAGCAAACCTACAATGAAAATATACTTACGGGAGAATCAACTGTATATATAGCTCTTATCCTTAATTGGACTTTCATAAAAGCTAAAAAAAAATCCAAGTTTAAAGTTTTGAGTACAGGTACAAGACAACTGTTTTATTTATTTTCAACTTAGATTTTTATTAAAGGTTTTAGAAGTAGTATAGCCAACAGAGGTAATAATTACCAAGAAATCCAAAAGCAAAGAAAAAAGTGCAGTCTCCATGACAAGAGCTAAAAATCTAAGTTTTATTGCATCAGGTATAAGACAACAGTTTTTCTTTTTTTAACTGAAATTTATTAAAGGTGTTAGCAGTAATATAGCCAATACAGGTAATAGTTACCAACAGGCATGCATGAAATAGGGGTGTGAGGAAAAATGAGGCCCCGTTTTTATTAATAAAATTATTGTTAATATCTGCTGAGAGTCTTCAATCTTTCAAGTGTAAATAGTGTAAATTATCCTCATAAAATATGAGTATAGTATGAAATATGGTCATATGGATAGTGCACTGGTTAAGGGCTCTGCCTCTGACACAGGAGATCTGGGTTTGAATCTCAGCTCTTCCTGTTCACTAAGCCAGCACCTATTCAGTAGACACGAGACCTTGGGCTAGACTCCCTAACACTGCTACTTCCTATAGAACGGACCCTAGTGGCTGCAGAACGGAGTCCACCAGGAGTGAAGAGTGATATAATATGGGCTGTGTATATATGGGCTGTGTCTATATATTAACGATATTTAACTACAACTTAACCTAGCGCTACTCTCACACAGAACCATCCACCCTCCTACACCTAACTCTAAAACCCTCCTTCTTGACGCCTATCCCTAAAACCCCCCTTCCCTGGGTTCCGGCAAGCGCACTATCTGCAAGGAGTTTGTATGTTCTCCCTGTGTCTGTGTGGGTTTCCTCTGGTCACTCTGGTTTCACCCCACATCCCAAAACATACAGATAAATTAATTGGCTTCCCCCTAAATTGACCCTAGACTACAATACACACACTACACCGATTCACACATAGACATATGACTATGGTAGGGATTAGATTGTGAGCCCCTCTGAGGGACAGTTAAGTGACAAGACAATATACTCTGTACAGCGCTGTGGAAGATGTCAGCGCTATATTCAGTTCAATTCAAGCAACACAATGAAATTACTTTATAAATAATTTATAACTACTAAATAATAATAAAATAAATAATCTGAGGTGCGGCTCCCTCTGGTCCCCCAACTCCAGTTTCCATAGAACAGAACAGGCTGCTCAACGGAGAACCAAGCAACATCGGAGAGCCAAACCAAGCCTGATACCAGGGATGCACACTTCCTGTGTACACTGGCTGTGGAAGTTCTGCCTTTACCTCGCACTTAGAAATATTATCTAGAATGTGATTGGTTGCTGCAGGGTTGCGCTCCAGTGTGCCTAAATGCTCAATGTCACTGGAGGTTACAGCATTGCTGGAAAATGTATGCACTATGCAGACAAAGATTAGTAAAAAGACAAACACCATGCAAATAACATTGTGGACTAACCCCGGCTGATGGAAGGTCAGTGAAAACGCACACTCGCATAAAAAATTAGGGGAGCAGCATCACCCATGCATAGAAATGTCCATTATTTTTATGGAAAGTATTGTTGTCTGCAGAAGAATGAATTTGGATCTGAAAGTTGAACGACAGCCTCAGCAAAAATGAGCAAAGCAACCCTTTCTCTGTCCTTTACTGCCCAACACTAAAATGATGAGAAACTGATGAACATGAAATCAATCCAGGAATCTGTTTTTATTTTAGCTTTGAATGGCGTGATAAGGGGTCAGAAGCTTGTTTTTGGATGTTCATTGCCATCTGTAAGAATTTCTGTCCGACCCTTCCAGTAGCAGCAAAAAATAGCCTTTTTACAGACAGAGTTAAGGTGGCGATTAACAATGCAATTTTTTAATTAATTTATATTTGGATGAGAAAAATTAAGGCAAAATTGTATAAAAAAAAAAAAATAAATGACCAATTGCTCATGATACATTAAAAAATGGTTCCTATAGTCGGTTGTATATAGCTATTTTTTCTTTACAACCAACAGATTTTTAGGTTCGGATATGCTCTGATCAAGCAGAAAATCATATTATTGATGTATATCATTTCAAAAACAAAAATTCTTATTAACAAAGCTTTATGGTTTGTTGTTTCCAACACAAACACATACAGTGTATATATATATATATATATATATATATATATATATATATATATATATATATATACACATATATATATATATATATATATATATACATACACACATATATATATTATATATACATACACACACATACATACATACATACATACATACATACATACATACATACATACATATATACACACACACACACACGCATACATACATACATACATACATATATATATATATATAGGACCCTCTTAGACTTTTATCTTTGGGGTCATCTGAAGGCAATTGCCTATGCTGTCAAGCTACGAGATGTGCCGCACCTGAAATTACGGATACTGGAAGCCTGTGCTAGCATTTCTCCTGCGGTGTTGCTATCAGTGTGTGAAGAGTGGGAGAAGAGGGTTGCATTGACAATCCAACACAATGGGCAGCACATTGAACACATTTTATGAGTGGTCAGAAACTTGTAAATAACTCATGAAACAAAGTTACGTTAAAACCAAGCACACCATTGTTTTTCTTGTGAAATTCCCAATACATTTGATGTGTCACATGACCCTCTTCCTATTGAATAATCAAAAGTTGGATTCAAAATGGCCGCCATGGACACCACCCATCTTAAAAGTTTCCCCCTCACATATATTAATGTGCCACAAACAGGAAGTTAATCTCACCAACCATTCCCATTTTATTAAAGTGTATCCATATAAATGGCCCACCGTGTGTGTATGTGTATGTGTGTGTATATATATATTATATATATATATATATATATTCCAAATGACCAAGATGTAATTTATTCTGAATCAAAAAAAGTTTGTCAATATTGAATATTTGTCATCAATAATTTATTACCGTGGCCCTAATAAGTTATGTGTCTAAATATCCTAATTCACAGGTTAGTTACTGCACAGGCACACCGGCTGTGCTCGTAACAGCAACCCATGTGGGCAATGTTCTGGAAGTTTGCGCTCGGCGACTTGGGCCTGGAGGACACCAAGGGAAGCCTCTTTAGAATCCAAAGGCTTCCTTCTCTTTAGACAAGCATCTGTTTTTATACCCAAACTTCAGCTCGGGTACACTTCAAGAAGGTCAGTGGTTGGAAAGGGCAAATGGACAAACTACGGGTTTCATTACATCTACAATATCCCCTGTCTTAAGATACATGTAAGCCTAGGACAGCACAAATTTAAAAATACAATCTTACAATTTTTTACAGTAGATCCCCCCAGGGCCTCCAGAAAAAAAAAAGTCAATTAGCAAAAGAATTTTGAGGACTCATCAAACTTACATGCCCAAAATAGGCTGGTGTGAACGAGAGCTTTAATCCGCTAAGTATTAGGGTTAATGCCTGATGGAATCTGTTTTGTGAAAATTCGAACAGACCGCTGCTCATCGTTGAGATGTTGTTTTATCTCTATCCACCTAGCTCTGCTCTCTTCCTTAATAATCCAGTCTCTTACACATCAAAGGCTTTCAAATGTGCTGAAATCGGCTGAGCAAGGAGATAGAGGAGGCAACGGCTCTCTGCACGGAACCCAAAGGGGCTTTAAGCGGCATCAGACAGAAGGAAGGCGGGGGGCTCAGACATTCCGCAACAGAGTTAAAAGTGAAGAAAACAGACTTTCAACAGCCCAAACTCCTCCCTCCGGAGCCTCTGCTGGGAATCAATTGATCCGCTCTTCATCCACAGAGGACAGCTTTATGGTCAAGGGCGTCAGATGTCAAAAACAGAGTCCATGGTCTCAGGTCGGGTCTCCTGGACAGTCTGGTCTATCTTGAACTAAAACAGCAGTTATAGATTCAAATCTGAAGGCCAACCATGCAAAGCAAAGCTAGTGATTTGCTGCGGACCCCGGGAGCTTCGGGCTTCGGTCTTTGAAGCTTCCAGTGCCGTTTGGAAAATCCATCGTTGAGATTTTCCCTGCAGTAGTTTGTTTCTCTGCCCTTTTCCGTGGTGCCGTAACAGGCAGCAGCGCATAAAGGCATTTGTGCCTTGCTTCTGAAACATTTTTGAAGGATGTTGAGAACGCTGCCGGAATTTTAATTTGGGTCTCATGCTTTTACTGCTGTTTTTGGTTTGGTCTACTTGGGACCATTGCATTTTTATAAAGGAAGCACATCCCTGCTGCCTTCCAATTGCTTTTTGAGACCAATGTTCCCCAACTGTGTCCCTAAGCCACAGCAGCAGTGCATTTTGCAGGATAAGGCCCATATTCACAGGTAGGGTGATTAGGAGTCACAGCAGAGCTGATTAACTACCTCTGTGGATTTCCGCAAAACATGCACTGTTGGTGGGCCTTGAGGACTGCAAGGAGGGACACTGCTTTAGACAGTAAGTTCTTATGTCCAAGACCACCTCTCTAAATATGGCATAGCATTGATTGCTGTTTACTATCTAGCCGATATGATATGCATCTCCTACTCAAGGCCAGATTTACACTTTTTCTGCCCCTATGCCAACTCTATTGTAGCTCCATATCCATGTACAGCAGCACCTCTCTAATTTTACAGAGTTTCCCCAAGAATAAGCCCTGCCCAAGAATAAGCCCTAGCTGTATAGAAAATCAGACGCTATGCTAGTGTTGGTGGAATGGTGTGCAGTCTTTTACCCCACTTCCCTTGTGGATGCATCCCCCTCTGTTTGCCTGTTAACGGCTCCAGTATCCTTAGATGGTTGGCACCATTTGACCCGGTCGCCACACATGTGCTATATGATGGGTTGGCCCCTTTGTGACCGCGCTCCCCTCTCATCATCATGGTCAATGTGTGCGCATGTGCTGATACATCCCCGGCACGGTCACAAAGCAGCTGACCCAGCTTTAATAGTAAACTAATAAACAAAAGTATACAAATAAAACCCAACAGGGAAAAAGTAATGAATACGCAATTACTAAAGTTACTACAAAAATGATATCAGTGTCCAAACCACTGCACAAGTGCATTATTATTACTGCTTGGGGCTAAGCCAAATATTTTTGTTTAGCAACTGCTTTAGGCTACTTTCACATGGGGATGTTGTGTTGTGTACCCTGTAAAAGCAGGGCCGGAGCTACCATAGGAAAAAATGGGCAATTGACCCAGGGCCCCAGAGCCTGTAGGGGCCCCCAAGGTGTCCCCCCCCCCCCCCCCCCATCTTTACTGTTGCTTCCCAGGGACTCTGCAGAGTATTTGGCAAAGTAGCATCTCATCTGTGCTGGTGGGCAGGTGAGACACTACACTGACATAGACACTGCAGAGGTCCTAGGTAACACAGTTAAGTTGGAAGGTGATTTGGGGAGGGTCAACAGCCAGCTAAGGGGCCCAGGAGGGAATTTTGGCTGCAACAAAGGGCCCCTAATGATGCTTTTTGGTCGGGGTGTCTGTTGGGGGGCCCAATTGCTACTTAAGCCGGCCCTGTGTAAAAGCAGGATAAAAGCAGAGGAGAAAAGTTGCAGTGCAGAGTACTGATGCGCTGCGACGCATACAGTACATGAAAGTACTGTTAACAGGCACACTATGCAGCACTACACAGCATGCCTTGCCTTATTCCAACCGATTACATTGTACCTCACCGCGGCTAACGTGGCAATATGAAGGTACCATTGCAATATAATTGCATTGTGTCAGCAATGCAATTATATAGTCAGACACTGCGCAACACCCCAGTGTGAAAGTAGTCTAAAGCTTCGCTCCTTCCTGCCCTAGCTCAATCTAAGCATTTGATGGCAGAACTTTTTAAATCTTTGTATAAGCTCATTAATTAACTGATGTCAAATACATAATTTCTGGTCAAAAGCTCAGACACTCACTACATCCTGCACAACAGACTCCCTGTGCCATAGTCTGCAGTCTTCTCAGAGAGCTCAGTCTGTGCCCCTCCCCCTTGCAGTCTAAACAGCAGGAGGATGCAATTGACAGATATGGTGACCAATAAGGCACCATATACAATGAAAAGTGGGAGAACTAGCTTATGCTTCTAATAACTGGAGATAACTACATACTTCCCACTGCCAAGAATGAGAACTCAGGCAAATGGCTTATTGAGGCCATGTCATGGCAAAGAGATATTTGTATGTGCAACAGATCACTCTCAGGTCTGTAGTGTAACTGCTCCTGCTAGTGCTTTCTTATGGATTTGCTGTAAACTAAATCAAGCCACAGCAACTTGAAGCTCTATAGACTTTTATTATAGCAGCAACAGTCTGCTGCAATCATGAAGCATAAGGTCTGCTGCCGTGGAAACAGAATGTGGCTGCAACAATACAATTCAACATATAGGGACGGGACTGTACACTTATATATGCTGACCTGCATAAAGAAGGAGGTAAGCTGCAGCACTCTTATCCTTTTAAAGTAGAACTCCACCTAATGCCATATAATAGACACTGTTATTCTTTTAAAGGTGAACTGCCCCTTGTGCTGTATAATGGTGATGGAGGGTGGTGGGGCATAGTGAGGACATATAAAGTTGGCAATACACTTATCGATTTTCGCTGTCAGTTCCCAGCAGTTTTGAAATCAATGCCCCAACGTGTCAGCACAATTGAAAATGTGTTAAAATTTTGCCAAAAATTGATAAATTTGGTCAATTTTACTGGATGGAACGTGGAAGATATGGATTGATCAGCGGCGGGTCAGGTGTGGGGGCACATCGACAGCCCATAGAGTTGCACTGCACCACACAGTGCAATGCTGGAGTTCAATAGATTTTAACAGATTTCATGCTGAAATCTATTAATAAAATCTATGCCTAGTGTGTGGGAGGATTTGATCCCTCTCTGATCAGATTTGATCTGAGAAGGTACGATCATTTGGCCACATCTGGTGCCTATCTATTAGTGTATGTATGGGAACCTTAAAGAGAACCTGTACTGAGTAAAAATATTTAAAATAAACACATGAGGTAACTTCAAATGAACATTACATAGTTACCTTGCCATCAGTTCCTCTCAGAAGCTCACCATTTTCTTCTGACAATAATCCCATCCAGTTCTGACAATATTTTGTCAGATCTGAAATACATCAGTTGCTGTCAGTAAAATATCAGTTGCTGTCAGTTATAGCCGAGAGGAAAACAGATGTACCAGGTAATGTCCATGTTTCCCTATGGCTGAAGTGGGCGATGTTACAGTTTAACTGTGTGCTGACCAGAAAGCTGTTATGGGTAATGGCTATTTTCAAAATGGAGGACGGAAAATTCCCTTGATCATAGTCAACAAATAGGACGCGGGACAGGAGAAAGAAACTGAGGAGTAGACTACATGGAAGGTAAGTATGACTTGTGTATGCTTATTTTGACTTTTATTTTCAGTACAGGTTTTCTTTAAGTCCTATTTACCAGCATCTGTTGGTAACCAAGTCTTTTGATTTGCCTCCTCTATTGCTAGCAATGCACTTCTAGACTTTGCCAATGTACACTGAAATGCAGTTGGTATCCACAGAAACCTACTATTTAGGCTGCGGTGAAGTCAGACATCCACCAATGATGATGGGGGCCTGAAACTGCAGATTGCAAACAGTCTTACAGAGATATGACTTGCATAGGCCCACTTTTCCCCACCCTCACTGTCACATGGTATTGGGCTGGGTTCTTCTTTAGTGTCAGGCATGTAAGCAAATTTTAATTCAAGGTAAGCTGTGCAAATTGGCTCAAATAGTTACATACACACAGATTTTACTGTTTGTGATTGCTTCGGGGGACCGTCCACTACATGTACAGATGTCTCTCAGATGTCTCAAATCCTTCCTCTTCAGAAATCCACCAAGCTGGAAAATCCAGCTGTGTATCTCTACAGCAATCTGGATTGTCTAGAGGCTTCCCTGATCCTTCGCCAACCCATTGAACCACAGCTGGGTCCCTCTATACCTATATATGCGACCCACTTCCTCTAACCAGGAACGCACCCATGAACAAGTGCATCCACAATGGCCATGTGTAAGGTCTACACATGTCTAGTAGAGGGAAGCGTTCAAATACCTTGGGGGAAAAAAACATGCACACAAGCACTTCCTTCTACTGGGCATGTGCAGACAGTACCCGTGCATGTCCTGTGCAGATGCGCTCATTCAGGAGTATGCTCCCATACAAAACAAAAGGTGGAACCCTGCTCTGGAACGGTGGCATGCAGAGGGATCCAGGAGGCCTCTAGACCAGCGCTGGGCAAACTACAGCCTGTGGGCCGGATTAGGGCTGCATACGCTGTACAAGCGGCCTGATTCCCCTCCTTCCCACCTCCCTCCCTGCAGAGTCGTGAGCGGGCGGCAAGTGGGGGAACCTAAAACTCGCTAGCTCTGATTCCAGCATAGTCTCCATGGCAACAGGGTGTCACATGATTCGCGGTAAGGACGTTGCCAGTCATGAGGCAAGTATGTACTTTATCTTATTTCTTTCCCCCCTTCAGGACTGCTTAACCATCCTACGACCGCCTTACGCCGATTGGCGGCTGCAGAGTGACTCCCCCAGGCCCACCTAACCCCAAAAGGTGTCAAGTCATGGGGGAGGAGATTAGTGGGGATCGCTCGCATCCCCGCGTGAGTGACGGAGTGGAGCTCCATCAACAGTCTGCCAGCGGCGATCGTCGCTGGCAGACTGTATACAAAAGAAACGGTCCTTTATTTACTTTGTACAGCGCTGCAATTTTCTGCATTGCTGCACTGGGGACAGCCCTGTCACTTGGCTGGCCCCTGGAGCGGCTCCGAACGCAATCCCCTCTCAGGCTGATGCCTATGAGAGAGGATCGCCCTGGTTGGACATCGGTAGGAGGAAGGGAGGGAATAGGGGAAAAATAAATAAAAATAGATGATTTTATTTAAAATAAATAAACAAATAACTTAATATAAAATAAAAAAACAAAGCCTGCAGCAACGATCACAGCCCACTAACAGAAAGCTCTGTTGGTGGGTAGAAAAGGGTATTGGATCCATTTGTGTGCTCGGTTGTATGGCTCTACAGCGAACTGTTAAAGCTGCAGAGCACTGAATTGTCACTAGGGGGGTGTAAGCCTGTGGTCCTTAAATGGTTAAAGGGTCTGGTACTAATGCCCTGCAAATGCGATGTGTAACCTGCCACCTGCCACCGCCTTTGTGGTTTTCGTGGAGCAGACTCCAAGGAGAGAAATATGGCAGCTTCCATAGGGTGCATAGGAATCGCCATACCATAGCAGCCATTGCAACTGCTATGGGGCCCTGAAACAGAGGGGGCCCAAGTAGTAACTGATGTGTTCACTATTTTTCCCTGCATTTCTCTGCCCTCTGACTTCATCTCATGGTGCCCATTGTTAGGAAATAGACTGCGGTCATCTACAGTAACATAAAAGTACTGCATTCTAGCTGTATGTTAATGCTGTGTCTCAATAAAGTTTGTTGTTGTTCCACTAACCATGAGTTAACACCATAGGGGTTGATTCACTATAACAAATAGCATGCCTTACCAGAGTTAACTTGCCTTATCAGAGTAGCATAGCGAGCGCTACAAACTTATGCCTGCTAATTGGCAATGACGAGAGCTCCACTCGTCCTGCCCTGAGCCCCTGCGGGTCCAATCACTTTAAAGGATATTATACCCGCACTTTGATTGGCCCAATAGGCTGCCTGTCACTTAACAGGAAACTTGACAGGCAGCCTATTGGGCCAATCAAAGTGCGGGGATAATGTCCTTTTCATTGGAATGAACATTGCATTGGAATAAACATACAGTGCATTGGAATGAACATTGCTTAGTCAACTCATACCCCATAGTACAGGGGTAGGTGGCATTGTTCAAGAGTGCCTAGGTCAGATGGCCCCATCAAAATTATGTTATGGGGCCCCATACTCTCTAGCCAAGCCTCTGCCTCGGGTTCCTTTTAAACATAAAGACATTAAGGCTGGTTTCACAGTGGGACGTTACAGGCGCACGTTAGAGCAGCCTGTAACGCACCCCACCGCACAGCAATGAAAAATTAATGGGCTGTTCACAGTGCCCACGTTGCGTTACTTAGTAACGCTGCGCCATTAGACAACGTACTGCATGCAGTACTTTGTAAGCGGCAGAGCCGCGTTAGACTGTTTGCACATGCTCAGTGACGTTGGGGAGGAGCGGAGAGCGGCCAGGCACATGGCTAATTAATATTCACTGCACTCAGTGACGTGCAGTGTTTACTTCCTGGAGCGGCCACTCTGTGCGGCGATTGGCCGGCTGAATCACGTGATGCCGCATGCGTCCAAGAGTGCGCATCACGGCATCACGGACGCCAGAGTGAGCTGCACAACGCGGCTCACTCTGACGTCCAAAGCAGGGAGCTCCAGGCGTTGTGTTAGGGGCACGTTATGCTACCATAACGTCCCCTAAAACGCAACGTCCTGGTGTGAAACCAGCCTTAAACATTTTAAACATTGAGAAAATGACACAACACATTTCAACCAAAACTCTGATGCGACTGAACGACTGATCTGCACAAGCCCTGGGGATCTGCCTCTATGATAGTCTCTCCATCAACCACCTACAGAAGGACCTCCGACTATCAGTAAAGGGACTCTTCATCTTCGCCTAGAACACTATTTTCCGTACAGAACTGTGAAGACGAATAAACATTCCAAATAACTGCCGACTTTAATGAGCTGGAAATCTTCCCACATTTTAACAACAATACTTGCTAATTAAAGCGAACATTAGAAGAGGTCGAAATCAAGGGCTGCAATCATGTAGGGAGCGCAAGCGGAATTGGATTACAAAGATCCTGCCACTTCTGGCAAGAAAGGCTTGCCGTGCCCCCCTCTTATTGGATAATCCGATATCTTCGTTAGGCGGTAGAGCGTCCGGGCGGCGCGGCGCTGGCCATTTATGTGTACACACCGAGGATTGCAGAGTTCACCGTGTCCTGCTCTACTCTCTCATTAGTTTGATAAATGTATTCATATTGAGGAGTTAATTTGTTGTAATTGCAATATGCACAGCCGAGCGCAGGCTCCCTCCGCTCTGTCTCCCGCGCACGCGGCTCAGCTAGCGCAAGATAATATCACCAGCCTGCCTCTCTTTGTTTTACCCCGCAGGAATTTCAGATGCAATCTCTACCCAGAATGCCTTGTTGTCTGTCAGAGTTGCACTGTGGCTGATTGGAATTAAAGGGGACGAGCGTGATGATTTGGAATTATTAACCCCTTCACAGCTAGAGAGTTCGGATGGCTTTTTCTGCAGCGATCAAGCACAGCAAACCATTCACACAGCTCAAGCGTAGCAATAGCCAAAGCATTCATAGCAGCTGCTATGGGGCGCCATACTCACAGAAGGGTTGTTGCTTAAAGGGACACTAAAGTGAAAATAAACTTAGGATATAAAACAGTGTATGTGTATTACAGCTAAAAAAAAATAGAACAGTAGTAGCAAAGAACTTATATTGTTTCCAATACAGGAAGAGTTAAAGGGGCACTATGGTCAAAAAATTGTAAAATTTTAAATATGTGCAAACATATACAAATAAGAAGTACATTTTTTCCAGAGTAAAATAAACTATAAATTACTTTTCTGCTATGTTGCTGTCACTTACAGTAGGTAGTAGAAATATGACAGAAGCGACAGGTTTTGGACTAGTTCATCTCTTCATAGGGGATTCTCAGGGATTTATTTATTTTCAAAAGCACTTAGGCCTAGTGCACACCAGAGCGTTTCGGCTGCGGTTTGCGATCCTCTTGCGGGTGCGAATCCGCTTGGGTAATGTACTTCAATGGGCTGGTGCACACCAGAGCGAGAGGCGTTTTGCAGAAACGCATACTCCCGGGCTGCTGCAGATTTTGGATTGCGGATGCGTTTCTGCCTCAATGTTAAGTATAGGAAAAACGCAAACCGCTCTGAAAAACGGCACTTCAGAGCGGTTTGCCAGGCATTTTTTGTTACAGTAGCTGTTCAGTAACAGCTTTACTGTAACAATACATGAAATCTACTACACCAAAAACGCTTCACAAAACCGCAAAATGCTAGCTGAAACGCTACAGAAAAATAACAAAAAGCGTTTCAAAATCTGCTAGCATTTTGCGGATCTGCTAGCGTTTTTTGGTGTGCACCAGGCCTTAGTGAATGGCAGTTGCTCTGTCCAACTGCCAAAAAACTGTGTAGCGAGCAGGGAAGCTGACTAGAATCATTGTTTAAATCCTTTTTAGGGAATATCTTTATAAAGAATAAAAGCCTTGCTGAGAATCCCCCATGAAAAGATGGACTAGTCTAAAACCTGTCACTTCTGTTAGATTTCTACTACCTACTGTAAGTGACAGCAACATAGGAGAAAAGTAATTTATAGCTCATTTTAGTCTGGAAAAAACGTACTTCTTATTTGTCTATGTTTGCACACATTTTAAACTTTACAATTTTTCGCCATTGGGCCCCTTTAAGAAACTTCAGTTATCTATGCAAAAGAGCTACTCTGAGCCCTATTTTCTGAAGCACTTATACATCAAGGAAATAGTGAGAGGCAGCTTCAAATAATGTTTTACTGCAGGTGAGTTCAAAGGGTCATTAGCTCTGTTCTGTTTCCTAGTTTAAAATACAGTGTGTGCTTTGATGCAATGTTACAAAAAAGCTATATACCCGAGTATAAGCTGACTGCCCAACTTTTACAAAAAAAAAAAACAGTGGAAAAAGTTTGATCTGAGTATAAGACGTTGGTGGCAAAAGCCACAACCACACCACCACTTACAGCCATGGCCGGCCACAACCATAGATTAGAAAAGCAGCATAAATTCAGCACATTGCAATAATAAGCCAGAACATAGGCCTACAATGGAGATGGACATGCAAAGAACTCCTATTGCAAAGTTTAAAATGGCATAAAAATGAAGCAAGGAATGCAGAGCCACATAGTCATGTATCTAAAACTTGATATAAGAATGCAAGGATTCTCACCGCTCAGTACACACTGTGGGCCCGTTTCCACTAAAGCGAATCTGCATGTGTTTCCTACATGCAGATTCAATACAAGTGGATGGGACTGTTTTCACTTGTCAGGATTTCTGAGCGTTTTTCTGTGCAGAAAAAATCTGCACGGCAGAGTCATCAGAATTTGCATACCGCATACCGCTATGCGATTCGCATACAATGTATTTTATAGGAAAGTCGCATGCGGTTTTGGTATGCGAATTTTCATGTGAATTTGCATACAATTTCGCATAGAAACGATGGAAATGCACACAGGCACTTCCATGGTTAAATTCGCATACATAGTCCTCCATGGGAAATCGTATTTGAAATTCGCATCTGCATGCAAATTTTCTCTGTGGCGATTCCCAGCGCACAAGTAGAAACGGGCCCTTTCTCTATATACCTTCCAAGGCTACAACTCGAGATGAGGTTAGCTGGGACCTCTCATGGAAATGTCTAGTGTGTGGTCTCCCTCAGATAATGCACCACTGTGCATATAGTGGGGGCACTGTGGGGGTTTCTCAAAAAGTAGTGACTCGAGTATAAGTCGGGACCCCCACTTTTGGGCCAATGTTCGATTAATTATCTGTACTACACTTAGGGCTCGTTCACACTAAGGGCGTTCTTGCCCTTTTTTCAAGCACAGGCGATTTTCAAAATATTTTCAATATTTATATTTTTACAATATTTTCTGTAATTGATTGACATGTACACACCCATTCTCTGAGCCATGAACTCATACGCAGACCTCTCCCTACACCCTAAATTGACTCACGGATCTGTATACTGTATGTCTTGCATTGTATATTGTACGGTATTGTATCTATTGTCTGTATACTCTCATTTATTTTCATGTCTACTAGGCCTTGTCTTGTCCTGTCTCTGCCAATGCCATATGCACCACACACAATTCCGGGTACGTTATCTGGTGTACTTGGCGAAATAACTTGGCAAAGGAATCCTGACAAGTGGAAACAGTCCCATTCACTTGTATTGCTATGCGAATTTGCATGCGAAAAACGCATGCGAATTCGCGATAGTGGAAATGAGCCCTAAGTGGAAATGAGGCCTCAACCAGGTTTCAAAAGAAATGTGATTGAAAATGTATTGAACTATTGCTAGGTTAGCACCACTCCCTGAATCCATCCCCCATCTCACCTACTGCCAGTCAACACTTAGGCCCGGTTCACATTAGCGGTCGCGGTCCGGAATCGCCGTGCCGGAGCCGGACCGCATGCAGGACGGACGGAACGGACGCACGGCATAGCAATGAAAGCCTATGCGTCCGTTCACATGCGTCCGTTTCGTCCGGACCGGATCCGGACTCCGGCATAAGACCCAACATGCGCTATTTTTTGGTCCGGCTCCTCCGGCAGCCGTATCCGGAGCGGAGCCGGACTGCACCATCCGGCCAATACAAACCAATGAGAACCGGAGAGCGCACAACACACTGGCTAAAAATCCGGATGTTCTACCCCACTTCCTATGCGTATTGTAGCGGCGATTTTGGATGGGGACACATGGGCAAGCATTCTGGAGTGGATCAGCAGTGACTTTAAACGAGCTGGAGATGTTGGCAGTATGTCGGAGGTGGAGGTGAGTGCTAAACAGCGGAGGGCCTGATTCCACAGGTCCACCTTCTGCTGACCTCCCAGACCCCACCATTTTTATTCTATTTCTACTATCTTTTGCCAAACGGATCCGGATCGCATCCTGATGAACACCTGATGCAACCTGACCGGATCCGGATCGGATCCGGATCAGAACCGTACGGTTCCGATCCGGATCCGGTCAGGTCATCCGGTCCGTTTGGCAGAGAACCGCAAGTGTGAACCGGGCCTTACCAGTGCTCCCAATCACACCTGCTATAAAAAATATACAGAGTATTGCCAGAAGGGAGAGTTCTATAAGAATAGCTCCCAACTGTACCTTTTTTTTTTCAAAGGGACAGTCCTTCTTTGGAAACCAAATCCCTCTGTCCCACTTTCTTCCTCATTTGTCCCTATTTCAGGACTGATGTACAGATCTGTGTAAATATGTGTCTTTTTCTCCTAAAATATGTTTTAAATTAACTTTAAAAACTTTATTCTCATTCTTAAAGAGAACCAGAACTGAAAATAAAAAGTCAAAATAACCATACACAGGTCATACTTACCTCCTGTGTAGTCTACTAATCAATCTCTTTCTCCACTCCTGCGTCCGTTTGTCCACTGTGGTTAATGGAATTCTCCATCCTTCATTTTAAAAATGGCCATTACCCCATAACAGCTTCCTGATCAGCACACTGTGAGGGCTGGAACCCACTAGAGCGATTTTTTTTGAGCGTTTAGGGAGCGTGAGAAGTCGCTAGCGATTTCCCTAAACACTCTGCCAATGTAAATGGATGGTGCAAATTCCACAGAAGCGATTGCGATTAGCAAACCCGCAAACGCAGGACATGCAGCATTTTGTTAACGTTTGCACTTGAATGTAAAGTATATATTCACTGGCGTAATCGCTCATCAAAACTTGCACGGACCGATTTTGCGTTTTAAAGATAATGTACACTGTAACAAAATTAAAAATAATTGAAAGGACCAATCAGGCTTTAAAACGCTAATCGATACACAACCGCTTATAAATTGATTACCCTTTCTAAAATCACTCCCTAAAACACTCATGAAATCGCTTACAAACTGCTCATACAAAACGCTAGCGATTGCGATTAGTAATAGCGTTTTTTAGTGGGTTCCAGGCCTTAAACTGTAATATCACCCACTTGAACAATAGGGAAACATGGACATTACATTGCACATTCAGTTGTAACTGATAGCTTCTGATATATAACCGACAGCAACTGGTATATTTCAGTTCTGACAAAATATTGTCAGAATTGGAAGGGATTATTGTAAGAAGAAAATGTTGAGCTTCTGAGAGGAACTGACGGTCAGGTTAGTATGTAATATTAATTTGCAGCTACGTCATTGTTTACTTTAAATAATTTTACTCGCTCCAGGTTCTCTTTAAAATTAATATATTTCTTTATTTTGTTAGCTGGCTAGAGGTGCGGCAGGCTGGAAGGTATGCTATAAGTCGTCACTATTCACTAGGCATGATCAATAAGATGCAAATATTTCCAAGATCATGCAGGATTATGTACATTTTTAGGTGCTAAGTAGTTTGCACGTGCAAACTTAGGTGCTAAGTAGTTTGCACGTCCAAACTTGGGTGCTAAGTAGTTTGCACATCCAAACTTGGGTGCTAAGTAGTTTCCACGTGCAAACTTGGGTGCTAAGTAGTTTGCACGTGCAAACTTGGGTGCTAAGTAGTTTGCACGTGCAAACTTGGGTGCTAAGTAGTTTGCACGTGCAAACTTGGGTGCTAAGTAGTTTGCACGTGCAAACTTGGGTGCTAAGTAGTTTGCACGTGCAAACTTGGGTGCTAAGTAGTTTGCACGTGCAAACTTGGGTGCTAAGTAGTTTGCACGTGCAAACTTGGGTGCTAAGTAGTTTGCACGTGCAAACTTGGGTGCTAAGTAGTTTGCACGTGCAAACTTGGGTGCTAAGTAGTTTGACAAAATAGACACGTGACCAGTGGAGATTAACGGGAGCGCAGGACAGCTGCATGGGCTGAGATCACAATGCACAGCAACAGAGGGAACTACCAAGGTATGACCAATCCTGCAAGTTCCTCCACTCGCATAATAAGCAATCAGTTCCGGGAAGGAAGCCAGAAATCTGGCAGAAAAGTCTCTGCTGTTAGCTGTTGCCATTGCTGTATGCGTACTACTATGGAACTTTTAAATCACTCCAGTGGGATGATCTGCATCCACTTTCATTGACATATCACTTTTTGGGATAGCCAGCGATTGGCGGCAATCCCAACGCGCTGCGGAAATCACTCCAGTAGACAGCAGGCCTGACGGCCCAGGCAGTAGGCCTTTTTCAAGGATTGCGCACTTTAGAAATACTAAATATAAATATGGCTATGAACAACCGTCAGCCCCATGCGTTATTCTTCTGCTTTGCAACACATGGAAGTAAATTACAAAAACTGAAAGCAACCCATGAGATTGCTCCTCACTATAGTAAAGCATAGGCCCTATTAATATAATACAATTCCATCTTGATGGCAGAGAAGGTTCACAAAGATCTGCCAGCATCTGTTACACTAGCCAGTCCTGGGCTCCACTCAGCAAAGACAGATTGCTGGATCTCATGTTTTACATCATCAGTAACGTTAGCAAAGCCAATTTTTTTTCAATAAAGACAATTTTTCTCATGATATTATACACAGTGCGGTACATGGCAGACATTCTCCATACAGCTGAAAAATTAAGCACTGCTTTCCTCCATCCCCCTAAAGTGAGAGGACTATGGAGGCTGACATATTTATTTAATTTTAAACAATGCACATTGACTGGCTGTCCTTCTGATCCTCTGCCTCTAATAATTTAGCCATAGACCCTGAACAAGCATGCAGATCAGGTGCTCTGACCGAAGTGTGACTGGATTAGCCGCATTCCTGTGTCAGGTGTGATTCAGACACTAGCAAAGTTTGTATACACTTGCGCTCTACAGTATAGTGTTGGCCCTTTAAATGTACCCTCGGTGCAGCTCTCTTGTGCTGGATGGAGCCAGTCACTAGTAAAAACAGAAGGGTAGGGGGAGACAGAGAGCGCTCCAATGGTGCATTACCAAAAATGTATCTAATCGACACGCAACAATAGGTGCACTTACAATATATAAAATGATACTGCGCCTTGCATGGCCCGTCAGTAGGTCGCCTCAGTACATTCCAGCCTGGCCAGGGCTGGAGGTGTGGATGGAGTCACACGAGAGCGTCCTTCTGCGGGGAGCGGTGCGCAGTGGCTGCTGTCTGACGTCACTACCGGTTTCGGCGTAGGTCCACGCCTTCCTCAGGTGACGCTAGACTTCAGACAGACATGTATACATAGTTTTCCTCCCGTGGCAACAGTTACCACGGGGCGGAGCTAAAATAGAACAAACTTTATTATAACAATTATAAAAAGCGGACAAACTCCGCTATTTAGGCAGGCTATTGCCAGATTCCGTAAGTGTACGGGTATTTACAATCTAAAAGACTGACACCTCCGCTACCATGCGGACTTTAATTAACTTCCGCATGCATAGCGAATTAAGAAGCCGTCGGTCTCCGCCTCCATGCGGACTATTCACAGATTCCGTATGGATATGGCTAAAACATAAGTGATAAAATTAATGGACTTTATATCCCCAAGTTCAGGTCTAAACCCTCTACATTTATTAAATTGGTTCATTCCGTATTTTGTGGGGCTGTATACACCACAAAGTCCAGCCTCATTGGAACTCAGAGTAAGACCTTACTGCAGTCAATTGACTATAAGCAGGTAAACTTAAAGGCTACAACTAGTCCAGCCTCATGTGGGAGAACGTGGGAGAGCATGGGAACTATATTGGACTGGGTGTAAGAACGATTATCTTACAATAAAGTAAATGCCCATAAGTCTAAAAAACCTATATGTAAAAAGTCACGTGCATAACATATTGATCCATCTAATTGTCCCCTAGACAGGCTGGTACTATGCACTCGCTGGGCCCCGAAGGTATGTATATTAGATGGATCACTGAAGACTATAAAAAGTTAAAAGTATAAAACAGCATCTTGATAGGATTGTCTATAGGGACCCCAACATATCAGGAAATTCAATTGTGTTTCTAAATATCAAATTACCTTAAAATGGTGTACATGGATACTCATATGGGCGTATTATGGAGGGCAGCAAATATCTGATATTAAATACAGTCACAGTTATCCACCCCTAGATGTGAACTACAATGGGGGATGAGACCCTACTGCAGCCAAAACCTAATTCTTAACTATAAAGATAATATTAATGGGTTGGAGGCCTAGGTGTAGATGAATGTGCCTCTTAAAGTTCTAAACATATGGGAAATGTAATCTATAACCATAATTCATGAACAGGTGTTCACGAATTGGCTAAACTGGGGAAGGCTAAAATGGACTGTGTGGGCCAGACAGCTTGAGACCTGCCCTATGTTCTAGCAACCTATATACCCGCCAGCCAGGGGTTTCATTATCAGTGGGGCCTCACTTTTGGGATGCTCGCCTACTGGAGCAGTGGTGGAATGCCTGGGAGAGGAAAGGGGACGGCCGACAGAGCAGAACCAGAAAGGGGGGCAGGAGTGAGGGAAGGGAAGGGGGCTAAGTGATGAAACTCTGGACCTCTAAATCTTCATTAAGGCCTCTAGGAGTTAATGTGTCGAGACGGAAGATCCAATAGACCTCCCTCTCGCACAATTTTTTATATCTTAGTCCTGTAGGAAGTGAATCAACTATATGTTCCAAACCAGTGATGGTTAAAGTCTCGGGGTCACTTTGATGATATTGTTGAAAGTGACGTGGTATACTGTGTTTATCAGATTTAGCCAAGATGTTACATTTATGCTCGCCCAACCTGGTTCTTAGTTCCCGGGTGGTCCTACCCACATATCTTTTGTTGCAACCACATTGTAACATGTATATGACGAACTTTGTTGCACAGTTGATGAATTGCTTCAAGGGTATCGGGGGCCCATCTAAAATTGGGATACTTTTGAGCCTATGTTGCATGAATTGACAACAACCACATCTATTTGATCCGCATCTAAAGTTTCCTATTATGTTACTTCTTAACCAGGTGGTGGGTTCTTGTCTATCAACTTTACTAGGTGCAATTGTACTTTTCAAAGATTTTCCTTTCTTGTGGATAATATTGGGCTTCTCTGGTAATAGATCTTTCATAATAGGGTCCTGTAATAAAATGGGCCAATTCCTATGGATGATATTTTGAATCTCTCTTGACTTCTGGGTATATTTGGTGATAAAGGTAGGGCCGCGCTTATGGGTAACAGCTTCACTGATGTCTTTATCTTTATTTTTGTTTCTATTTATACTTCCTATACCCTCATTGCCCCTACCTATACCATTGGAGTCAGATGCTTCATCTTTTTTATTTTGATATTCCAATATTGCTTTTTCAATATGATCATCTCTATATCCTTTTTCTTTAAACTTTGTTCTCAGGATGTTGGATTGTGTTTGATAGTCTGTATCTTGGGAGCAATTCCTTCTCAATCTACAGAATTGGCTCCTCGGGATGTTTTTTATCCATCCTGGATGGTGGCAGCTATCTGCATGAAGGTATGAATTGCCCGCTGTGGGCTTAAAGTGTGTCCTGGTTTGTATCGTATGGTCCTGATCCACAAAGAGTTCAAGATCTAAAAATACTAATTCAGTTTTGTGAATCACATGGGTGAACTCTAACCCAAAATTGTTGTTGTTACAATAAGTCACGAATTCCTGGAATCTCTCCTCTGTCCCTTCCCAAATCAGCAAGACATCATCGATGTATCTAGTGTATAGTACAAGATTGGATTTAAACGGATGGTCGGACCAGATGAAGTATTCTTCCCAAAAAGCCATATATATGTTGGCAAAACTGGGGGCAAATCCGGCCCCCATTGAAGTTCCACACTTCTGTAAATAATGGTCACCCATAAATGTAAAATAATTATGTTCCAGGGCAAATTGTAGGAGGTCCAATATAAATTGGGCCTGATTCCTATTTAAGGATCCATCTTTGGTCAGAAAGTGTTTGATGGCCTCTAAGCCTTTACTGTGGGGTATACAGGTGTATAATGAACACACGTCTAGGGAGGCCCAATGGTATTCCATTTTCCACGTATATTTGTTAATTATCTCCAAAACGTGTGTGGAATCTCTTGTATATGACTCGGTTTGTTGTACTATGGGCTGTAAAAAGTAATCAACATAATCAGATATTGGTGCTAATATGCCTTCCATTCCGGCAACAATAGGTCTGCCTGGTGGTTCTGTTGTATTTTTGTGAATTTTTGGAATGTGATAAAAATATGGGATAAGCGGATTCTTTGGTTTTAAAAAGTTATATTCATCTTCATCTTCAGACACTACTGATGCCTAGAGATCAGCAGGATGTCAGGAAACTGGTATTGTTTAAATAGATTTAAATATGGCAGCCTCCATATACAGTGACTTGCAAAAGTATTCGGCCCCTTGAAGTTTTCCACATTTTGTCACATTACTGCCACAAACATGAATCAATTTTATTGGAATTCCACATGAAAGACCAATACAAAGTGGTGTACACGTGAGAAGTGGAACGAAAATCAAATATTTTTTACAAATAAATAACTGCAAAGTGGGGTGTGCGTAATTATTCAGCCCCCTTTGGTCTGAGTGCAGTCGGTTGCTCATAGACATTGCCTGATGAGTGCTAATGACTAAATAGAGTGCACCTGTGTGTAATCTAATGTCAGTACAAATACAGCTACTCTGTGACGGCCTCATAGGTTGTCTAGAAGAATATTGGGAGCAACACCACCATGAAGTCCAAAGAAGACCCCAGACAGGTCAGGGATAAAGTTATTGAGAAATTTAAAGCGGGCTTAGGCTAGAAAAAGATTTCCAAAGCCTTGAACATCCCACGGAGCACTGTTCAAGCAATTATTCAGAAATGGAAGGAGTATGGCACAACTGTAAACCTACCAAGACAAGGCCATCCACCTAAACTCACAGGCCGAACAAGGAGAACGCTGATTAGAAATGCAGCCAAGAGGCCCATGGTGACTCTGGATGAGCTGCAGAGATCTACAGCTCAGGTGGGGGAATCTGTCCATAGGACAACTATTAGTCGTGCACTGCACAAAGTTGGCCTTTATGGAAGAATGGCAA
This sequence comes from Hyperolius riggenbachi, assembly GCF_040937935.1. NCBI lineage: Eukaryota > Metazoa > Chordata > Amphibia > Anura > Hyperoliidae > Hyperolius > Hyperolius riggenbachi. The sequence goes on along the minus strand of NC_090651.1, from coordinate 321,992,577 downwards.
GAAGAAAGCCATTGTTAACAGAAAGCAGTTTGCCACAAGCTATGTGGGGGACACAGTAAACATGTGGAAGAAGGTGCTCTGGTCAGATGAGACCAAAATTGAACTTTTTGGCCAAAATGCAAAACGCTATGTGGGGCAGAAAACTAACACTGCACATCACTCTGAACACACCATCCCCACTGTCAAATATGGTGGTGGCAGCATCATGCTCTGGGGGTGCTTCTCTTCAGCAGGGACAGGGAAGCTGGTCAGAGTTGATGGGAAGATGTATGGAGCCAAATACAGGGCAAACTTGGAAGAAAACCTCTTGGAGTCTGCAAAAGACTTGAGACTGGGGTGAAGGTTCACCTTCCAGCAGGACAACGACCCTAAAAATAAAGCCAGGGCAACAATGGAATGGTTTACAACAAAACATATCTATGTGTTAGAATGGCCCAGTCAAAGTGCAGATCTAAATCTAATCGAGAATTTGTGGCAAGATCTGAAAACTGCTGTTCACAAACGGTGTCCATCTAATCTGACTGAGGTGGAGCTGTTTAGCAAAGAAGAATGGGCAAGTATTTCAGTCTCTAGATGTGCAAAGCTGGTAGAGACATACCCTAAAAGACTGGCAGCTGTAATTGCAGCAAAAGGTGGTTCTACAAAGTATTGCAAAGTATTGATTCGGGGGGCTGAATAATTACGCACACCCCACTTTTCAGTTATTTATTTGTAGAAAATGTTTGGAATCATGTATGATTTTCGTTCCACTTCTCACATGTACACCATTTTGTATTGGTCTTTCATGTGGAATTCCAATAAATAAAATTGATTCATGTTTGTGGCAGTAATGTGACAAAATGTGGAAAACTTCAAGGGGGCCGAATACTTTTGCAAGCCACTGTAACTCTCACATGAGGTGTCCTTTAAGAACTCTCTTAGCTCCTCTCCCTATGCACCAGCTCCAGAGCATAAAATATGACTATGTGCATGGACCAATATCTATATTTTACCCATTGGGACATCCAGCTGGAAGGTTTGATTATGCACAGAGATGGCCAATGATTTAAATGCTAATTTTTCCAGCTCACATGTAAATTTGATACAAAAGTTATGCAGCCTTCTTTAAGTGGAATTGGGCCAATCAACTGCTCTTCCTGATGATTTGGAATGGCCTATCTTCAAGCTGCGCATCTCTCATTATGAGTCACTAGTCTTGCCCACTTATTTCCCACCTGGTGTTCAACCGTAGTGAGAGGTATATGGAGGGTGCCATATTTATTTCCTTTTAACCAATACCAGTTGTCTGGCTATCCTGCTGATCATCTGCCTCTTATACTTTTTAGCCATAGACCCTGAACAAGCATGCAGCATATCAGGTGTTTATCACATTATTGTCAGATCTGACAGCCACATGCTTGTTTCTGGTGTTATTCAAACACTACTGCAGCCAAATAGATCAGCAGGACTGCCAGGCAACTGGTATTGCTTAAAAGGAAATAATTATGTCAGCCTCCATATACCTATCACTACAGTTGTCCTTTAAAAGAAAGGTCTGAGGCCCAGTGCACACCAAAACCGCTAGCAGATCCATAAAACGCTAGCGATTTTGGGTGCGGAGTAAGAGATTTGGCACAGTGCACACCGAGCGGATTTGGATGCGATCCGCCGGCCGCATCCGCCTGTTAATCCGCTTGGCTATTGTATTTCAATGTGCTGGTGCACACCGGCGGTTTGAGGTTTTTTTGCAAACCGCAAACATGCAGCAGGAGGCACGAAATTTTTTGTGAATCAATCAATATGTACACACCCCTTTCCATTTCCAAGGCTGAAATTCCAAGTACAGAGTCTACACGCCCTCCTGAGTAAGGGCTGGATTCCACCGCAGAAGAAATCGCATGCGGCTGCGTTTCCGCCTGCGGATTTAGCCGTGAATTCGCATGCGATTTCGCATGGCAAGGAGCCAGGCGAATTTAACCATGTCACTGCCTGAGTAAAGCTCCATAGCAAACCATGCGAAATCGTGAGGAAATCCGCATGACAAAGCCGCATGCGATTTCCCTATTAAATGCATTAGCGGTAATTCGCCCGCATTCCTCCCGCACATGAAATCTGACGGCTCTGCCGTGCAGATTTCTGCCGCACCGAAAAACGCTCCCGCCACTGCACAAGTGGAAACAGCCCCATCCACTTACATTGACTATGCGAATCCGCATGCAGTGCCCGCATGCGGATTCGCTATAGTGGAAACGAGCCCTAATGGACTAGGGATGGTCAATGAGATGTAAATAATTTAGAGTTGATGCATAATTATGCAAGTTTTGCATGCAAATGTATGCAGCTTGTAAATAGACCAATCAAATTTTACCTCAGCAGGATTTTATTGGTTCATTTAAATTTGCATACAAAATTTGTATATCTCTGCATATACTTCAAGTTATTTGCATCTCATTGACCATAACTAGTCAGCAGCAGACTCAGTGGGTGGAGCTACATAAGCTTGACTGGGCTACCCTGGTGATTTTTATTTAAAGTGGACCTGAGCTCTTGCCCTTAGGGCCCGGTTCCACTTGTGCGGTGCAGAATCGCTGCTGATTCATCGCATGTGGGTGCGATTCCACATGCGTATTTTACAGCGATTTCACATAGGTTAGTATTTATGCGATTTTAACCATGTCACTGCCTGTGTGATTTAACATTAGTTTCTATGCAAAATCGCGGTAAAATATGCATGCCAAAACCGCATGCGATTTCCCTATTAAATACATTTGCATAGTGGTATGCGGGGTACGAATTCTGAGGGCTCTTCCGTGCAGATTTCTCCCGCACAGAAAAACGCTCATGATTTCTGACAAGTGGAAACAGGGCCATCCAATTGTATTGGCTATGCGAATCAGCATGTGGACAATGCATGCGGATTCGCGATAGTGGAAACGGGCCCTTATCTGTGACTAACCACAAGTGTAATCACCAGTCTGATTTGGTCTCTCAGCTGTGTCAGCTTGCTGCCACGGCAGAGCAGCTAATTGGTAAACACAGGACATTAAAAACAGGTCTGTTTCCACGAAAGCAGAAAGTAGACACACAGATTTATTGCAGGATTTGCATCAGCTGTAAGGCCTGGTGCACACCAAAAACTGCTAGCAGATCCGCAAAATGCTAGCATATTTTGAAACGCTTTTTCTTCTTTTTCTGCAGCGTTTCAGCTAGCATTTTGCGGTTTTGTGAAGCGGTTTTGGTGTAGTAGATTTCATGTATTGTTACAGTAAAGCTGTTACTGAACAGCTACTGTAACAAAAAACGCCTGGCAAACCGCTCTGAAGTGCCGTTTTTCAGAGCGGTTTGTGTTTTTCCTATACTTAACCACTTGCCGACCGCGCACTCATACCGCGCGTCGGCAAAGTGGCAGCTGCAGGACCAGCGACGCAGTTCTGCGTCGCCAGCTGCAAGCTAATTAATCAGGAAGCAGCCGCTCGCGCGAGCGGCTGCTTCCTGTCAATTCACGGCAGGGGGCTCCGTGAATAGCCTACGGGCCGCCGATCGCAGCTTGCAGGCTAAATGTAAGCACAAGCGGAAATAATCCGCTTTGTTTACATCCGTACAACGCTGCTAACAGTAGCAGCGTTGTACCAGATCAGTGATCCCCGGCCAATCAGCGGCCGGGGATCGCTGTCACATGACAGCGGGGAGCCTATTAGAGGCTGCACAGGACAGATACGTTCCTGTGCAGCCTCCGATCTCTCGGGCAGGGAGGGAGAAGAGGGAGGGGGAGAATGTCGCCGCGGAGGGGGGTTTTGAGGTGCCCCCCCGCCACCCACAGCATGCAGAAGCGATCAGACCCCCCCAGCACATCATCCCCCTAGGGGGGAAAAAAGGGGGGCGATCTGACCGCTCTGCATGCCAGCTGATCTGTGCTGGGGGCTGTAGAGCCCACCCAGCACAGATCTGAAAATACAGCGCTGGTCCTTAAGGGTGGGTAAAGGCTAGGTCCTCAAGTGGTTAACATTGAGGCATAAACGCCTCTGCAATCCAAAAAATGCCTCACCCGGGGTATGCGTTTCTGCAAAATGCCTCCCGCTCTGGTGTGTACCAGCCCATTGAAATACATTACCCTAGCGGATCCGCACCCGCAAGCGGATCGCAAACCGCAGCAGAATCGCTCTGGTGTGCACTAGGCCTACCAAAGAAATGTTTTTCTTTAAAGGTTATTATGTTGTTACTTATCTTTTAGAGCAGAGAGAAAGTTCTAAGTTCAAGTCGGCTTTAACATAGCTAATCTCACAGTACATAGGCATATAAAAACAAGCTCTGCCACTGCAAGTACAGGACTAGAAAAATGTATGTCTGGAGTTGGGAGGAGGCTTCTACATTGTAGTCCCCGTCCTTTAACCCCCTTGCCGGTCCAATTCCTGCCAGCAAGGGGGCAGCGCAGCCTTTTTTTTTTTTTTTTTTTTTTTTTTAATCATGGCGAACAGAGTAAGCAGGAAATCCTGCTCAGAACGGGATTTCCTGCTGGGCTTCCCTGGTCGCTATGGCGACGGGGCGGGATGACGTCACCGACGTCATGGACGTCAGAGGGAATCCCGATCCACCCCTCAGCGCTGCCTGGCACTGATTGGCCAGGCTGCACAGGGGTCTGGGGGGGGGGGCGGCTCAGCGGGTAGCGGCGGCGATCGCGTACTACACGCAGCTAGCAAAGTGCTAGCTGCGTGTAGTAAAAAAAAATTTGCAAATCGGCCCAGCAGGGCCTGAGAAATCCTCCTGCGCAGGTTACCCCGAGTTGAGCTCAGGATAACCGGCAAGGAGGTTAATGCTCTGTTACCATTCGCAGATGCTTTTTTTCGAATGCACCATCATTTCTAAACTCTAAGCTGTATTATAATGCACGGACCCCTTCAAGCTGCCTGGGGCCACGAATGGTGAGCTATTATTACTAAGAATCTCAGAAACATCCCTTTGCTCTTATTCAGTCACTTCAGATCATCGAGCTGATCACGTAAAGTAGAGCAGAGAGCAATGACAAAATCCAAAGGGAAATATTTCATGGCAACCAATCTGATTTCATTTTGAAGACATACGCGCTGAATGTTGTGAGGTTTATATGCGTACCGCACCTTTCTCTTTAAAGGGATTCTGAAGTGAATAAAAGGGAAAAAAACGATACTCACCTAAGGAGAGGGCAGGCTCTGGGTCCTATAGAGCATTGTTCCCCAACCCTGTCCTCAAGGCCCACCAACAGTGCACGTTTTGCAGGAAACTACACACAATCGCAGGTGGGGTAATTAGTGTTGCAGCAGAGCTGATAAACTACCTCTGTGGATTTCTACAAAACATGCAGAGTTGGTGGGCCTTGAGGACAGGGTTGGGGAACACTGCATAGAGCCTTCCTGTTCCTCTCACGGTCCCCGCATTCCAGTGCTGGCTCTCCCATTGTCTCCTACAGAAGGGTCGGAGGCTCCTCTCTGCCTTCGGAAGTCTTTGGGAGCCCGAGTGCTCCAGAGGATAGGCTGCCCTGCACTGCGCATGCCCAAGGGCACATTCTTGCGCATGCACAATATGGGGCCAGCCATCTTCAGGAGCACTCAGGCTCCCAAAGGCTTTACGAAGCCTCCCACGGTTAGGAATTTGAATGGGGGAGACAGCGCTGGAGTGGAACATGAGAGGAACAGGAAGGCTCTATATGACCCAGAGCCTTCCCTCTCCTTAGGTGAGTATTTGGTTTTTTTATCATTCTCTTCAGACTCACTTTTAACCTTATCCCGAAAAACATTATACCGCATATACTCGACTATATGTCTAGTACTCAAGTTGGACCTAAATTTCTGACTCATAGCCAAGGGAGTGGGGGTTGCACCTCTCTCTGTACCTTAGCAGACACTCAGCATGCTTTATAACCCCATCCCACTGTCACATTTTGCTTGGAAAAGGACTACCTTTGTATAGCTTACTTTTGAGGTGAGAAGGTTTTAGAGGCATCCATTGCCTGTGAGCCACTGACATTTTTACCAACCAATTGCTGAAACACTGAGCACACTGAGTAATGTGTGTACTATTACTCCCATTTGCACCAACTTACACAGTGGTAAGTGATACTTTCTTGATAAAGGAAATGCCAACAAAATACAGGTCTGAACGTCTTAGCCCTAACAATTACCAAGGAAAGGCCAGGGGAAAGATACTGGATTGCAATGCCTAATATTAGGGAAGGAGGAGTGAATCATTGCAGGACTTGGGGATCTGGAGGA